>NC_081409.1:115797681-116510960 GCF_030272615.1 Cryptomeria japonica
GATCTGCCACCCGCTACACCTGGTGGATTTTCCCATATTACCATTTCATCATAGTTGTCTTTCCTTGTTTGGAAATTTTGTGGCAATCCCTATGTTTCTTATTGCGACATTTCTATCACTTCTTTATTTTGATATTTACTCATTTCTTTTTCACTTTCAATCCACTTCCCTTTTTCCTCTCAAGCTCACCCTGGTTACTTTGACTAATTGTTATGTTCTCACTGATCACCTCTTGTTTCTTTGTGTGTGGATCACTATTTAGGGGCAGTATATTTTGTTCCTTAGATTTTTCACCTTTCGAATTAGAAGAATCTCCATCCAAGTTCACAAAATTTTCTACCATACTTTGGCTTACAGTTGCCTTCATCCCAATGGGTCTTTCAGATGACTGTTTTTGTGGAACATTTCCTTGCTCCATCTTTTTCTGCAATTCTTCCAAGTTACCTTTGCAATATTTCTCAAGCACCTAATTTAGGTCATTGTAAAATCCAAGATCTTCTTCTTCTCCTTCTGTACCAAGAATTCCTAGCAACTATAGCACCCAAGGTATTATTCACAGATGGTGGGGAGACAAATAAGTGAGCAGTGGACTGAGAGAGATTCAAGGGAATGGTATGTAGTATCTTCTCCTATGATGTTTTCCTCTGCACCTCCCTAACTTCTCCAGATGAGGATGCCTATACATTTCTACTACTCTTGTCTTGAGGTTCTGCCACTCTACTTCTTGCTACCTGATTGAAATATGCATCAATAGTGACCACTTCATCCTCATCTTGGTTTATATCTTCCTCCATCAAAGTACCAGGTTCTATTATTTTAGTCATGTCTATGCTCCTTTTATGCATCAAGAAGTCCGCATTTTCTTTTGTATCTTTTCTTTTCCTCTTTCTCCTTATAGTGAGCTTATGTCCCTTTTCAATCACATTTGTCTTATATCCTTCTAACCATCTCCTGGTTGCTTCCAAAACTGGTTGATTCACTTGCTCCAAAAATACTAACTCAGGTTCATTAAGCTTGGGCTCACTTATAGGTCTTTGTTTCACTTTATCTGATACATAATCTGGCCTCAAAATCTCCTCCTCATCATCAACTAACTCAACAATTACTTTGGTCCCTATTTTAACTACACCTAGTCTCCTTAGCTGACTCAATGCTAATCTCTAATAATATTATCTCTTCCTTAATTATCTTTCATCTTTACAGTCAATCCAATAATCTTCCATGTCCAGAATATGATTTACCTTCCTGGCAATGTAAGCCCCTATCTTACCTAGGGGATCATTATCTTTCCTTGTATGTTGAAAATACTGCAAGTGTTTGTCTAATAAATCTTCTTTTGTCTTCTTAGGAAACCTAAATCCTAATTTCCTGTGAGAACATAGATAATTATCATGAAACTCTGCCATTTGCCTACAAAACTTCGTTAACCATGCCCAAGTGGAGGGATATCTTGGCTGCAATTTAAAAGGTTGTCCTGAAAACCCTTGTGCCCTTAAGTAAGACCAGGTGGGAAATTGAATATACCAACCCCCAAAATATTGAATCACATTTTATACCTCTTATGGCACTCTTTCTTTAGTTCTTCCTTCCAGTTCCTCATCAAACTTCATTATAAAGTAATCATTAACCTCCTTATAATGTAACACGACTTCATCCCTTTCCAGCTAAGGGTAGTATACATATATTGGGATCATACTTGTTGTTGTATCAAGAATACCCATAGTATTCAAACCTTGGATATTTTCCTTTACAACGCATGCATATATCATATAGGAAGACATATAAAAATTTCCTAAAATCTCCTCTATGTAATGATATATAGAGTCGCTAATAAACTATGCCCAATCAAATGTCCCCGAATTCTTCCTAAGACTTTGTATATATGTAAGCATCCAGTCGTGAAATTGACCACTGATTTCTAAGCCCACCATTCTGCTAAGGAATGTGATTGCTACATATACTTCTGGATGCATTTCTTTTCTCAGTACCAATGTAGGTAGTTTAGCCTATATTTTCCCTTGATTTTTGATATATCATTCTTCTCTCATTGTTCTTTCATAGGCCAGCCTTGTCTCATTTAATTTCCTTTCTGTCTTTTTTCTAGTCCTATCTATCCACGTTGTTGGTGTGGGAATCCCCAACAACTCCTTTAATCCTCCAGGTGTCAAATCTGCGTAAACCCTCTGATTATAAACCACTTGCCTCTACGTAGCATCACAGTGTTGAATGCATTGCTTCACCAGGTTGTGAGCATCAGTGGCAACAAGGAATTGAGTGGCCTGTATTAAACCACTTATCTCCATATTCTACATTTCCTCTATTACAATCAGCTCCCTCATTCTGTCAATAATGTCTTTGAGATTGAAATCGCCTAAATGTGTGTCTAGGTAAAATCTCCTATTAGGCACCACTTATGGAAATTTCCATTCAAATTCCTTCCTCAGCTCCATTTTCTGTGCTCCCATGTCCTTGGTATTTATGCTACCTAATAATATTCTTCAATTACTATCATATATATCATCATTTCATTCCAATCATTCATATGAGTGTTTGAATTAATCATTTTACAGTTGATTACAACTCTTAGTACCTGAATTATCCAACTGGGTATTCAAGTAAAGGGGTACTTACCTGTTTCCTATGCCTTTATGTAATCCCTTACATGAATTCTTTTTAATTTTACCATTGCATATTTTTTCGTTGAAAACCCTACACATGTTAGTAAGAAAATAAACAAATATTTTTACTCTAGGTCTTTAATGGAAACAACCTCGATTTACGGACGATGATTTAAAATATAGATCTAATGATCCTCTCTCACTCATTCGTACGACATTTTCAGTACATAGTTTCCTTAAGGATGTAAACACATGTTCTTAGTCTCAAAATCCTCATTTCTACTCATCACTCTCTTTAGTGGATCTTGGGTGAAGTTATCGATTGTTGCTCCAATTCTTTGTGTATTTCACTTTACCATTTCCTCCTAATGTCCACTAAGATGGGCCTTGGTAAAATTTTAACCTTACCCTTAACACTCACTTTAATGCTCTATATGCCTTTAAACATCGATTGATGGGTCGATTGCGACTTTTCTTTCCTTACTTCCTTGCCTCTCAACCCTTCATTTTGCGAGGATCAGGGCACTTCGTAACTTTAGAATGTTGCAACCTTTAAAAGATTCACTGCACCAAGTCTTATTTCTTTCCACTACGCATGATAATTTTCATTAAGCGTTAATCTACCTCTTGAGTCCTTAGGCTTTATTTTGCAAAAAAAATAGTGGGTTCCCATTTCCAATAAAAATGAGGCGTATTGTGTAAACACACAACAAAATGCACCATTTTTGGTCCATTCAAGGAATGTAACATTCCTTGAATCTCCCCATGCCTCCTCTTTTCGAGGAATTTTTAATTCCTTTCTCCATTTATTCTTCCCACACATCCATTATTTTGGATTTTTTAATTCTTCTTGTCCTCTCTCAAGGAATTTTATATCCCTTTTCTCTTCCCAATGTACTTGGGGAACTCTTCCCCATGTACTTGAGAAGTGTGGAGACAAGAAATGCCTTTATGGTAAATCACTTGGATCTCCTAGCTTGTCCTTTCAATCCTCTCCCACCTTCTTTGAATCCTAGCCCTTCATTCTCATTTCAATCTTGGCCCTCCATTTTGGCCTCCTCCAATCTATAAATTGTAGTCTCCCCTCATCACAAATCATCCACTTTTTATACATTGTCTTGTTGTCCTTTTGAGAATCAAAATCCTCCATTATATCATCCTAATGACAAAATCTTGTCATATCCAAGTCATCATCTATCATACTTAGCCAATATTTCACCATCCTATCTTGTTGTGTAGTGGAGATCAATCCACATATCTCCCTTCAAAGAGAAAATCAAATCAAGTGGAGCAAGGGCGCATCTCCACTTCATCAAACTCAATTGAAGGAAGAGTGAAGAATTAACGTATAACGGTTAAATTGTATGTTTGAATGGTTTTTTGTATTTGTATGCGATTTATGCAACTAACCATAGGCCTTCAGATTTCCCCCCCTTTATTTTGGCATGTCTGGTAGGACGCCAAGTCCCTTGAAATTTCACATCTTGGAGATTTTTGTAGAAATTTTGTCGTAAGTTGTGGACCGACATCTCTGATTGTGCATGGGCATCTCCACTTTTGGTTTGATGTCTTCGCATCAGTAGATCAACATCTCTGTTTGAATTTTATTTCTTGCATAACTATTTTTGTGGAAGAATTACAGAACAACGTCTCGACTTGCACATCGATGCCTAGGCTTCTATTTTGGCGTCTCAGTGGCCTCCCATCAGTGTCTCTGTTTAATACAAATTTCCTTTATGTTTTTTATGTTTTTAACATAAGTTTTAAAAAGAAAAAAAAATCATATATTATCTTTAAAAAAAACGCAAAAATAGTATTATGTTTTGTTTATTTTTTCTATATAAGTGACCTATATTTCAATTTTTCATATCAATGTCTTGGCATTTTAAGTGTTTTTGGCTAACATTTTTGGCAGCCTACGCATCGACACCTACGCAGATGTTTCAACGTTTGCGCCTATAGGTCGATATCTCTGCCATTTTATTTTCCCACTTAGTTTCTGCATCTCAAATTTTGAATTTTCTAAGCTAACTATTTGATTGTAGAGCCTAGATCGATGTCTTCGCCAGCCTGTTTTGATGTCTCTGCTTAAAATATCTCTTGCCTCTTTTGAAAATTTTAAATTTTTAAATTTTTCAGGCTAACTATTTTTTGTGTAGGACCTCAATCGGTGTCTGTGCAAACACTTCAATTTCTGGGCCTGCACTTCAGCGTCTCAGTTGTAAGTGTTTATTTTTTAATTTTTTGTTAACTTTTCTTTGTCCTTGCAACTTTTTCGCCTATCCAAGACCAAGAATTGAAATTACTAATCATTATTGCAGGACATTTGTTGAAGAATTTGGATTTTTCACTAAATTAGATTTTTTTTCATGTCTTAGAATTATAAAATATCTTTTTGAGGTTAAAAAGAACATGTGTATTCTATGTTTGGTGCGCTTGCACATCGTGTAGGGTGGATCCACCATTATGCTTAGTATCCTCCCCCCTCACCTTCCTGAATCTTGGGTGAAAGAGAAAAGCGATTAACAAAACTCACCTTCTTCTTTTGAGTGGAGAATCACCTCTTGGAGGCCTCATCACCCCAAGGGAGTGTTTTGAAATTGAGGTACATTAGGGATGTCGTCTCCCCGACGGGATCTTGAGAAGTGTTTTTCTAGCCACTATATAAATACGCTGGTTAGGCGAGTAGAGTTTTGAGTGAATTCATCTATCTAGAGGCCTTCTCTACACCGATAAGCTCAATTAAATCTTAAGTAGCTTGCTTTGAGAATCCTTTGTTGGACTGGGATCCCCAAGAAACTTACTAGACACCTTGTTTTAGTTGCCAAAAATCCAATTTTCTTGTTGGCAGAAGAGGTCTGACCTCCAAAGCTGCCCTAATTCATACCATTCAAATTATAGATAAATGTCCTTTGATTCATAAGATCTTTGGATCTTCATGGTATGAGATTTCGGTATGTCCAAGAAGTGAGTGGTGTGGTGGGGAAGCCAATGCTACCAAATCTCTATCTATCCTCTTTGTCTAGGTATTTGGAGAAATCCAAGTGGGGATCCAACAAGTAGAATCCACTTTCCAACCTAGTTTGTATGTCTTTTGTGTTTCTTCATTGTTCATTCTTGTAAATTTTGTCACATTGGGATAATTTAGGCCCCCTCTTTCACACTTGCTTCAAGCTTACCTTGGCCAATGTGTATTCATTGTTTGACATTTCTTGCCAAGACAAAACCAATCCAAATCCACTTTCCACCCATGCACCATAAACCCAAGTCACTTAAACATCCTAAGAGATCCATTTACCGTCAATTCAAGAATAAGAAACCTAGCTATAAGCAAATCCTCAAGCGTTGCAAATTCTTGTACACAAACTGCAAACTCTTATTGAAATATCGTACCTTCCTACACTGTTTTCATGATTATCTAGATGGTTATGGTAATGAGTTTGATGAAGAACCTTTGAGATCCCATGCTTTTCACCAAAGATCGGGACTATCCCAATCCCTTAATCGAAGTTGTCACATCTCATTGTCCAACTTGTCTCTACCAGAGATCACATATTGAGTCATTTCTCGTCTAGGGTAGCCTTCCTTCCATTCTTTTCATCAACCCATCCTCTTCCATATTCATTCCCAATTCCAACCTTAAGGGCTTAGAACATCAATCTAATCAACAACCTTAATCCAAATCAATCAACCTTTGAACCCAAGCTCAACACTTTGTGAAGTCTGACTTAAACCTATATCATTTGTCAAATCCTCAATTAAACTTGTGCTTGAGAAAGAATCTACCTCAAGTACATTGTTCAGTTGATACTAATCATTTGGGTTGATCAAAACCCTAATCCTGTTGGTATTTCGGTATGGTTTTGTCATTGATGTCAACACCTACTAAACTCTTATCAACTCTGGCACTTTGGAGAATCAGCAACATTCACCGGCAAGCAAGTGACTCATGCACAGTCACCGGTATCTGGTACACCAGCAAGATATATTGTTCACCGACACTTGGAATGATATGGAAAACACTTGGTAATGTCGAAAACATCGTTTGGACATCTTGTCCTAGAGTTTTGTTCATTGGTATATTCATATTTGTTGTTACCAACAAATAGGTCCAGGGTTACACCAACGGGTTTATCTTTTCCAGATCAATATGGCACACTATGGAGATGATTAATTATTGTTGTAAATGCATTAAGCCGACATGTTCAATCGGATATTATATTGTTTGTAAAATGTTTTTATTGTAATATCTTGTAGAGCCGACCTACTAAAATTGGTCTTAGGTTATGGTATAAATGTAAGATCTTATTTGTAAGATCAAATGTGGAATGCGAATAAGGATTGTGTGAAGGTATATGCGAGAATAAGTAGAGCTATACGTGCAGACATCATTTGAAGATTGGAGGGTTTTTGTGAAGACAATCAGAACTACATCGGTATTGAATCCAGCATATGAAGATGCTATTTTGTGCAGTACATTCTTATTGGATTTAACCATCCAACTGTAGTTAGTGTGACTCCCATTTTGTGATTGAGCAGTGAGCTCTAGGCGGTTGGCCTTTCTGCATGTGAAGACCCCATTTATGTACACTTACTATCTGTATTAGTATCATCTAATTGTGGGTAAGGTTTCCCACCGTGGTTTTTCCCCTTACAGGGTTTTCACGTACAAATATTTGTGTTATGTGTTGTGGATGACTTTGTGTTTATGTTTCATGCACTAATCCTTACCAATATAGCAATTAACTATTAAAACTGTCTACCGACATATTTAACTGGTTTACTGGTATTAAGCATTAAGTTGGTTAAGTTTTTTTTGGTTTGAATTTATTTGACAACTAATTCACACCCCCCCCCCCTCTCAGTTGTCTCGAGGACCTAAAAATTGGTATCAAAGCCTAGTCCTCTTTTGCAGAAGTTTAACAGCTTGAGGAGATCCAATGTCTACTAATTATTTCAGGAAGGACAGTCCTAAACTTGATGGAACCAACTATGGCATATGGAAGATCAGAATGGAGACACATCTAAATTGCATTGGAAAAGACATCTGGGAAGTTACAAAGAATGGTTATACTGTTGCTGTACCAGGTCAGCCCAATCCAGCTAACTTGACAAAAGATGAGGAAAATGATTGCAAAGCAAGAGAAGCACTTTTGAGCGCATTATCAGATCAACAAATCATGGGACTATGAGATAGGTCTACTGCTAAAGCTATTTGGGATCATTTGGAAACACTGAATGAAGGAGATTCCATAGTCAAAATTGCAAAACTTGAAAGCTTCCGAGTCAGGTATGAACATCTGAAAATGGAAGAAGATGAAAGGATTTCTGCTTTTATGGAAAGAGTAAATGAGATTGTTTTGGGTATTAAATGTCGTGGAGGAACCCTAAGTGAGGATGAAATTGTTTCAAAAGTTTTAAGAGGATTGCCACCAGCATATAAAATGAAAGTCACTGCTATAAATGAGTTAAGAACAATGCCTAATACATCAGTTACTAGGGATACATTAATTGGGAAACTTTCAGCTTTTGAAATTGAAGAATTTGGTCCTGTTGCTACTATAAAGACAGATTTGGCCTTTAAAGCATCAACATCATCTGCTCCATCATTTGACAAATCTGATTGGAAAGCCTTTTATGCAAGAGAACTTGAAGGAAGTAGGAAAGAAAAGGAAGAACTTGAAGCACTATTTGCAAGGAAAATGCCTAAAGGTCCAGTTGGAAGTAAGTATGAAGGTAAAGCGCCCTTTAAATGTTTTAACTGCAATAAGATTGGTCATATGGCTTCAAGATGCCCTGATAGACATGCTAGACTAAGAGAAGAAGCTAGAAGAACATACAAGCCTAACCCTGAATATCAGAGATACAGATTTAAAAAGAATAAAGCCAAATCTTGTTACATTGTTGATGAAGGTGTGACTGATGATTCTAATGAGGATCCAACAGACAATGGATGGGTTTTTGTTGCTATAACAGAAGATCAACCAGCACCTACTGCTCAACCGGTAGAACGAGGCCCTAGCAGCTAAAGTTGAAGTAAAGGATGAATGGATCATCAATTCAAGATGCTCACATCATATGATAGGAGACAAAGGTAAATTCTTGAACTTTCAAGATTACAATGGAGCTTAGTGAGATTTAGAGATGACAAAGCTTGTTCAATCAAAGGTAAGGGTACAATATCTCTTGATGGTAAGCATAACACTGACAATGTTTACTATGTTGAAGGATTAAAGCATAATCTTTTGAGTGTTGGTCAATTAGTTGAGAAAGGATTTCAGTTACAATTCAAAAATGCAAAATGCAAAATCATGAATAGAACTGGTTTGGAAATTGCAACCGGTAATCAGACTAGAGGTAATATCTTTCATTTGAATAACAATTAAAAGACATGCTTAATTGCACATATAGATGAAAGTTGGTTATGGCATAAGAGACTTTGTCATGTAAACTTTGATTGCATGGTAAAGATCAATACTACTAAGGCAGTTAGAGATTTACCTAAAATTGTCAAACCTCAGAATACAGTATGTAAGGAATGTCAATTTGGAAAACAAGTTAGAGCTAGTTTCAAAAGTATTCCAAAAAAATCAAATAATGCTCTTGATTTGATTCACACTAATTTATGTGGGTCTAGCTAGAACTAAAATCTTACAAGGTGATAGATATTTCATGCTAATCATTGATGACTATTCTAGAATGTATTGGGTTACTTTTCTCAGAGAAAAATCAGAAGCACTTGGAAAGTTCAAACTGTTCAAAGCAATGGTAGAAAATGAAACCGGTAAGAAAGTCAAATGTTTAAGATCAGATCAAGGAGGAGAATTTACATCTAAGGAATTTTATACATTCTGTGAAGTGAATGGAATTAGAAGACAACTATCAGCACCTCAGACACCACAATAGAATGGAGTTGTTGAAAGGAAAAACAGAACTATCTTGGATGCAGCAAGAAGTATGTTATCAGAAGCAAACCTACCTCATGTATATTGGAGAGAAGCAGTTAGTACAGTGGTCTATACATTTAACAAAGTTCACATCAAAGGTGAAACCGGTAAGACCCCTCATGAACTATGGTTTGGTAATACTCCTACTCTTAAGTATTTCAGAATTTTTGGAAGTAAATGTTATATCAGAAGAGATGAGTATATTGGCAAATTTGATCCAAGAAGTGATGAAGGAATATTTCTTGGTTATTCATCTAAGAGAAAGGCATATAGATATTTTAACAAAAGATTGCAGAAAATTGTTGAAAGTACAAATGTAAAGATTGATGAACAATTCAGAGGAACTTCAAGGTATGTAGACTCTGAACCGGCAACAAAATTTTGACAAATGAACCTACTCTAAATCCACCTGTACAGAATGAAGATCCAGTTACCCCGGTATCATTTGAGGACTCCAAAGTAATTGAGGAACCATAGCAAACAAAAACACTCTGGTATGTAAGACTGAATCATTCTGAAGATCAGATAATTGGAAACAAGTTTAAAGGAGTTATGACAAGAGGAAGATTGGCAAATTAAAAGGTATGTCTTATTTCTCAAATTGAACCATCATCTCTTAATGAGGCATGTGAAGCTAAATTTTGGATTAAAGCTATGGAAAAAGAATTAGAACAAATTGAGAAAAATAACACTTGGACATTAGTTCCCCGGCCTAAAGATAAAAATGTAATTGGAACCAAATGGGTATTTAGAAATAAGCTTAATGAAGATGGTAAGGTTGTTAGAAATAAAGCAAGACTAGTGTGTAAGGGATATTCTCAGAAGGAAGGAGTTGATTACAATGAAACCTTTGCACTGGTAGCTAGAATTGAGGTAGTTAGATTATTTTTGGCTTTTGCAGCACACAAGAACTACAAAGTTTATCAAATGGATATTAAATGTGCATTTTTAAATGGAGATCTTGAAGAGGAAGTCTATATTGAACAACCTGATGGATTTTCTTTGACAGATGACAATGATATGGTTTGCAGGTTAAGAAAAGCTCTATATGGACTAAAGCAAGCTCCAAGAGCTTGGTATGCAAGATTGGATAAGTATCTTTTAAATATTGGTTTTGCTAAAGGAAATGCAGACAACAATTTATATTACAAAATAACTAATGATGACATCTTGATGATAGAAGTATTTGTTGATGATATAATCTTTCGACGAGAAGATGGATTATGTAAGGAATTTTCTATTAAAATGCAGCAAGAATTTGAAATGTCTATGATTGGAGAAATAAAATTATTTTTAGGATTGCAGATCTCACAGACTGATAAAGGTATATTCTTGAGTCAATCCAAATACTTAAAAGAGTTACTTAAGAAATTTGGGATGGAGAACACTAAACCGGTAAGTACACCTATGACAACAAATGACAAATTATCACAAAGGGATGAATCTACACCTGTTAATCCGACTAGATACAAATATATGATAGGAGGTTTACTGTATCTGACACAAACTAGACCTGATATTATGAATGCAGTATGTATTGTTTCATGATTTCAAAGTAATCCTAGAGAAAATCATGAATCAACAGTAAAAAGGATTTTCTGGTACTTACAAGGCACTATAAATCTTGGATTATGGTATCCTAGAGATGAAAACTTTGAATTATATGCATACACAGATGCAAATTGGGTAGGAGATGTGGATGATAGAAAAAGCACCACCGGCGGAGCATTCTTTCTTGGAAACAGATTAGTTTCTTGGTTGAATAAGAAACAAAGTTGTACATCTTTATCAACAGCAGAATCAAAATATGTTGCAGCAGCAACTAACTGTACACAGGTACTATGGCTTAAGCAAATGTTGAAATACATAAAGGTAAAATGCAAGGAACCTATTACTATCTATTGTGATAACACTGCAACAATTGATATATCTAAGGATCCAGTATTACATTCTAAAACCAAACATGTTTCTATCAAACTAAATTTTCTAAGGGAAAATGTTGAAGCAAAGGAGATAAAACTGGTTTATGTGAATACTAAAGAGCAGATTGCAGATATTTTCACTAAACCTTTGCCTAAGGAGACTTTTGAATATCTCAAAGATCAGCTTGGAGTCATACCATCACCGATAGAGACTTAGACAGTTGATGATTGACATCAACCGGTAGAATTGATAGAGAAATATTTTATTCCGGTCTTTGATGGGAAGCTACTTCTCAGGGGGAGTAGTTGGTATATTGAATTAATTGGTATTTTGTATATGAACTTGGTTTTATTGTAACTTTGGCATTTGATGTCAAAGGGGGAGAGATTGGTATGGAAAAACTTTGAAAAACACAAGGAAA
This sequence comes from Cryptomeria japonica, assembly GCF_030272615.1. Lineage (NCBI taxonomy): Eukaryota > Viridiplantae > Streptophyta > Pinopsida > Cupressales > Cupressaceae > Cryptomeria > Cryptomeria japonica. The sequence goes on from NC_081409.1 coordinate 115,809,591, forward strand.
ACACATGTTGCTCCTAGGGGGAGAGATTGTTGTTTAGGAGAGATTATTACTCTCTGTATCTGTATTTTGATTTCTGGTTATGATATTTTTTGGAGATTGTTGGTTTTTAGTACTTGGCATTTCTGTTTTGGCACTTTGATGGTTTTTCCATCTTGTGTTGCCATGAATGCCAAAGGGGGAGATTTTTGGTATTTTGGTATGGTTTTGTCATTGATGTCAACACCTACTAAACTCTTATCAACTCTGGCACTTTGGAGAATCAGCAACATTCACCGGCAAGCAAGTGACTCATGCACAGTCACTGGTATCTAGTACACCGACAAGATATATTGATCACCGACACTTGGAATGATATGGAAAACACTTGGTAATGTCGGAGAGATCGTTTGGACATCTTGTCCTAGAGTTTTGTTCATTGGTATATTCATATTTGAATATTTGTTGTTACTGACAAATAGGTCCAGGGTTACACCGACAGGTTTATCTTTTCCATATCAACATGGCATGCTATGGAGATGATTAATTATTGTTGTAAATGCATTAAGCCGACATGTTCAATCGGTTATTACATTGGATATTGTATTGTTTGTAAAATGTTTTTATTGTAATATCTTGTAGAGCCGACCTACTAAAATTGGTCTTAGGTTATGGTATAAATGTAAGATCTTATTTGTAAGATCAAATGTGGAATGCGAATAAGGATTGTGTGAAGGTATATGCGAGAATAAGTAGAGCTATACACGCAGACATCATTTGAAGATTGAAGGAGGGTTTTTGTGAAGACAATCAGAACTACATCGGTACTGAATCCAACATATGAAGATGCTATTTTGTGTAGTACATTCTTATTGGATTTAACCATCCAACTATAGTCAGTGTGACTCCCATTTTTTGATTGAGCAGTGAGCTCTAGGCGGTTGGCCTTTCTGCATGTGCAGACCCCATTTATGTACACTTACTATCTGTAGTAGTATCATCTGATTGTGGGTAAGGTTTCCCACTGTGGTTTTTCCCCTTACAGGGTTTCCACATACAAATATTGGTGTTATGTGTTATGGATGACTTTGTGTTTATGTTTCATGCACTAATCCTTACCGGTATAGCAATTAACTATTAAAACTGTCTACCGACATATTTAACTGGTTTACCGGTATTAAGAATTAAGGTGGTTAAGTTGTTTTTGGTTTGACTTTATTTGACAACTGATTCACCCCCCCCCCCCTCTCAGTTGTCTCTGGGACCTAACAAATCCCTTGTCTTATTTTTCTTAGGATTAAAGTATATCCTAAGTAGAAGAAGGCGTGATCCAATCTTAATCCAAAGGTCTAAGTTTAGGTTAGCTTGGTTGTTGCCTCACTTTGTGGCCCACATCATTGACCCCTACACCTCATCTATGTTCTAATCCAAAGACTAAGGTGTCATCCAAATCAATCTTATCCTAATCCAATGACCAATCCAATCCAATCCAATCCAAACCACATCAAATCCAAATTTTTCTAAGTCCTTGTTCTTATTTAGAGTCATCTTATCGCTTTTCTCACCAAATCCAACAATCCATTCAATCCTCCAACTTGTCAGTCCATCCTTGTCATTCTCGAGGTTACCGGGGTATGATCTTTAATTGCTCCTAAAAAGAGAAGATGGTTGTTGAAGCCGGTGAGATGCTTGAATATAGTTTCCTTGTTGACCATGATCTCCAACAAGAAGAACAATTAGTTAACCAACCTGAGCACTCCCCACATTTGAAAACCTTTATGGATGATCCTTACAATCAAGAAATGATAGAAAATAATTTTAAAGTTGATCCCAATGGGCTTGTGGCTTAGCTTATCAAACAAGGAGCGCAATTACCCCCTAAATTTGACCGATTAATCATTGGCACTCCTGCAAAAGGTGACCTTGTTAACCAACCCCTTCTCCATACCATTCTTCATCCACCACCTGTGACTTTTACACCCGTAACTTCTATACCCCAATTTATATACTCGCTAGCACTTCCAATCCCCCCATCTCTCAACCTCCTAGGTCATTTTCACCTCTTCACAATTATGACATCTTCATCAATGCTAGCTTACCTACCATCAACACCATTATCACTTCACAACGCTTCATCACCTCACAACCTCTTGTCTCCTCCTATCAATATATTGGTGGTGGTAAACCGTTCATGTCCACACAAATCCCATGGTCCAACTCAGGTCAATACATTTCTAATGTAAAAAACCAACAACCTAACCTCATGAAAGAAATTTAGGACATGAAGGATCTTATCAAAAACCTTAAGGATGGGACTCGTAAGAAACCCTTCACATTTGAGGAAATTTATGCTTGTCCCTATGATCCTTCTATTTCAATGGCTCCATACCCCCTGGTTTTGAAATGCCTAAGTTTGAGAAATACAAAGGCAAGGAGGACCCTAGGGATCATGTGTGAGAATTCTATATAGCCTGTCAAGAGGTCTCCTATAGTTATGTCTACTTACGTTGGATTTTTCCCAAAAGTCTTAGTGGACCCACCCTCACTTGGTTTTCAGCCTTGCCTAACAGCTCCATCAAATCATTCTTGGACCTTATAGAGAAATTTGTATCCCATTATGACTATAATGTATTGAAAATGATGTCTCTATGATGGACCTATGCAACACAAAGCAGAGGTCTAGAGAGATATTCACTAACTTCTTGCAAATATTGTGACACCTCATCAATAAATTTCCTTGGGACATACCAGTGCCTTACCAAATAGAGTTTTTCCAATGCAACTTAGTGGCGAAATGTCTCATCCTTTGAATTGTCAATGCCTTGATTATTTTCAGAAAGTCAGTAAGAAGGGTCTTGCATTAGAAAGAGATCTCCTAGACGAAGGTGCTCTCAAACCTTATCAAAAAAATTCGTTGGGCCCCTCTTCGTCTAACGACAAGCCTAGGTTTTGGTCCAAAAATAAGTGTTGTCAATAATGGAGTCACCAACACCAAGCGTGTCCAAATTGTGACTATTCTGACCAAGCCCAACACCACCACCAATAGTCAATTCAACAACCAATCGGATTCACGCAACCAATCCCAATCTTACAATAACATCTCCATCGAAGGTCACCCCTCCCGTTGTAACAATCAATCCCAACGCTAGTACAACTCACTTGTTGAACCTATAGAGGTCATCTCCAAAACCTTGTTAAGGCTAGTGCAATTGTCTTTCTGATGACTCGCCCTTTTGATGCGAATCAACAAAAACCTAGATGGTACAATGAGAATGAATATTGTGAATACCATCATGTTTAGGGTCATGATACATGTAAGTGTATGAAACTCAATAATTTTATCCAAGACCTAATTGGCAAAGGTGATGTCAAGGTTGCAGTCGCTAAACCTGGTAATTCAAATGATAAACTTAAAATGTATCAAGACCCCTTCCCTAAGCATGATAAGGATAAAATATAATCATCTCATGATGTCCATTATGATTACACCAATCACATTACCAGATTTGACTCCTTAGTAGGCTGCATCGAGCCCGCTAACACACATATCAACACCATTACCATCTAAGGGGTTGACCCCTCATCCACTCCTCATAGACCTAGGGTAACCATTCAAGGTGCCCCTCCTATGTAATCATAATGTAGACCCTCCAAAGATAAGATAGTTATTCAAGGTGCTTCACCTTCCACCTCATATTCCCAGAATGACTACAATGTTACCACCCACAGAGGAAGAGTAACCATCTAGGGAGCTCATCCTCCTCCACGATCCTCCACATCATCCACCCACTGCTATGATACCCTTGATCACCTCGGTAAGATGCTTGAATAGATATCCATTCTTGAACTCCATAAAACCTCACCTGTTCACAAAGAAATCCTTGAATAGGCCCTCTTGGAATCTCGTGTTTTGGAGGATTAGGATTGGATGGAGGAGTTAGATAAGATGGAGGATTGAGGTAAGATGGGGGATTAGGAGTAGGGATTATGTAATGGATTTATGAATAATGAGATGGTGGATTTGAATTATGGATGTAAGTGGTGGTGTTGTGAGGAAAAGATGGAGGTTGAGATAGGACCATGGGAGAATATGGAGGTATGGATGTTGCATATGAGAGATACGTGGAGGTAATGTATGAAGCAGCTATGGGTGGAAGACGTGATGGATTATTTTGTCAAAGGTGTGATAAGGATTATGAGTGGATGTTCATAGAGGAATGGTGGAGTAGCCAGGATGAACAGCTAGATTTTGGTCTTGGACACTTGGTACAAGATTTCTAAGGATGGGGGCATCAAGATTTTCAAGTTTATATTCATCTTGATCAACCATACCATCAAGGTTTTCAATTTCATATTCATATTGATCAACCATACCCTCATCATCATCAGAATGGGATGTAGTGGAATAAAATGAAGGACGACCAAACTTATCATAATAAAATTGTGACATAACAATCACTTGATGAGTTAGAGAGAGATGAAAGATGAGAAAGGACAACAGACCAAATCTTATAATAGAATGGGGACTGACTTGGAGGAAGTTGGAAGAGGATGAAGTTTGATGCTCGATTTTTGAGACCTGATGTTCGATCTCTAACTCAGGAAGAAGGTAATGATGACGCAAATTAGGAGACAAGGAATGATGATGGACGATAATGATGACGCAATCTAAAATGAGAATCAAGATCTAATTAGCAATGACGATTGGAATGAGGGACCAAAGTTATGATTTCTAATTGAGATGATAAAAGTTTGATTATGTAAGTCAAAAACCTTAGAGGATGATAGTGACCAGGCAAGATTTGGAATATATGACAAGGTAATGAATTAGAAATTGTGATTATGAAAGTTTAATTTCATGAGTCAAAGACCTTAGAAGACGATAGTGAAGACGCAAGTTTGAAACAGATGACAAGGTAATGACTTAGCAATTGTGATGACAAAAGTTTAATTATGTAAGTCAAAAACCTTAGTAGATGATAGTAACGACGTTATTTTGAAAATGAGGACCACCAAGATGAACTGACACTTGACCTAGGTAAATTTCGACAGTCTAACGGGACAATTGACACAAAATCAATAGATCAAAAAGGACGTGTTGAAGGATAAGACCAAACGAGGACTTAGTGATGTGACATTGTTTAATGTTTTGAGTTGATATTTAACAAACATTATTTTGACACCAAACACAAAAAAAATGCAAGTATGATAATGAAAAGTAGATATGCACTTCTTAGGATAGTCAAAGATGATACTTGTTGAGTCTTGATGCAGGAGCATCCCCGGTTCATAGCAATCTTGCATCAACCAAAACATTTTCTTTCTATTTTTCTTTTTGTTAGCAGTTTCAGCTTTTCTTTCTGTGTGTCTCGGTTTTGGCTCACCGGATCCTGTGGAGTTGGATTCTACTTGAAGAATTGATCATATTTCTTATTTCTAGACCGTAACGCATTTGGATCATTTTTCGACAAGATATCGCTATCAGTTTCTTTGATAGTTTCATGTTAGCAGTTGACAGTTCTTGTTACCAGTTGCCTGCACCTATTTTGGTGATCTACCAGAACCCCTTCCAAAGCTTGCGAAGCATTGGGCATTGATTTTGATTTTCCTTGGCATGTGGCCAACCTTTTCCCGTGATCTATGTGTATCTAGGGGTAAAATAAGTGTAAATTGCATAATTAGATATCAAAGAGTGAATCACAACTCTAATCTAATTAATATTACTCCTAAATTACAATGGAATTATGCAAAATCAATTGAAATGAAAGAAAGATCTATCTAAAACTCCCTCAATTGACATATCAAGGCTTCCATTGCTCTTCTCCATTATTGTTGATGTAGGTGGCTCTCAAGTATTGCACTGATTTCTTGCATAAGATAGACAATAATTTTGAAGACTGTGATTCTAGCTTGAATTGAGAAAATAGGTTGAAATTATAGATTTTCAACACAAAGGAGGTGAGAAATAGAACTCAAGTGTTGATTGATAATCAACTAAAATTGATTTATTAGTGAACTCAATAGATTGATATGTTAACTCATTTGATTGAGGAGTTAACTAAATAGATTGTTTAGTGAACTGAATAGATTAGCCAGTTGATTGAGTTGATTGAGAGATGACTGAATTGATTGAGAGATAATTGGTTAGTCAGAAAAGGTGATTGAAGGAAATTGAAGAGTTAACTGATTGGTTTAACTAATTTGATCAACTTGTTAGGATTTTCAACATGTGTTGTAGGAGATTGACTTGAAATTCAATTTCATTTTGATTTGCATTTGAATTTGGGTTTTCAAATGCTGAAATGCACATGAGATTAACTAAAATTCACATTTGATGAAATGTTATTTTGATGAAATGAAATTAATTGGAATTAGGTGAAATTCGAATTTGGGAAAAGATGAAATGAAATTAATTGGAATTAGAATTTGGGGAATTGGAGGAATAATTAATTAATAATTTAAATGAAATTATTTAAACATTAGAAATGAGATTAATTAAATAATAAAGATTATTTAACATTTAATTAAATAATTAATATTTGAGAGGGTTAACTGATTAAAATGATTTGAGAATAGAAATAGAATAATTAGAAGTGTTGAAGGGTGATGATTAAAATAAATAGTTAGTTTAATCAAATAATTAAAGAATTACTTAATTAATTAGACGAATAATTAGTATATGATTAAAGAGACATTTTTAGGTGTCTACATTTGCCCCTCTTTGAGACAATGTCGAAGCAACGTTAAGTATGCCCCGATGACACAAGGGTATAATGCCCCCTTGAGAGATTGTTGGTGCCTTGAAGGCATGAATGATCTCTCGAAAGAAGAAGAATGTTAGATGATAGATGGAAGAATGGTTAACTTGGTGACACAAATGAGTTTGATTAGAGGAAAGAAATGGTTAGAATGATTTGTAGATTGATTGAATGATAAGATTGATGGGATTGATAGGATAAAGATAAAGGTTGGTCTTAGGAAGGACACATCCTGTATAAGACAAAGATGATCAAAATGTCTGGTTTCAGGAAGGATACATCCTATATAAGACAAATGATAGATGATCATGTTGTTAGTTAGATGAGAGAGGGGGTGAATCAAATAACCTCAATAATAATTACTTTAATCAGATTCAATCTCGGTAGCATTTACTTGATATGCAACTTATGACTGTAAATCATTCAAACTTATAAATAGATACACATGAAACATTAAATCACATTTGACACCAGATTTAATGTGGAAACCCTAAGAGGGAAAAACCACTATGGGATTTCGGACCCACAAGAAAATATACTCTTCTAGAGTATGCTTGGTTAAAAGCAAATCATGTTAAAGATTACATACACATTGCTAGATGTGACCCAGTTAAGGGATTTCCCTCAGATCTGTTAGAATCTTCACTTTGTTAGAAGTGACCTTGTCAAAGGATTTCAAACACTCATTCAGAATGTTACCTTCCAAGAGGATTTACAATAAGACTGTTAAGTCCACTCGATCAAGAGATTTCCTATCACTTACAAACATAAATAAAAATAATAAAATATATCTGCAACTTCACATCTAAAATGTTAAAGTAGATTCTATATGCTCAATATGCTCAAGATAATCTTGTCATAAGACTTATCTTTCTTCTTCCTGGGCTTCTCAATATGTTCTTCAATCAGATCTTCAATCTTCTGTACTTGGTAACCACCTATGTAGCATCATTGTGCTTCAGTTTGCCCACCTTTTTTGTTCAACAACATTACTTTATTCATAAGCAATTCCCAACCGCTTAATCTCCTTAATCACATTTCCCATGATTAATCTTAGCCATTAGATCTTCGAACTTGACTAGGTTCATTGTATCCTTCGATTTGAAAAACGTTTTATCTTGCCTTGAAACTTGTATACCTTTCTTGGTACTTGTGTTCGGTTAGGACCGTTCAATCTGTGTTGTAGATCTTACTCTTGAATTTTAATTGTCGTTGATCCTTAACAAACTTCTTGCACGACATTCCTATCTTCAATAAACCTCCAGCTCATTGGCATCCTTCATTTAATAATGTATACATTTATTTAATGCATTTTGTTACTGCTCGGTTGATACTCGGTTAATACTAAACTTTGCTCGGTAGACATTCTCTTCTTGGTGACTTTTTCATTCATTAACCGACATCAGTAACCTTGGAGTTTACCGACTAGCTCCTTGCTCGGTAAAATAGAATAGTATCAAACCTTTACTCATTCTATTACATGAAATCTTTTCCCCTTCTAGTTTAGTCTTCAAATACATATATATATAGGATATCAAAATAATCAAAACATCATAATCTCATCATTGTCTAACTCGGTAATAGTTTCCCATTGAATAACTTATTATTCCCCTTCATTTTCACATTCTTTCTATGTCACTTACCGACATCTTTATACTCATAAAAACATACTTTTTAAGATATGGCAACATCATACTGAATCAGAAAATCAATTGCTTGACATCAATGACAAAATAATAATATTAAGACAGTAATCATCCTTTATCAATTATATCATTCATCTCCAACAACCTTCTCAATATCATCAACCATCAAACTTATTGTAATGCCAACAATCTCCCCCTTTGGCATTGATGGCAATACCAACTTGATTTATTCCAATTGATTCAAACTGTTGTTATTCTTCTCCTGTTATCCTTGAGCTGTAAAATTGTCTTGTAATCTTTTGTTATTAGTCTTCTCCCCTTTGAGCTGTAACAATCATCTCCCTCTTTGACAACAATGCCAAAAGTAAGACTGATCCATAATTACTCCCCCTGTGAAGTAAATTCCTTGCAGTTCAAACATATACAAATGTATCTCGATCAAAGCAACTTGTCTTCATTCACTATTTCCTGCACAACTTTAGACATCCTTCTAAAGTGTGTAAATTAGCATCAACTTACAAATAGTATTCTTTGGAGTCATAGAATTGATGTTGTCACCGAACTCTGTCAGTGAGTGCTAGATAGGGGTAGGACCCCTAACTTACTTCTGAGATACTCAAAAGTGTCCCTTGGCAGTGGCTTTGTGAAGATGTCTGTGATTTGTTCCTTTGTGCTAACATATTCCAGCACAACATTCTTTTCTTGAACTTCTTCTCTAAGATAATGATACTTTACAGAGATATGTTTTGTCTTAGAGTGCATTATCGGATTCTTTGAAATGTTAATAGCACTTGTATTATCACAAAATATAGTTACTGGCTTGGTAACTATCTCATTCATTCCTTCAAACAGTTGTTAGATCCATGCTATATTGGTACAATTCAATGTTGCAGCAACATATTCAGCTTTAGCTGTTGACTGTGAAATGCATCCTTGTTTCTTGCTAAGCCAACTTACTAGTCTTTCTCCCAAAAAGAAAGCTCCACTGCTTGTGCTTTTCCTGTCATCAATATTTCCTGCCCAATCAGCATCAGTATAGACTTTTAAGTCAAAATCATTCCTATTTTCATATAGTAGACCATAATCTTCAGTGCCTCTCAATTATCTGAAAATTCTCTTGACTGCTGTCATATGAGTTTCTTTGGGATCTGCAGAAAATCTTGCAGCTATACCTACTGCATGTGCTATATCAGGCCTGTTGTGAACTACATATTGCAACTTTCCAATCATAGATCGGTAAAGTGTCTCATCAACATATGCAGATTCATCATTCTTTGATAGTTTACAATTAGTAGTCATAGGAGTACTTACAAGTTTAGAATCCTCCATTCCAAATTTCTTCAAGATTTCCTTTATGTACTTGGATTGAGTAATGAAAATCCCATTTTTCATTTGCAATATTTGTAAACCTATAAAATACTTTATCTCGTTGATTAATGACATCTCAAATTCTTTGCACATTTCATTTCCAAAGTTCTTACATAAAGAATCATTTCCACAAAAAATAATATCATCAACAAATATGGCTGACATCAGTATTCCATTCTCATCATTCTTCATATACATGTTGTTGTTCTCACTAGTCCTTATAAATCCAATCTTTAATAAGTAAGAGTGCAGCCTTTCATACCATGTTCTAGGTGCTTGCTTTAGACCATATAAAGCTTTGTTCAACTTACATACCTGATCTTTATTCTTCTCTTCAATAAATCCTTCAGGCTGTTCAATATAGACTTTTTCTTCTAGTATACCATTCAAAAATGCAGATTTAACATCCATTTGATATGCCTTGAAATTTTTGTAAGCAGCATATGCAAACAATGTTCTTACTCCTTCAAGTCTTGCTACAGGTGCAAAAGTTTCTCCATAGTCTATTCCTTCTTCTTGAGCATAACCTTTGAAAACTAGTCTTGCTTTATTCCGAATGACCTCACCTTTTTCATTTAGCTTATTCCTAAAAATCCACTTTGTACTGATTACATTCTTCTCTTTTGGTCTTGGGACCAATGTCCATGTTTCATTTTTCTTGATTTGATCAATCTCTTCTGTCATAGCATTTACCCAATCTTCATTGCTTAGTGCCTCTTTTACTATCCTCCGTTCAAATTTGGATATCAGACATGTGTTGTGTCTCAGTTTGTTCCTTGTCATCACTGGAGCATCCTTATCTCCTATAATCTGACTTGATGCATGATTTCTTCTAACATATTTTGCTAATATAGGCTCGGTAGGCTCTGGATGATCTTCTTCATCACTCAGTAATTGAGTAATTTCTTCATTGGCTTTCTCGATAAAACTTGTCGGTTGTACATATACAAACTCTTCATAATCTTCTAGTTCTTTGGAGTTCCCTTCATCATTCCTTTCTGCAAATTCATCAATTTTCACATTTGCACTTTCCACAATTTTGTTAGATGATTTGATCAGACATTTAAATGCTTTACTCCTAGAGGAATAACCAAGAAATGTTCCTTCCTCGCTTTTATGATCAAATTTTCCATTTCTGTCATCTTTGTGAACATAACATCTACTTCCAAATATTTTAAAATAACTTACATTTGGTTTCTTGTCATACCAGATTTCATAAGGTGTCTTCATAGTTCCTTTCTTCAGTTGTACTCGGTTCAAGGTGTAAACTGCAGTGCTTATTGCTTCTCTCCAAAATATTTGAGGTACTCTCTTTTCTATCCTGAAAGTTCTGGCACAATCTACAATTGATCTGCTCCTTCTTTCAGCTATTCCATTTTGTTGTGGTGTCCTTGGTGCTGATACTTGTCTCTTTATACCATGATCATTGCAAAATAAGTTAAATTCATCAGAAATAAATTCTCCTCCTCTATTAGATCTAAGGCATTCCAATTGTCTTCCTGTTTCTTTTTCAACTCTTGCCTTACACCATTTGAACATTTGAAAAGCTTATGATTTCTCTTTGAGAAACATAACTGACATCATCCTTGAGTAATCATCCACAAATAATATGAAGTATTTATCACCATAGTAACTTTGAACTTTCATAGGACCACAAAGATCAGTGTGTACAAGATCTAAAATTCCTTTAGAAGTGTAAGACTTACTTGTAAAGCTTGATTTTGTCATCTTACCCATCTGGCATCCTCAGCATATTGCATTCTCAGGTTTTTCCAAGCTCGGTAGACCTCGTACATGATGCTTCTTACTTATTTTGATCGGACTATCAAAATTTACATGACAAAACCTTTTATGCCATAACCAGGTATCTTCTATTTTTGCATATAGACAATTGTTTCGAGTTGAGTCAAGGTGAAATGTATTACCTCTTATTTGAGTCCCGATAGCAGCCAACTTTCCATGTTTGTCATGAACTTTGACAATTCCTTTCTGAAATTCTATTTGGTATCCTGTATTATTTAGTTGTGCTACACTCAACAAATTGTATTTCAGACCTTCAACCCAATATACATCATCACATTTAGCATTGTCAAGAAGTGTGATTATACCTTTACCTTTCACAGGACATGGTGCATCATTACCAAATCTTACATGACCTCCATCATAATCTTCTAATTTAACAAACTTGTGTTTATCACCTGTCATGTGATGTGAGCATCCACTATCTATGATCCAAGAATCATTTTTATTTATGTGTGATATTAAGACTTTTTCTTCATACCTTTCTTCATCTGATCCACCTTTCATAGCCACATATACAACTTCCTTTGTCTCCGTCTCATCAGATTTATCATCATTTGATTCCTCATCAGCTACTAGGCATGTCTTTATTTCTCTCCTTCTGAAGTCTCGGTGTCTTCTGTATTGGTTGTCTTTCTGTCTGTCATCTCGGTATTCTTTCTTTTCATCATCTTTGTCAAGACAGTTAGAAGCCATATGTCCAATTTTATCACAGTTAAAAAATTTTAAAGGTAACTTCCCTTTATACTTACCTTTGCCTCTCGGTAACCTTCTGGCCAATAATGCTTCAAACTCTTCTTACTTTTTGATTTCCTCATATAGTTTGTGTACTTCTTCCATGTTTTTGTGAAATCTCTCACTTGCTCCACTGTGATTTCCTTCAGCATACTTAGACATTCTATCATTGTAATCTTCAGATTCACTGAGATGAAAAGAACTGAATGCAGATTCAACTTTGTTTACTGAAGACCCACTGTTATCAAAATTACTTAACTCAAAATCATGTAGCTTACCGATAGTAGCATTCAAGGAGACTGACATGTTTGGTACAGACCTCAATTCATTAATTGCAGAGACTCTAATGGCATAAGCAAGTAGAAGTGTTCTCAACAACTTACTTGTTACATCCTTTTCTTCAATAGTTCCTCCTGCTCCTTTGATTTGATTGACAATTTCCTTTAACCTTGTACTATATTGGATTATGTTCTCACCTTCATTCATTCTCATGGATTCAAGTTGTCCTCTTAGACTATCTGCTTTTGCTCTTTGAACATGTTCATCTCCACCATACACAGATGTGAGCTTATTCCACATTGCTTTGGCATCATTACAACCTTCTAGATCATTAAACTCTGAGTCGGTCAAAGTTGATGTTATCTCTATCATTGCTTGAATGTGTTCTTGCTTTGCCTTTATTTCATCCATTGTCATAGGGTAGGTGCTAGGTGCAATTTAATCATTCTCTAGATAATATGTTGCATATTCTCCAATTCCTGATAAGTGCAGCTTCATCCTTTTCTACCATGTGGTGAAACTTGACTTGTTCAGCTTTGGTGCATCCCTTTTATACATCTTCGGATCTTGCCTCAAGTACCTTTAAACTTTTTCTTCCGGAGTCCAAGCTCTGATACCAATTGTTAGTTAGATGAGAGAGGGGGTGAATCAAATAACCTCAATAATAATTACTTTAATCAGATTCAACCTCAGTAGCATTTACTTGATATGCAACTTATGACTGTAAGTCATTCAAACTCATAAATAGATAAACATGAAACATTAAATCACATTTGACACCAGATTTAACGTGGAAACCCTAATAGGGAAAAACCACTGTGGGATTTCGGACCCACAAGAAAATATACTCTTCTAGAGTATGCTTGGTTAAAAGCAAATCATGTTAAAGATTATATACACATTGCTATATGTGACCCGGTCAAGGGATTTCCCCCAGATCTGTTAGAATCTTCACTTTGTTAGAAGTGACCTTGTCAGAGGATTTCAAACACTCATTTAGAATGTTAGCTTCCAAGAGGATTTACAAATAAGACTGTTAAGTCCACTCGGTTAAGAGATTTCCTATCACTTACAAACATAAATAACAGTAATAAAATATATTTGCAACTTCACATCTAAAATGTTAAAGAAGATTCTATGTGCTCAATATGCTCAAGCTAATCTTGTCATAAGACTTATCTTTCTCCTTGTTGGGCTTCTCAATCTGTTCTTCAATCAAATCTTCAATCTTCTGTACTCGGTAACCACCTTTGTAGCATCATTGTGCTTCAGTTTGCCCACCTTTTTTGTTCAACAACATTACTTTATTTATAAGCAATTCCCAACCACTTAATCTCCTTAATCACATTTCCCATGATTAATCTTAGCCATCAGATCTTCAAACTTGACTAGGTTCATTGTATCCTTCGATCTGAAAAATGTTTTATCTTGCCTTGAAACTTGTATACCTTTCTTGGTACTTGTGTTCGGTTAGGACCGTTCAATCTATGTTGTAGATCTTACTCTTGAATTTTAATTGTCGTTGATCCTTAACAAACTTCTTGCACGACATTCCTATCTTCAATAAACCTCCAGCTCATTGGCATCCTTCATTTAATAAATTATACATTTATTTAATGCATTTTGTTATTGCTCAGTTGATACTCGGTTAATACTAAACTTTGCTCAGTAGACATTCTCTTCTCGGTGACTTTTTCATTCATTAACCGACATCGGTAACCTTGGAGTTTACCGACTAGCTCCTTTCTCGGTAAAATAGAATAGTATCAAACCTTTACTCATTCTATTACATTAAATATTTTCCCCTTCTTGTTCAGTCTTCAAATACATATATATATATAGGATATCAAAACAATCAAAACATCATAATCTCATCATTGTCTAACTCGGTAATAGTTGCCCATTTAATAAATTATTATTCCCCTTCATTTTCACATTCTTTCTGTGTCACTTACCATCATCTTTATACTCATCAAAACATACTTTTTAAGATATGGCAACATCATACTAAATCAGAAAAACAATTGCTTGACATCAATGACAAAATAATAATATTAAGACAATAATCATCCTTTATCAATTATATCATTCATCTCCAACAACCTTCTCAATATCATCAACCATCAAACTCATTGTAATGCCAACAATCTCCCAACTTATTGTAATGCCAACACATGTCTGGTTTCAGGAAGGACTAATCCTATATAAGACAAATGATAGATAAAAATTGGATGAATAATGAAATATGATGAAGGTGGGGGATAATTGATTGATAGATAGAATAGTTGATGTGAGGAAATGATAGAATTATAGATGGAAAGATTGGAATTAAGTGATGAGAGAGATCATGTTAGAATGATTGGAAGAATTGAAAAGGTTGATTCAAGAAAAGATTCTTGATGAGAGAATGATCTTGATTGATACAATCAGCATGATGAGATTTAAAAAGATGAAATGATATGATTGATAATGAATAGTCTTCTTGTCTTTATTCATAGTGCAACACATTTTCATCACCAAGCCTTATTATGTAACAATGAAGATTTGTACATCAGGGTATGAAGAACCAAGATGTAAATATATCTCACTACACAAAAACAAACATGTAGCAGACAAGCAGTGAACTCTCCATTCTAGGAATAACAACAGGGGTCGAGATATGTGCGGTAGTCACAAGCATAGTTATCCTTCATGGGATACATGTCGAATGAACGTACCAATCACAGACACCCACTGGAACTATTGCCCTAGAACTTCATTGGTTCACACCACAAACAACAAACAAAGAAAAAAATCATGGCCATCATAGCTCCTCTAGTCACTTGTGGACATCCTTGAGTAGCATAGTAATATAATCTGTCGCCAAATGATAAAAGATAAAAACTAACCAGGACAAAATCTAGCAGTCATACTAATATGTGTCTTTGTGCAATTGCTTAATGTGATAGTTGATAATGTCTAATTTCATAAAGTTGCGGACCTTGTTTAAGACTGATCTGTCCAGTTTCGAGTGTATCCTCTTTTGTTTGAGACAAGATAATGATCACATGATAAGGATAGATTGTCGATTGATAAGACTTGATCAGTTTTATTGTAGATGTTCGGTTTAAGATAGTTATATCCTTTGTGAACTTCATGCGAAGTGTTTGTTGGATAGCTGCTAGGATATTTGATTCTTGTGAGACATGTTATTGCAAGTTTTTTATGTTTTTCGATTTTTAGTTTGTTTTCGAAAAGCTTTTTGATGATTAGGGTTTTTGCTATTTTCTCAATGTTTTTGTGCTCTTTTTTTTTAGGATTGTATTTCAATGCTTTTGTTGTGATTTTGAGGATCGTGTTTGAATGTTTTTGGTTGATTTTGTTGTTTTCCTATTTTTAGGGTTTTGTCAAGATGAAACACAAAATCTAGTAGCCATACTGATCTTTGTCATTGTGTTGATTTGTGTGATCATTGATAGGAATGTCTAGTTTTAAAGAGTGACTACCTCGTATAAGACCGATCTATCTGGTTTCGAGTGTACCCTTCCTTGTATAAGACATGTTGATGTTTGATAAATTTTGATCGATAGATTGATTAACAAGAGATGTGATCAGTTTGATTGTAGAGTTTGAGAGTTTATCTATTGTTGATTTGATTTGATGGATGGCACATGCTTTCTTGCTTTGATTTTTTATTTTTTATTTTTTTAGGACATTTTCTGATTTTTTCATGACATTTTAGGATTTTTAGGATTTTTTCAGGACTTTTTATGATTTGTAGGATTTTTTCAGGACTTTTTATGATTTTTTCAGTTATGCCCCCAAGTGTGCAGAACTGTGATGATAACACAATGATGCATATGGAGACAATAAATTTTTGATATGAGTTATTCTAATACAGGATGCATGACAAAAATGCAGTTCCTATTCAAACAAGGATGAGTGTGTATGTCTTTCATTTTGAAATGCACTAATTGGATTAAAGGTATGAAACGTTTCAGAGATAGGAGTTCAATCCATTCTGAAAAGACTTTAGACCATCCAACCTAACACACTATGTAACCAAGATTTACGAATGGAGACGCGGAAAACTTCCCCATCAATTCTTGAAACTTTGATCTTCTTTTGCCCATGTGTGTGCATTTGAGTTTATTCGGACTCTTATAACCATCAAAGACCCTTGGAATCCTATGTGGCTAGCTACGTGAGTTATTCTGACTTCAAAAGCATCTCGAATAGAGCCTCGCTGCTAGCAAGCTTTTAGTGCTCCGATAAGGTTATGCATTGTAATCTCTCAAATACTTCTCCATTGCCAGCAGGCATCCACAGCCCTGATGGAGTTATTCGCATGTTCCCTTAGTCAAGCTTTATTGCACATTTTTGCATGATATTTTGATATTGATTTTGGCATACCATTTTTTTTTAATTTTTTTTTTGTTCTTGCCTTGACTTGTAAGTAATGAAATCTACTTGGGTATGACGATTACAACGACACTGAAGTAGAATTTGGATTTTTCACTAGCCACATGACCAACTATGTGTCTATAATGACTTAGAGATATTGATTAATGTGTGATATATAACAATCGATAGATTTTGGGTAACAAGACTTGATAGTGAAACTTCTACCCAACCAAGGATAAAGCGTAATCACAAGGTGACGTTGAAGATGAATGATTGAAGACCTCCTAAAAGATTCATGAACAAGTATCTAGGAAATGAGACCACTTTCTCTCCCTTCAATGCAGCTAGGTGATTGACTTAGACAATCTCCTTGATTTATTGATGCGAGTATATGAGAAAGCAATAATGATATGTAGCTATATGTTGTGCAATAGTGATATGCAATACAATACTGAAAATTAAAATGAACCCACCCTTATATGTAATATCTTTTTAGGTGCATGTTGTTATTGAGTTGGTATGAACTTTGTGTAGATAATTCATTGGTGTTTGTTTGAAGAGTTGGATGAACCTGTCCTTTTCATTAGGATATTCAACTGGGAGTCTTACATATATAGTTTCTACTATAGCCTCCTTATTTTCAAACCAATCCAGTTGTGGTAGAGCTTGTGCCCCTAGTCTTTCAAGTGTGGGTGTATGAGGCAAATAGATTTTGGTTTCAAAGTTGTGACATAAGCGGGTGCTATGTTTGTTTTTATTGATGCACTTGAAGAGTATGATGAAGCCAACTAGGCTTTGATCTTATTAGTAGGTGTTATGCTTGATCTCGTCACTACATTTGCATTTGATGATGGCACACATACAATTGTTGACAAGTTGATCTGTGTAGTATGATCTAGATCAGTGATTTCATTGATAGATTCATTTGAGAGGGAATCTTGTGAGAGAAATGGAGGATTAAGACATGGAAATGAAGGGAAAGAGTGATCTTGATAAGGATCTAGATAAGTAATGGGATCTTGTTTAGGACATGAAGGTGAAGGGATACTTCGATCTTGACTTGGAAATAGATTATTAGGAAGGATCGAAGGGATGTTCTGATCTTGCTTAGGAGGTGGGTGTTTGATGGACCTTGAAAGAACATCCTGCTCTTGAGAAACAAAGGTATTATTATGAGTGGAATAGAAAAGAATGAGGGGATCATCATAAGATTCTTGATAGGTGGAGTCTTCATCAAAAATTGGGTAGAATGAAAAGGTTTGTTCTTGATCTTGATTTATTTCATGACTGGTTTTTTCTGATTTTGGATTGTCCCCCTGACATGGGGAAGGAGTTTGGATATTCATGAGATATTCTTGGAAGGTTTCAACATTTTGGCATGATGAGGAAGGATTTGGAATGAGATCCTTTGAATCATGACTTGAATTAGATTGGATATGTATGATGGATAGCCCTTGGGAGATTGTGTTATTGGGTAGAGATGGTGTGGATTGGTCTTGTGTGACTTCAAGGGATGATGAAATGGTGGATAGATATGGTTGATTTAGATTTTGGTTAAAAGGGAATTGATTTTGGTTGCAAGGAGTATGATTTTGGGTGAAAGAGGTTTGATTTTGGTTGAATGAATTTTGATTTGGACTTTGGTTGAAAGGGGTTTGATTTTGGTTGAAAGAGGTTTGAATGTTGGGTTGGTGTGAATTTTGATTTGGACTTTGATTGAATAGGGTTTGATTTTGGTTGAAAGAGGTACTTTGAATGTTGGGTTGATATGATTGCTATGATGGATATGTTGGGTTGAAAGAAGTTTGACATGACTCTAATGTTGGTTGAACTAAGGTAGGAATGATTTTGTTGAAGAATGAAGGTTGGCATGTTTGAATGGCCTGATAATGATTCCCTCATGGTTATCACATCCCTCATCATATTTTCTAACCACACCCTATGATTGCTAGGACTAGTCATGTCTCTCATTTGTTGTTCCAAAGTATTGATTTGTTGAGCTAAGATTTTTATGGATGGTGACGGAATAGGAATGGAAGGGATGAATTGTTCACCTTCCCTATGAAATTCATAATTCCAGTCCATGATGTTTGCTTGATTGGTTTGGACCTAGGATCACATGTAAGTTGTTTTCCTTATTTCTTGAATGTTTGATTTTGATTTTGATGTTGATGTTGACACTTGATCTTGTTGTAAGTTTTTTGATCTTGTTTATGTTGAAACTTGATTTTGTTGAGGGTTTTGATCTTATTGATGTTGAAACTTGACTTTGTTGAGGGATTTGATCTTATTGATGTCGAAACTTGACTTTTTTGAGGGATTTGATCTTGTTGGTGTTGATGTTGCAAAGACATAGTAGCAAGAAAAGAAAAATAAATAAACTAAATAAAGAGAGCACTTGTTTAAAGGACTTTTTCAAATCCTCATGAATGTTGAGATCTTTTTCAAGACCCCATTTTGTTTTCAATAATATTTTGGCAATTCAATAGCACATCAAGCAGACTCTTCTAAAGACAAAAGGTCACAAGTATTACCACAACCCACATCTTGATACTCTATCTGCTCAAACTGCCCTGTCACACCCTAGGGTGCGCCCATTTTTTTGCCTTTTTCTGGAAATTAGACCAAAGAAGATTTCTCCTCAATTGGCCCATTATCTTGGGAGATATATGGTGAGTGTCTTGGGGGCAGATTCTTCCCCGCTCTTGCACTGTGATAATAGAAGTGTCTGGTTACTGACTCAGTTGGGCTTCTAATTCCTAAGGTGTTTAGAAAGAGTTTCATTTGAGTGGTCACAATCAACAAAATTTTACACTCCATTGAGGGAGGCCTCCCAGTCTATAGAGGTTACTCTCTATAGATTTTAACGTACCTTATAAGCACTAGGGGAGACATAACGTCATTGTGACAACATGTAACACTCGTCGCATATGATTTTCATCACACATGCATTTATTTATAGTGGCTTGGGTTAATTAGCTTTAGTCGTTGCCACTTAGGTCATTCCCCTCTCATCGGCCTTAATGGTGCCCTAAGGGCAACTTGGGAGGGAAGACCTTCTAAAGGATGTAAGTACAAAAATTTAGTGAAAGCATAAAAGAAGAGAGTCTGGTTTTCTAATCACCCATTGAAGGGGAGAGCATAATACGTATCCCTTTGAAGACACAAAAAATAAAGTTCTTTTTATCCTTTCATTGCAATGATTTTCTATTCTAAGTGGAAATGTTGCTCTAAAAAGGCATGGGGTTCAGTTTTATCCTTCATAGCAATGTGTGAGAAAAGATAAAAGGAAATTGAGTTTGTTCTTTTTAAGAGCACCAAAAGGAAGTTTTCTATTCTAACCCTACAAAGAAAATAACATTAGTAGACACATGGTGGGCTATCCAACCTATTTTTCTCAATTATAGAGCTCTGTCTTTTCACAGATAGAGAGCAATTTTGCATAGCAAAATTAAATTAAAACAGAATAAAAAAATCTAATCTAGCAATTGCAACCTAACTACTGAGCAAATGTGAATTGATATACCATCAAATGTGAATTATTATTGTAGCAATTGCCAAATGATAACCAATCAATTGCGAATTGATATAAGGTCAATTGCCCATTGGTAAAATAACTTTATTTTTTTTGTTTTGAATTATAAAAAAAATAGCAGAAAAAGACAGAAGATAGAGAAGTTATTCAACAATTATGTTATCCCACAACACCCGAGCCATCACATCAATGTCATCATAGAATTTGTATTTGGCTAAGAAGCGGTGGATATTTCTATGATACTGGGCAATCTCTTCTTTTTCCTCAATCTCACGAAGCTCCCTTTCTGCCTTTAAGAGTCTTTGGTATGTTCTTTGTTCTCTCCTATGTTGTTTTTCCCTTCTTGCACCTGAAATTCTAAATGTTACCTTTCCTGCCATTGGATTAGATACATTTATGCGCAAAAAAATGAAATCTCCAAAATTTAATGATTTTTTTGGGTTAGGTGCGCAAGATTACACAATAAAGAAGCGATGATTTTTTTTTAATTTTGCAACCCTTTCAGTCAATTGCGAGATGTTTTATCAATTGCGATACAATATTTGAGAAATTGCAAAGTATTATGATAGCAATTGCGAAATGTTATGAGCAATTGTGAATTTTTGTATATGCAAGTGCGAACTGAGGATTCATGTGCACGTACGGATCTGCAAAATCATTCAAAATAGAAAGTGAAGAATAGCATGTTTCACGTAGGGTTCACCAAATGTATCTTAGGGTAAAATAAGTGTAAATTGCATAATTAGATATCAAAGAGCGAATCACAACTTTAATCTAATTAATATTACTCCTAAATTACAATGGAATGATGCAAAAGCAATTGAAATGAAAAGAAAGATCTATCTAAAACTCCCTCAATTGACATATCAAGGCTTCCATTGCTCTTCTCCATTATTGTTGATGTAGGTTGCTCTCAGGTATTGCACTGATTTCCTGCATAAGATAGACAATAATTTTGAAGACTGTGATTTTAGCTTGAATTCAAAAAATAGGTTGAATTTATTGATTTTCAACACAAAGGAGGTGAGAAATAGAACTCAAGTGTTGATTGATAGTCAACCTAAATCGATTGATCGGTGAACTCAATAGATTGATCTATTAACTCATTTGATTGGGGAGTTAACTAAATAGATTGGCTAGTGAACTGAATATATTAGCCAGTTGACTGAGTTGATTGAGAGTTGACTGAGTTGATTGAGAGATGACTAAATTGAAGAGTTAACTGATTGGTTTAAATAATTTGATCAACTTGTTATGATTTTCAACATGTGTTGTAGGAGATTGACTTGAAATTCAGTTTCATTTTGATTTGCATTTGAATTTGGGTTTTCGAATGCTGAAATGCACATGAGATTAATTGAAATTCACATTTGGTGAAATGTTATTTTGATGAAATGAAATTAATTGGAATTAGGTGAAATTCGAATATGGGAAAAGATGAAATTAATTGAAATTAGAATTTGGGGAATTGGAGGAATAATTAATTAATAATTTAAATGAAATTATTTAAACATTAGAAATGAGATTAATTAAATAATAAAGATTATTTAACTAAGGAATAAATCGTAATTAATTAAATAATTAATATTTGAGATAGGGTTAACTAATTAAAATGATTTGAGAATAGAAATGAATAATTAGAAGTGTTGAAGGGTGATGATTAGAATAAATAGTTAGTTTAATCAAATAATTAAAGAATTACTTAATTAATTAGATGAATAATTAATATATGATTAAAGAGACATTTTTAGGTGTCTATGCTACGTTTCATCTTTTCGATTTTCCAGAGGAATCTCTTGGCAGAGATCAACCTTGTTTATTTTACATGTTAGGTCTTGTTCTTCGGGTTTTGATCCCTTTTGGGCCTACTGGATCCTTTGATATAATTGTAATTGCGCATTAGAATGCAATCAATCGAAGAATCAAGTAGCGAGACTATGCGTAGAAGATAGATCTTAAGATTCAAGGTCCCAGTTGTGACCTATTCTCTATGTTCAACCAGGCCTGTGAGATGGTTATGTTGTAACTCGGTTGTTACTGGTTGGTTGTAATCAATTTTCATGAAATAAAACAATTTGTTTTGCATTGCCTCCATCATATCTTTGTGTTTTTGTTTTGTTACTCTTGCTGACCAGTCCGGATTGATCTCTTCGAGATCCCTCCTCACTGGTGACTGCTTCAAGTGGTATCAAAGAAAAGTTTCATTCTAGAAGGTGTGTATCCTGAATTTTTTGTTGTAGGGTGGCAGATTGCGTATCCGACCTACAAATGCAGAGGACCGACGTGAACGATGGTGCGAAGAGGAGCTAGGAATGGTGGACCGTGTGGGAATGTAGACCCTGTTGTGATGGAGATGTTGTGAGGTATAGCATCCTGTTTAGAAGATGTGGAGACAACCCAAAGAAGAAATCGACATATTGAAGATGTAAGTGAATATGAAGGAGAAGAAGCCCCAGCAGAACAAGCAAACCCATCGGCATTTTATCCAGATGAGGAAAGGTTTTTGAGGGTTTTGAGTAGGGTGAATACTAAACCTCATTTTACCCCACTGGAATATGATGGGAAGTTAGATTCGGATGAATTGATGGATTGTATCTCAGAGATGGAGAAGTACTTCAATTTTGAAAGTACTGCAGAAGAGAGGAAGGTGAAATATGCATGTACCCGGTTGAAAGGTCATGCATCTCTTTGGTGGGAGCATTTGCAAGTTGATAGGCAGAGAAGAGGTAAAGAGAAGATTAAGACATGGGATCAGATGATTGCTAAGTTGAAATCAAAGTTTATGACAGTTGATTATCAAGTGAATCTGTTCTGGAAGTTGCAAAATTTGAGACAGAAGGAATCTAGTGTGAAGGAGTACATCGAAGCATTTTACAAGTTGAACATCAGATCCAGACATGTTGATGATGAAGTTGAACAAGTTGCAAGATATTTGAATGGATTACAGATGTCTATACAAGATGAACTCAATTTGATCAAATTAGAGAGTGTTGAAGATGCTTACCAGTATGCCCTAAAGGTAGAAGAGAAGCTAAACAAAAGACATGAGAAGAGGCAGAGAGGCAGAGGAGGAAGATTTCAAGGAGGAAGAGGATATACCGTAGGTAGAGGAACCTATACAGATCAAAAAAAGGATAAGGAAGTGAACAAAGAAGATAATTCATACCAGAAGGATGATATAAATTTCTACCGGATGGCTACTAGAATGAGAATTTTGGAAGATAAGACAAGAGAAAATTTAGAGGAACCTGTTATAAGTGTGGAGAAGGACATCGTGCATTCGAGTGTAAGAAGACAGAGAATACCAGAAGAGCAGCAGTGGTGGAAGAAAATCCCATCGGATCAGAGAATAAACTGAAAGATGGAGAATTGTTGGAGATGAGGAGAGATTTGTGTCATACTAGAGGATATGAAGATCCCTTGTAGAGGAAGAATTTGTTCAAGACCATATGTAAGGTATTCGGTAAATGTTGTAAAGTTGTTATTCATAATGGTAGTTTAGATAATCTTGTTTCAAAAGAGATGGTGAATAAGTTGAACTTGGAGAGATTGAAACACCCTAAGCCTTATAAGATAGCATGGCTTCAAGATGAACATAAGTTGTTAGTAAGTGAGCAATGTTTGGTGAAATTAAAAATTGGGAATTATCATGATGAAGTCTTGTGTGATATTATGCCTATGGATATTTGTCATCTTTTGTTGGGTAGAAATTGGTAGTTTGATAGACAGGCAGTACATGATGGGAGGAAGAATACATACACTATTATGGTCAATGGGATGAAGCAAACCTTGTTGCCTTTGGAGGAAACTTTGAAGAACGAAGTTTGTAGAATTCTAGAATTTGTTTGGTAGATGGAAGGAAATTCCTGGATGGGTTGAGAGATGAGAATGTGTGTTTTGCCTTAATTCCTAAGAAGGTTGAGAAACCATAACCAGAAGGTGAACAACCAGAAGAGATAAAAGATTTGCTGACAGAATATGAAGACATCATTTCAGATAATGTACCTAATGGATTGCCGCCTATGAGAAGTATTAGTCATTGCATGGACTTGATTCTCAGAGCTAGTTTGCCTAACAAAGTTGCACACCAGTTGAGACTGGTAGAGAATGAAGAATTGAATACACAAGTGTAGGAGTTTTTGAAGAAAGGTCTAATTAGGGAAAGTCTAAGCCCTTGTGCAGTACCAGTAGTATTAGCACCTAAGAAGAATGGAGAGTGGAGAATGTGTACTGATTCCAGAGCAATAAACAAGATCACAGTGAAATACCAGTTTCCTTTGCCTAGGATGGATGACACAACGAATTGTTTGAGTGGAGAAAAATACTTTACAAAGATATATTTGAAGAGTGCATATCATCGGATCAGGATCAGAGAAGGAGATGAGTGGAAGACAACATTTAAGACAAATGAAGGACTGTATGAATGGTTGGTGATGCCTTTTGGGTTGACTAATGCACCGAGTAGTTTCATGAGGCTGATGAATGAGGTATTGAAGAAATTCTTGGGTAAGTTTGTTATTGTGTATTTGGATGACATTTTGATTTTCAGTAAGACAAAAGAGGAACATTTGTTGCAGTTGAGACAAGTTTTGCAGATATTGAGAGAAGAGAAGTTGCTGATAAATATTAAGAAGTGTACTTTCACAAAGGATGAGTTAGTCTATTTGGGATTTATGATATCTGAGGATGGTTTGAAGATGGACCCTGAGAAAGTGAAAGCCATTGTTGAGTGGCCTACACCGGAAAGCATTGGAGAGGTAAGATCATTTCATGGATTGGCTAGTTTTTACTAGAAGTTTATCAAAAAATTTAGTTCAGTTTGTAACCCTATGGCTGAAACCATGAGAGGAGATCAAAAGGAATTTAAGTGGACCACCAGAGAAAACAAAATTTTTGAATTGTTCAAGCAAAAAGTGACTGAGCAGCCTGTGTTGGCTTTATCGGATTTCAACAATAAAGCATTTCAAGTGGATTGTGATGCAACTGGAACAACAATAGGAATAGTCTTGAGTCAGGAAGGGAGAGCAATAGCTTATTTCAGTGAGAAGTTGAATGATGCACGGAGGAGATATTCAGTGTATGATCATGAGTTTTATGTCATAGTTCAAGCCTTGAAGAAGTGGAGACATTACTTGTTGCCTAAGGAGTTTGTGTTGTATACAGATCATCAAGCTTTGCAGTATTTGAACAGTCAGAGTAAGTTGAATCAGAGACATATGAGATGGGTAGAATTCTTGCAGAGTTACACCTTTGTGTTGAAGCATTGAAGTGGAATTCTAACAAATTTATTGATGCATTGAGTAGGAGAAGGAATTTGATGACAGAGATGAGAGTGACAGTATTAGGATTTGAAGATTTGAAGACCTTGTATGATGATGACCCGGATTTTGCTTCTTGGAAAGCATGTAGAGAATCGGTTATAGTAGACAAAAGAAAGTGGTTGGATTACTTTATACATGATGAAATATTATTCAGAGGAGTTCAGTTGTGCATACCTAAGAGTTCTATGAGGGAGAATCTGATAAAGGAGAAACATAGTGGAGGTTTGGTTGGACATTTTGGTATTGACAAAACGCTAGCATTGGCGAGTGAGCAATACTTTTTGCCCCAGATTCATAAGGATGTTAGGAGATATGTGAAAAGTTGTAGAGTTTGTCAAGTTGCAAAGGGTAGTAGTTAGAATGTGGGATTGTATAAACCTTTGATAGTACCGGTAAGACCTTGGTAGGATATAAGCATGGATTTTGTACTTGGATTGCCTAAAACATCGAGAGGGAATGATTCTATATTTGTGGTGGTGGATAGATTCTCGAAGATGACTCATTTCATACCTTGTAAGAAGACATCAGATGCGGTACATGTAATAGACCTTTTTTTTAATGAAGTGGTGAGATTGCATGGATTACCTAAGAGCATAGTTTCAGACAGAGACACTAAGTTTCTTGGCTATTTTTGGAGAACACTTTGGAAGAAGATGAAGGCAGATTTGAAGTTCGTTCTACTTTTCATCCATAGACTAATGGACAGACAGAAGTAGTTAAGTGGAGCTTGAGAAACTTGTTGAGATGTTTAGTTGGAGATAAAACTGAAAGTTAGGATTTAATCCTTGCACAGACAGAGTTTGCCTACAACAATTCAGTGAATAGGAGTACCAGAAGAACACCTTTTGAAATTGTTATTAGAGTTCATCCTATAGGTATATCAGAATTGGGAGACATTAGCAGTGAAGACCAGAGAAGTTTAGAAGCAGAAGACTTTGCAGATCACATGGCAGCCTTGCATATTCAGGTTAAGCAACATTTGGAAGACATGAACATCAAGTATAAGGAGAAGACAGATGAAAAGAGGAAACATAATGAATTTGAAGTTGGCGATGAAGTAATGGTATATCTGAGAAAAGAGAGATTCACAGTTGGAAATTACAACAAGTTGCAGATGAAGAAGTTTGGACCTTGCAAGATTTTGAGGAAGTTCAGTTCTAGAAATGCTTATGAAGTGGAGTTACCGGATAGTCTAAGTATTTCATCTGTGTTTAACCTTGCAGATCTTCATGAGTATCATGAACCAAAATTCAGTGAGGATAATATTATAGACTTGGAGAAACAGTTACCCTGGAAGGAACCAAAACAAATTGCAAAATTTTGGATAGTAAGATTAGGTGTAGTTCCCGGAGCAGTCAGTATAAAGAGTATATTGTGAAGTGGAAGGACATACCAGTTGAAGATTCATCTTGGATTTCTCAGGCAGAGGTAGACCACCTTGGTTTTCCTTTGACCCCAGAAAACTGAGAGGCTCACTTTTTCAATAACCTCGGATGTCTGATGTAGGATCATTCCCGGTTCATAGCAATCTTGCATCAACCAAAAACATTTTCTTTCTGTTTTTCTTTTTGTTTGTAGTTTCATCTTTTCTTTCTGTGTGTCTCGGTTTTGGCTCACTGGGTCCTGTGGATTTGGATTCTACTTGAAGACTTGATCATCTTTCTTATTTCCAGACTGCATTGTATTTGGATCATTTTTTGACAAGATATCACTATCAATTTTCTTGACAATTTCCTATTACCGGTTAATAGTTCTTGTTACTAGTTGCCTGGACCTATTTTGGTGATCTACTAGAACCCCTTTCAAAGATTGTGAAGCCTTGGGCGTTGATTCCGATTTTCCTTGGCGTGTGGCTGACCTTTTCCCGTGATCTATGTTTCATCCTTTGTATTTTCCAGAGGAATCTCTTGGCGGAGGCCGACCTTGTTTATTTTACACATTAGGTCTTGTTCTTTGGGTTTTTATCCCTTTTGGGCCGACTGGATCCTTTGGATCGTATATATAATTGTAACTATGCATTATAATGCAAACAATCAAAGAATTAAGTACCAAGACTATGCATAGAAGATAGATCTTAAGATTCAAGGTCTTGATTATGACCTATTTTGTATGTTCTACCAAGCCTATGAGCCGATTATGCTGTAACCCGGTTGTTACCAGTTGGTTGTAATTAATTTTCATTAAATAAAACAATTACTTTTGCATTGCCTCCATATATTTGTGTTTTCGTTGTGTTACTCTTGCTGATCGGTTCGGATTGATCTCTTTGAGGTCCCTCCTCATCGGTGACTGCTTCAAATCCCCTAACCATAAAATACCACATCTAACAAGATAGATAGAAGCTTGGCAGCACTAGCTCCACCCTCATCACACACTTCTCGGGCATTCCAAGCTTCAAATTTATAGAGATATGTGGATATAGAGAAATTCTCTATCTCCAATTGGGGGTACATGAGGGGTGTCTTCGACATGCGCGCATCACAATGCCTAAGCCAACAAGTAGAGGGATTGGGGCCAATATAACATTGGTTTGTAGTAATTTTCTAATGGGTCCAATCCAACAACGATTTTGCGAAGCAAGCCACTTGAGGCTCTAATTGAGCTTATCGGTGCAGAGAAGGCCTCCACATACGACAAATTCACTCGACACTTTGTCCGTTTGACCAGGTATTTGTATAACGGCTCAAAAAACACCACTCGAGGTCATGTTGGGAGAGATGTTATCCCCAACGTGCCCCTATTTTGAAACACTCCCTTGAGGTGATGAGACTCCCAAGAGGTGATTCACTAATAAAGATAAAAACGGGCATCGTTAACCACCTTTCTCATCACCCAAGCTTTGCGAAGGCAAGGGGAGAGGATAATAGGTGTAACTGTCAGTCCACCCTACAAGTGCACAAGTGTGCCAAACACAGAAGACAAAAGGTTCAATTTTAAGCCCACATGTACAGTTGTTTACTCTAAAAAGGCACTCTCATAATCTACCTTTGCAAGAAAAGCATTAGTAGTTTCATAATTGTCTTTGACTACTCGAAACACCCCTGCAAGCAAAATGATTAGAAGTTTCAATGTAAGTCTCTGGTTGATAGAAATGTCTCTGTTATCCTCGCCACATGCTGCAGACAAGCCATTGGTAGCAGAAATCAAAATTACAACATCAATTTTTATTTTTTTTGGAATTTTCTAAAATTAGAAACCTGCTAAAAATGGAAATCTGCAAAAAATGGAAACCTGCCAGATTTAGAAACCTGCTAAAAATGGCAACTTGTTAAAAATAGAAACCTGCTAAAATTAGAAACATGTTGGATTTAGAAACCAGCCAGATTTAGAAACTAGCTAAAATTAGCAACCTGCCAAAAATGGAAACCTACTAAAAATAGAAACCTGCTAAAAATGGCAATCTACTAAAAATGGAAACCCGCTAAAAGTGAGAACCTGCTAAAAATAGAAATTTGCCAAATTTAGAAACATGCTAAAATGGCAACCTACTAAAAACATAAACCTACTAAAATAGTAACTTGCCAAATTTAAAAACCTGCTAAAAATGGCAACCTGCTATAAACAAAAACTTGCTAAAAATAGAAACCTACCATATTTAGAAACTTGCTAAAAATGGCAACCTGCAAATAAGATTAAATCAACTCATGAAGTGGGTCCCACTAGGTGTGCCAAAAAATATGCGAGGGAAAATTGTGCTCGAATAAGGGAGATTGAAATACCTGCAAAGCCAATTAGCTCAAACACCTCAAAATTAGGATGCTAAAAAGACATGAATAAAGCATAAAAGACATTAAAAACCAAATAATATGCAAAGTCTATTCAAAAATCTTTGATTTGATTATCTTATGTTCGGATTGTGCTCATTGATGCAATAGTTGCTTGATATTACTCCATGATGTGATGATTATGCTAAATGGATTCAAGATGTGGAGATTGGATGTTATGCTGTGAGAATGAAATTTGGCATTATGAGGGTGAAAATGCAATTATCCTAGATAGAATCCTGCATTAGGACGATGCAATGTAATGAAAGTTGATAATTTGAATGAAAATGAGGGGGGATTAAATAGGAGAAGGGAGGAGAGGAAAGGATTGGGAAAATGCAACACCTGTCCTCAAGGAGGGCAAGCTTAAAAACAAGTGGCAATCCCAAGAATGACAAGTGGAACAAGATTTCCACACTTGTCTTAGCTCAAGAGGGAAAGATGAGTGTCCAAAAGAAAGACACATGTCTTGGGGAGGGATGACAT
The DNA here is from genome assembly GCF_030272615.1 of Cryptomeria japonica. NCBI lineage: Eukaryota > Viridiplantae > Streptophyta > Pinopsida > Cupressales > Cupressaceae > Cryptomeria > Cryptomeria japonica. The sequence continues at coordinate 115,839,642 of NC_081409.1, forward strand.
GTGTCCTCAAGGACACTTCTATTTTGGGAGGAAGCTACCCAAAATAGGCTTTAATTACCTAAAATTAAGGAAATTAGGGAATATGTGTGTGCACACACATGTGAGGGAGGTTAGGATAAGGTTAGTTTGGAGAGAGAGGGTTGGTTAGAATCCAAGTTTTAGATTGGAGGTTAGGTTAGAAGGGGTTAGCTAGGTAGTTAGAAGTTAGGAGACATGTGATCAAAAGGGAATATTTAAATTTTATTAATTCAAATAAAAGGGATGAAAAGGGAAATTAATTAATTTTATTAATTAATTCATGGATTAGAAAGGGGGGAATTAATTAATTAGATTAATTAATTCAAGGGTTTGGAAGGGGAGAATTAATTAATTAGATTAATTAATTCAAGGGATGGGCTTAATTAATTCATATATTTAATTGATTAAATGGCTAAAGGAAATAAATTTGACTAATTTGATTAGCCAAATTTAAGTGTCTACAGTGGGCTATGAGTTGAACTATTCTACCATTGAGCTGGCATGCTTGGCAGTTATATTTGCAATTCAAAAGTTCTGACATGATATGCTAAATCATAAGACCTTGTTGGTAGCCAAGATTGATCCATTGAAATATTTGCTTAGCAAAGCGGCTCTCACAAGTCGCCTAGCAAAATGGGTCATGATTTTAAGCGAGTTTGATATTGAATACATTGAAAGAAAAGAAATAAAAGGACAAGTCATAGCTGATCAACTCGCAAATGCACCTGTCCAACATGATCATCCAATATTTACTGATTTTCTAGATGAATCGGTCTTTGATGTCACATCTTCTAATGAATGGCAATTATATTTTGATAGATCCCACACTAGATTTGGCTCAGGGGCAGGTATCTTATTTGTAACCCCTCAAGGTGATGTTATTCCAAAATCCTACAGGATAACTTTTTATTGCACCAATAATATTGCAGAATATGAGGCTTTGGTTACTAGACTCAGAATAGTAATTCAGTGACATATTACACATCTACAGGTCTATGGAGTGTTAGATGCAATGATAGTCCCAAAGACACTGAGAGGGGGGTGAATCAGTGTCTAACCGAACCGTTTAATGGAATATTTGAACTTATTTATAACTTTGCAACCCAAATTAATGTATCGGTAAACAAGTAATAATGCAACAAAGAGAAATAACAGAGACAACATAAATGCACACCATAACATAAGATATTTTGGCGAGGAAACCCGGTAAGGGAAAAACCTCGGTGGGATTTGTGACCCACAATATTTACTCACTAGCCAATATGAATAAATATTACTTACAATAGGGGCCTGCACATACAGGAAGGCCAACAGCCTAGAGCTCACTGCTCAATGAAAGAGTCTCACTGACTACAAAATGGATAATTAAATCCAAGACAATGTACTGCTCAAAATAGCATCTGCAATGCTTGATTCAGTTTGGTTTAAGCTCAGTCAAAAACCTTAACCAAAAACCTGTCGGCGAATGATATTCACTCACATAACCTATCTTCTATGATCTATTACATAATCGCCTTCCTTCTATTATGTATATTTTCTTCTCATCATCATCATCAAATCAAAATGACCTATAAGATCTCATACATATATGAGTCCTTACAATACATCATGTCAGCTTACAGATAATAAATACAATTCATATAAACAAAACTTGTCTTATGTCGACCTGAGTGTCAGTATGCTTTATTTCCGCTGTAAACTATATGTCAATGAATGAACTTGTTGTGCCTGTCAGTGCCGGTAGATGATGTCTGCATTGTCGGTGAACCTGTAGAATCCTGTTACTAGTTGGTTTCCATTAATGACAACATCAATCATTCTCATGTGAGTGTAGAATGCCAACATGGAGATTCTCAGTTAGTCATCCGCTAAGTAAATGATGACTATGGAACAAAAGATGAAAAGCTTCTCCCTTATAAACACATGGTAGAACAGTTCAAGACAAAATTCACTGTTATCTAGTTTAATCAAGTCCCTCGCCTTCTGAACAAATCAACAGATGCTATGGCGACTATTTCCTCTATGTTGGATATACCTCAGAATATGGATAGATGTGAATTTCTAGTAGAGCAGTTGTTGGTCCCATCTTTTGAAATTTAGACATCAGATCTGGTGTGTGTCCTCATTTGTCCTAACTCCCCATGGTACAAAGAAATCTATGAATACCTAAAATCCCAAACCATACCTCCAAACCTTTCTACCAACCAATGTCGAGCATTTCTTAGACAAGCTGCCAAATATGTCATTATCAAAGACACCCTTTACTGCCACTCTTTCAACCACACCCTCCTCAGGTGTTTGGATTCTGACGAAGCACAAACAACTTCACATGAGGTTTATGATGGTATACGTGAGGGCCATTTCAATGGTCTTAGCCTGGCTAAAAACTTGGTTTGAGATGGATATTATTGGCCGACAATGGAAAAAGAGATCCATGACTTTGCTAAGAAGTGCTACATATGTCAGATGCATGGAGATTACATTCACGCGCCAACACAAGAGCTTCAGCTTGTCATATCTCCATGGCCCTTTTCTCAATCAGGATTGGATCTCATTGAAAAGATCCACCCGAAATCAGCAAACAAACATAAGTTTATCAAAACAACCACAAAATACTTTATAAAATGGATTGAATATATACCCATGACCTATATCATTGGCACACAGATTTCCAAGTTCATTTTGAACTATATTATATGTCGATATGGAGTCCCTCTTGCTATAGTCACTGACAATGGCCATCCATTTAAAAATAAATATGTCCACGAACTCTATGAGAAGTTTCACATTCAGCATCGCTTCTCAACCCCGTATTATCCATAGAGTAATGGTCAAGCTGAGGCATCAAATAAAATAATCATCAAAATACTTAAAAAGGTTGTCAATGATGTTGCCCGTGATTGGCATGTATAGTTGAATCCAGCTTTATGGGCCTATCGCACTTCTATCCACACCTCTACTAGTACAACACCTTACTCTTTGGTGTATGGTGTGGAAGCTATTTTACCTTTGGAGGTCGAGATTCCATCCATGCGAGTCTCCTTACAACACCTGATTGATGATGAACAATATAGAGTTTCTAGGCTACACCAACTTGAAATGATAGATGAAAGGCATCAGACAACTTTGACACATTTGCAAGCATATCAAAACCATCTTCACCGCATCTAAAACAAAAAATTCAAAGGGCAACACTTCAAAGTGGGAGACTTGGTCCTAAAAGCCAACCCTAAGAATTCAAAATCTATTGAGATCATCAAAGGCAAATTTGAACCTAATTCAGTTGGCCCTTTCATCATCACTGCAACATATGTGCAGGAGCTTAGCATCTTGCAACCCTGGAGGGAGAACCACTATCAGATTCTATGAACAACATGCACCTCCAAAAGTATTATACATAAGTTTCTTTCAGTAATTATTTCATATGATCTTTGAAAAAATACAAAAAAAAAGAAAAAAATCAAAATATATACAAAAAAATGAAATGACAAAAATAGTAAAGAAAAATCATTTGCCCTCTAGTGAAAACCTGGCAAACAGGCGCTTTGGGCAAGTACCATGGTGAAAACCTAGCAAATAGGCACCATGTGTAGCAAGGTCATCGCTCTGTCATCTATCATGATTCCCTCTGTACATAGCACAAAGTTTTATGATGTAGGAGCACCAGATTAGTTCAAACTGGCACCTTGGATTTGATCCTGGTGAGACATTGATCCCGATATTAGCCCGATATGGTGTGCTCTTACCGATTGGTTTTGCAGTGTATGGAATCAGGTTGTGGGTGATTTCCATAACTTGCGGATGTTTGAGTGATGTTGTTTTTGGTCTTGTTCGATGTTCTCAGAGGACCGTGTGAATTTTTATGCACTTAAAGATGTTCTTGGTGATTTGGGCCAACATGTTATCATTTGCACGTTTCATCATGAACCGATTGGTCTTTGGCCGACTTGATCGAGTTGTTATTGCTTGTGGATGGTATAAAGGGAAAGTGTAGAGATTCATTTTGGAAGACAACAAAGGATAGATATTGAAGAAAGTAGAGACCGAGGGAAGATGTAGTTTCCAGAGAAATTCTAGTCCGAGGGGGATTGAAGTCTGGATCAGTGTAGAACAATGCATATTGTTACCAGAGACCTATTTATCGAGTAGAAGATCTGCGAATCTTAGATTTGTGTTGCATGGATTGTTTTGTAATCTTGGGCTGAGATCCAGCATGTGTAGCCGCTAAAGGCTTATGTAATTCTTTAACTGATTGTAATGATGGATTTATTTGTTACTAGCTATATCTTGTCATGCTTCTACCGGTTAGGGTTGCTTACTGGTTATATCTTTTGATCTGTTATCGGTTGTCGGTATCTTTCATAGTGTTTTGTGTTATGTCGGTATTGTTTTGTGTTATGCCGATATCTTTCATGGTGATTTGTGTTATGAGTTGCAAGGTGGGGATGTCCTTCATTAGATCTCCCTACCTTAACTGTATCATTTTATCATGCCTATCCATTTTTATTTGACCCACCGTCCTTCTCTAGACTTGTGATTGGTCAACATCAATGTCTTTCTTGGTCGATTGTCAATCCTTGTACATATGTTTTCTATCCTGGTCACTGATACACATTTTGGACCTTAATTGGGGGCAAATCCCTTGTCATGATCAATTGATAGTTATCATAGTGAACAACTTGGAGGCTACGACATGTACATAACTTTTAAAGTCCTGAAAAAAGAATTAAAAATTGCAAAATATCCTGAATTTTTTTTATTTTTTTTATTTTGAAAAATGTTCTGAAATAATCCAAAAAACATCGTAAAATATCTTGAAAAAATAACAAAAAAAATTCAAAAAGTTCCAAAAAACCCTAAAAATTTGAAAACATCAAAATCCAAAAACAATAATTTTTATTTCATCAATAAATTGACTCTTTTGTACATAGACACACATTTACGTAGACAACAAACAGATAACACGTTACAACGTTGCGCTTCACAAAATCACAGATTAACAGATGAACTGTTCAACCAACCAAGCATTCAAACTGATCGAACTTGTTGTATCAATCAACAACATCAACATTATCGGTCCTTGTCAACATTGTCATGGGTCTTATACAGGGTGTGGTATACCTGAAACAAGGTTGTGTCTTGTATTAGACGGGGTACTACATTCCTTGAAATTAGACAACATGATCATCCTATCATCAAACAAACATTATAAATTTTGACAACAAGATCAGAATGGCTGTTTGACTTGTTTGGATTTGTGAATCTTATTTTTCATTGATTTATCTTTGATCATATTCCTATGCTACTCGATGATGTCACTAAGTGATTTAGAGTAGCTGAGATGGCTCATGGTCATTTTTGTTTTTATCTTTTTGTTTGTGAGGTGTTTCATAGCATTCTAGGGCAAGTATGTCTTGGGTATTTGTGTTGACACGTCCACATTGTGATTGTCTCACATACCTTGACTTTTGACACACATAATGTCTTAGGATGGTTGAACCATTCCTTATCTACAATGTGTATGTCTTATGCGAAGGGATTTCATTATCGCTCTAGCCTTCATGGCCATGGTGCGTCTCATCCATTTTGCCATATCAAATAAAGGTTCTCACCTACTATTTGCATTTGTGAAAGCAAGATTTCATCACACTAATCATTCTTCACTTCTAACTTGCATTTGTTATGGCTAACTTTCTTCTATCCCATCAATTATTCTATCTATTCTGTTGGCATTTGACTGAACCGGTAAATGATTGATTGGTGAATGTGATGAAGATATTGAGATTCATGTTTCATGACTAAGTCTTAAGTTGTCATTGATGGAAATCATGTTTTTGTAGTCATCTAAGTCCTGGAAGCCAACCGGTATAGAAGACAGTTTAATAGAGAACCGGTAAATAGGTCCTCAATTGGTAAATAGGAACAGAGTTGCATTCATGCAACCGGTACAAGTGATTCATAAATAGTTGGATGGTGCGGTTTTACAGGAGTTATGGGGATAGGTATTTGGAGCTATGTTCATGACTGCATTGGCAGATTCAATTGGACAAGCGATATTTGATGTACAGAGCAAGTATTATGATGAACACTTAACCGATAGTGATACAGTCACTTAAATCGGTAAACTGACACAGGTTTTCTTTTATTTTTAGTTTTTTATGTCGGTGGTCGATATATGTTCGGCGTGCAATGTTAGTTTGTCTGGATTCATTGAACCTAGGAAATTGTTCCAAGGTTATTAGTTGACTAAGTTGATGTCTATAAAAAGTGTGATGAGTTATGAGATAGACATGCATATGTTAATGAGATTGAAGGCAGATGTTGAGATTCTAATTGTGCGGTGATTAGTGAAGCTCTGTATTGATATGTTGTTGTAGTTTTGAGGATCTGTAGCGGATCTTATCAGACATGGAGGTGTTATATGAAGATCATTTGAAATGTTGTTATCCTAACAGTTACAACAACAAAATCCCTTAACCGGGTAGGTCCTAACAAGCCTTACATTATAAATCCCTTAACAAGGTAGCTCTATATCAGAGTGTTAAATCCTCTTGCGAGGTTGATCCTAACAGGGCTCATCACTTAAATCCCTTAACTGGGTGACTCCTAACCGGGTCTGCTCCTAATAGGGCATATTTGTAAGACCTTAACCAGTCAAGATTTCTATTCTATAGATAGTGAATCTTGTGGGTATTAACTCCCACCGTGGTTTTTCCCTTTTGGGTTTCCACGTATAAATCTCTTGTGTTATGTGGAATTTATTTTATTGAGCATTAGCTTATGTGGTGATATTCCTCTTATGCTTGTTAAGTTTTAAGTTGTTTAAGTTGGTGATCAAATTCATATTGTTTTTGCTTGCACTGATTCACCCCCCCTCTTAGTGCCTCATAAGTTTATCAATTGGTATCAGAGCCAAAATTCTTTGAGGCTTAACCGCTTGAGAAGGATTCCTAAGGCAGACATGGGGGATATGAGTTATAGAGAGATGTCTAATAAACTTGCAAAAATTGAGGAAGCCCTAGAAACATTGAGAGGCAAGTATAAAGCCTCACTTGCTAAAAGAAGAGAGCTAACCAAACAACTGTTGGAGGTTTCTGAGAGCAGTTCTTCTGATGAATCAAACATAGGTGCATTGGTTGATGAGGTGGAGAAACTGAATGATGAGAAGACTAACTTGAGGAGAGAGCTAGAAGCCCTAACTATCTAGATGAGTCAGGAACTTGAAGCAAGGAGGGTAGCAAAAGATAAGATCAAAGAGAAAGAACATGAGATATTTAAGATAAATCAGGAAAATGGCACTCTATATGCACACTAGCATGAGGAAAAAGAAGAGATAAAGGTAGAACTGGATATGGCAATGTCTCTTAGAGAGACTCTTATGAAAAGGAATGAAGACCTTACACAAGAACTTGTTGATGCTAATGAGAAGCTTGCAAAGTTTAACAAAAGTTCTACCATGCTTGATGAACAGATCCAATCTTAAAGGATGAACGATGATACAACTGGATTGGGTTACAATACATTTGAGAAAGGTGAGCCTTTTGGTACAAAGGACAACATGCATGACAGTAAATTTGCACCTAAGGTTCAGAAACCCACCAGTAAGAAATCCTATAGCCTATTTGTTTCAACTGTCATAAACCAGGACATACTGCTAATGTTTGTAGAAGCAGATTTGATGTTACTAATGGTTATAGACCTAACACATATCAAGGATATAAGCCTAGAACCTTTAATGGTTATTGTTACACTTGCAACATGCATGGACATAGAGCTGTTGAGTGCAGGTATGGAGTAAATAATCCTACACCTCACATGAGTAAGAGGCCTGGTGGTGGTTGGCAAAGAACATTTAATGACCAGAGAAGTCCTAACTGGCAAAGACCCTATGCTAACCGGTCTAGCCCTTATGAGATGGAAAAAGGGATGAATGTGGTTTGCACAATCTGTAAAAACTATAGTCATGTAGCTATGAACTGCAGAAGAAGGACTGGTAGAGGCAATGTTGGACCTTGCAGAGCATCTGGTATGGCTTGTTATCATTGTCATAAACCAGGACATATTGCAAAGTTTTGCAGAGATAAGGTGAACCAACCGGTAAATCAATCTACTAACCGGAATGGGAAGATGAAAGTTGATGTGGAGGAGACTAGAGTTGAAATGAATAGAATTTGGAAAAATAAGGATGATGAGAAAACCGAAGACAAACCATCTGAAGATCCTATTTCTTCACCTAGTGTGGAGAACCCTTCATCGACAAACTAAATTGTTAAAAAGCTTAGGGGGAGCTTAATGTTAGATCTATTTCAGAACCCCCTGAAGGACCATGAGGTATGTTAAATCTACATAATTTGATGTATTGTGATATTAAAAGTGATTTTATGATCAAACTGGTAGGTTTGATGTGTTATGAGAACTGATGGTATGTTGGAAGATATTTTAGGGTTTTATCGATAATGACATTTAATGCAGTAGATAATGGGCAAATAAAAAGAACTTTTTGAATGTTATTTGTCACATTGCATTCTTGTGGCCACTCGAAGAGCAAATAGAGTAGAGCAGAGTTTGTGTTTGCAACATTGATAGAGATTTGAAGTGATCTATTGTGATTTGCGATCGACAATCGGTGAGAAAGCTTTGTTGGTGTTTAGAACCCTAGTGCAGAAGAGGTAAAAGGTATTTATCCAGAAATCTTGTTATCTGCTTATCTTTCTAAATCATTGAAGATGGACACCCCACATCTAGTTGATGTTACTGATAGACCCCGTCTTGAATTTAAGAGGCACCCGTTTAAGTCTGAGGCAATTGATCCTGCCAGAGCCCTATCTTGAGTTCCTTATAGTGTCTTACATGTTGAAGATGTTAGATCGTTTTATCATTGCAAATTGGAGGGTCTTGGTATTTCTGTTATTTTTATCAGTATAAAGCATTATGTGATAAGAACGGAGTGATAAAGGAACAATTCAAAAGGGTTACCGAGAAAGTGTTTCACCATGCCCTGAATTTCATTTATGATTTTGATGATGAACTTGTGAGATATGTGCTTAGCAAAATTCATGACCAATTTATGTGGCTTGATCGACCACATAAAATTTCTAAGTTATTCATGCAGTCACCAGATTTTGTGGCACTGGTGTGTTGGCCATTTGGAGGAAGTGATTATGTGTTGCATTGATGTTTTGTCATTGATGTCAACACTAGCTATTTTAGATGCTTTACTGACACCCTTTTGGTCTCGGTAGGTTGTCTAATTTCTGGTTGGTTTGGATCTGGCATGATCCGGTATGCTTCGGTATGATTTGGTTATGGAATTGTCTTACGCATGTTCATATTCGGTCAGTTGGTTTTGGTCTGGTGATCAGATGCTATCATGTTTGCATGGAAGCTTGGTTTGTGGTTTCGGCGAGGGTTTCACCGACAGAGCTTTGATGAAGATCTTTGATGATATGCATAAGTGGTGTTGGTGCAGCTTTTGGTATGGATTCAGGGTGCTGATGGTGATCATGTTTGAGACTTGGTAGATTGGGATCATTGCTTTAGCAAGTGGACCTATATTGGGTCTCGGTTGATCTAGGTTATGGACCGACTTAATGTAACGTGTGGATTGGACCTCTCGATGTGTTTCTAGGATGTCTTATGAGTTCGATATTATTTGTTTGGTCTAAGACTAATATTTTTTGTAATTATATAATTGGTTTATTGTCTGGTGGCCAACCTGATTGATTATGGTCGAGGGTTTGTATATATATGATGTAAGATCTCATTGTAGATTATGATCATAGCAATGGGATATGGATATGTAATGTGCGAATAATGTAATATTATTCAGGAAGAGGATTTGGTCGATCATTGGAGATCGAATTGGGTTTATGTAAGAGGATTTAGTCCTTCGGTATTGAGCTTAACCAAAACTGTACTCAGACATAAGAGATGTTATCTTTGTAGTTCATTCATTCTTCCAGATTGTAGTCTGGATTTCTATGTAGTCAGTGAGACTCCTTTTGTGATGAGCAGTGCACTCTAGGTTGTTGGCCTTCCTGCAAGTGCAAGCCCCTCAATTATAATTGGCATACTTACTACAAAAGTATTATTTGACTGTGGGTAGGCTTCCCATCGTGGTTTCTCCCTTTACTAGGTTTTCCATGTATAAATCTTGGTGTCATGTGGATGGTATTTATTCTCTGATTATTGTTTATGCTTAATTGGTTTAACTGCTATTCTGGTATTTGGTTCAAGCATTCCGATAATAATGTTTTGGGATCTGATATTAAAGATTTAATTGCTAAATGTTGTAGTAATCTGTGACAACTGATTCACCCCCCCTCTCAGTTGTCTTCTAGTTATTTGAACTGTCTAACAATTGGTATTAGAGCTCTAGTCCTCTCTACAGAAAGCTTAACTTCTTGAGGAAGATCCTATGGCGACTAACAGTTCAAGTTCATCTAGTTCATCTGGAGCTATCTTTCGGAGAGATATTCCTAGGCTTGATAGAACAAATTACATGGTATGGAAGATTCAGATGGAGCCTCATTTGAGATGTCTCGGTAAGGAGATTTGGGAGATCACACAGAATGGTGTTACACCTTATAATCCGGCATCTGGCAATCCTCCTCCAACAAACTTGGATAAGGAGCTTGAGAATGATTGTAGAGCAAGAGAAGCCCTCTTGTGTGCATTTTTTGATCAACAAATAATGGGATTAACCGACAAATCATCTGGAAAGGCTATATGAGATAAGTTGGAGACTCTTAATGAAGGTGACCCTACTGTGAAGATTGCTAAACTTGATGGTTACCGGGTTAGATATGAAAGCCTGAAAATGGAAGAAGATGAAAGGATTATTGCATTCATGGAAAGGGTAAATGAGATTGTTATGGGAATTCAATGTTGTGGTGTAACTCTAAGTGAAGATGAAATTGTTTCTAAAGTTCTGAGAGCCCTACCATCGGCTTACAAGATGAAGGCTACTGCAATTAATGAATTGAGAAAAATGGCTAATACTTCTATCAATAGAGATACCTTGGTTGCAAAATTATTTGCTTTTGAGATTGAAGAATTTAGACCTTCTAGAGTTGTGAAGTCTGAACTTGCTTTTCATGCATCTGCATCATCAACCAGTAAGCAAGATTGGAAAGCCTTATATGCAAAGGAATTGGATGATATGAAGAAAGAAGATGAAGAGTTTGAGCAACTTGAAGCACTATTTGCTAGAAGAGTACCTAAAGGACCAGTAGGAAGTAAGTATGAAGGAAAAACACCTTTTAAATGTTTTTCATGTAATGAGATTGGTCATTTTGCATCTAGATGTCCTGAAAGGAATTCAAGATTTGAAGAAAGAGTTAGAAGATCATTTAAGCCTAACCTTAGATTTCAGAACAAGTATAAGTACAATAAAAATAGAGACAAATCATGCTACATAGCGGATGAGGAAGGTGTTACTGATTCTGATGATGAACCGACAAAAGACTCTGCTAGTGGTTCCGACAATGGGAAGGAATGGGCGTTCCTGGCTATCAAGGCAGATGTTCTGGCACTAGAAGAGAATGTACCTGAAGAGAAGGCACTTGTTGCTAAAATTGAAGACAAGGATGGATGGGTAATTGACAGTGGTTGTTCACATCATATGATTGGAGATAAAGGGAAGTTTCTATCTTTGCAAGAATTTGATGGCGGTCTGGTTAGATTTGGAGATGAAAAATCATGTATGATCAAAGAAAAATGAACTATCTCATTGGATGGCTTGCATAATACTGATAATATTTATTTTGTTGAAGGTTTAAGGCATAATCTTTTGAGTGTAGGACAATTGATGGATAAGGGATTTCAATTACAATTCAAGGATGGAACATGCAAAATCATTAATTGATTTGGTTTGGAGATTGCAACCGGTACACAGACAAAAGGTAATATATTTTGCTCCTTGGACACCTCAGCATAATGGAGTTGTGGAAAGGAAGAACATAACTATCTTGGATGTTGCTAGAACAATGATGATGGAAGCTAGTCTACCTCATATCTACTAGAGAGAAGCAATGAGCACAACAATTTATACATTCAATAGAGTACATATCAAAGGAGAAACTGATGTTGATTGGGTTGGCGATGTTGATGACCGAAAAAGTACTTCTGGTGGAGCTTTCTTTCTTGGAAAGAAATTGGTTTAATGTATCAACAAGAAATAGTCATGTACTTCTTTATCTACTGTTGAAGCTGAGTATGTTGCTACTGCTACTAACTGTACACAGGTTCTATGGAAGAAGCAAATGTTGAAGGATATCAAAGTGCATTGCACTGGACCGATAGTTATTCACTGTGATAACTTTGCTGCTATTGACATATCAAAGAATATGGTATTACACTCTAAGACAAAGCACATATCTATCAAGTATAACTTATTGAAGGAGAAGGTGGAAGAAAATGAAGTTAGACTATTTTATGTGAACACTAAAGAGCATATTGTAGATATTTTTACTAAACCTTTTCCTAAAGAACCATTTGAGTACCTGAGAGACAGGTTAGGGGTTTCTGACCCTCTGGCAGAGAACTGATTGCTGCTTTTTAGCATCATTCTGGTATGTATTATCAAAGATATTATTCATTCCGACACTGATGTGGGGATGCTTCTGCTCAGGGGGAGTAGTTAGCTTTGTGATTCAATGATTTATGTTTTTGCTTTGATATTTTTGTCAGATTTATGGCATTGATGTCAAAGGGGGAGAGATATTGATGTGAAAAACTTAAGGAGTTGTATACATTAGGGGGATATATATATATATAATTCAGAGCTTTACAAAGATATTATTCAAAGGGGGAGTTTGGTCTTTGTTTCAAAACTTCATTACTATATATTTGAGTGGGAGATTGTTGGTTGTCTTCCATTGGGGGAGACTTGTTTGGCATTTCTTGGTACTTAGATGTTTTTCACATCTAGTGTTGCCATCAATGCCAAAGGGGGAGATTGTTGGCCATTTGGAGGAATTGATTATGTGTTGCATTGATGTTTTGTCATTGATGTCAACACTAGGTTGTGTGGTTTCTGGTTGGTTTGGATCCGACATGATTTGGTATGCTTTGGTATGATTTGGTTATGGAATTGGCTTACTCATGTTCATATTCAATCAGTTGGTTTTGGTCTAATGATAGGATGCTATCCTGTTTGCTTGGAAGCTTGGTTTTTGGTTTCGGCAAGGCTTTCACCGATAGAGCTTTGATGAAGATCTTTGATGATATGCATAAGTGGTGTTGGTGCAAATTTTGGTATGGATTCGGGATGGTGACGGTGGACATGTTTGAGACTTGGCATATTGGGATCATTGCTTTAGCGAGTGGACCTATAGTGGGTCTAAGTTGATCTAGGTTATGGACCGACTTAATGTAACGTGTGGATTAGACCTCTCGATGTGTTTCTGAGATGTCTTATGAGTTGGATATTATTTGTTTGGTCTAAGGCAGACATGTTTTGTAATTATATAATTGGTTTATTGTCTGGTGGTCGACCTGATTGATTATGGTCGAGGATTTGTATATATATGATGTAAGATCTCATTGTAGATTATGATCATAGGAATGGGATATGGATATGTAATGTGCGAATAATGTAATATCATTCAGGCAGAGGATTTGGTTGATCATTGGAGATCGAATTGGGTTTATGTAAGAGGATTTAGTCCTCTGGTATTGAGCTTAACCAGAACTATACTCAGGCATAGGAGATGCTATCTTTGTAGTTCATTCATTCTTTCAGATTGTAGTCTGGATTTCTATGTAGTCAGTGAGACTCCTTTTGTGATGAGCAATGTGCTCTAGGTTGTTGGCCTTCTTGCAAGTGTAGGCCCCTCAATTGTAATTGACATACTTATTGTAGAAGTATTATCTGACTGTGGGTAGGCTTCCCACCATGGTTTTTCACTTTATCGGGTTTCCCAAGTATAAATCTTGGTGTCATGTGGATGGTATTTATTCTCTGATTATTGTTTATGCTTAATTGGTTTAACTGCTAGTACGGTATTTGGTTCAAGCATTATGTTAATAATGTTTTGGGTTCCGGTATTAAAGTTTTAATTGCTAAATGTTCTGGCAATCTGTGACAATTGATTCACCCCCCCTCTTAGTTGTCTTCTGGTTATTTGAATTGTCTAACACGGTGAGGTTCCTGTACTCAGATCCATTCCTAAGAATGATGTAGAAAATTTAACAGGATCTAAATGTGATGGAAGAGCAATGACGGTGAATAATATTAATGATCCGATAGTAAAGTATACTTCTATGGTGACCGGTTACCGAATCTATTACTCTAGCAGGATGAATAGCATCCCTGCTACTGCTATTCACACTGCCCACCAGATGATAAAAGAGGATGTTGATTATGACTTGTCGGAGGCGTTGAGGATTCAACTAATGCTGAACCTAGAATCCATCAAGAAGGATAAGAGGTTAAGGTTTAAGTTTGGACAACTAATTCTTGGTCTATTCTTTTATTTTCAGAAATGTTTCCCCAGTATTGGTGATATCCAATGGATAGATGACACTCCAACATTGGTACAAATGAATTATAGCATAAGAATGCTTGGTAATGGTTTTGATAAGATTGCATGGGGATACTTTAAGGACTTTCAAAAGAAAATTCATGCAAGGGAAAGGATATCGACAGAGGTTGTCAACCGGTATGAAAACACAATTTGCTTTATGGTTGATACAGATACTTGCATGATGGAGATAATTGTGCCTCATACTACATGGGTTATGCCCATGGGATATGAAGTGGACAAGGATCTTCTGATTGCATATTTTGATCATTTGCTTGCCCAACCGGTAGATACAACAACAAAACATTTTGGCACTTACAAGGAGAAATTCCTTCAAGTGCATTCAGAACTTAACATACCAGTTATTGCAAAGAAAGTTAGAAAAGAAGTTGAAGCATTTGTAGAGCAAGCATGATTCACAAAGGAAGCCATTGTTGAAGCAAGAGAAAAGCATGCTGCTCAATAGGGCAGAACATCAAGTGCACCAACCGGTACCCCCACCGGTGTAAAGACAAGAGCTAGAAAGGAGGAAGCTACAAAGAAAGAAAAATCAGCAGCTGTTAAGAAGGAGAAACTAGTAGCAACAAAGAAGGAGAAACCATCAAAGATTCAGTTCCAAAGAAAAGGTAAGATTGTTGAACCACCTACTGCATTGGTTAAGACTGGTAAAAGGAAAAAGCAACAAGCACAAAAACCGGTAGATGCTGATGAAGAAGAGACTGAGTCCAAAGGAGAAAAGAAAGCCCTAAGGGCCAGCAACAAAAGGTCAACGAGTGTTGGTACTTCAACTATGAAATCTTCAAAACTAGTAACCAAGCTCACACCTCTTGAAAACTTAATAGTAAACATTAAAGAGTATGGTGTATTGATTGGTGTGAAGAAAATATATGATAAGTTTAGTGAGTATGAACAAAGGGAGATAGAAGATGCAATTGTTTACATGATGAATAAATACAACAAGGCCCTAATTGAATTGCAATGGCAGATTCCAAAATCTTTGTACAATATAATTGATGCTAGATGGTAGGCAGCTATGAAACAAGATAGAGAATACATTGAATATTTTTTGAAAAACTTGCAACCTGAAGCTACTGAGGAAGAGCTAGATGAAATTTTTTCTAAGGCAAAGTCATCTTTTAGGTCGAAGAAAAGGTTGACAAGAATGTTAATTGCGGAGACCCAATCAGTCCATGAGGAGATTGAACAAATTTTGAAGAAGGTACTGGGTCTGATTTCGGATGAAGAGGAAGAAGTTAAGGAAGATGAACCAGAGAGGTTTGAGGTTGAAGATCTTCCGAAAGGTGTTAAAATAACTGATTTTGAGCCTGTTGAAATTGTGCTAGATGATCAATCGGTGAACACACAAACTGAACCTATGAATATCCCTGATGATGATGACACCGATAATAATGATGATGTTCGTGCTACTGACAATGTAAATGTACAAGATGTTGATGTATTATTTTTTGAGAAATGTGTACAGGAACAGGGACAAGAAGAAAAGAAAGATGAAGAAGAAAAGAAGGATGAGGAGCCACCGATAGTAACTCAAATTGTTGATACACAACCCCCACCGGTACAGAAAATTGGAAAGGATAAGGAAAGTGAAAAGAAAGAGGAAGTAACAGAAGATAAGCCTAAAGATGCAGAGAAGAAGATAGAAGAAAAATAAAAGGAAAAGGAAGAGGAGAAAATTGAAGACAAAGAGGAAACAAAGGAGAAGAAGTCAGAGAAGACTGAACCTAAAGTGACACCTTTGTCACTTGATTCTAAAAAGAAAATTGTTGATGAAGATGATGATGATGCTATAAGAATCAAATGACTCCTAGACATGGACAATTTGAGCTCAACTGAGTTGATGGAGATTGCAACTGCCATGCAATCCCGAGCTAAGAAGAAGAGGATGAAAGAACATCAGAAGGAGGCAGAAACAATAAAGAATGTTGTTGAGATTTTGTCTAGTCTCCTACCAAAGACTGATACTAATAATTTTGTTACTCCTATTGACAAGCTTGGTCAACTTGTTAATGATGTCGGAGAATAGATGAAATCTTTTGAGGATGCAACTTATATTAGTGTTGAGAAGGATTACAAGAAGAAAAGAACTGAGCAATTAATGACTGAAATTGATAAAGGGAAAGTTGCTCTTACTGTCAATAAGGACTATTTGACAGAAGGACTTGTGACTGGAGGTAAAATACTCTCAATTGTTTCAAAATTTTCATTGTTTTGTGCTGATTTGAAGAAGGAGGAAGCTGAGCAGGAACTTGAAGTTCTTAGTGAGTCATTCAAGCCCCTCAATGACTTTGCTATCAAATTTGGAAAATCGGTTGTTGAACTTCAGCATAAGTAGAAAGCTTATGAAAATGAACAGGTTAAGAGGATCAAATCACTGCAAGAATTATAGACATAGCTGATACCGAAGGTGGAAATCTTGCAGAGAGCTTATAAAGAATCTGAAGCTATCCCTGCAACATCGGAGATGGGTACCATAGATGCCATGGAGGAGTTTGCTGGGCAAATAAAGACACATGTGGAGATAACAGACACTACTTTGGATACTTGACATAATGATCTGACGCAATTGAAATCACATTTTAGTGATGCTTTTTCTAAAATTGTAGTGTAAAAACATTTTAAACTCATACATCTATATATATGCTATGCAATTTTTGATGCAGTTTTGATGTAACATGTATTTATCTTTCATGTTTTTACTTCTTTGTTTGACATTCTTGTCAAAGGGGGAGTAATAGTTGAAGAGTCAGTCAAAATTTTGTATGTAAAAGTAAAGAGAGAATTAGTAGAGAATCAAATTTCTGTAATAGCACGCAATTTATAAGGGGGAGTATATGTCATGAAGTCAATTTTTGTATTGCACACTTAGTTGACAAAATTTTTCTTAAGTGTTGCCATCAATGCCAAAGGGGGAGAATGTTGGCATTTGACTGAACCAGTAAATGATTGATTTGTGAATTTGATGAAGAGATTGAGATTCATGTTTGATGACTAAGTCTTATATTTTCATTGATGGCAACAATGTTTTTGTAGTCATCTAAGTCTGGGAAGCCAACCGGTAAGGTATAACCGGTACAAAAGACAGTTTAACAGAGAACCGGTAAATAGGTCCTCAACCGATAAATAGGAACATAGTTGCATTCATGCAACCGATACAGACAATTCATAAAGAGTTGGATGATGTGGTTTTACATGAGTGATGGAGACAGGTATTTGGAGCTATGTTCATGACTGCATTGGCAAATTCAACCAGACAAACAAGATTTGATGTACAGAGCAGGTATTCTGATGAACACTTAACCGGTAGTGATACAATCACTTAAATCGGTAAACCGACATAGGTTTTCTTATATTTTTAGTTTGTTATGTCAGTGGATGACATAAGTTCGACGTGCAATGTTAGTTTGTCTAGATTCATTGAACCTAGGAAATTGTTCCAAGGTTGTTAGCCGACTAAGTTGATGTCTATAAAAAAGTGTGATGAGTTATGAGATAGACATGCGTATGTTAATGAGATCAAAGGCGAATATTGAGATTCTGATTGTGCAGCGATTAGTGAAGCTTTGTATTGATGTGTTGTTGAAGTTTTGAGGATCTGAAGCAGATCTTATTAGACTCAGAGGTGTTATATGAAGATCATTTGAACTGTTGTTATCCTAACAGTTACAACAACAAAATCCCTTAACCGGGTAGGTCCTAACATGCCTTACATTGTAAATCCCTTAACAAGGTAGCTCTATATCAGAGTGTTAAATCCTCTCGCGAGGTTGATTCTAACAGGTCAAAGCTCCTAACATGGCTCATCATTAAATCCCTTAACCGGGTGACTCCTAACCGGGTCTGCTCCTAATAGGGCATATTTGTAAGACCTTAATCGATCAAGATTTCTATTTTGCAGATAGTGAATCTTGTGGGTATTAGCTCCCATTGTGGTTTTTCCCTTTTGGGTTTCCACGTATAAATCTATTGTGTTATGTGGAATTTGTTTTATTGGGCATTAGCTTATGTGGTGATATTCCTCTTATGCTTGTTAAGTTTTAAGTTGTTTAAGTTGGTGATCAGATTCATATTGTTTTTGCTTGCACTGATTCACCCCCCCTCTCAGTGCCTTATAAGTTTATTATATTCATCAAATCAATCATTATCATGCTATCTATTCTATTTGATCAATCG
Organism: Cryptomeria japonica; assembly: GCF_030272615.1. NCBI lineage: Eukaryota > Viridiplantae > Streptophyta > Pinopsida > Cupressales > Cupressaceae > Cryptomeria > Cryptomeria japonica. Next base: position 115,858,376 of record NC_081409.1, read on the forward strand.
AGTCTTTCTTCATTTGATATCCATCAACCCTTTTTCTACAATCAATTAACATTCTTCACTTCTTCCTAACATTTTTCTCTTTCATTATATTTTCTCTTTCATCTCACATTCTTTTCTTCTTTCAAGAGATCATTCATTTCTTTCATACATAAACAATCTCTTGAGGGGGCATCTTACCTCCATCCCGTTGTCTACTAGGGCATAATTTCTCAATTTTTTTCTTTGAAACAATGCTCAGAATCGCATTGTCTCAAAGAGAGGCAAAATGAAGACACCTAATTCTAGTCAGGGCATTAAATTTTCATCATGCGTCCTAGGGCAATAATAAATCAATTATTTGCCCCTTATTCTAATATTTCCCCTCAATAATTAAATAAATTTAATTTATTTGATTAACTAATTCTTAAATATGAATTGTAAATCAATAAATTTAATTTATCAATTTATCATATTTATATTCTCATATCTAGATAATTAATAAATTTCATTTATTAATTATCCCATATTTATCTTTTCAACTTGCCAATTTGGAAATATATGAGGACAATCAATTTATTTATTTATTAAATCCCTATATTATCTTCCTCGATTTGATTCCATCTTCCTCGATTTGATTCTAGATTTCTTTCGCTTTTTTTCTATCTCCTAATGGAAACTCTGCTATGTGTTTGATCCTAGCTGCTGATTCTACCTATCTCCAGATTAATTTCGTCCGTTGATTCAAAATCCTTTTTTCCATAAATTAAGCTCTCATTACTCATTTTCAACAACCACATTTCGAGTATCCTTACACTATTGATTTCATTCTATTTGCTATCATCTTGCTTGTATCACACTTCCATCATACATCTATTTGAAGGAGAAAGAAAAACAATAGAAAATTATAGAAGAGACATCTGCGTTTATGGTGGTTTGCGTTTATTTTAATTGTCTTATCTTCATAGCTCTTTTAAATTTATTAAAGATCTTTTCATTAGTATTTTAGATTTGTGATCCTAATTTCCTAACTACACTAACAACTTTAAAGTCACAACTATTTGTAAAATATTGTAAAAAACATTATACATTAGATCAACAAATACTATAACAACTATTAGAACATGCTAGAATCCTCAGTACTACTCTTCATCTAATACAACAATTAAAGGATGACAATTGTTTTATAAAATAAAATAAAACCCAGTATTGTGCTATATCCGTAACACTGTAGAAGACAGCTGTAAGAACCCAAACGAGCATTGTTCGCACTACCGGCTTCAAAAATAAAATATCACATCATGAATGGAAAGATCTTTGTCTGGTTATGGCGTCTACCAGAAGGAATCAATTAGAAGATTCTCGCACAAGAGGCCAATCAGTTCATAGCATAAAAGAAGTAATGGGTGGTGGTCATATATGAGCCTAGTTTTGGAAGTGCCAAAACTTTTTGTCATCTCAGTTCCATCCATTCTGTATAACAATTTATTATGGTTTCCAACAATCCTTAAAACTACGCAATTCATAGTTTCACAGAATGGCTGTGAAGATGGGCTGTTTGCAGCCTGAAAGAGGGAGCCCTGCGTTAGCATTTCTGCAAGCTGGTGGAGCTTACAGAACAACAGTTAATAAGAAAAATTCACTAAGGCCTTTTTTGGGCAGTAGAGTTGTAGGCTTGGCAGAGAAGGGACACGGGAAGGAAAATGAGAGGAGGAAGCTCTTGCAATGGCAAGTCAAGTCAATGGCTGCAGATGACAACGGGCCGATGGCTCAGAAGGAAGGAGATGAATTGGGTTCTTCCAGGTTTGTTAAAATTATTAGTATCTTTTTAAGACGCCATATGTCAGTGGATGAACGTGTTTTCCTTTTTAATCAAACATTTTGGATTTTAAACATGCCACATAGGCACCTTAGTCCATCGTTGGGCGTAGCCAATAGCAGTAACACAGTTTTCGGGATATATACGACACAATTATAATTTATAGGCATATCCGAACAAGAATTTCTAGCAATGTTTTACGTTTCCATGTTCACATTCGTAGGGAAACGATTTTACCTTTTCCTTTTTTTTATAGTGTTTTGGAGTTGCATAAAAGGCTCCTTTTCTCTAGTCTCAGTTAAACGTGCTTTACAGTTACACTGACCTATTTGGACTTATTAATATGTTTTCATTCTCTTCTCGGGCTATGGTGATCCTGTGACTCGGTTACTTCCAGTTTTAATGCCAGATTTTTTTAATTGTTTTATAGTAGGCTTTAAAACTGAATGGATTTGATGCCCAATAAGTAACATGTATACTAGCTACCACATTGTATATGGAACATTTACTCACAAGCACTAAATCATATCTTTGCCAAATGATCCTTGGAAACTAATGGCACTTTATTGGGTGTATTACTCAATATAGTTCATGGTGCCATCGTAAGATATACCCAAGAACAGGAACCTAATTTTCCAGATATACCCAACAAGTTTTTTTGGAATATCCGAATAAGATAATTTTGTTGCAATGGATTAATTTCTCTATGATGTGGGGACTCTGTAAAGTCAAAATTGGGTACTTCCAGGTTTGGTGTCAAAATTGCTCCTGTTGTTTCCAAGCAGGATTTATCATTTAAGACATTTTGGTTTTGCTAACAAGAAGTAGCATTGTTGCTAGTAAACATGTTTGGATTTTTCGATCGATACCATGTTGTATACCTAGCAGGTATAAACATCTATTAGGTCTCTTCGTAGTGACCCTTGCTAACTAATGAGGCTTACTAAGGTTAATCGATCATAGAACACAGGTCATAATACCCTTGTAGGATATATGGAAGAGCAGAAATCCAGCTTTTGGGATATAACCAATAAATTTTCTTGGCATATGTGAACATTTTTTTGTTTACAATGCTTCAATTGCTCAATGGGAATGTAGGGATCTGTTGATGTGTTTTTCATGCACATGCGAACACAGAATAAAATACCAAGGTATCTTATCCTTTCTTGAACAAAGTTTCCCGACTGCTGAAGATCTGCAACCTGTGGCTCATTCCAATCTATGTTCAGTTCTTTATCTTCCTTCTCATAGGACGATTGGAGATATCTACCACTGTCCTGGGCTTGATCGGCTACTCTGTAAACTTTACATTTCCTGATAAGATCCAAGGGTAACCTGGAATGCATCTTTCTTTTCACCTCCATATCATCCTGAACATTCATCCAGAAGTCCTCTACTTGAAACTCATGTTTGTATTTCTTCCCAGCTGTCTCTTCCATATGACCATGAGGGTCGAAATTCTCCCTTGAGGCAAAGGATGTGAATGAATACAGAGATAATTCCTTCTTTGCATCTTCTGCGGCTTGAGAATTAGGACACACTTCAATTGAATTTCCCAGTAAAATAGGTACGGGGATACCATTTCCATGCTTATTTCTTGATGCTTTAGCATAAGTTGCCAACTATCTAGTCACCTCAAGTAATATTATTCTGTCCGTAGGATATCTTGGCAACATATAGGGAGGTGAAGGACACCCATGGACCCTAATGTAGGTGAATTTTGGAAATTGGATGAACCATGCACCATGCACCATGCTTCTTCACGAGCTCTTGTGCCTCCAGAGACAGTCGATGGTGAATCCCTCCTTGCAATGTCCTGGTGATATACATCGTGAAGGTGTCATTGACTAGTTTGTAGCAATTCTTAGGTGGATGATGTAGTTGAACATAAGAATCACATGCTCTTATCTCTCCTGCCCCTCTCCCAACAACTCCTCTATGGGGTTACCCGGCATACTCAAAACTTCTGACTAAGGAATATAAAACATATGAACTTATGTGGATTGGCTTGGTAGGGACTAGCCTCCTCAACTGTACGTCTAGATTGTTGCTAATGATTCTAGCCCAATTGAGCATTCCTTTTCCTTGGACGATCACCTGAATAAAGAAGAACATCCACTTGTCGAAGAAGAAGGCCTGAGAGGCACCTATAATCCAATTGAGCATGGTTATCAAGTCCCTGAATTCTTCTTGGAAATCAATTCTGTGTGGCGTATTAGGTATCTTGTTCAAGCGAGGCCTACTCTTGAGTAACCAATTCTTGTTGACGAAGTTCAGACAGGTATCAGGATCATCTTCGTAGATAGACCTAGCCCCTTCCAAGCTCTTATAGATCATATCTCTTGGCTCCGGAAGATGAAAGGCTTCACTTATAGCTTCTTCTGAAAGATAGGCTAGGACAGTTCCATCCTTGGCTACGATCGTCCTTGAATGTGAATCGTAGTGCCGGGCACATTCAATCATCAGCTCGTGACATTTGACTGCGGGAGGGAAGTTTGCAGCCTTGATGATGCCACTCTCAATTATCTTCTTGGCTACGGGTGACAGCTTGCCGATGTAGGGTGCTTCTCGAAACTTCTTCACATTGAAGTTTCCTAGATTGGTGTCTCCGATATTGCTCCATTTGGACACGATCCTGGTCTCCAAATCATCGTTCCTTTGATCTTCTTTGATGAGAGCCTGCCGGATAGTGGATCCACTGGCCTTGGGGGTCGTCATTTGATACCTAAAAAAGAGGCTTAAGTTAGGTTTGAGTATAATACCTCAAGATAGGAGATTTGAAACCTTTTAAGAAATGATTAGATTACAATTTGAAAATAGAGTGATAAACCCTTAAAATTATGAATTCTCAGATTGATATCACTTATGAATCAAATCAGATTATTGAAGACTTAACCTCACAAAGGATTGATATAGAAAAATGAATCAAATCTTCAATATGCTTTCAAAAATCTGATTGTACATACTTTCTAGCTATCAACTTGAAAAGATGGATAAAGAAAAAAGAAGATTTGCTGGACGAAAGGTCTTTGATCTGAATTTTAGGTTCTCCCTTGATGATTTTAGCCTTCATCAGCCTTTAACCAGCCTTCCTCAACCAGAAATTCGCCTAAACCTGCTGAAATTCGCACCTCTCATTCTGCTCTTCAAATTCGCATAGGAAAGAACACAAATGAATGATTAAAGATTTCAAAATTCACCTTCCTTTATAGGGCGCTCTCATCATTTTACCCAAAAGGCTGACTTCATAAATGTATAAAAAATAAAATAGAATCACCTCAAAGCATGGCCGACTTAGCAACAAAGCTAAAAAAGAATATTTGGGTGCCAAAGGATAAATTTCTTGATCTTAAGGCTTAAAAAGAAATCGATTAATCCATTTTTATAAGTGCCTAAATCATGCAAATTTGCCTTACTCACACAAATGAGGCTTAATTAGCAATTTAATGAGGGGATATAGGTAAGCCTAGAAGATGCTAGAGTTTTTTTCTTTTCAAAACTTGATGAAGGCACATTTTCTTCATAGGCACTAGAATGTTCATGGCATGGGAAAAGCTTAAATCATCCCAAGGAGGCTTGCTTGAACATCTCACCTAGGTACATCTACTCCATCAATCAACACCTTCACAACCTTGATTTTTCACTACTTCATGCTCTTGTCATCATGTCCTTGCAACTTGCCTTTGCCTAGCTCAAACAAGGTGAAAAATAGGCATTTCAAAAGGATTTCGCCCTGGACCCTTTGGAAGGGTCAGGAGCGATTTCCATGATTAGGTCTCAATTGCCTCACTCTTTCACTCCGAATTTCTCTTAAAGGTAAGCATATGCTAGTTTTAGCTTTTCAAAAGCCTAGGGATTCATTTTTTAGCTTCCACCATGGGTGAATTAGGTGATCATGAGAATTTCGCTCTGGAGAAGGGTCAGGAGCGAAATTCAAGTTTTAAGCTAAAATTCACACTTCTTTTATTCACAATCCTCTCTAAGGCATACTTGTGGCAATCTCTAAGCCCAATCCACCTTGATCATTGTCTTGGCTCAACACAATCTTTTGGAGGAAACATGATATTTTGTGAATTTTGCTCTGGACCCTTTGGAAGGGTCAGGAGCAAAGTTCAAGTTTTAAGCTTAATCCTTCATCTCCTTTACCTCAATTCATCTTGCAAGGCTAAATAACATCATTCCAACCTCAACCATGCCCTAGGAATCAAAGTCTTGACTTTACACAAGGAGGAAATAGGTAGTTTGAAGAATTTCGCTCTAGACCCTTTGGAAGGGTCAGGAGCGAAATTCATGTTTTGCTTGTTTTCTCTTATCTAGCTTCATTCTTTTCACTTTGTTTCCCCTTGACTCCCTCATTTGAATCCATTTCTCAACCTGACAACATTTGCTTGATCCCTGTTGATGTGTATTTTGTACACGACCAAACACAAAATAAAATACCCAGAGGTATCTTATCCTCTCTTGAACAAAGTTTCCCGACTGCTGAAGATCTCGCCGAAGGATCAGTCGGAGTAACTCCAAGGTTCTGATATGTAGGTTATCTACGTGTGGATAAGCTCTTTGTGGTATGATGTGATTTTGCTGGAATCACAAGGGGACTTACACTCGATGATTTGAACGTCTGATTTGCTTTAAATATTACTAGAACACAAGATTTCACTAGCCTAGATTTTGAAAAAAGGAATAAAAGATGAGGGCGAGGGAAGGATCTAATTCTGACACTAAGAATGTAGGAGCAATGAATGACCTTTGATGAAATTCTAACTAAGTCTTGTTTTGACATCCCAGGACCATCTCCACAAGGTTAGTGCGATCTTTGGAGGAAAGGTTTATGATGTTCAGATCATCGCTACCGGCATAGACACCATCAGGCTGATGCATATCAGTGAAGAAGCGACAATTGAAGTTAGGCTTAAGCTGAATGATTCCAGTTGACTACACAAGGCAAGTCTGCAATCAACAAACTGCTAGTAGTATGGATATACAAATTTCACCATCAATCAAACACATTTCTTCCACTCATCTAATAACATGAAATCAAATCTGAGAAGTATAGAGACCATGCAAATTGTTGAATCGACCCATAGATTTCACCATTTATTCAATGAAGTTTACAAGTCTTTTACAACAACATCTTGGCAACAATCTTTGCCTTATCTTTCTATTCTACTCTAACTGCTATTCTATCAGTTGACTATTCACTATTAGCTAACTATTCACCCACTATCAACTATTGACTAACTATTAGCCTTTACAAATGACGAGCCAGGGCTTATATAGTGCTCTCAATACAATTCAATGGCTCAGATCAATTTGAGATCAATGGCCGAGATTTTACAATGAAAACCCTAATTAGGGTTTGTTACAACAAACTCAACTCTAGCCAATGAAATAATTGCATTATTTGGACACATGTTTTCTCTGGAATATTTGACCAATGGATAAGCGGGGTAGGTACATCGAAGTTTGTGTCATCTTTGATGAGTCAGGTACATTGAATCTAGACACGTTGCGGTGGACCAATCCGACTAGAGTAGTGATGGCTGGGACGCCACCTTGTCTGACACTTGGTTGATGTTCAATTTGGTGATGTTGAGAAGCTAACTTTAATTAACTCTCCTGAAACTATCTGCTCCTCCAACGGACCCTTGCTTTAACCTCCTTTGTCTTTGATGTGCAGGATGGATGGTGTACCTTTCCTTGAAATGCTGGACTGGAAGAGGTCGTCTTTGATGATGTTGGACCGGAAAAGGTCGTCCTTGATGATGCTGGACCGGAGAAGGTCGCCCTTGCCCTGGTTTGGTCTTCTTTTGTTTGCACAACAAACGAAAAGATGATTAAGGTCATAAAACAAATTCATTTCAACATAGCATTTTATACCTTAAATTATCAACAAGAAGACATCAAAATGAAGTTTGCTCAAGGTTCTCCCCAGGGACAGGCCCTATAAGAATTTCGCCCTGGACCCTTTGGAAGGGTCAGGAGCGAAATTTGCTATTTTGCCCAATTTAGACCTCTCTTCAACATTATTTCACAATTAGCTCCTCGCCTGGCCCCAACAAGGTGAAAAATAGTAGTTTCAAAGGATTTCGCCTTGGACCCTTTGGAAGGGTCAGGAGCGAAATTTGCAGTTTTGGACAAATTCCATCATGTCTCTACTCCAAAATGCCTTCCAAGGCAAGCATACGCTATCCTTCTCCTCACCAAAGGCTAGGAATCCACAACTTGACCTTCCTCATGGGCAAACTGGGTAATTTTGGGAATTTCGCTCTAGACCCTTTGGAAGGGTCAGGAGCGAAATCCACTCTTTAGCTCAAAATCCTTACCTCTTGGACTCAAAAACTATTGAAACACATGCCTATGGCCATCTTTGCCTTGATCATCGTCTTGGCTTAGCTCAAACTTGAAGGAAAAAGGACATTTTGTGAATTTCGCCCTAGACCCTTTGGAAGGGTCAGGAGTGATTTTCATCATTTGGCTCAATTCCTTCAAACTTGATAATTATTGGCAATTTGAAGTCATTCCTGAGGCCTCCTTTGATCTTGATCCACACTAGATTTGGCATAAAATTGAGGGAAAAGATAGGTATTTGCACAATTTCGCCTTGGACCCTTTGGAAGGGTCAGGAGCGAATTTCTTCCTCTAGCCCAAAATCATCATTTTTGGAGACAACAATCAATTCAAGGGCAATCTCAAGGGCATCCCTCACCTTAGTCTAGGCATGGCTTGGCACAAATTTTGGAGAAAATGATGGGTTTTAGGATTTTCACTCTGGACCCTTTGAAAGGGTCAGGAGCGAAAATATTGTTTTAGGCTTATTCCTCCATCATTTCAACTTGAATCCACCTTAAAAGGCAAGAAAACACTTCTCCTCACCCATCCAAGCTACAAAAACCCAAGTTGGACTTGACTTTGCTAGGAAAATAAGGGATTTTAGGAATTTCACTCTGGACCCTTTGGAAGGGTCAGGAGCGAATTTCCTATTTTGAGCTTGTTTTGACTACTCCATTAGCTCAATCCAATATTCAAAGGCAAGAACACATCAAAGTCCTTCTAACCATGCCATAAAACTCAAGAATTTGACCATCTCCAAGAAGAAAATATGAGTTTCCAAGAATTTCGCTCTGGACCCTTTGGAAGGGTTAGGAGTGAAATTCACCCTCTTGGCTAAAATCCTTCATTTTTCAATGCTTTCAAACATTTCCAAAGGCCAAACATGACCATTCTTCCTTTCAAGATACCTTGCAAATCAAAATTTGGTCAAACAAGGAAGGGAATGAGGTCTAAGAAGATTTTCGCTCTGGACCCTTTGGAAGGGTCGGGAGCGAAAATCATGATTTGGGCTTGTTTGTTCAATTTCCAAACTTTCAATCTCATTTGGGAGCAAACATAGATCATTCTTCATCTAAGGAGCAAGATTTCAAGCTAAAACAAGGGAGCAAATGAAGTATATAATGAATTTCGCTCTGGATCCTTTGGAAGGGTCAAGAGCGAAATTCATCTCCTAGGCAAAAACTTGATTTTCTAAAGCATCCCACTCCCTCTCAAGGCAAGAACATACTAATTCCTCCTTCATCATGCCAACGCCTAGCCAAAACAAGGAAGAAAACAAGAGATATAAGGATTTTCGCTCTGGACCCTTTGGAAGGGTCAGGAGCGAAAATCATGTTTTGACCTTGATTCTTGATTTTTCAAACTCTAATCTTCCTTGGGAGGCAAACATAGACTACTTTCCTTTCATTTCCACCTTGTTCCGGACTTTGGCTAAAAGAAAAATGAGTGTTTTCAAGAATTTCGCTTTGGACCCTTTGGAAGGGTTAGGAACGAAATTCCTACTTTAGGCTAATTTCCATCATTTTGTCACCTCAAGTCTCCTCTCAAAGACAAATGTGCATCAAAACCTTCCCATCACACCCCAGAAGTCAACAAACTTGGTCATGTCAAAGAGCAAAGTGGAGAAAAATGAATTTCGCTCTGGACCCTTTGGAAGGGCCAGGAGCGAAAATCATCCTTGGGCTCAAATCCTGACTTCATTTTCACATTTCCTCATTCAAACAACGTTTTTACCTTCATTCAAGCCTAGGAATGCGTTAGTTCTAGGTTTTGGTCAAAGTAGAATGTCTTATGGAGAATTTCGCTCTGGACCCTTTGGAAGGGTCAGGAGCGAAATTCGCTTTGGACCCTTTGGAAGGGCCAAGAGCGAAATTTGACATTTTGGTCTCTCCGTCAGGATCATTTTATGGAATATAACATTTAAGTATAAGTGACATTTCTTTGAGTTATATTCCATATATACTGTCAGGATGTTTGAGAGTGGTTTCGGACCTCCAGGAGTTATATTGCAAAATCTAGTTTTTGGAGGATTCTTCAGTTTTCCAGACTTACTCAAATTTCAGGATCAGGACATTTCAGACTTAGCCAAATTTCAGGATCAGGACATTCCAGACTTAGCTAAATTTCAGGATCAGGACATTCCAGACTTAGCCAAATTTCAAGGCATTTGAAGATTAGGATGACATTCGTGACTTCATCACTCACCAACTTGACCTAGCTCGGACCTTCAAGAATAATACTCACTCACCAAGCAAGACACAATTAGCAACAAGAGCAAAACCAGGCCCTAAGGAAGACTTTCAAAGAAACCCTAATTCTGGGGTCCCAAAGACTCACCTCGGCTCAAGCAGAACCTACCATCCTAGTGATCCCCTTGGCGACACTCAAAAAGCAAAGGCTAACAGACAAAACTCTAAAACCTAGAAAGCAAAACCCCACAAAGTGAAAAAAGTAGGGGTCCCCATTTGCAATGGGGCGATGTGTGAATATGTCACAACAATCCCCAAAAGGCTTGAAAAGGAAAATTCGCTCAAAATCCTAGCTAGGGATAGGACCTATCCAGGATTTTGCTTTGGACCCTTTGGAAGGGTCAGGAGCGAAATCCTTGTCCTAGCTTAGAATTTACATTTTTGGTGGTCAAAAATCATTCAAAGGCAATCCTAAGGGCTTCTCTCACCTTGGTCTAGGCCTGGCTTGGCACAAATTTTGGAGGATAGGATGGATTTTAGGGTTTTCGCTCTGGACCCTTTGGAAGGGTCAGGAGCGAAAATCATGTTCTAGGCTTGATTCTTCATTTCTCCAACTCCAATCTTCTCTGGGAGGCAAACATACATCATTCTCCTTGCATCCACGCCAAGGTCCTGACCTTATCTAAGGAGAAAATGAGTGCTTTCAAGGATTTCGCTCTGGACCCTTTGGAAGGGTCACGAGCAAAATCCATATTCTAAGCTGAAATTCTTCATCTCCTCCACCTTTAATCACTCCCTAAGGCAAAAAACATGTCTAACACTTCCAAACATGCCTTAGAAACTAAAAATTTGGTCTTAACAAGGGAGAAAATGAGGTCCATGGAGATTTTCGCTCTGGACCCTTTGGAAGGGTCAGGAGCGAAATTCATATTCTTGGCTAGATTCTTCATTTCTCCAGCTCCAATCTTCTCTGGGAGGCAAACATACATCATTCTCCTTGCATCCACGCCAAGGTCCTGACCTTAACTAAGGAGAAAATGAGTGCTTTCAAGGACTTCGCTCTGGACCCTTTGGAAGGGTCAGGAGCGAAATCCATATTCTAAGCTAAAATTCTTCATCTCCTCCACCTTTAATCACTCCCTAAGGCAAAAAACATGTCTTTCCAAACATGCCTTAGAAACTAAAAATTTGGTCTTAACAAGGGAGAAAATGAGGTCCATGGAGATTTTCGCTCTGGACCCTTTGGAAGGGTCAGGAGCGAAATTCATATTCTTGGCTAGTTTCTCACTTCCTTCATCCTATTCTCCTTCAAACTTGATCAATTCAACTTCCTTCCATCCAAATCAAAGGCAATCCACCATCAAACTAGCTCCAGGCAAGGCTAACCTAGGTCTTAAGGCCAAAAGGAAGGTTAAATGGAGGATTTCGCTCTGGACCGTTTGGAAGGGTCAGGAGCGAAATTCTCCTTCCAGGTTGATTTCCACCATTTCAAAGCCTTAAACCTCTTCTCCAAGGCAAACATGCATCAAAGCCTTCTCAACTATGCCTCAAAAATCCAAAACTTGGCCAAACCAAAGAGCAAAATAGAGGAAAAGGTGAATTTCGCTCTGGACCCTTTGGAAGGGTCAAGAGCAAAATTCTTGCCTTAGACAAAATCCACACTTTCAAACACCTCCAGTCACTTCCTAGGGCTAGAACATATCAATTTGCCCTTACCATGCCCAAGGAACAAGGTTTTCAATGCAAATAAGGAGAAGAAAAGGCGACTTGTAAGAATTTCGCTCTGAACCCTTTGGAAGGGTTAGGAGCGAAATTCATCTAATTAAATTGATTTCACACATCTTTCCTCCTCAACTCACTTCAAACTTGATTTGACCAATTTCTTCTAACCACAATCAAGTCCACTTACCACTAAATTAGCTTGAAAACTTCGCCTTTCAATGCCTTAGGCAAAATAGGAGGTCAAATGAGGATTTCGCCTTGGACCCTTTGGAAGGGTTAGGAGCGAATTTCCTCCTCCAGACTAATTTCCATCATTTTGTCGCTTCAAATCTTCTAGCTAAGGCAAATATGCATCCTAGTCCTCCACACCATGCAGTAGAAGTTTCAAACTTGGCCAAGACAAGGACCAGAGCAGAGGAATATGAATTTCACCCTGGACCCTTTGGAAGGGTCAGGAGCGAAAATCTTGATTCCAGGCCTGATTCATTTTGGAATTACTTGACTTTGCCCTGGACTCAAGCCTTGGTGCATATCCTTACACATGCTTGCCAATTTGCTCATCAATTCCTGAAATCGCCTCCTGAATCTTCCCTTGGCCACTGACTCTGCCTAATCGTCTCTGACTCAGAGGAAGACAAGACTTTGACATGAAAATCAATACTCTTGACCTACCCTGACTTGAGACTTTTATCTCTTTTGCACAATTTACCATCTTCGATCTCCTGAAAGGTAACACTCCTCTAAGACAACCCTAGGGTTCAAGGCAGACAACATATGACTTCCCAAATCTAGGCCACATTCAGCTTTGAAAGAAACCCTAGGATGAGCTCTTTGAGAGAAACCCTAATCTACCCAGCCCAGGCGACCACCAACTCACTCAAAACACCCAGCAAGTAGAGAAAAAACCCAGCTAAGGGAAAGCAAAACCCAAGAAAAAGAGGGGGTACCCATCCTGATGGGGTGATGGGTGAAATGGTCACAACAGGACCTTATGAAGAGGACTCAACAATAAGAGACCTTTACAATCAAATAAAATTGGAAAACACTACTATTAGATGACAAACATTGTATAACTTGCCTTGTGTTTTGTATCTTTTTATTACTAAGGAGAGTAATGGTGGGGTCGCATGGGGTGGCCGCCATACCTAAAAGCCAAGTCCTGCCCGTGAAATTTGGAGCAGGCATTGATTTTGAGGAAATTTTAAGCAACTCATTTAAAGGGGTTGGACCTTTCCTGTACCATGGAGTTCTATTTGTGGGTAATCGTTTTTCTTAAAATTCATAAATACTATTCAATCTATTTTGTTAGACAAGTCTCCTAATTTTGAGCAACAAGTCCAAAATTCCAGCAGCTATAGTGAAAAATATGGCAGCTCCCTTCTATGGAACCGTTAGGTAAGCATAAGACAATTCTCCCAGGGAGAAGGGCTAGCATACTTTTCCTAGTGGATTCAGTTCGAAGTTTGAAGTAAAATACTGTATTCTCGATGATATATTGGCAGTATATTCATCTCTGGCACTGTTTTAGGGCTCCGTCTACCCAGCCCCTATGATGCACCCGCATTTTATACATGCAAAACATGTTAAACATACAGATAACTGGCAAAACATGTTAAACATACATATAACTGCATGCCGGTGCATTGTAGGGGCTGGGTAGATGTTGCCCTGTTTTAGGGCTCCATCTAAAAATTCGCAGTCTGTAGTTTTTTCAAAAAAATACACCATATTTAGGATACTATTTGGAAAAAAGATTCCCTAGAATCTCTGAGTGGGTGTTGCAAATTTCCACTTCTCTAGTGGTGAGTCAAGGTCTCTGGTCAAGAAAAAGCATCCAACATTTGAGGTGAAAGTTGCTGTTTTTCCTGTTAATCTTTTTTGAAGGTTTAGCCATTCCCAGGAAAATAGGAGCAGTAGCATGCACCATGTGACAGCAATCTCAGCCTACTAGGTTTAAAATTTGGGGATTGTGGAAATAGCTGCTGCATGGTTCAGGTAAATTGTGCTCAGAGATTGAAGAGAACCTCAGGCCTGTGTGATAGTTTATTGGGTGCACATGTATTGCCATCCTATCTTAGTGGACCCCATGGTGATACATAGAGGTAGACCCAGGTTAGTAATATGATTACATAATGCTCATATGTATTTCTCTTCACTTCAACCCATACCTCAAAGTGCCGCATCAGTTGCAGCTATATCAATGTACTCAAGGGCCAGTGAGAATGGATCCTTTGCTTATAGTGTGAAACATTTCGCTTCCCACTACTTGCTCAAGTTTCTGAATATGCTGGAATCCTGTTTAGATTCTTTCGAGCGTTTAGTAATATCTCGAATCTTGACATCATGCCGGGCCTTCCAACTTCTAATTCTTCCTTTACTTGTCGTGGTGATACACCTTTCAAATGTTTTTGCCAATTCTTTTTAGTTTTTCAAAGTTTTTGGTTGAGATGGTTCAAAATTCTACCTTCTCATGAATGTAGGTGTGTCTAAAGACACAACCTAGAAGTAAGCCAGAAGAAGCAAGATTGTATCTATAATTTTTTTGTCCTTGTCCAATAAGGACCTTTATGGAGCCTACAACTGTGGGACACAAATGTGGGCCCAATCATGGGTGTGACATTTTGTTCTTTTCTTATGTGCTTTGTTGACTACATTTTCATGTATCGTGTCATGTGAATTCATTTCTAGTGATTCCTGTGGCGATTTGAACCCTGGTTTTTGTTGTGGTAATGCTCAGCCTTTACCACTCAGTCACACCTGCTGGATAAGATAGTATTAGTCATTAGTTTAGGACTACTTTATGTATAAACTAAAACAAAAAGCTTAAGATCCCTTGGTATATAATCTGGAAGCTCAACCTTGCTACAGTGCTTTCTTTTGCTAGCTTTCTGATTATCATTTGAATTTTCTTTAGTTACAGGTGTTGAATTTTTATTTTAGATGATGCTGGCCCAAAAGGGTTCTATCATCTATGAATGCAATCACCATTGGAGAAAATATATGGAAGTACCACCTATCAATGAAAACTATTAGACACAAAAATACATGGATTTGTTTTAGGTTTGAATATGCCTTACACTAAGGTTCCACTGGAGAAGTGTACAGCATCATCCAAATACAGTTTACTACTACTCCTTTGAGGATCATTCAAGTTCGAATGTTCAACTAATAAGGGCTTTTTAGTCTTTTTGTTTGTAAATCACTAATTATTTACAATGCTTGCCCAACCAACGTTGATGTGAGTGGATTATTATTATCAAGACTGCCAAAATTTAAGTATCCCATTTGGATTGTTATGATCTGTCTTACAATGGTACAAACCGATATGATGTATTTGGTTTATTTCACATTGTCATTTAGGAACAATGCTATTTTTTTGTTTGAATCTTAGTAGTCACCATACATAAAATTGAATAGAATATTAAATTGTTTCCATGGCTTTAGTAGAATAGCAAGGTTTCCCAAGCTCTAGGAGCACCATTTGCCATTTATTATGACAAGCAAGGTCATGTTCTCTATGGTTTGTATTTTCTTGATAATCTTAAAGGACAATGACTTGGAGTTCATCATTGGACATAATATTATGGACCACCTTGCATGTAACGTCTACAAAGTCAGATTATGCTCTGATATACAAATCTAAAACTGGTCTTTAGATGTGTTGATGTGTATTTCATACACAATCATACACAGAATAAAATACCCAAAGGCATCTTATCCTCTCTTGAATAAAGTCGCTAACTGCTGAAGATTTCGCAAGAAGGATCAGTTAGGATGACTCCAATGTTCTTTTTGGTAGGGTCTCTACGTGTGGATAAGCACCAGTGGTCGTTGTGATTTGCTGTGTCATCAAGGGGCCTTACGTTGCCGAAGTTTTTGCTGAACTAAACAAACTTTTACAAAAAATAACAAAAGGATAGGGTTTTGCAAGAGGTCTAATTTAGTCTAACCCTAAGAATGACTTCATGTGGACAAGACTTGGCAAGATTCAACCAACTTCAATTTTGCCATAAAATAACAACTCAATTGAAATTGATGCGATCTTCTAAGGTAACAAATGGTTCTTCAATACATCAAAGATCAAAGACACTACCACGAAGGTACATATCCAAGATACAATAACGATTGAAGGTTAAATGATTCGAGTATTCTCCAGTCGACCACGCAAGGCGTTCCTACAATCAACAAGAAGCTAGTGGTTTGGAAAGCGAATCCAACCAAAGATCAAGTCCAACACTTTGTCCTTTGAATTAACACACTACTTTGATCGAGAAATGATTCAAGAAAATTGAACAACCATGAAGATAACCAAGAGAATTGCAACAAAACACCATAACTTCAATATTTCATTGATTCCAAAGTCATCATATACAACAATTGTTTGAATTCTTTCCTCAAAACTCAATCTTGCTACAAAAGTAAATTGCTTCTAAACTCTAATCTCTCTAATACATCAATAATCTAATCTTCTTCTCACATCTAACTTATGAAAATGAAATGAAATGAGGGTATAAATAGCATCCTCAATTACAATGAATGGTCTAGATCAAAAGTAGATCAATGGTCAAGATCATGACACCTAAACCCTAATTAGGGTTTGTTACAAAAGTTCCCCTTTTATTGCACAACATTAAATGCATAGCCAATTATAAATTTGGCACGAAAATCTAGGAGACATAGACCAATGACAATTAAGGTGCCATGTCATCTATAACAATCTCTCATCTAGAATCTTATTCCCTTTCCAATGCTCCTTTTTAGCATATGCAATGAATCTTGATACGATTCCCTCGATCTCAGCAATTGGAATCTCGGGAAGATTCTTCATTCTTTCTTCCAAGTGGAGGATCATCTTCGTACATTGACCTGGCTCCTTCTATGCTCTTGTAGATCATATCTCTGTGCTCTGGAAGATGGAAAGCCTCACTTATAGCTTCTTCTGAAAGATAAGCTAAAGTGTTTCCTTCTTTGGACACGATCGTTCTGGATTGAGGATCATAATGACGAGCACACTCGATCATCAACTCATGGCACTGAACTGCTGGAGGGAAGCCGGCCGCCTTAATGATGCCACTTTCAATTATCCTCTGGGCGACAGGTGATGGCTTGCCAATGTAAGGGACCTCTCGAAACTTCTTCGTGCTGAAGTTGCCCAAGTTAGTATCTCCAATGTTGCTCCACTTCGACACGATCTTGGTCTCCACTTCTTCGGTCTTTTGATCTTCCTTCATGAGAGCTGGACGACTGGTGGATGCTCCCGCCTTCGGGGTCGCCATACCTACACAACATTTCATAATAAGTAACTAGATATTGCAATGCATAACATAGATTAGATTAATTTTAGGAAACCTCATGATAAGTCTTTGAGTTATCATTTCCTAAATAACGATTAAGCTATTGAAATTCAAAATTTCAAAATTCAAAACTTGAAGCAATGACGATCAACGTTCAAAATTTAAAACAAGGGACCACATCGCCATACCTCTCTTAAGAGCTAACTCTTAAAATGCAAAACAAGAAAATCGCATAGGCAAAAATCGAAATTAGATGGCTTCAACGTGATCTCCTTCAAATGAACGTCCTCTTTATCAATTCGCCACCCTTGGGGATGTCTTTGACGTGATCTTCAATGTCCTTGGCAAGTTCGCTCAATATGGAAACTAAGGTTCGCACTCCTTTGATGATGCTCGCGCCTTCCTTTGCTAAATTCGCACTCTCTAAACACAATTCGCACTTCTCCTTTGAATGGAATTTCGCACCTCTCCTTGATGAAATTCGCACCTTGTAATTGTCTTCTCCAAATCGCATGCAAAGGGATGATTGAATGATGTTTTAAAATGCCATATCACACCCCCTTTATATAAGCGCTTACCTCCTTGATTGCCTCTAGGCCAACTTGGAAATAAAGCAAATAATAACAATAATTAAATAAAGGGAGGCCGACTTTTGTATAAATATAAAAATAAAACCCAAGCGCTCACCTCCTTATTTAATTAATTAATTAAAATACCTTTGTAATTAATTGTTTCGGTTTTTTTAAAAGGCAAAATTAATTATTAAATGCCTTGTGCGCACCCATTAAATGCCAATTTTAATTAAAAATATCAAGGTTTATCGAAATTTAGCATTTAATGCAATTTAAAAAATGATGTTGGCGCCTAGACATGGGAAGAAAAATGAACATTAACTTCATCGCTCTGGTCCCTGGGAGAGGGACAGGAGCGATTATGCATTTAGGTCCTCCATCTTTCATCTTTCACGTTTGAAACTTCATCCCCTACGTCCAAAATGAGGTTCTCGCTATATATTTTGATTGTGACTTATTTCATCTTTGGAAAGAATGCCCTTTAGACCATTTTCGCCCTGGTCCCTTGGTGAGGGACAGGAGCGAACTTGTATTTACTCCTTGGTCTTTGCCTTCTAAGTTGCCAATTTGTATCGCAAGGCAAGTAACAACTTTATTCTTTCATTCCACTTTTACTTCACTTGGCATCTACAAGGCATTTTGATGTTTAAATAGATTATCGCCCTGGTCCCTTGGAGAGGGACAGGAGCGATCCTGAAGTTCTTAGCCAAAATTTGCTATCCTTCAACCTTTGTTCTTTGTTCATTGCTTCCTAAATGATGTCCTTGATCTTGTGTATCCTTGCCTTGTCTTGATTTTGAAGGAAAATAAATGATCTTGTGCAAATCGCCCTGGTCCTTGGCTCAAGGACAGGAGCGATATAGGTTCCTTGTTCAAATTGATCACCCTTTGACGCTTAATTTCTTTGTATATCATCTTCTTAAGATACCTTTGATATTTTGTGACCTCGCATAACCTTGACTTGGCGTGAATTTTGAATGAATTAGCAAATATAGTAAATATCGCCCTGGTCCCTGACTGAGGGACAGGAGCGAACTTCAATGTCCTGGGCTCATGCTTGCTTTCATCAACTTGCCATTGCTTTCATCGTGTAAAATGAAGTCCCTTGATCCCTCTTGGCCACTTGATACTTGATAAACCTTTGAAAATCTAAGCCTTTGTGAAGATTTCGCTCTGGTCCCTGGGAGAGGGACGGGAGCTAACTTGGGTATATAATGAAAATTTTCCATCATCTTAACTTGTAATTGTCTTCAAAGTGCAAAACGATGTCCTTTACTCCCCTTCAAATATTCAAAATGTGGATAGCAATCCAAACTGGGCCTCATTTGAACACTTTCGCTCTGGTCCCTGCCTGAGGGACAGGAGCGAACTAGGATATTTGGTGCAATTCTTTCAATATTGGCGACCATTGATTCTTCGTTCTTCATTGAGACGCTTCAAAATGTCCTTGCCACCCTTCACCTTGACTTGGAGTGATTTGAACTTGGAGGAAAGGCATCATAACTAACATATCGCCTTGGTCCCTAGCTGAGGGACAGGAGCGAATTTAGACTTGTAGGCTCCATCCCACTTTGCCAACTTCCAATTTTATCTTCAACGGTCTTGTAATGCATCCTTTCATTCGTTCATGGCTTGGAATTCATTCAAACTTGGCAGGAAATTGACCTAAGGCAAAAATCGCTCTGGTCCCTGGCTGAGGGACAGGAGCGCCTAGGCCAATTTGGAGTTCATTAGGTGTCTTACAATCTTCAATATGTATTCAACGGGTTCATTTCACCTTCCTTTCTTGCCTCAAACCCAAAACTTGCTTGCTTTTTGCCCGAAACATGCCTCATGAGGAATTTCGCTCTGGTCCCTGGGAGAGGGACGGGAGCTGCATTGAATTTCGCCCTGGTCCTTGACTGAGGGACAGGAGCGATTTTGGCATTTTGGTCCATTTCCCTTCACGAAGGCACTTCAAATTATATTCAATTGATAAAACATATCTCCTTTGATCTCCCCAAATCGTCAAGTTGCTTAAACCCTGCAAGGACAAGGTGATGTTTGATTTTGAGCTTTGGTCCTTCACTGAGGGACAGGAGCGATTTTTACTCCTGGGACATTTCCGTGCTCATGAAATTCTTCAAATTATATTCAACGGAAAGATCACGCCTCCCTTTACTACTTCCATTCGAAAAATCATCTTGATCCTGCAGGGACAGTAAGATTTTTGAAAACGAGCTCCGGTCCTTCACTGAGGGACAGGAGCGATTTTGCTCCTACAGGCCAAAATATCATGATTTCGGGATTTTGATCACTTCACAAGGTAAAAACAAGTCATTTCCAATGCCCGGGATCAAATATCAAAAAAACTCAAAATTTGGTCAAAATTACTCATTTGGACAAAATTCACAATTTCATCACTCATACTTAGACAAATTTAGACTCTTCATTCAAAATTCCAATTGAAAATAGACCAACTCACTTAGCCTCTGGCGAATTCACTTTATTCAAAATTGCATCCTGCGAGAGGAAGCTCAAACAAAGCTCTCAAGACTGACTGGACTTTGGCCTGAAAACGACAAAACAGAAACCCTAAGGCTTGACCCTAAATCCAGACAACTGACAAACAACCAAAACCCTAAAAAGCAGAGCGAAAGGCGAGCAACAACGAGCAAAAAGAGGGGGTCCCCATTTAAATGGGGCGATGTGTGAAATGGTCACAACAAGATGCTAATTGCTTTCCTTTGCAGAGGACTTGTTATGGCTGTTTTAAACCAACTTGCTGCTCTAGATCCTCAAAATTCTTAAGACTGGTCTGCAAATATATTCTCCCTCAAGTGAAGAACATAAAGTGAGTCATTCACCAATGGACATTGACTTACTTGCTATTTTGGCATTTGGAGGTACTCAGTTTGGCTTGGCCATAATTCTTTTTTTAGCATGATTTTCTAGGATGCAACTCATCCTCAAATTGTCACAGATATCAGGGAAGAATATCAGAAATAAATGCTCAAAATTCTAGTTGAAGGCAGCTGCTATAGTCGCTGTTTGACAATTCGGCCTGAAATCAGATTTCATTATTCAATTTGTAGTCAATCTCATTTCATCGTGGTCATAGTACTTCATAGTGTATAATCTAGGTTTCCAGCCTTTTTGCCTTAGTGGCAAGAGGAGAACTTAGTATGGGCTGCTTGAGAATCTGTTTTATTAGGCTTATGAAGTATGCCTATTCTTGTCCTTATTATACCTTTAAGTTTTGATCCTTCTTCAAAATATGTGCTATTTTCCTCAATTATAATTCATAAATTTTAGTACCATGGATATTGAATGAAAACCTAAAGAGAGTTTTTTTGTAAACTTTGATGTTAATATAGAATAGAGAATGGTAGTTGCTTAATGTTTTGGTTTGCCTGTCATGGTATTTAATTTTTAAACTTCATGCACTTGTAATAGGCCTTTTGCAGCATCCATGGGTTTCTGCTTTGTTTAACGATTCATTCTCATATAGTAACTTATGTCTATAATTATTTATAAGCAATAATTTGTTCTCTTTTTTTAAAGCAGTTTCTGTATCATAGAAGGACCTGAAACAATACAATCCTTTGCAACAATGCAACTGCAAGAGATTCGAGACAATGTTAGGAGTCGTCGCAACAAAATCTTTCTTCTTATGGAAGAGGTAATGTAACAGAATGCCTTGATGCGCTTATTGCACACTTCAGGTATTCCTTATTTGAAAGATATAATGTAGTAATATACTAATATGTAGTTTTATGGTACATGAACTAGCATAAATGAAGAAGGCCTATTCCGTTGATTCTTTTATATCTGTAAATCTTCAAATAAATTATTGAAGTTAAATCCTATTATGGCCAAAGATCTTTGCATATTATAAGCTGTATCTTGAATTTTTACTAAATTCATGTCCAGATGTGATATATGCACTTATTAAATTTGGTTGATATATATATATATAGTCCATTATCATAGCCATTTTCAAGGTTCTTAAGAAATTATTATGACTTATAGTATAATAATAGGTCTGATATTTACATAGTTGGAATTTAACTGAACTTCATCACTAGGATGTCTGAGTTAGTTTGAGCTAGGACCACTTGAAAATGATCTAGGCTTGTTTGGCACTGATACAACTCACAATAACATAACTTGTGCATATATTGGGCAACTGCTCTGAGATTAGTTAAGTTGATTGTTGCAAAAGTTCGAAGGTAATTAAACTAGAATAATTTTATCTGTTATGCAATCATCTAGATTGTAAGCCAACTAAACCTCATGCATAACATCGAGACTTATAGTATGACAAATCACTCTTTGTATGATGGGGACATTTAGGCATACTAGATTTCATTATTCTTCTTATTGGTGTTTCTAATAAATTATAATACATGAGTTTGCAATTAATTATTCTTGAGTGGTAGTTGCATAAGCTTTTGGTACTTAAAATTTTTAAATTACTTTTGAGTGGTAGTTGCGTAAGATGTAAGTATTGCACAACTTGTATCCAATCATTTACGTTGTTTCTGTATATGTTTGGCAATTCTCTAACAGAATATGTTTTCTCATATAGTATCTTTTTCTCCTATATGCAGTATTTATTTCACAAATCACGGCACATAATATCTTCATAACTGGGGCCTGCTTTGTGCAACTATTTACAAACAATATGAACACTGATTTCTTAAGATGATGAACCAAATGTGATTTGATTTAGATATTGAAAAATACTCTCTACCAAATTGCTGCTGGTTTTATCTTGAAAAATATGTGGAACTCAGGTGTTGTAAGATGAGGTCTTTCAATTCAATAATGGGTATGTTTGCTAATTTTTTGTCTACATTCTAGGTTCGAAGACTTAGAGTACAACAAAGAATCAAAATTGCTGACATGAGCAGTGCAGGTGATGAGATTGAAAATGAGATGCCTGACATTCCATCTTCCATTCCTTTCCTCCCTCACATGGTGAGTTTTTAGAATATTGGCAATGATCTTACAAGTGTTTTGTGTTTTACTATTTAAATATTAAAGTGGAGAACACTTCCGATATTATGAAAAGTAAATAGAATTCAACTTTGTTTGTGGGGTGTGTGCATGTTCATTTGTTCATGCCAAATAAAATTCAACTTTTCTTGAGTGCGTGTAGACGTACTTGTCTGTTAATCCTTGCGTGTGGAAGCAAATTTATTTAGTTAGCATGATGAGAACAAATATTCTGCTATCTTAATAAATTCTAACTGCCATGTTTACTTTATAAACAGACACCAGCGACACTAAGGAAGTTTTATGCTACCTGCTTTTCATTTATTGCTGGGATCATTATGTTTGGTGGCCTTCTTGCACCTTCTGTAAGTGAACTATATGTTTATGGATTCATGGTCTTTAGATAGTAAAGTTAGACAAATTTTATTGATGTTATATTTGTTAGGGAAAATTGCTTTATCTTATATGGAATAATTTGACTTTTTGATTGATTCCCTGTTGTAGATAAAGATCACATGTATCTTATTTTTTGTTGTTCTGTTTCCACTCTAAATTTAGTTCCCTTTTGAGGGACAAAGTATAGATTGTTGGATATACCAGTGTGCTAGGACATGTTCAGTATTAAACATATTAGTGTCTTTCAGTAAATCACTTTGTCTTTAAGGCATTCCATATCCCACCTATTAGCTCCTTTAACGATCTCTTTTAATCTTCTATTATACTTAATGAGCTCTTTTGATCTTCTATATAATAGTTTATCAGCTCAAGTATTTCTTGGTTCAAAATATCTCTAATAGTGATGAAATTATATCTCAAATTGTACCTTTTCGTGAATTGGTTCTCTTTTATCCTCTATGACCATCTTTGTTGCACTTGCAATCCCCATATTGTTGTAGGGAATAATCTCATCCAATATCGTTCACCTATCTATCCTCTTGATTTCTGGAGTGTTCCACATATAGTATGGTACCATGTTGGGTTCACTTTATTATTTTGGCTGAAAGTGGGCAGCTGTATACTTTCTTGGTGAATCTGGATTGGATATTGTTATAATCTTCCTTTTCATGATTGCTCTATTCACTCATTTCAGAAAACCATGGATTATCTTTCTATGTTAAAATCTTTTCTAATTCGTGTGTAGCTTATGGCAATCCTGAAAACCATAGCATCTTCTGAATTACTGAATTGTTGAGCCTGGTTGTGGCTAGAATTCATGCATCAAGCCTTGGAAATCACAGTAGCCGTACTTTCTTCTGTCTATTTCTGCATAGCCATCCATTCTTTGATGCATTTATCATGTCTGTGTGTTCATTGCCTCCATATGTATTCAGTTGGTGATTCAAAAAGATTTACTTATCCAGAAAGTTCATTAGTTATTCATTATTGAATCGGTTGACTTGGTGCTGATCCTGTTTCTGAAGTAGTCACACAGATCTTCACTCAGGTAGAGTTTTCTTTTTTTCTTTCAATTTAGTTTCTTTGTTTTTGTGACAATAATTGTTTTGTAATTTTTTTATCGAGAGTGTTGAAACTTGAAATGTATATCAATAAAACTGCTACAATGCAAGTTCTTTCATTTTCCCCTTTTTGCCCCCAAATTTATAATTTCTTATAAAATCTGTGTAGAATTCCCAAGTTCCATTATGACAACAAAGCCAAAATAGGGTGAGGTACTCTTACCAGGTTCATACACAATGATGAAGATTTAAGCCATACAAACTTGCATTAAATTAAAATCTATGATACTCCAAGTTTCTGGGACAGGGATGGCAGGGGGACAAGTTTTTGGAATGGCCTTTTTCGGGCCATTTTTGGGGATGGCTATATAGAAAATGGGAAATTTTCAAATATTCATATGATAACATGGATAAAGCATTCGTCATGTACATTATAGGTCCTTAATAGTAATATTTGTGTTGAATTAAGTGTTCACATGAGAGTCAAACAAATTAGCAAATGTCAGAACTTAATTGCTTTCATAATTAATTCATTGTCAATATGCATGTGATATTAAAAAATAGTGTAGAAGTTACAACAAAATGCCCGAAGCCTTCAAGTTTCACTTCAACTACAATATGAAAGTACAAAAACTAAGAAAGTATACTGCTGCCTTTAATCTGCATCTGCCAACACTAGTCACATCATTAGTCATGACTGGAAGCACATTTTCAGGGTTTGGACACCAACATATCATCATTGCAAGCATTGTCAGCAGCCTATCTTTCACCAGTTTGTGGTGGATTTTCAAAGATGTATAGGGTTTGAGAAATGCAAATAAGGAACAGTCAATGCCCAAGCTTTCTGCTGTACAGGAAGATGAAAAAAATAGAAACAAAACATGGTCAAACGCACCTTAAGCACATGGTCATGCAATGCAGTCACAAAAAAATCAGACTGAATTTTGAAAACACAAAAGAGTGGTCACTTGATCCCCAAGCATGCTCATGGAAGGAAAAGTCATATTTCAAACAAAAAATAACCAAAAGGATGAATAACAATAAAGAATCATTTTTTAAAGAGCTTTTTTTTTTAAAATTTAAAAATTGTTACTTTTTTATGGGAACAGCTGCCATCCCCTTTAATTTTATCTGGGATTCCCCTGCATTTTCCCCCAATTTGGGGACGGCCAGTGGACATCCCCTAGGCATCCCTATGTCCCCAGAATGTTTCGGAACAGGGATGGCCCAAAAAATTCTGGGTACGCATCCCCAACTTTCCCTGATTAAAATACTTCCAACACTGCATTAAATTACATTACACTTGGAATTCATAATTGCAGAGTCAGGCATATAGTTGAAAAATGGAAGATAGGGTTTCATATTGTTCTTTTGTTCATCTCACCTAGTTTTGCACATAATGAAGGGATATAGGTTACTGTTCCCATTTCATGCAATTACCTGTTAAAATATTTCCCAAAGATTAATTACAAAAATATCTTTACTCTACAACAGCATGAGAGCCTTGAGTATACTTGGCAATAACAATGAGTGGAAGGGTTCCATCCTCATCTCTCAAAATTCGGCTCAAGCATTTTTTGTCCTTGGCTGAATCACTAAAAAAATGCAAAACAGATGTAGAATTCCAGAATTTCATACCCTCAATAATGAAAGGAAACTTGTAGATATACTTTTGCAATTTAGGTGTCCCGGGTCACTTTTTGCTGGTAAGCCTTGAAAATAAATATTTGAACAGAATTTAGACTTTAGTTTCAGAGACATTTTTTTTTGACATTTTGCATCATCCTAGCTGAGTAAAAATGCTCAATCTAAGCGATTAACTCTTCCATAACTACATAAGTTGGATTGTGGTGGAAATCTTTTGTGTTTGTTTCTTTGCCATTTTTCCTTGTTAGTCTTATTAAAGAAATGTTAGATATGTTATTTTCTGTTCTCTAGTTCTTGTGACACAGACTTGATTGCATTCTTTAACATAAATTGTGGCCCTATTCGTATTTTCATGTTACATTCCTAACAGTCCCGTTTCTGTAGCGTTTCTGAGATGACATGACAAGATAATATTGTAAGAAACTGTTAAATATGGTGCTTGTGTGCTTGCTTTAATTTCTTCATTAATTATGATTGATGCACTCTCATCTGAAAATATACTTACTGTTAATGTTATCTGCTTTCTTTTCAGCTAGAACTTAAATTAGGGTTGGGTGGAACATCATATGAAGATTTTATTCGCAACATGCATTTGCCAATGCAGCTGAGGTATATTTGAGAAACATGAATACTGCAAATCTCTTTTTAATTTCAAATTTTGCCTTTTACAGAGCTGGGAAATTGCAACCAGTAAATTTGCAACTTTATTGTTTACTTTTAGCAGAATTTTAGGATGTACATTCTTTTATTTGTGTACCAGAACTTAATGTATAGACTACGTATGGCTATTAAGCTGTCTGGAGAAAACTTGTAATAGATGATCTTGTTTTCTGAAATTCAAAATTTGTGAATCAGTCAGGTTGATCCCATAGTAGCATCCTTTTCTGGGGGAGCAATAGGTGTTATATCAGCTCTTATGGTGGTTGAAGTCAATAATGTTGAGAAACAAATGCATAAGAGATGCAGATACTGCCATGGAACTGGTATGTATCAGTATACCATATTTTGGTAAAGATTCTCTATCATTTATTCTGAAAAGTTGGATTAAATTTTTGCAACCTTGTTTCTAGCAAAGAACCATGCTCCCTAGGTTATATCCATTTATGTGGTTATATCTTTACTGTGAACAGAGATCACTAGGTTAGGGCATATCATGAAAGTAATATGGACAATCTTCCTTAGTCTAGCCATTTCTGATAGCAGTTTTTGGCAACTTAAAGGAGTTTACTGCAGTGAGGCACCTATTTTTAATATGTAATGTACGCATTTAAATTATTTGTTTTATGCAAGCATATCAAAATTTGGCTTTTCTGTGTATTACAACTTTAATGTAATTGGATTTGCACTACAATATTGTATCATGGAGTATAGATTGCTCTCTTACTGTGGCAGAAGACTCAATTTCTTGTGCCTTAATGAACCTCACATACCTGTTGACCTAATCACACATCACCCCATCCCAGATAGGGACCCCCTAACTTTTAGGCCCTTTTGGTCATTTGGTCTTGGTTTTTTGTGGGTTTTGGTGGCAGTCTCTCCAGTCTCTTTCCTTCCCAGGTGTTTGGGGGGTTGAGCTGGTCAAGTCTTCTTTTCGTTTGAGTGATTTTGGTGAAGTCTAGGGCCTATTTTGCAGTCCAGTACCTCTCAGCAGCTGAAGAACTGGAAATCTAGGATAACAGACGGATGGCTAGAGTGGTGGTCAAAGATTTCGGGCCATGACAATTCCACCATAAAAGTGGGTCCTCTTGTGCGATGTTGTCTATATCCATCTTTGCCGCATCTGAATAACCTCTAAGAGTGGCAAATCTTCCCCACTCAGTGCGCATTGTGCCGACATCTTTGGAATCAAACATCTTCTCTATGCACCTAAAGAAACCCGCCTTCACCTCATCATCCTGAATCGGTGTCAGTCTACCCGGTCTAGCCTTGTACCACTTAGGATTCAAGGCAAAGGCAACCATATGCAAAGGAGTGTTCAACTTGTCCCATCTACGCTGAATGATAGGCTGGATTTGCTCATTGTAGAATGCTAAAGAGGGGTCCTTCACTCGCACAGCAGCCTTCATCTGGTCAAGCATAGAGTCAATGCATTCATACACCTCTCCAAGGTTAGGTGCATCCCCATCCCCATATCTGATCACCTGGAATACTGGAGAAATGATAGAGACAATGTATTTCGCATCAGTCCAAAACACATCACTCTTCACTATCTCCTTCACCCTTCTCCCTTGCTCTTTCTTGGCCTCAGCCCACCTATTCCACTCATTAGTCATAACCATGAGTTGCAATGCCTCTTGCAACTCAATCATTCTCTCCAAGAGAATGAAATAGGATGCATATCTAGTCTCAACTGGTTTCAAGAACTCCTTCTTCGCGAAGGTCCTGAAGAGTGCATGTGAAGTGTGGTGGTTGCAGATAAACATCTGCACATCTCTCGCATCGGTGACCACTCCTCTAATCCAGTCTATCTTCCCCATGTCCTTGAGTGCATTGTTCATGGCATGCACACAACATGGGGTCCACCAAATGTGTCTATAGGCTGCCTCGATGAGTCTCCTTGCTGCTCTACACACATGGGCTGCATTTGTCACTACTTGGACCACATTTTGTGGCCCAACCTCCTCAATAGCCTCCTTGAGGACCTGAAACTGGAAATCAGCATCTTTACGATGCCCTGTACAATCAACTGCTCTAAGGAAGTATGGGCCCTCTGCACATGTGACCATGATGTTGATGAGTGGACGATGGCTAATGTTCGTCCACCCATCCATAACTATGCTGCACCCCGATGCCACCCAACATGCTTTCATCTTCTCTATCAAAATATTGATCTTGGAATAGCTTTTATCCAAGATCGAGGTCCTCATTTTCGTCTCCCCTGGTGGCACATAAGATGGTCCTCCCTTGGCCACCATAGCCATCATCTCCCTATAATAAGGAGACCGTGTAACATGAAATGGAATGCCATTGGCAAAGAAGAACTTGCCAATGGATTCTTCTATCTCATCTCTTAGCTACACATTAAACATATTAGTAATGGGGTTGCTCTGTGCTGTCTGCAACTTACGTTTCCCAGCCCTGGCGGCAGTAGAAGTGGAAGTGGATGGAGATCCAAACATCATTCCTCTCGTCTGCGAAGCATGAGAAGTATGAAGTGCTGCCCTAGCAGACAAAGTAGTAGGCATTGAAATATTTGTGTCATCTGGAACCCCCCAAATCCTTTTAAACTCAATTCTGTATTGTATATTTTTGGCTTCCTCCAAAAACTTACAATGCTTCACGCCTTTTCCTCTCCAAAACAGAAAGTGTGCATTCACCCTACTAATGCTACCGAACCATTCTGTGTCACAAATATTGCACTTCCACTTCCTTGTTCCCCCACTTGAATGTGATGCAGTGCCTTGTACTGATATTCGTGAAGCAAACTGTTTTAGAGGAGACTTAGGATCAAAATGACCCCTAGCATATGGTGCCAACAACTCTGAAGGGCAACCTGTACTAGCTGGTGCACTTGCCATAGAGCTAGATTGGGCTCCAGGATCAGCCCCATGGTCACCCCCCTCATTTTCAGGTTCATATTCTGAATCATTCTCACTATGAGAATGGATTTCCACGTCATCTTCACTCATGCCTTGGGAGCTCATTGTTTTGAATATTTTCTGATTTTCATTGTTCTATGTCATTTTTGGATTTTTTTTCCCTATTCATCTCAAGACTCAAAATGAGATTTGATGTTGAATCATTTTGCCCTCAAGATTCAACATCAAATCTCATTTTGAGTCTTGAGATGAATAGGGAAAAAAAATCCAAAAATGACATAGAACAATGAAAATCATAAAATATTCAAAAAAAAAGTAAAAAACAAAAAAAAAACAAGAAAAAGTTGAAAAACCCTACCTTGTGCTTGAAAAATCTCTCCAATCATTTTGCCCTCAAGATTCAACATCAAATCTCATTTTGAGTCTTGAGATGAATAGGGAAAAAAAATCCAAAAATGACATAGAACAATGAAAATCATAAAATATTAAAAAAAAAAGTAAAAAACAAAAAAAAAAAAAGAAAAAGTTGAAAAACCCTACCTTGTGCTTGAAAAATCTCTCCAAAATGTAGAAGAATCTTCTTCTTCCTCTTCTTCTTGCTTCTTCTAGCTCCTATCACACTTGCAATCAGCTTTTCTCACCCCTTCAATCAGTCTTCTTCAAGTTTTTCCTCCTCTTTAGCTTGCTGGAAAAAAAAATCAGTTTACCAAAATGAGAGTTAAATCTAAAAAAAACATGCTTTTGTGTTGTTTTGGGGGGTTGGGTGGGGCCCACGTCCAATTAGGGTTACCCCTTAATCCCCCCAAAAGGCACATGTTTTTTAAAATGTTGCTTTTTTAGTTTGTTTAGGCGTGGGGACGCAGGAGACGCCTGGGCGTCTCCCAAGGAGACGTCTCCACGTCTCCCTAGGAGATGCGGAGATGGGGAGACGTCTCCACGTCCCGGCGGCGATTGGGTGGCGGTGGCGGGATGGCGGGGGACGTCGCGTCCCCGTCCCCGTCCCCCCGTCCCCGAGACGTCCCTGACGGGGGGACGCGCCCAAAAAGGGGGGGGACGCGTCCCCGTGGTTCACTGCTATTTTGTCCTTTTTTTAGGATTTCTGCCTTTTGTCGTAGGTTTTAGGGGTTTCTGTTAGGGTTTTGGAAAAACTAAACACACTACTGGAATCAAGACCTTCAAGGAACCTCCCAGTAAAATTTGAGCCAAAAAGGAGCTAGAAAGTTCCTATTCTTTAGGGATTTTACTGAGTCCCGGAATGTCGTCATTTTGCCAAAAATCAAACTTACTATTTTTAGTAAGTTTCTATTCATAGTAAGTCATTCCTGTGTCCTGTCTAGGGATCTAACGTTGGCACTTTAAAGGTTTCTATTTTTGGAAAGTTTGTTCTGACATAACCATCCGGGCAAGGTGACAAAGATCAGGCATTTGCAACTATTTCTAATTCCGGAAAGTCAGAAAGCAGACAGAGAAAGCCAGAAGATGGTTGAGTGCTGGAAGCCCACTCCTGAAATGGAAAGCTCGAAAAAATTCTCCCTGTCTAGAAAAATCATCCCAAATTCTTATAGGCGCCAAAATCAAGGAGGCATGGAGGATTCACAAATTTCATTGAATTCTCCGCCAGTTCAAAATTCCGCCCAAGATGAAGGACATGCGCCAAAATCAAGAAGGCAAGGAGGATTCGCAAAGTTCATTGAATCCTCCCCCAGTGCAAAATTCCGTCCAAGATGAAGGACAGGTGCCAAAATCAAGGAGGCATGGAGGATTCACAAATTTCATTGAATCCTCCGCCAGTGCAAAATTCCGCCCAAGATGAAGGACAGGTGCCAAAATCAAGGAGGCATGGAGGATTCACAAATTTCATTGAATCCTCTGCCAGTGCAAAATTCCGCCCAAGATGAAGGATAGGCGCCAAAATCAAGAAGGCATGGAGGATTCACAAATTTCATTGAATCCTTCGCCAGTGCAAAATTTTGCCCAAGATGAAGGACAAGCGCCAAAATCAAGAAGGCATGGAGGATTCACAAATTTCATTGAATCCTCCACCAGTGCAAAATTCCGCCCTAGGCCAAAGGAAGGCGCTAAAATTAAGCTACCATGGAATTCACAAAAAAAAACATCAAAATTCTTCCTTCCTTTGAAGGGCGCCAAAAAAAGATATCCATGGAAAAGGTTGAAAGACTCAAAATTCCTTCACAAGTGAAGAATTGTGCCCTGACCAAGGAAAGGATGTTGAAATGGCTAAGTCAGGAAAAAAATCAAGGATGAAATGATGAATTCCACCATGAAGAGTGAATTCCACGCCTAAGTTGGAAAACTAAAAATTTGTCTGAGGCACGCGAAAATCCAGGGATCAAGGATGGATGCTTCAAGATGAAATTTCCTCCATCAAGGTCAAAATTCCATGCCTAGTCAGGAAGTTGAAGAGAAATTTTCTGAGGCATGGAAATAATGAAATTCCTTCACCAAGCTGGATTCCACATTCAAGTCAAAGAATGAAGAGAAATTGTCTAAGGCATGAAAATCTAAGGGTCAAGGAAGAATGAAAAGCAGAAATCCCCTCCAGAATTTTTTTGAAATTTCTATTTTTAGACACCAAATCTTATCAGAATCCAATTTTTTTTGCATATTTGGACTCGTGGGAGAGTTCTCTCTCTCCTAGGCCCGGATCCTAAATTTTAGGAAATTTCCTAAAAAATTGGAGATGTAAAAATTGGTCGAAAAGCTCCTTGCAAACATGATGAATTCAAAGAGCACAAAAATTCCTTCCTTAAGGAAGAATTGCGCCCAAGAAGAAGAAATTCCAAGAAAGTGAAAAAATTGACTAAGTGATGGAAATTCCTTCATGACAAAATTCTTGGAAAAGGTGAAAATTTGGCTAAGGCATGAAGAATTTCCTTCCTCAGGGGTAAAGAACAAATTTCTTTCCAAAGGAGAATTCCTTCACAACATGAATTCCATGCCGGGATGAATTGAAGGTAAAAAAAAACAATTTCTAAGGCAAGGAAGGAATCAGGGATGAATTGAATAAGAAATTTCCCCTCGAGATTTTTTTTTGAAAAATCCATTCTGGGGCATCAAATCACATCCAAATTTCAAAATGTTTACAGATTTGCATTCGTAGGAGAATTTTCTCTCTCCTGGACCGTGGAACCCCAATTTGGAAATTTTCCTAAAAAATAGGAAATGTGCAGAATTGATGAAAAACCTTCTTCAAGCAAGGAAAGTTGAAGAGACTTAAAGAAAATTCTTCCTGAATCAAATTTTCTCTCTCCAACAATTCAAGATGTGCAAGAGCGGATATACGACGGCAGGGTCCACTTGCATGGCAAGGATCTATTGAACGCATGGTAGTATGGTGGCGCATTCATTGCTAGAATATTTGACCAAATGGCAACCCGGTCATTGCATGTTGAATTTATGTCGGATTCTTTTTGCATGCAGCCACCGCATGTGGAAATGATGGAGCATTTATGACATAATGGGGTGATTTTTGCATGGATGAATATTCAACACATGTTGGGCGAATTTGAAAGAGGTGGTGCATTTAATGCGCAATGGATGCTATTTTGGGTACTTTTGAATTAATTGTATATGGGCATGATGGGTTATTAATTGGAGATTCCCACCTTGTTGCATCTTGAGTGGAGAATCTTCTAGGGCGAAACCCTAATTAGGGTTTGCATGGCTTGAGGCCTATATAACGGGGTGACCCCCCTCATTTCTAAAGGAGGGAGACTTGTATGAAATTATTGCATGGCTTGAGGCCTATATAACAGTGAAACATTGTTCTTTGATGGTGTCCACTTAAGTTATTTTTTCAAAGCTTGCATGGTTTGCATGGCTTGAGGCCTATATAACAGTGAAACATTGTTCTCTGATGGTGTCCACTTAAGTTATTTTTTCAAAGCTTGCATGGTTTCACCTTCATCACTTAGATTAGAAATAGTAAAGTGCTTTGATTTCAATGGAGAATGTAATGGTGTTTGATGAATTTCCATGGTTCATACTTTTGGCATATTGTTGATTATAAGATGTTGTGTAAAGTTAGCCTAAACCCCTAAATTTGTGCTAAGTTCGATTGTGGATAGTCGTTTGGATTGCGCCGTTTTTGGGTATTCAAATGCACTTTCTCAATTTGAAAATCCTCTAGCATCCCCAGAAGATTGCACTGGTTCTTGCGGAGTTGTTGATCTTGGCGAAGTAGAGCTTGGTTTGTTTGGAATTTGTCCACCAAAGTACTATTCATTGTTATCACTGCCCTTAGGAGTAAATTTAGATCCTTCTAAACCCTTTCCTTTTTACTTTCCAGTTCATTTCAGTTCAGTCCGTTCGAAGCAGCAGCATCGCAGAATTGCCATATCCGATGATGGAGTTCCAGCCACAACAAAGAAGTGAAAGAATGATGCAAATGTAAGGCCCCTTGGATTACCAGCAATCACATCAGCCAACTGAGTCACGTCTGTAGCATAAAGGAACCTTGGAGTCGATTGTTTGAACTTCTTGCAATCTTAGCATGCAATCGCACTTTGATCAAGAGAGAGTGAAGTGACCGTTAGGCAACTTTATTCTGTGTTCGACGCTGTCATAAAAAAACATGTCAACAATATCCTATGGAGGGTGATAAATTACAGAAATAATTTTTAGTAAGATTTCTTTGAGATAAAAAAATCAATGCAACATATATATGCACAATATAAAGAAAACAAAACATAATAAGTTTCTGATGTAGGAAAAGTATAGATTATAGAATGTAAGATTAAATTTTCTTCCTTTTGTTCTTTTTAGGGTTTAAAGGGAGTGGGTTAGGATAGGGCAGGGGCTGGGTTAGAAGTGGGTCAGGTTAAGATTTTCTGATATTTTTACATGTATATTATTTTGTTTCTTATTCACTTAGTGCTACGGATCTTCCATGGAAATACCCTGGAAATTTCAGGCTCTTTCTTAAACAGCATAAACATTTCTGTGAGGGTCCTGCATTTTCTGGAGAATCTAAAATGAATCCCATAACCTGGACCTGGATCAGTACCTGAGTCATTTTCAGGCTGAAACCAGGGTGGGTATGTTCTTTCCTTGCTCAACACCTCTAATATTTCTTTACTAGGAGCTATTAATGTTTTGTCAGTGTTTACTTGTATACTATAGTTGTATGGAGTTATAAAAGTGGTACGATATGGAACACTTGCTGCCTGTGCCCATTGTAAAATGCTGCCATTGTGTGATAAATTGTTTCCCCAACCTTATTTATCTGTTCAACTCTGCACTTTTAGCTGTTGTCAAACTATGAGCTGCTTAGGAATCAGATCCATATGATGTCGTATTCTTATTATCAATGATTGTCTTTCAGGGAAATTATCAGAAATAATGTCACTATATTCTTCTAACAATCAAGAAATCTTAGGTTGTGGTGCTTTTGATTTGCATGCACTTAGGAAGAACAACAAAACAAGTGCTATCTTTCTTGAAATCTTTCAAAAATTGTTTACCATTGACTAATAACACTCTTTTAAGACTATCCACCTTTTCACCCATTCTTTCACATGTTTTACTTATCTTTCATTAGTTTATATGAATTTTCTTTACCATTATGTGTATCTTTTCTATCACATTGCCATGGTCTATCCAATAAAATACAACAAACATTTATTCATCTTTATATTTTCCGATTTTAGATTTCACAAGGTATTTATTCACTAATTAGAATTCTATGATCTTTTTGCAACCAAGGTACTCTCTAGAGATTAGGATACATTAATATTTCAAATGCAGTTTATAAACACTTTAACTTGAAATTATATTGTCAGTGCTGCTACTATTAATGATTAGATTGCGACATTTACACATAAATCTAAACAAGTCTTTCTTTTGCTCTGATTCATTTAGATTTTTTTCATTTTTAAACAACTTTTTTATCATCAGCAATGAGTCAGGACTCACCTTTCTTTGGCAAATTTCCCTTTTCATGTGGTGCTCTTTCTTCATCAACATGCATCGCTCTTATGTTTCTAGTAGGTTTTATATGATAACTTCTTGGCGATTGAGTATGCACCGCTCTTTCTTGGAATTTGCACTGTTTCTTTTATATATTTCTCTATCTCTCTTATGTCTTCAATAACCAGTTTAATTAAATCTACCTATATCATTCTAAAAATACTCAGATCTATCTCTGCAATAACTTCCACTACCATCTTTTGTTTCTGTTTCATCATTATATGCTTCTCTGCTTTTGACTTGATAGCTTCCTCTGGAGAATCTACCACCTTTTCCTCTCTTGCTCTACTTATTCTAGAATTTGTGGCTCAACTTTTCTTCAACCTTTAGGGCCAATTGGTGTGCCGCCTCAACAGTTTGCATATTCAACATGCTAAGGTTTTCTTAAATAGATCCTCTCAAGCCGTTGGTCTATCTAGCCACTTTCTTTTGATTTTTGCCATAATGACTGGCTTTTATTGTTAGCCTATAATATTCTCCAGTATAATCATTTAGTCATAGCTTTTTGTGTCAAATTTTGCAACTCTTTCAACAAATCTAGCTGATAATTTGCAAGAATAAACTTAAATTTCAACTTATATACCATCTTATCTCATTTCTCAATATTAGGCTTTCCTTTTCACTTTCTTTTCTATTTGAATTACTTTCCACCAAACGGTAGCATAACCTTTTAACTAAATTTTAACAAATTTTACTCTATCAGGATTAACAGTATCTTTATACTCAAAATGTTCTTTTATAACGATTCAAACTAGTAGCATAGTTAGGTATATCAACTCTAGTTTTCTTACCAATATTGGAGATTACTTTCAACATTTTTTCTTCTTTATCTTCTTCAATATGCTCAATTGGATCTGATCTGCTAGTTTTTTGTTTGTTATCACTTTCATCTCCTCTAGAGAAGGACCTCTTCTGCAGTCTTTTTTAACATCCAATTGGATTTGGACATTTTTTATCGTATGAAACATTTTCTCAATTCGTCATACAATATGGAGTACACCTCAATCTCTATCCATCCTTGTAGAAGGCATTGCAACAATTTGAATTAATCTTGAGTTCAAATCATGAATAAATTGCTTTGGTGCAAATCGCTTCATAGTCCATGGTCTGTTCATTCAATCAGCTCACAATTCATCAATAAATTTTCTGCCCAAAAATGTAGCATGGAAAATTCACACCTAGAAAAACTTCTACACAACTCAATGCTAGAAGACTCTCTTGCAATCCTCTCCCTCTAGAGATATAGAATGTCAGGTACAAGTACATTTAATTTAAATTGATCTGAAGATCTTCCTCAGATTCACAAGCCATGCTTTGATACCATATGATGTACTAGATTGGAGGGTTGAATGAAGGACTATCTAACCATGCAACAATTTATAAATTCGCAATAGTTAACAATGAATTAACTGACAAAACACAATGCACAATGGAATTAATAGAAAAAGTGTGAATAATGAACATACAAAAATGTTAGTTAGAAAGAAGCTTCAATGAGCTTACAACTTGCTAGGTGTTGTGACGTATTCACACATCGCCCCATTGCAAATGGGGACCCCTACTTTCTGCTTTATAGGGTTTGCTTTTTAGGTCTTTTAGGTTCTTGTCTATTGACCTTTTGCATTTGAAGGGTCGCCAAGGGGCTCATTAGGGTAGCAGGCTCTGCTTGAGTTAGGTGGAACTCCTCAAGAGGTCAGGTCAATTGAGTGATTAGAAGTAATTTAGATCATTCCTAGGGTGTTTTTTGTGTACTATCTGGTCACACTTCAAGTTGCTAAATCAAACCTTGGTTGAATGCATAATGTCCTCCTAGGTCCCATCCCTTACATCAAGGGTGGAGTGAATTCGCCTTGAGAAGTCTGGAATGTCATCCTGATCCTCAAATGTCCTGAAATTTGGCTGTTTGGAATGTCATCCTGATACTGAAATTTGACTGTTTGGAAAATTGAAGAATCCTCCAAAAACTAGATTTTGCATTATAACTCCTGGAGGTCCGAAACCCCTCTCAAACATCCTAACAGTATATATGGAATATAACTTAAAGTATCACTTATACTTAAATGTTATATTTCATATATGAATCTTGACGGAGAGGTTAAGATGTCAAATTTCGCTCCTAACCCTTTCAAAGGGTCCAAAGCGACTTTCAATTTCGCTCCTGACCCTTCCAAAGGGTCTAGAGCGAAATTTCACAAATGACCTAAATTCTTCACCTAAATCATTGAAAGGTTGAGCAAATTTGCAAGGATATGGAAGGAAATGGATCTAGGATCAAGTTTAAGACAAAGTCAAGTCAGTTTGAAGGTGAATTGAGCCTAGAATAGGAATTTCGCTCCTGACCCTTCCAAAGGGTCCAAAGCGAATTCCTCTATAGGACACTCTACATTGATCAAAACTATAAACTAATCCATGTCCTAGGTATTATTGCAGGCAATTCACTTATTTGGAATGAAGAAATATGAAAATGAAGTCAGGATTTGAGCTCAAGGAAGAATTTCGCTCCTGACCCTTCCAAAGGATCCAGAGGGAAATTCATATAAAACCCTATTTTTCACAAAATCTTGAGCTAGATGTCAACTTGAAGAGCAAATTCACATGATCGTAATGGAAGGAAGCCTAACAAAGTTATGTCCAAGGCATGGAAAGGAGAAAGGAACTGAGAAATTAGCTCAAAATATGAATTTCGCTCCTGACCCTTCCAAAGGGTCCAGAGCGAAATTCTCCCTAGACACTATTTTCTTCCTTGTTTTGGCCAACAGCCTTGTTCCTTGGACATGGTGGAGGTAGATTGATATGTTCTTGCCTTAGGAAGTGATTGAAAGCATTGAAAAGTGAGGATTTTGTCCAAGATTGTGAATTTCGCTCCTGACCCTTCCAAAGGGTCCAGAGCGAAATTCTTCATAAGCCTCATTTGCTTCCTTTCTTAGACTACCAACCTTGTTCGTTGGGCATATTTGGAAGTGGATTAACATGTCTTTGCCTTTTGAAGTGATGGAATGTGAAGAAGTGAAAGATTTTTAGCCTAAAACTAGAATTTTGCTCTTGACCCTTCCAAAGGGTCCAAAGCGAAATTCTTGAAGAACACCTATTTTTCCTTGGAGAGGGTCAAATCCTTGGTTTTTATGGCGTGGATGGGAGTGGAGTGATGTGTCCTTGCCTTTTGAGGTGGATTGGAGTTGAAAAAATGAAGAAATGAGTTCAAGACAAGAATTTTGTTCCTGACCCTTCCAAAGGGTCCAGAGCGAAATTCCCAAAATCTAT
Organism: Cryptomeria japonica; assembly: GCF_030272615.1. Classification (NCBI taxonomy): domain Eukaryota; kingdom Viridiplantae; phylum Streptophyta; class Pinopsida; order Cupressales; family Cupressaceae; genus Cryptomeria; species Cryptomeria japonica. The sequence continues at coordinate 115,897,153 of NC_081409.1, forward strand.
TCTTTCTTCCAATTTTTGTGTCAAGACAAACCTTGATTAGGGTGAAATGAGCTTGGAGATACCCCTAGGCATGCCTTTGAAGGGCTTGTGGCCACCAATGATGAAGATTCCAAGCTAGAACTTGAATTTCGCTCTTGACCCTTCCAAAGGGTCAAGAGCGAAATCCTAAATAGGTCCTGACCCTGGCCATGATTTTTAGCGAAATTCTCCTTTCAAGCCATTTTGAGGTCAAACAAGTGTTGTCTTCGTGAGAGGGGGATCCAAAGTTGAGAGTCAAAGGAAAGCAAGGTTTGAAGAATGAATCTAGGTGAAGGAAAACAAGCAAATCAAGAATTTCGCTCCTGACCCTTCCAAAGGGTCCAGAGCGAAATTCCCCAAATCATCTAATTTGCCCATGATTGAGATTAAGAGATGGATTCCTAGGCCTTGGCGGAGAGAAGACTAGTGTATGCTTGCCTTGGAAGGCATTTTGGAGTAGAGAAATGATAGAATTTGTCCTAGAATGTGAATTTCGCTCCTGACCCTTCCAAAGGGTCCAGAGTGAAATTCTTAAAACCTCTATTTTGCTCCAATTTTGCATCAAACCTAGTGTTGGTTGAGATTAAAGGCATCCTTAGACATGCATTTGAGCAAGTTGTGGTCACAAAATGTGAAGATTTTGTCCAAAAATGCATATTTCGCTCTTGACCCTTCCAAAGGGTCCAGAGCGAAATTCCTTATAGAACCTGTCCTTGGCCAAGGTCCAAAGCAAAATCCTCTTTTTTTGGTCTTTTGGAGGTCAAATCAATGATGTCTTCAGGAGAAAGCGATTCAAAGGTCAAGAGAGGTTCAAGGCAAGGAGATGAGGTTTAAATTGAGCAAAATAGCAAATTTCGCTCCTGACCCTTCCAAAGGGTCCAAAGCGAAATTCCTATAGGGCCTGTCCCTAGAAAGGATCCTGAGAGAATTCCATTTTGATGCCTTCTTGTTAATGATTTAAGGTAAGAAATGCTATGTTGGGATAAATATATTATGTATGCTTAATCATCTTTTTGTTTGTTTTGCAGGTGGAAGAAAATCAGGCCAGGACAAGGACGACCTATTCTAAGCCCATCACCATCAAGGACGTCCCAGATGCATAAAGGAGGACTCAAGGTGTTCTGAAGCGTTGGAAGACTTCAAGTGTTTGAGGAGTTGCAAGCTAGCCTCAAGACCTCATTCTACCACATGAAGAAACCACATGATGACAGAGAAGAATGACACTTCAAGGCGAGGTATGCTACTAGAGAAAGAACACTTGACAATGAGGAAGCCTCATCAAGCATATGGGAGTCAAGGATGTACATCATTCATCGCGTCAAAAGACAGAAAAGAGATCAACCAAGACACAGACGTCAGACAAGGTGGCATCCCAGTCATTTTTCCTCCAGTTGGATTGGTCCACCTCATCATGTCCAGATTCAATGTACCTGACTCATCGAGGACGACACAAACTTCGGTGTACCTACCTGTTGTGACCATTTCACACATCACCCCATTAGAATGGGGACCCCCTCTTTTTCGCTTTTGTTTTGCTTTTTCTTCTCTCTGCTTTTAGGGTTTTGAGTGAGTGAGTTGTCTGTCTGGGCTAGGGCTAAACCTTAGGGGTTTCTTTTGGATGTTTTTCAAGCAGAGTCCAGTCAAATTTTGAAAGTTATTAAGTGTCCTCCCAAAGAGTTGAGACGATTGAAGTGAGGTAAGCCTTTTAGGGGAGTCAAGTAGGTCTTAGGTTAGGTCTAATCAGGGTTTTTGGGGGTAAAAATCCAAATTTTGGCTAAGTGTTAGCATTTTGAGGGTGAAATTGTGTGTTTTTGCATAGGTGAGTTTTGATCAATTTTTTGAAGTAAGATGATGCCTGAGACACAAAAATCGCTCCTGACCCTTGCTAAGGGTCCAGGGCGAAATTCATCCTGAGTGCAAATTCTTGTTTTGAGAAGGCTTGCTAACTGGTTCCTAGCCTTGAGAATGACCTAACTTTGCCTTGTGAAGTGATTGGAGACTTAAATTTTGGATAGTTTAGCCAGAAAAGGTAAATTCGCTCCCGACCCTTGCTGAGGGTCCAGGGCGAAAATGTTATTTAAGGCATATTTGTCACAGACTTTTCTAATTTGTTTTGTGCAGGGTCTCTAGGAGAGATGATTGGACGTGACTTGATGCTTTTGAAGATTTGAAGGCATGGAAAATGATGAATTTTGAAGGCTAAGGGAAAATTCGCTCCTGACCCTTGCTGAGGGCCCAGGGCGAAATTTTGATTTCCCTCATCTTATAGTGAAAAAAGGACCCAGTGTTGGACATGAGTGGAAAATCAATGACTTTCTCCGTCCACCTAAGGGAGTTTTAACTTGAGATGATGAAGGATCTTGTTGGAATCATCAAAATCGCTCCTGACCTTCTTTGAAGGTCCAGGGCGAAAAAACTTATTAGAGTCATTCCTGACCTTGTTTGGTCAAATTGAGATATCAAAGGCGTGGTGGAGGACGAAATGAGCGTGATAAAGCATCCGGACTTGATTGAAGATGATGAAATGATGGAATTTTGCCCAAGAAGGGTAAATTCGCTCCTGACCCTCTCTGAAGGTCCAGAGCGAAATTTTCAAAAGGCACATTTCTTGCTAGGTCAAAGTGATTTTTTATGATTGGAGTAGATAAAGGCAAGTGCGTTTTACCCATCGAATATAATTTGGACGATCAACAAGGAGGCAATTAAGCCAGGTTTGAAAAGTTGCTCCTGACCCTCTCTGAAGGTCCAGGGCGAATTTCTAGGATTCTCTCCTTTCTTTGAAGAATTAAGACAAAATCTTGCTTGAATGAATGAGGAAGAGTGTGTTTTGCCCGTTGAAGATAATTTGGAGGGCTAGCAAAAGATGGATAAGCTTGAATTTGCAAAATCGCTCCTGACCTCTAGTAAGGGCCCAGGGTGAAAAACCTAATATCCAACCTTTTTCTCCAAAATTGAGCAAAGCTAAGCCTAGGCACAAGGTTGAAACGATGTTTGAAATGCCTTGAGGTGGAATTGAGATGCTAAGATTGCAAATTTTGATGACAAAAGGGAAAATCGCTCTTGACCCTCTTCAAGGGTCCAGGGCGAAATTTCCATGTATGCCCACTTTCCTTGCATTTCGAGATGATATTTTTGTTCTCAAGACTCAGCAGGGAGTGAAGTAGGATGTTCTACGCCTTAAGAGTAATTTGAAGTTGGAATGATCAAGAATTTGTGCAAAATCGCTCCTGACCCTCACTGAAGGCCCAGGGCGAAATTTGCAAAACCAACAACTTCCCTTCAAGATCGCGCTAAGGCAAGGTTGTGCTAAGGTGGAAAGGTCCTCCAAAACATGATGAACAAGGATTTACCTCCAAAACTTGATGATCTTGGCCTAAATTGCAAAAGTCGCTCCTGACCTTCACTAGAGGCCCAGAGCGAAAATCTTTGAAGTCCTTAGTTTGCATTGCAAAAGCAAATCAAGCATGCATGGAATGAGTGAAGGAGATCATCGCTTATCCCACAAGGAGAGTTGACAATTAAAAGATGAAGGATTAAGAGCAAAAGTGAAAAATCGCTCCTGACCCTCTCTGAGGGTCCAGGGCGAAAAAATCCTAATTGCATTTTCCTCCTAAAGATCAAATGAAATCAACTTCAAAACTCCAATAAGAAATGCCATTTAAATGACTAGACGAAGTTTTGGGCAAGAAAAATGAGGAATGCAAGAGCAAAATTGAAAGTTCGCTCTTGACCCTTGCCAAGGGTCCAGGGCGGAGTTAGTAGCATTCTTTATTTTACCATATTTGAGCATTGATATTCCCCAAATTCCTCAAAATTTCGAAGCCTTTGAAAAAGAAATTAATTAAAATTAAATTGGCATTTAATAAAGGACATATTGACATTTAATAAATTAATTTTGAGCCTTAAAATATCGAACTTTTATTGTTAAGGCATTTAAAATTAATTTTTATGAAATTAAAATTAAATATGGAGCACTTAAGGTCTTATTTTTATTAATTTTATCAAGTTGGCCCCTCCTTTTTGCAATTTTTTTTTTTTTTTTTAAACCTCTTTTTGCCAAGTCGGCCTAGAGGGAGCAAAGGGGTGGGCGCTCTATATATTGAAGGTGTTTTTTCATTATTCAAATCATTCAATCATTGCTTCAAGTGCGAATTTGGAGAGCAAGAAGGAGGTGCGAAATCTGGTCTATTCGGAGCGAATTTATTTCAAGTGTTGGAGACTAGAAGGAAGTGAAATTGATTCTTGTGAAGACTAAAGGAGGCGCATTTTTATTCAAGGGAGAACTTTGATCTACATTTTGCCTAGCGAAATTCATCTATTTTTGCATCATTTCTTAGAGTTTAATACTCGAGGAGGTATGGCGAAATCATCTTGACACCATTGTTGAAGATTTGAATTTTGAACTTTGGTTTTGAAAATTCCAAGTATTGCATAGTTAATTAGGAAATGATAACTCAAGATTTATCATGAAGTTTCCTAATTAAAATCCTAAATCTTCCTTTCTACTCTATACTTCTACGCTTCAAGGTATATTACTAATTGTGAAATGTTGTGTAGGTGTCAAGATGGCGACTCCAAAGGTAGGAGCATCTACTAGTCGTCCAGCTCTCATGAAGGAAGATCAGAAGAATGAAGAATTGGAGACCAGGATCGTGTCCAAATGGAGCAATATCGGAGATACCAACTTGGGAAACTTCAGTATGAAGAAGTTTCGAGAGGTCCCCTACATCGGCAAGCCATCACCTGTCGCAAAGAAGATAATTGAAAGTGGCATCATCAAGGCGACCGGTTTCCCTCCAGCAGTCCAGTGTCATGAGCTGATGATCGAGTGTGCCCGCCATTATGACACAATCAAGATCGATCGTATCCAAGGAAGGAAACACTCTGGCTTACCTTTCAGAGGAGGCTATAAGTGAGGCTCTCCATCTTCCAGAGCATAAAGATATGATTTACAAAAGTTTAGAAGGAGCCAGGTCAATGTATGAGGATGATCCCGACACTTGCCTGAATCTCATCAATAAGAATTGGTTGCTCAAAAGTCATCCTCGCCTGAGCAAGATTCCCAATACACCACATAGGATCGACTTCCAGGAGGAGTACAGAGATTTGATAACTTTGCTCAATCGAGTTACAGGGGCTCCTCAGGCCTTCTACTTCGAAAAGTGGATGTTCTACTTCATCCAAGTGATAGTCCAAGGAAAAGGAACGATTCATTGGGCTAGAATTATTAGCCATTGTCTGGATGTGCAGTTGAGAAGGCTAAGACCTACTAAATCATTCCACATGAGCTCATATGTCATATATGCCTTGATCAGGAGTTTCGAGTATGCAGGGCTACCTCACAGAGGAGTGATCGGAAGAGGACCCGGAGAAGTGAGAGTTTGTGACTCTTATGTTCATTTGCATCATCCTCCCAGAGGTGACTACAAGTTAGTCAATGACACCTTCACGATGAACATCACTAGGATATTGCAAGGTGGGATTCATAATCGACTATCTCTGGATGCACAAGAACTTGTGAAGAAGTATGGTGCATGGTTCATCCAGTTTCAAAAGTTTACATATATCAGAGTTCATGGGTGTCCTTCACCTCCCTACATGTTGCCGAGGTATCCGACAGATAGGATAGTGCTACTTGAGGTGACTAGACAGTTAGCAGCTTATGCAAAGGCATCTAGACACAAGCATGGACATGGAGTTCCCGTGCCCATCATATTGGGGAATTCAGTTGAGGTATGTCCTAATACTCAAGCCTTGGAGGATGCAGAGAAGGAATTGGCTTTATATTCATTCACATTCTTTGCCTCGAGGGAGAATTTTGATCCTCATGGTTATACGGAGGAGACAGTTGGTAAGAAGTACAAACACGAATTTCAGGTAGAGGACTTTTGGATGAATCTCTCAAGTGATTTAGAGGTTAAAAGAAAGATGCATTCCAGGGTACCCTTAGATCTTATCAGGAAATGCAAAGTTTATAGGGTAGCAGATCAAGCATAGGATAGTAGTAGACATCTCCAGTCATCTTATGACAGAGAAGACAAAGCAGTGAAGATAGATTGGAATGAACCTGAGGTTTTGGACTTGAGAGCTTTAATGGCTCCAGTTTTGTCATGTACTCGCAGATGGGTGGATGTGCAACATCAGAAGCTAAGAGAGCAGAGCATACCAATGACTTTTACTTTGGAGGAAAGACCAGAAGGAGGAGGAGCGAGCGTAAGTGAAGACAATTCTCATCCTAGAGGCGCAAAGAGGAAAGAAAGACCTGAGAAAAGAGAGCCCTCCAAGAAGAAGCAAGAGTCCAATCGAGATCGCTCATCAGGCACATCTTCTCGACATGGAAAAAAGGCAAGTCAAGCTGAAGGACAAGAGAAGACGGTGCCTGAGGTTGATGAATTTATGGAGTCCATGGTACAAAATGATAAACCTGAGAAGGGGCAGGCACCTCAGCATTCATCAAGTCAATCTCCCCAAGTTGATGAGCTACATGAAGAGAAGAATGATGATGAGGCGACATCTCCTCTCCGAGAAGATGAACCATTGCCTAAAGAAATACAAGTTATAGAGACGAGATCCGCCATCCCGGATTGGTTGAAGGAGAGACTAACGAGGGTGATTGTGATTGAAGATGAAGATGATGTAATTGACTTAGAGAGCCTTATAGGAAATTCTCAAGAAGTAACAGAGAAGAAGAAGGCCACCAAGATGTCCAAGGTGATCAGAGATGAGACAGGATCCAGGAAATTGCATATAGCTACACCAGTAGTGGACAAATATGAAGGTGAAATCCTTGCAGATGAGTATGATGTAGAAACATTTGAGCTTGGTCCCCTCACTACTAAACAGGCACTGGATGAGGCAACCGATTCATTTGAAGCACTTAAAGACAAGCTTAAAGAAGAAATGGAAAAGAATAGAAAGCTTGAGAGAGAAGTCGGTGCTTGGAGAGGTTACTTTAGCCATCTCAATCAGCCCTTGGGACGTTAGGATCCGGCAGTATCTCCTGTGCAAGCACTTCCCCTCGAATCAGTTGGCGAGGCAGAAAGAGTCAAGAGCTTGGTTCAGCTTATGAGCTCTTGGATTGACAAATCCCACACAGTAGCCGTTGAATTTACAACAAGAATGATGAAGACAATCCACCGAGCTATCCAGGTCCTTGAGATCGTCCACAATCTAATGATAACTGTAGCCGCTTTCGCTCACACTAGAGATGTTATCATCCTTGTTCTGCAAGTAATCAGGCAAACACCAAGGAAAATCCTAGCACAAGGAAAGATAATGGATGGAGGAGCTCATAACCTACTTCAGTGGTCAACTCTACTCCAGATGAAAGAGGTTCTTTTCGAGGACATTAGCAGCAAATGCAATCAAGTTGAAGGTGTCATCCATCCAATTCAGGATAAGGTGTTTGAAGTGTTATGTACCATTCTCGGCAGGAGGATCGAAGTTGAGACGGATGTGGACCTCCAAGAGTTGGAAGAGAGAGTCAAGGTCATCTTTTGCAAAGATGAGAATGTCATCACAGAAGAGCAACGGGATCTAATGTTCACTACTATGCTCCTGATTGAGAAGATCAAAGAACTCGAACCTGGATGGGAAGCTGCTCTTCTCATTGCATTTGATCAGGTTATCCACTTGGAGGAGCGCATGAAGAATCTTCCTGAGATTCCCATTGCTGAGATTGAAGGAATTGTGTCTAGATTCATTGCATATGCTAAGAAAGAGCATTGGAAAGGGAATAAGGTTCTAGAAGAAAGGTTGTTATAGAATGATGTGGCATCTTAATTATCATTGGTCTATGTTTCCTCGATTTTTTGTGCCAATTAAATATTTGGCTATGCATTTAATAATGTTCATCTAAAAGGGGAACTTTTTGTAACAAACCCTAATTAGGGTTTAGGTGTCAGAATCTGAGCCATTGATCTTCTTTTGATCTGGGCCGTTCATTGTAATTGAGGATGCTATATATACCCTCACTCATTTTCATTTTGTCATTAGAGATTAGATATTAAGGAGATAGATAGTTAGAGCTTTGGAGAGAAGAAAGTTATTTTGTAGCAAGATTGAGTAGTGAAGAAAGAATTTCAAACAATTGTTGTCTATTTTGGCTTTGAGATCAATAAAATATTGAAGTTATGGTGTTTTATTGCAATTCTTGTGGCTATCTTCATGGTTGTTTACTTTCTTGAATCATTCTCAGTCGAAGTAGTATTTAAGTTTGAAGGACTAAGTGTTGTGCTTGATCTTTGGTGAGATTCATGTTCCAAACCACTAGCTTCTTACTGATTGTAAGGACGCCTTGCGTGGTCAACTGGAGATATTTAGATTGCTTGAACCTTCAGTCATTATTGAAATATTGATATGTATCTTTATGGTAGTATCTATAATTCTTGATGATTTGAAAATCACTAATCACCTTAGAAGATCGCATCAATTCCAGTAAAGTTGTAATTCCTTGGCAATACTGAAATTGGTAGAATCTTACCAAGTCTAGCCTACATTGAGTCACTCTTAGGATTAGATTAGAATTCATCTCTTGCAAACCCTATCTTTTGATCTTTTTTTGAGAATTTGTTAGTATTAGGAAAAATCCTGTTCCTACAGTCAAGCAAGAGTAATGCGGACCAGCTTTCAAAGTGCGTAAGACCCCTTGAAGAAATAGCATTCACAACAACCACTGGTGCTTATCCACACGTAGAGATCCTACAACGAAGAACCTTGAAGTCACCCTGATTGATCCTTTTCGCGATATCTTCAGCATTCAGAGGCTATTGATAGTGTACAAAATACACGTCAACACTACCCCTGCTTCCTATTGGTCCTCACTCCTGGAATGTAATTTTCTCATTGGCTAAGGAAGTTTGTTATAACAAACCCTAATTAGGGTTTCTATCCTTTAATCCTAGCCATTGATTCTAAGTCAATTAGAGCCGTCAATTTGTAAAGGGCTCTCTATATAAAGCCTTGGCTCCTCATTTGTAAGGGTTAATAGTCAAAGAATAGTTAGGAGTTAGCAAAAGAGAGATAGTCAATAATTAGTAGCTCAATAGTAGATAGCATTTTAGAGTAGAGTAGAAAGAGAAGGCAAAGATTGTTGCCAAGAGATTGTTGCAAAAGACATGTAAACTTCATTGAAGGAATGGTGAATTCTATGTGTCGATTCTACAATTTGCATGGTCTCTGTACTTCTCAAATTTAATTTCATGTTATTAGATGAATGGAAGAAATTTGTATGATCAATGGTGAAATTTGTATATCCATACGACTAGCAATTTGTTGATTGCAAACTTGCCTTGCGTAGTCAACTGGAATCATTCAGCTTAAGCTTAACTTCAATTATTGCTTCTTCATTGATATGCATCAACCTGACGGTGTCTATGCTTGTAGCGGTGATCTGAACATCATAAAGCTTTCCTTAGAAGATCGCACTAACATTGTGGAGATGATCCTAGCATGTCAAAGCAAGAATTAGTTAAAGTTTCATCAAAGGTCATCCATTGCTCCTACATTCTTAGTGTTAAATTAGATCCTTCTCCAACCCTTATCCTTTTCCCTTTTAAAAAAATCAAGGATCAGTAAAGACCCACGTTCTAGTGATATCCAAAGCAAATCAGACGCTCAGGTCATCGAATGTAAGTCCCCTTGTGATTCCAGCAAAATCACATCATACCACAAGAGCTTATCCACACGTAGAGAACCTACAATCAGAATCTTGGAGCTACTCCGATTGATCCTTCTGTGAGATCTTCAGCATTCGGGGAAGCTTTATTCAAGAGAGGATAAGGTACCTTTAGGTATTTTATTCCGTGTTTGGTCGTGTACAAAAGACACATCAACACTAGGCCTTAGTGATTTGATTACCAAATCGATCAATGAGATCTTTTAGAATTTAGAACAAAACTTTTCCTCTATTTTCCTTACAAAATTTGAGTTATTGCTTAAGCTAGTGAATCATTATTTGCTTTTTCTTGAACACGTGCTATGGTGTGGATTCTACCCTCAAATGATATCAAACTGTTCCTTACATAAGTGAATGTAAAATGATATGCACCCAATAGAAATAGTTACGCTGATTTAGGTGAATGCGACAGAGATCAATAGTCCCAACATTAGATTTTTTATCAATAGTCAACCTCTAAATTGGCAACATCACCTTTTGTAATATGTAGTCGAACAGTAATGTGCAGATTCATCTCCAATGATGCACCTTTAGCTAGGAGCCTCCAAACGCAATGTGGTGTCATACATGACCTCTCTTAGGATTCATTCAATTTAAGTAATTTAAGTATTGGCTCAAGATTTAAAAGCTTGTTGCAAGTCCAAACAAAGTTTGGTCTGAAAATACATCTGGACCACACCAAGGGACCTGCTTTTGACCATTCTTGAAGACCATAAAGAAGCTAACTTCAATGCCCCAGTAAGTGTGCAAATGATTTTTTCCCCAAGGCCCTACCATCTATGGTTCGATAATTGCTGACAATGCCTAGAGTCTTCCATCATTGACTTGATCACCTGTTTAGTTCCATATCAGATTCAAAATATCATCTTCATTAATATTCAGTCTGATCCTATTGTGCAAATCTTAATATTCGTGTGAGCATCTAATATGGGTTGTTGTCAGTCTATCCAAACTTGTTACTTCCCACAGAATATGCTTTGAATTAATGAGTTGACTCAAAATTGTTATTAATATCCAATCTCCTGAAAATTATATGTTCGGGAATATAATCCTCTTTATTTGAGTCCCATAGATCATGCCATGAGCTAAGGTTTTTCTACAAAGGATATTACAATAAAATCTTAAGGTTAGTCCAAGCAAATTGCCTGCAGATCTAAAAGGACATATGTTGCTAATACCAAGGTGTAGTTTACATCAAAGATGCAGAACTTACCACTTCTATTTTTCCTTTCATGCGCTTTCCAAGTTAGAGACTCCATGTTGGTATAATCTACATCAAAGGCGCTCAACTTCCCACACCCATTATTTTTATTTCAAAAAAAATATGCTGTAAATTTCATAGTTGAGAAACTCAGACTCAAGGAAAACTTGGGAACTGCAAATTTTTCGAACATTAAAAACCACATAAATTTGTAAAAAAGATCCTCAAAAACATGCATACTAGTAAATTTAGGGAACACAACTAATTTCCTTCATATATAGATTATATTTTGAGTTCAATACGCATCATAGACCAAAAAATGAGTTCAACGCATTTCAACTTCCTAAAAAATGATAGTTTCAATGTTCATAATCCATAAATTTCTCCCATGACTAAAGCTCAAAATAGGCTGCTGTTGTCTAGGTATCCTTAAATTGGATGGTTTTGTTGCAGCTTGAGGAAAAATATCATCCACGACAGGAGCATGCTATGAATGTGATGAACCCACCATTGATGGCTTGCCATCTCACTCATATGCTGCCACTTCTGCTTGCCATTTTGTTGCCTTCCTCTCCTAATTAGCTATATCATCCTCAGTTAACAACAGTTCCACATTGTCAGCAACCTAATAGGAATATGGAACAATGTGATTGAGGTCAAGTTTCCTATGTGTCTCCCACCCTTTGGCCTTCTTTGCACACAAGTGGAGGTTGTAATGCACAAAGAAAAGGTCATTCAAGTGTGTGTATGAGTTAACCTATTGCCCTTCTTTGTGTAAATTCTCTAAAAAACACTTCGATTGGACTTAAACCAGAAGCCCTATAAAGATGGGACAAAATGTGGATGGCAAGAGTTTGAAGATTAGGTGTTATTGCACTAAAATCTTTCCACCACAAATTCATAAAGACAACGTGTATAATTTTGTAAGGGTTTAAGTAAACTTAAAAGTTAGAAGTAAACAATAAACAAAAATTAAACAATATATGTTTTTTAACTTGGTTGTAGAGTGACTCTCCTATGAATGCATAAAGGCAAAGAAAACAATCTCCTCTTTGCCATATATATACTTGTAACTCATTATAAATGATGTCTTTAAGGTTCTCATTGGGGACCAACCTCTCCATACATGTGTTGAGGTCAGCTATAACCTCCTTATTTGCCTTGAATGTATTGGAGAATAAAATTGTGTTCAAATAGTAGATAGTAGCATAGATATGTTGAAGTTTTTGGTTCCATCTCTAATCGATAATGCGTCAAATGGGTTTGCTTTTGTTTTTATTGGACCCATACCATTATAGTATAATAAAGTACACATCTAAAGCTAAGATATTGGGTTCGCAGCTTGGACAGCCGGGTCCCGATCCAGTTCGATTTGGGTACCAATCCCAGTCTGGTCCGCTTGTGAGTCCGGCCAGGGTGCATGCCAAGATGCTCCGGTCTGTCTTGGGCAAACCTGGATGCCTAGGCCCCCTTTTTTAAAAATTTTATGCACAAACCCCAAAAGTGAGTTTTTAAACACTTGGGCAATTCATTTTTTCTCATTTCTTTTGCAAGCAGCTGTTTTTTTCTTCAAGGTTGAGAAAAGTTTTGCTTGTAGCATCAAATAGAGGGAGTTGAAGATTGATTGTTGAAGCTTGATCAAGTGTTGTAGCCTCATTCCTACTCATTTGCAAGCTTGCATTGGCTGAAAGAAGTAAGTTTTTTCTCATTTTTTTCATCCATTTTTGTTTCACAAATGTGAAACATTATTTGTTTATTTTGCCTATTTTTTTCCATTCTTTCGTTTTTGTTTTGAATATGTTCATAAAATATCTTGCCATAGGAACTATGATGGCATCGGCCTCTTCCTCCATAGGCACAAGTGAACAACAAAAACAAAAAATAGATCCAAATTCTCCTTTATGGAAATATGTTGATATAATAAGAACACTTCTAGGAGGTGGGAGACGATACGTTTGGAAATGCTAGGGATGTTTTAAAGAATGTTCTAGTTCATATTATTGGGTGGTCTGCCATTTGTGTGGAATACCAAGAAGATGCATCAAAAAAATACCTTGGAAAAATGGTCTGTCTATACTAGAAGAGACAATGTTAAAATAATCCTGGAGCACAAAGATGTAGAAGAGAGAGAAGCACGTAGATTAAATCAGCCCATTTCAAAAAAATCAAAGGGAATGCATGCCCCATCTAATCCCAATATAGTGGTAGAAGACAAATCATTTTTTTCCACAGCTGAGCCTGAGAGTGAAGCACCCATTGTACGCAAAAGATCAAAGGGACCTTTGGAAATTGCATTTCAAAATGAGAGTCGAGACATTGTTGACCAAGATGTATATATGCAAATGGGTTTGTTTTCACTGTTGTTCGCTCCCCATATTGGAAAAAGATGTTGAAAAGTGTTAATGAAGCTCCAAGAGGGTATAAGGGCCAAGGTTTTGAGAAGCTACGTGGCACCTTGTTGGAAAGAGAGGTCAAGGGGGTTGAAGATGCATCGAAGCCCATAAGAGATTCATGGATTGAGATATGTGTATCCATTGTTTCAAATGAGTGGAAAGATTCAAGAAATTGTCTCTTGATCAATGTCATAGCGGTGTCCCCTAAAGGGGCAATGTTTTTGAAAGTTGTGGATTGTGAGAGGCAAGTAAAAGATGGGCAATTTATTGCTGATATTCTCATCTTTGCCATTGAGACATTGGGACCCCGCAATGTTGTTCAAGTGATAACGGATAACACAAAGAATTGTACAGCTGCTGGTTTGTTGGTTGAGGAACGATATTGCTATATCTTTTGAACACCTTGTGTGGTCCACTAACTCAATCTTATACTAGAAAAAATTGAGTGGATCAAAGAGGTGTATGCAGACACTGAGGACAGCCAAATGTTCATCACCAACCACCACATTTCTCAATGGATTTTTAGATCATTTTCAAGTTTGGCGCTATTGAAGGTAAGTGAAGTAGTAATTTGATTTTACCTTTTCTGATTTTTTGATTTTCATAATTGGATTGTGTAATGTGTATTCTTCTTTAAAGTTTATCTCTAAAATATTAATCATTTTGGCTTTAATTTCTATTATATGTTGCAGAGATCCATTTTTCATTTAACACAATTGTCTTGAGATGACTTGTGAAAGTTAAAGTGGCACTTTGTAATATGGTTATCAGCCAAAAGTGGGCTATATGGAAGCAAAGCCCATTATGAGCATGATTCGCCACATTGACATGGATAGGCCTTAAAAATCAAGCAAAGGATATAAGATGACTCGTGGTGGGATTGTGTGGAGTATCTCTTTGGTTTCACTAAGCCCATTATGAGCATGATTCGCCACATTGACATGGATAGGCCTTGCATTGGAGAGGTGTATGATGGCATTGACTCAATGCTTGAGAAGACAAATTGCATCTTAAGTGCAAAAGACGAAGACCTTGAGGTGACTTTCTCCAAACAATTGCAAGCGATTGTTGAAAAAAGGTGGAACAAGATGACAACTCCACTACATCTTCTTGCCTATGCATTGACTGCAAAATACTATAGCAACCAATATCTTGATATGCTAGGAAGGCTTGCACCATATAGAGATATAGAAGTGTTTGAAGGGTACAAGGCAGCATTCCTTAGACTCTTCCCTAAAGATGATGTGTGAGATTTGATTACAAATGAGTTCATAGATTTTGTGAATGCAAACGGTCTAAGTGTTGACACTCTTTGTCATAGGTTTAAGAAGGATGCTCATAGTTGGTGGTACTTCCATGGCCAATGCTTCCAAAACCTACAGCCCCTCGCTATCAAAATTTTATCACAAGTAAGTTTAACAATTGATGAATATTTATTTTTTCACAGGCAAGTTTTATTTATAGTTTACTTTGTCTTCATAGGTTGATAGTTTATCTACATCAGAAAGAAATTGGAGCACATATTCTTTCATCCACTCAGTAAAGTGTAATGAATTGCAATCAAATTGCGGAGAACTTAATATATGTGCATTCCAACTTGCATCTTCTTTCACACAAGCAACATGACTACAAGCAAGGGGAGTTGAAGATGTGGGATATAGAGCCAGAGCATACTGACTTGGATGCTTCCACTTCTCAGCTTGTTGCATTTGGGGACTCAGAAGTGAGAACACTATTAGTGTAAGTGCAAGTGGCATTGGCATTGGTTCATCTAATGTCAATGTCAAGGATGATGATGATGATGATGTTGATGATTTAGAGAATCCATTTGATGATTAAACTGTAAAACTAAAGTTCCAATTGTTGAAACAATGATACTTGAACTCATTATTATCATTTTGATATTGCACTTTTAAGTATATGATGCTATGATGGTATGATCACGATGCTATGATGACATGTTTATGGTGGTTTTGTTGTTTATATGATGCTGTGTGACATTCTAATCTTAATTCATGCTTCTAGGCTATATATATATATTGTTTCTGTATTAATAAACCCAAAACCCATTTCAAAATTTTGCTGAACCAGCGAACCAGGTTCTTGTACCTGAACTTGAACCAGTAACTTAGATCTAAAGCATATGCACAATATTAAATTATACTAATATTTTATAGTAATTGTTGAATATTGAATAGGTTGCTGATTGGTTGGTATTTGGTTAGTCACATGTTACTTAACTATTTCATTTGTATTTATTGCTTCCTTTTTGAATAGCATCAATGCTCATTGTGATCTATTGCATTTTCAATATGATACTAAAGCAATAATTGTCCTTGCACCCATGATTGAAGAAGTGTTGTGAACCTGTCGAAGAAATCTTGTCAAGTGTGAAAAAACTGCAACGGAAGAGCCGGGGAAAATTTTCATTTTTCTATTTGCTAAGCACATGCTAAGTGGTAGCAGATACAAAACATGAGAAGTGTTGAGTGGTGCCCATCTGCTGCACCAAAACCAAATGAACGAGAATGCTCAAAGGCCATCCTCCTCCACTATCATTGAAGTGCAGCCATAGGGGACAACTAGACATTGCATGGAGTTGAGGTTGCAATACAGGGTGGCTACATGTAGAGAAGAATTGTTGTCATCGTCTTGTGCACTAAAAAAGGTTGGGATTCTTATTCACAAATTCCTCAAAGTCATGGATGTGGAGGACATTGTAGAGAAGCCACCACGAAAGATAGTGGTCACACTCAAAAAAATAAAATTGCAAAGTGCCTTGTGCATAGCAAATTGCAATGAATGTTGTAATTGCAAATTTGCCAAAAAACACAAAAATATGAAGGAGAGCACATAGACTAGAGGGGTTTGTTTTTGAAGGAAAGAAACTCAATAAGGAGCATTTAAAAGAAAATGCATCCTATCACTTATCCTAGTTGGAAAAGGAAAAAAATTATGAAGACACTTAATGTTTGAAGAAAATACAAGATACATGGTTGAGAAATCAAATTTCTATGACTGCATAAAATGTAGTTGAAAAAGGAAAAACTATATTAATTGTTATTTTTGCACTAGGAGAGATTAAATTCTCTTTCTTTGGAGCATTATAAAAATAATTAAATAAGCTATTAATTGTTATTTTTGCACTAGGAGAGATTAAATTCTCTTTCTTTGGAGCATTATAAAAATAATTAAATAAGCCAATTTTTTGTTATTGCTTGTAAACGTTTATGGCATTGACCCTATAAATTGTTGGAAGAATAAAGGTCATATATTTTTGGGTAATATTATCTCCTCCATTCATTGCCCATTTGTCTCCTTTGTTATATTTAAATCTTGACAATAAGAAATTCCAGGTATATATGAAAGGCATCCATGTACAAGAATTTCTTTCTAAGCAGGTGTCATTGATAGGGCAAATCACTTTCCCTTATTGCTTGGTACAATTTCTGTTCTCTTTTACATACCTTAAGATCTCTTCCATGCACAATTGTGTATGTACAACGAGGACAGTTGCTTCTATGTACCAATGGGTATATCGTGAGGGAAGGTATATAGAAAAGTTGAGTATATCAGATTGGTGGTATATAGAAAGGGGAACATTCTTGGAGAGGTATGGAACCTTCAAATTCAAAATGGCTTCAAATGCTCTCACAATCATGCTTCTAGATTATTAACTACTAAGTGATGATAAGTATAACTATTCAACCTAGAAAATCAAGATCGAAACTCATCTTGAGTTTGAAAATTTGTGGGATATTGCTGCCGGAACAATCACCAAACTAGCAGCAAGTGCAAATAAGCAAACAAGATTTGATAAGGTCCACCAGAAGGCCAAATTGATCATTTTGTTTGGTGTTTCAGATTTAGCTTCACATCAGAAACAATGACGACAACCAAAGAGGCCTGGGGTCACCTCAAAATATTCTATGAATCAAAAAATAATTAGTTTCATTTGCATAGTTAGTTACATTCTATGTTGCCGATTTGGGTACAGATACAGATTCGTGGGTACAACAATTTTTTTTTCCTTGGTATGAGTACATCCGTGTGTATATATATATATATATATGATTTTAAAAAAAGCTTTAAAATTAATAAATAAAAAAGTAACCTATATTAATAAGCAGTATTAAATATATATATAAACACTCACTCGACAATAGGCACTAAACAATTAGTATACTTGCCACACGGGAATATCAATAGACACTAAACAAACATAGGGAAAAATTAGAATGAGCCATACTAAGATGTGTGGGTGAAAAATCAGTAAAAAAAGCACCAGTTTTAGTAGAGCTTGTAGGGATGAACCGGCAGCGAACTCATGGACGCACTCGGCTCAGACCTAGGCCCGGACCGACACCTGCATTTCCGATGTTGTTTCCTATAATAGAGGTTACATTGCTTGAAGATGCAAAATGACTAGTAGTTGGAAAGTTTATTTAGAAAAGTTGCAAAATTGAAGGCATCACTTAGTTGTTGCCTAAAGATACAAAATGATAAGTTGGAGAGTTTATCCAAGAGTTTTAGAATTGAGGGCATCAATGCAACGATTAAGGGAAACTCTTTTGTACCCATTGTCTTGAGAGCACTACCCCCTACTTTATGAGTGTTCATCACTTGTTTTAATGTGGCTAGTAAAACACTATTGTTTAAGGACTTGGCAAATTTGCATTAACAAGAGGCAATTCATGATGAGACCACAAACTCCCAAGACAATCAAATCCTTGCAGTTGGAGTGTTCTATTTGGTACATCAAAACTCAAATAAGACAATCCGTTTGCACATAAAAAGAAGTGTTTCATTTGTGGGAATTGTTGATGATGTTTTTACGCACTATGCAACATAGAATAAAATACTAAGTATTTTATCCTCTCTTGAACAAAGACTCCCCAAATGCTAAGTTGTGTGATCAAATGGGACAACTCCAAGGTTCTAGATGTCAGGTCTTGACGTGCTCTTGGATAGATTCAATTGTTTGATGTGATATTGCTGGAATCACAAGGTGGACTTACGTTGAATGCTTGAATGTCGTTGGAATGCGGGATTTCACTTGATTTGAAAAAAAGGGGAAAAAGGATAAGGGTTTGAGAGAGATCTAATCTACTCATAAGAATGCAAGAGAAATGAATAATCTTTGATGAAATTCAACTAAGCTTTGCTTTGACATGCAACGAACATTTCCACAAGGCTAGTGTGATCTTCTAGGAATAGCTTTATGATTTTCAAATCACCACCACAAGCATAGATACCATCAAGTTGATGCATATCAATGAAGAAATAGCAATTGAAGTTAAGCTTGGCTAAGATAGATCCAGTTGACTATGCAAGACACTTTACAATCAGCAAAGTGTTAGTAGTATGGATGTACGAATTTCACTATTGATCGTACACGAAGTTCTTCCATAC
The DNA here is from genome assembly GCF_030272615.1 of Cryptomeria japonica. Taxonomy (NCBI): domain Eukaryota; kingdom Viridiplantae; phylum Streptophyta; class Pinopsida; order Cupressales; family Cupressaceae; genus Cryptomeria; species Cryptomeria japonica. Next base: position 115,915,853 of record NC_081409.1, read on the forward strand.
ATCTAAACAACATGAAAATAAATGAGAAGTAGTGACCATGCAAATTGCTGAATTGTTGATGTGTATTTTGTACACGACCAAACACAGAATAAAATACCTAAAGGTACCTTATCCTCTCTTGATTAAAGTCTCCAAATGCTGAAGATGTTGCGAAAAAGATCAATCGGGATGACTTCAAGGTTCTTTGTTGTAGGATCTCTACGTGTGGATAAGCACTAGTGGTCGTTGTATATGCTGTTTCTTCAAGGGGCCTTACGTACTTTCAGAGAAAGCTTGTCCGTGTTACTCTCTTTCCTAAATGCAGGAATAGGATTTTCCTAACACTAATAGATTTTCAAAAAATGTCAAAAGGTAAGGGTTTCAAGGAAGAGATACTTAAACTATTCCTAAGAATGACTCAATGAAGACTAGACTTGATGAGATTCTACCAATTTCAGTTTCACCAAGAAATTACAACTTTTCTGGAATTGATGCGATCTTCTAAGGGGATTCAACAGTTTTTCAAATCATCAAGGATATAGATACTATCATAGAGATACATATCAATACTTCCAAGAATGATTGAATTCTTAATCAATCTCAAGGTTTCCAGTTGACCACACAAGGCGTCCTTACAATCAGTAAGAAGCTAGTGGTTTGGAATATGAATCTTATCAAGGATCAAGCACAACACTTCTTCTTTCAAACTTAAAATCTAAATGCTATTTCGACTGAGAGTGATTCAAGAAGATAAACAATCATGAAGATAGCCACAAGTATTACAATAAAACACCATAACTTCAATATTTTATTGATCTCATAGCCAAATGGACAACAATTGTTCAAAAATCTTTCTTCACTACTCAATCTTGCTACAACAATAACTTTCTAACTTTCTTCTCTTTAAGCTCTCTCTCTTCTCTAACTTTTCTCTCTGTAACCCTTGAAATGAAATGAGTGAGGGTATATATAGCATCCTCAAATACAATGAATGGCCTAGATCAAAAGAAGATCAACGGCTAAGATTTTGACACCTAAACCCTAATTAGGGTTTGTTACAAAAAAGTCCCCATTTAGATAAACATCACCAATCCATAGCCAATAAAGAATTGGCACAAAAACCGAGGAGACATAGACCAATAGGAATTAAGCTACCACATCATCCTATAACAACTTTTCATATAGAATGTTGTTCCCTTTCCTATGCTCTTTCTTAGCATATTCAATGAATCTGGACACAATTCCTTCAATCTCAGGAAGATTCTTCATTCGTTCTTCCAAGTGAAGGACTTGATCAAAAGCAGTGAGAAGAGTTGTCTCCCATCCAGGTTCAAGTTCTTTGGTCTTCTCAATCAGGAACATAGTAGTGTACATCTGATCTCGTTGCTTATCTGTGATGATGTTCTCCTCTTTGCAAAAGATGACCTTGATTCTATCCTCCAACTCTTGGATGTCCACATCTGTCTCGATCTCGATCTGCCTGTCAAGAATGGTACACAACACCTCAAACACCTTATCTTGAATTGGATGAATGATACCTTCAACTCGACTGCATCTGGTGTTGATATCTTCAAAAATGACTTCTTTCATCCGGAGCAGAGCTGACCACTGTAGGAGGTTATGGGTTCCTCCATCCATTATCTTTTCTTGAGCCAGAATCTGTCTTGGTGTCTATCTTATCACTTGTAAGACAGGAATGATAACATCTCTAGTGTGAGTGAATGCAGCTACAGTTATCATTAGATTATGGATAATCTCAAGGACCTGGATAGCTCGATGAACTGTCTTCATCATTCTTGTTGTAAATTCAACGGCTACCATGTGGGATTTATCAATCCAAGAACTTATAAGTTGAACCAAGCTCTTCACCCTTTCTGCCTCACCTATTGATTCAAGAGGGAGTGCTTGTAAAGGAGATACTACTGGATCTTGACGTCTCAAGGGCTGATTAAGGTGACTAAAATAGTTCCTCCAGGCACTGACCTCCCTTTCAAGCTTCTTATTCTTTTCCATTTCTTCTTTAAGTTTGTCCTTAAGTGCTTCAAATGAATCAGTTGCTTCTTCCATCGCTTGCTTAGAGGTAAGTGGACCAAGCTCAAATGTTTCTAAGTCATACTCTTCTGCAAGAATTTCATCCTCATATTTGTCCACCACTGGTGTAGCTACCTGCACTTTCCTGGATCCTGTCTCATCTCTAATTACCTTAGACATCTTTGTGACCTTTTTCTTCTCCATTACCTCATGAGAATTTCCTATAAGGCTTTCCAAGTCAAACACATCTTCTTCCTCTTCAACCACAACTACCTTTGTCAGTCTTTCTTTCAGCCAATCGGGAATGGCAGATCTTGTTTCCCTCACTTGTATTTCTTTAGGTAGTGACCTATCTTCCCGAAAAGGAGATGTTGCTTCATCATCATTCTTTTCTTCGCGTTGCTCATTAGCATCAACTTGGGGAGATTGACTTGATGAATGCTGAGGTGTCTGTCCTTTCTCTTGTTTATCATTCTGTACCATGGACTCCATAGACTCATCAACTTCATATACTATCTGCCTCTGATCTTCCCCTTGACTCGCCTCCTTTTCATGCCTAGAAGATGTGCTTGGTGGGTGATCAGGGTTTGATTTCTGCTTCTTCTTGGAAGGTTCTTTCTTCTCAGGTCCTTCTTTCCTCTTTGAGCCTTTGGAATGAGAAGTATTCTCACTCACACTTGCTTCTCCTTCTGGTCTTGCCTCCAAAGTAAGTGTCATTGATACATTCTGCTCCTTCAACTTTTGATGCTGTACATTCACCCATCTGCGAGTGCAGGATAAAACGGGAGCCATTAAAGCCCTCAAGTCTAAAACCTCGGGTTCATTCCAATCTATCTTCACTTCTTTGTCCTCTTTCTCATAGGACGACTGGAGGTATCTACCATTATCCTGGGCTTGATCGGCTACTCTATAAACTTTGCATTTCCTGATGAGATCTAAGGGTAGCCTGGAATGCATCTTTCTTTTAACCTCTAAATCACCTGGGAGATTCATCCAAAAATCCTCCACCTGAAACTCATGCTTGTACTTTCTACCGACTGTCTCCTCCATATAACCATGAGGGTCAAAGTTCTCTCGCGAGGCAAAGGATGTGAATGAGTATAAAGATAATTCCTTCTCTGCATCTTCCGCGGCTTGAGTATTAGGACACACCTCAACTGAGTTCCCTAGTATGATGGGCACGGGAATCCCATTTCCATGCTTGTGTCTGGATGCCTTCGCATAAGCTGCCAACTGTCTAGTCACCTCAAGTAGCTCTATCCTATTTGTTGGATATCTTGGTAACATGTAAGGAGGTGAAGGACACCCATGAACTCTGATGTATGTGAACTTTTGAAACTGGATGAACCAGGCGCCATACTTCTTCACAAGGTCTTGTGCATCCAGAGACAGTCGATTGTGAATTCCCCCTTGCAATATCCTGGTAATGTTCATCGTGAAGGTGTCATTGACTAACTTGTAGTCATTTCTAGGCGGATGATGCAGATGAACATAAGGATCACAAACCCTTATTTCTCTGGGTCCTCTTCCAATCACTCCTCTGTGAGGTAGCCCTGCATACTCGAAACTCCTGATCAAGGCATCTATAACATATGAGCTCATGTGGAATGATTTGGTGGGTCTTAGCCTTCTCAGCTGCATGTCCAGACAATTGCTGATGATTCTGGCCCAATGAAGCATTCCCTTTCCTTGGACTATCACTTGTATGAAGAAGAACATCCACTTTTCGAAGAAGAAGGCTTGAGAAGCACCTGTAACTTGATTGAGCAAAGTTATCAAGTCTTTGTATTCCTCCTGGAAGTCAATCCTATGTGGTGTATTGGGAATCTTGTTCAGGTGAGGCCGACTTTTGAGCAACCAATTCTTATTGATGAAGTTCAAACAAGACTCAGGATCATCTTTATAGATCGACCTGGCTCCTTCTAAGCTTTTGTAAATCATATCTTTATGGTCTGGAAGATGAAGAGCTTCGCTTATAGCTTCCTCTGAAAGGTAGGCTAAGATGTTCCCGTCTTTGGTTACAATCGTCCTTGATTGTGAGTCATAGTGGTGGGCACACTCAATCATCAACTCATGACATTTGACTGCGGGAGGGAAACTTGCCGCCTTGATGATGCCACTCTCGATTATCCTCCTTGCAACAGGTGATGGCTTGCCAATATAGGGGACCTCTCAAAACTTCTTCACATTGAAGTTTCCTAAGTTGGTGTCTCCGACATTATTCCACTTGGACATGATCCTGGTCTCCAATTCGTCGCTCCTCTGATCTTCCTTGATGAGAGCCTGCCGACTAGTAGATCCTCCGGCTTTGGGGGTCGTCATTTAATGCCTACACAAAAATTTAAGATTAGTCTTTAAGCATCATACCTTAAAGCATAGCTTTTAAGAACTTCCAAGGGAATAATTCAAAACATTAATTTGAAAAGGACATGATTCCTCAAATTAATTATGAATGAAAATTGGATTTTCAAGACTTAAAACTTTAAAAAAAAATGCTATGAAAATCAAAACAAGTCTTGAATAAGAGCTTCAAATAATTTGATTCCTCATACCTTCTCCTTTGAAAGCCTAACTATGAACCTTGAAAAATGAAGAACGAAGATCAGACTTTGCTGGATAAGGATTGAATTGCTGGCCTTCTTGGATGAATTATGTCTTGATTAACCTTCAAAAGAAGTTCGCCTTCCACTAGCTTCTCAAAATCTGGAAATTATCCTTCAAACAACTTCAAAATCTGGAAATTATCCCCCAACTCGCTAAGAAATTCGCTCCTATGATCTGCTCCTCAAATTCGCATAAGAAGGAATGAATGAATGATTTGAAAATGCTACAACACTCCTCTCTTATATAGGGCGCTCACCCTAGTTAAGCATAAGGCCGACCTAGCAAATAAGCTTTAAAATAAGATAAAATCCATTAAAAAGGAGGCCGACTTGCTTGTAAAAGCAAATAAATGTATTTGAGCGCTCACCTTTATTTTTTCATTTTTGAATTAATTTCAAAGCTTTAAGGGTGGATTTTTACATTTATTTTAAGGCTTGAAAATTAATCAATTCAATTACAAAGGCCTCAAATTATGCGAACTTAATTTAACTTCCCCAAATGTCTTGAATTTGGCTAATTTAGTGAAAATTGAGGAACATCAAGGTTTGATTAAGGCTTAATGAAGTTTCCTTATGATTTCGCCCTGGACCCTTTGGAAGGGTCAGGAGCGATTTTTCAAATTAGGCCTTGAATACCTCATTCCTTGACTCCAAAATCTCCTGGAAGGTGAGTTCATGTGTGTCTTGACCTACTCCAAGTCTTGCCTTTCAACTTTTTATCATTTTTCATGAGGAAATTAGGTGAAAATGTGAATTTCGCCCTGGACCCTCTGGAAGGGTCAGGAGCGATTTTTTCATTTTAGGCCAAAATTCACCTTAGTTTGATCACTAAACTCCTCCGAAGCAATCTCCAGGGTTCATTTCTCTCCATCACTAGGTTAGCTCATCAAAATTTTGAAGGAAATGCCACCTTTTGGGAATTTCGCTCTGGACCCTTTGGAAGGGTCAGGAGCGAAATTCTCTCCTGAGTTCAAAATTCTAATTTTTGTAAGTCCAAAACCTCACCAAGGCATTCCAAATGGCATCTTTTACTGTAGTTCAGGCTTAGTTTCACTTGAATTTTGGAGGAAAAGGTGTCTTTAGTGTTTTTCGCCTTGGACCCTCTGGAAGGGTCAGGAGCGATTTTTCTTGCTTAGGCTTACTCCTCCATCATTTTAACTCAATCCACCTCACAAGGTTAGGCAATGATCCTCTTCATTGACTTCATGCATGCTTGGTTTGTTATTGCAAGGCAAAATAGGTGTTTGAAGGATTTTCGCCCTGGACCCTTTGGAAGGGTCAGGAGCGATTTTCCTTCTCTGACCTAGAATCATCAAATTTTGAAACAAACACCTACTCACAAGTGGTCTCAAAGGCCTTTTCTAGCTTGGTTTAGCCTTGTCTTAGCACAAACTTGAAAGGAATGCACTGGTTTTGGATTTTTCGCTCTGGACCCTTTGGGAGGGTCAGGAGCGATTCTTAGGTTTTAGGGCAATTCCTTCATCCTTTCATCTTCGAATCATTTCCAAGTGATAGAACATCATGTCTTATTCCCATCCAAGTCATGAATAGCGAAATCTTGTCTTAAATTTGCAAGAAAAAGGGAGAATTTAGAAATTTCGCCCTGGACCCTTTGGAAGGGTCAGGAGCGAATTTCTTTCTTGGCTTCAAAACTTGCATTCTTGGCAATCCATTTCCACTCTAAGGCAATCCAAATGCCTTCTCACACCCATGTCTAAGCTTGGTTTATTCCAAAATTTGGAAGAAAGGATGACTTTGAGGATTTTCGCTCTAGACCCTTTGGAAGGGTCAGGAGCGAAAATCTCTTCTAGGCTCAATTGCTTCATCTTTTCAACCTCAATCATCTTCAAAAGGCAAAAACATACTCCCTCATACCCATTCAAGCCATAAAAACCAAAAAGTTGTTTTTGACCTTGCAAGGAAATAGGTGCTTTTAGGAATTTCGCTCTGGACCCTTTGGAAGGGTCAGGAGCGAAATCCACCATTTGGCTCAATTCCTTCACCTTTTGATGATTTTTTGCAATCTCAATTCACTCCTAGGGGCAATTCTTTCAGTGTTTGACCTTATCCCATACTTGGCTTAGCAAAATTTGATAGCAAAAGGTGATTTTGAGGGAATTCGCTCTGGACCCTCTGGAAGGGTCAGGAGCGATTTTTGCAATCTTGACCAAAAATCTTCATTTTTTCACCTTAAAACTTCTTTGCTTAAGTGGGATTTCATCTTTTATTGTCCTAGGAACAAGGTTTTCATGTCCAAGAAAGGTTAAAAATGGGTTTACAAGGAATTTCGCTCTGGACCCTTTGGAAGGGTCAAGAGCGAAATTGCCTTTCTTGGCTAAAATCTCCATCCCCCAACGCTATCAAACACTTCTCAAAGCAAGATCATGTCCATTACTCTTTTCAACATGCTTTTGACACTTCAATTTGGTCAAGCTGAGCAAGAAATGCCTCCTATAAAGTTTTTCGCCTTGGACCCTCTGGAAGGGTCAGGAGCGAATTCCTCAATTTAGGCTCAATTCAATCATCATTTCAAGTTGATTTCACCTCTCAAGAAAAAGACACTACTCCTCTTTCATCTATGCCAAGCTTGACTAGATTTTTGCAAGAAAAATAGAAGGATTTGAAAATTTTCGCCTTGGACCCTTTGGAAGGGTCAGGAGCAAATTTCCCTCTTTTGGGCAAAATCCTTCATTTCTTCATGACTTCTAAACATACCTAAGGGTTTGAATATGCTCATTCTTCCTTTCATGATGCCTTAGACTCCTCAATTTGACCAAACAAGGCAAGAAATATCCCTCATAGATATTTTCGCTCTGGACCCTTTGGAAGGGTCAGGAGCAAAAATTAGGTTTTAAGCAAAATCCCTCATTCTTCAAAGTTGAAACTTCTTCAGGAGGCAAAAACAAGCTATTCTTCTTCCATCATGTCAAAAACTTGACCCTCTTCATTGCAAAATAAAGGCCTTTTGGGAATTTCGCCCTGGACCCTTTGGAAGGGTCAGGAGCGAAATTTCCCATTTTGGTCAAAGTTCTCAATTTTTTCATGCTTCCAAATCTCAAGGATGTCCAATCTTTCCCCCAAGATACCCTGCACATCACAATTTAGCCAAAGTCAGTGAAAAATAAGCTCAAATAAAATTTTCGCTCTGGACCCTCTGGAAGGGTCAGGAGCGAAATCTCCATTCCAGGCCAAATTGCTCAGTTTTCAAGTTTTAAACCACCTCATAAGGCAAAGTTAGGTCCTTTTCCAAGCTAGGAACAAGTTTGCAATTCCATCTAAGGCAAGAAAGAGTTTTTAGGATGAAATTCGCTCGAGACCCTCTGGAAGGGTCAGGAGCGAAAATCTTCTTTCAGGCATCATCTTGCTCTTCAAAAATCCATCAAATCCTTCTCCAGGCAAGAACACATCAAGTTACCTCCAAACGTGCCCTAGAAAGCATTACTTAGTCAAAAATGAGGAGAACAAGAGGTTCATAATGATTTTCGCCCTGGACCCTCTGGAAGGGTCAAGAGCGGAAATCCTCTCTCAGCTTGATTCTGGACGTCTTAAACTCCAATTTTCCTTGAAAAGCAAACACAGATTCTCCTTCACGCATTTCCATCGAGATCCTGCCTTTAATTACCGACTCTGCTCAACTTACTCAGCCCGGGAAACAAACATGACCCTGACCAGAAAAAACCCTCTTTCAATCTAGACCTGACCTGAGATGAGACCTATTCACCCTGCCCCCTAATCTAACCAACTTGAATCTCCTGAAAGGCATGCTTCATTCTGGCAATCTTGAGGCTTCAGGCAGACGACTAACAACCTCCTAAACCAGACTAGACTTAGCTTGAAAGAAACCCTAAAATGAGCTTCCAAAGTTTAGCCCTAATCTAGCCAGCCCAAGCAGACCACTCACTCACTCAAAACCCTAAAAGCAGAGAGAAAAACGAGCAAAGAGAAAGCAAAACCTAAGGCAAAAAAAGAGGGGGTCCCCATTCTAATGGGGCGATGTGTGAAATCGTCACAACATGAATCAACACATGAATTTCACCATATCTTCAATGAAGTTTGCATGCTTCTTACAACAGTATCTTGGCAACAATCTTTGTTTTCTCTTCCTACTCTACTCTAACTATTTGCTTGCTATCTAACTCTATCAACTATTGACTACTCACTATTAACTATTAACCTTTACAAATGAAGAGGTAGAACCTTATATAGTGCTCTCATTACAATTGAGTGGCTCAGATTAACTCACAATCAATGGCCAAGATTGAAAGATAGAAACCCTAATTAGGGTTTGTTACACCCATTACAAAGCATTTAATGCTTGACCAATGATAAAATTATATTAAATGGGACACGTGTCCTTTGAAAATTCAACCAATAGATGACGACAGTAGGTGCATCGAACTTTGTGCCCATGTGATAGTTATCTTCTTTGAAGGATGAGTTAGTTACATTGAATTTGGGCGCCTTATCATGTAATAATGTGATTGGATAAGTGATGATTGGGCACCACCTCAGCTTGTTCTTTGTAACTCATCACAAATGTAGGAATGTATGAGGCATATCTCTTGATACTCAACATTTCCAAACTCGATCAATGAATGAGGTGATGGTGACTTTTCTCAAAATCAATCCTCTAGCTTTGATTAACTCTTCTGAAACTATCTCTTGTCTTGATCACTTGCATTCTCCTTGTCTTGTGCAGAAACTCCTTCGTCTTGGATATTGTTGTGACGTATTCACACATCACCTCATTGCAAATGGGGACCCCCCCACTTTTTCGCTTTCTAGGTTAGTGTTGATGTGTATTTTGTACACGACCAAACACAGAATAAAATACCTAAAGGTACCTTATCCTCTCTTGAGCAAAGTTTCCCGACTGCTGAAGATCTCGCCGAAGGATCAGTCGAGGCAACTCCAAGGTTCTTGTATGTAGGTTCTCTACTCGTGGATAAGCTCTCTGTGGTATGATGTGATTTTGCTGGAATCACAAGGGGACTTACACTTGATGACTAAACGTCTGATTTGCTTTGAATATTGCTGGAACACAGGATTTCACTAGCCTAGATTTTGAAAAAAGAAAAAAGGATGAGGGCGAGGAAAGGATCTAATTCTGACACTAAGAATGTAAGAGCAATGAATGACCTTTGATGAAATTCTAACTAAGTCTTGTTTTGACATCCTAGGACCATCTCCACAAGGTTAGTGCGATCTTCGGAGGAAAACTTTATGATGTTCAAATCATCGCTACAGGCATAGACACCATCAGGCTGATGCATGTCAATGAAGAAGCGACAATTGAAGTTAAGCTCAAGCTGAATGATTCCAGTTGACCACACAAGGCAAGTCTGCAATCAACAAACTGCTAGTAGTATGGATATACAAATTTCACCATCAATCAAACACATTTCTTCCACTCATCTAATAACATGAAATCAAATCTGAGAAGTATAGAGACCATGCAAATTGTTGAATCGACCCATAGATTTCACCATTTCTTCAATGAAGTTTACAAGTCTTTTACAACAACATCTTGGCAACAATCTTTGCCTTCTCTTCCTATTCTACTCTAACTGCTATTCTATTTGCTATTAATCATTAGCTATTCTAACCTCTATGAACTAACTATTAACCTTCTAACTATTAATGACTAACTATTCACCTACTATCAACTATTGACTAACTATTAGCCTTTACAAATGAGGAGCCAGGGCTTATATAGCGCCCTCAATACAATTCAATGGCTCAACCTCAATACAATTCAATGGCTCAGATCAATTTGAGATCAATGGCCGAGATTTTACAATGAAAACCCTAATTAGGGTTTGTTACAACAAACTCAATTCTGGCCAATGAAATAATTGCATTATTTGGACACATGTCTTCTCTGGAATATTCGACCAATGGAGAACCGGGGTAGGTACATCGAAGTTTGTGCCATCTCCCATGAGTCAGGTACATTGAATCTGGACACGCTGAGGTGGACCAATCCAACTGGAGGAGTGATGACTAGGATGCCACCTTGTCTGACACTTGTAACTTGGTAGATATTCAATTTGATGTTGCTAAGAAGCTAGCTTTAATTAACTCTTCTGAAACTGTCTGCTTCTTCAACGAACCCTTGCTTTAACTTCTTTTGTCTTCGATGTGCAGGATGGATGGTGTACCTTTCCTTCGAATGCTGGACTGGAAGAGGTTGTCCTTGATGATGCTGGACCGGAGAAGGCCGTCCTTGTTGATGCTGGACTGGAGAAGGTCGTCCTTGTCTTGGCTTGATCTTCTTTCATCTGCAAAAACAAATCAAAAGATGATCAAGGACATAATAAATTCATTTCAACATAGTATTTCACACCTTAAATCATCAACAAAAGATATTAAAATGAAGTTAGTTCAAGACTCTTTCCAGGGATAGGCCCTATAAGAATTTCGCCCTGGACCCTCTAGAAGGGTCATGAGCGAAATTTGCATTCCTAGCCAATTTAGACCTTTTTTCAACATTACCTCACAACCAGCTCCTTGCCTGGCCCAAACAAGGTGAAAAATAGGCCTCCCTAAGGATTTCGCCCTGGACCCTTTGGAAGGGTCAGGAGCGATTTTCTTGATTAGGCCTCAATTACCCCATTTTTTTCACTCCAAAATCCTCCAGAAGGTGAACATATGCTTGTTTTAGTCCAACAAAGTCTAGGGATCCATCCTTTTAGTTTCTCACATGGGAAAATTAGGTGATAATGGGAATTTCGCTTTGGACCCTTTGGAAGGGTCAGGAGCGAAATTCACCTTTTAGGTCACAACTCTTCATTTTCTTCACTTCAATTCATCTCCAAGACCAAGGACACATCGCCTCACTCCTATCTAGGCCATAAAAACCAAAAACTTGACTTGATTTGCAAGGAAAAAAGGGTGATCCTAGGAATTTCGCTCTGGACCCTTTGGAAGGGTCTGGAGCAAAATTCTCATTTTGGCTTCAAAATTTGCATTCTTGGTGACCAAAATCCACTCTAAGGCAATCCAAATGACTTCTCTCACCCTTGTCCAGGTTTGATTTTGCTCAAATTTTGGAAGAAAAGATGGTTTTTAGGATTTTCGCTCTGGACCCTTTGGAAGGGTCAGGAGTGAAAATCACTTTTTAGGACAAATTCTACCATTCAACTCACCTCCAAGGTCAAGGAAACTTTGCTCCATCCTTCCCTAAGCCATAAAAACCAAAAGCTTGACTTGATATGCAAGGAAGATAAGTGATTTTAGGAATTTCGCTCTGGTCCCTTTGGAAGGGTCAGGAGCGAAATTCACCATTTGGCTCAATTCCTTCACATTTGATAATCATTGATAAGTCAAAGTTATTTCTAAGGACCTCTTCCATCAAAACTCACCTTAGTTAGCACTAGGCTTGGTACAACATTGGGGAAAAAGGTGGTTTTTGAGAAAATTCGCTCTGGACCCTTTGGAAGGGTTAGGAGCAAATTTCTTGTGTTGAGCTCATTTCTTGTGTTGAGCTCATTTCTTCATATTTGATGACTCTTGACAATTCAAGGACATGCCTAAGGACACCTCTAATCTTGACCCACACTAGACTTGGCATAAATTTGAGGGAAAAGATAGGTTTTGCACAATTTCGCCCTGGACCCTTTGGAAGGGTCAGGAGCGAATTTCATGATTTGCTTGTTTATCCTCATTCAATTCCATTCTTTTCACTTTGTTTACTTGGACTCTGTGGTGACCATTTCACACATCGCCCCATTAGAATGGGGACCCCCTCTTTTTGCTTTTGTTTTGCTTGTTCTTCTCTCTGCTTTTAGGGTTTTGAGTGAGTGAGTGGTCTCTCTGGGCTAGGGCTAAACCTTAAGGGTTCCTTTTGATGTCATTCAAGCTTAAGTCCAGTCAAATTTTGGAAAATTTTTAAGTGTCTTCCTGAAGAATTGAGATTGTTGAAATAAGGTAAGCCTGTCAGGGGAGTCAAATAGGTCTCAGGTTAAGTCTAGATTGAAGGTCTTTAGGGTAAGGTCCAGTTTGTTTCCTGGTCTAAGTCAGTTAAACACAGTCAGTGAAGAAAGTGAGTCTAGTGGGCTAAGTTGAATAGGTGAAGAAATAGATCAAGAGCCTGATAATGCCAAATTCGCTCCTGACCCTCGCTGAGGGCCCAGGGCGAAAATCCTTGTAGACTGGATTTCCTTCACAATTTTGGCTAAGTGTTGAGATTTTTAAAGAGGATTTTGGTGTGTTCTTGCCTGGGGAAGTTTTGATTGAATTTTTGAAAGCAAGATGATGCCTGAAATAGAGAAGTCGCTCCTGACCCTTCCTGAGGGTCCAGGGCGAACTTCATCCTAAAACACAAATTCTTGTTTTGAGAAGGCTTGCTAACTGGTTCCTGGCCTTGAAAATGACCTAACTCTGCCTTGTGAAGTGATTGGAGACTTAAATTTTGAACAGTTTAGCCAAAAAGGGTAATTTCGCTCCTGACCCTTGCTGAGGGTCCAGGGCGAAAATGTTAATTAAGGCATATTTGTCACTGACTTTTCTAATTTGTTTTGTGCAGGGTCTCCAGGAAGGATGATTGGACGTGACTTGATGCTTTTGAAGATTTGAAGGCGTGAAAAATGATGAATTTTGGAGGCTAAGGGAAAAATCGCTCCTGACCCTAGCTGAGGGCCCAGGGCGAAATTTTGATTTCCCTCATCTTGTAGTGAAAAAAGGACCAAGTGTTGGACATGAATGGAAAATGAATGACTTTCTCCACCCGCCTGAAGGAGTTTTAACTTGAAATGATGAAGGATCTTGTTGGAATCATCAAAATTGCTCCTGACCCTTGCTGAGGGTCCAGGGCGAAAAAACTTATTGGAGTCATTCCTGACCTTGTTTGGTCAAATTGAGATATCAAAGGCATGGTGGAGGATGAAATGAGCGTGATAAAGTATCCAGACTTGATTGAAGATGATGAATTGAAGGAGTTTTGCCCAAGAAAAGTAATTTCGCTCCTGACCCTTGCTGAGGGTCCAGAGCGAAATTCTTTATATGCACATTTTTGGACCTTTCTTGGACATGAATTTTTATTCATAGCGTGAAACAAGATGAAATCTTCCTTAGCAAAGACATTTCATGATGAAAAGTGAAGCATTTTGGTCTAGATGGCAAAATTCGCTCCTGACCCTCTCTGAAGGTCCAGAGCGAAATTTTCAAAAGGCACATTTTCTTGCAAGGTCAAAGTGATTTTTATAATTGGAATAGATGAAAGCAAGTGTGTTTTACCCATTGAATATAACTTGGACAATCAACGAGGAAGCAATCAAGCCAGGTTTGAAAAATCGCTCCTGACCCTCTCTGAGGGCCCAGGGTGAAAAACCTAATGTTGGACATTTTTCTCCAAGTTTGAACGAATCTAAGCCTAGACACGAGCTTGAAATGATGTTTTGAAGTGAAAAGGGATCGTTGAAAGTGAGGATTTTGAAGGCAATTGCAAAAAATCGCTCCTGACCCTCTCTGAAGGCCCAGAGCGAATTTCCAAAGTACCCTCCCTGTTGTGTGGAATTAAGACAAAATCTCGCTTGGGCAGAAGGAAGACATAATGTGTTATGCCTTAGAGGTGATTTGGAGACTTAGAGATGAAGGAATATGCCTAATTTGCAAAAGTCGCTCCTGACCCTTGCTGAGGGTCTAGGGCGAAAATCATAAAACCAACATATTTCCTTCAAAATTGTGCTAAGGCAAGATTGTGCTAAGGTAGAAAAGCCCTTCAAAAACATGATGAATGATGATTTGCCTAGAGAAGTTGATGATGCTAAGCCAGGAAGCAAAAATCGCTCCTGACTCTCTCTCAGGGTCCAGGGCAAAAATTTTGAAAACTCCCATTTTACCTTGCAACAACAAAGCCAATTTGGGTGAGATGGATAAAGCAAGGACATTGGCAGGTGATGAATAAAATTTCAATGAAAAATGATAGAGAATTAAGCCCAATTTGCAAAAATCGCTCTTGACCCTTGCTGAGGGTCCAGGGCAAAAAAACTTGAAAGAGGATTTTATTGCTTATTTTGGAGGCATTAACACGATCTTGCTTGATGGAGAGGTGTTTTGATAAGGAAATGAGGATTTATAGTCAAAAATGAAAAAATCGCTCCTGACCCTTGCTGAGGGTCCAGGGCGAAAAGCCTCAAAATCACACCTTTTCTCCAAAATTTGATAGAGCTAAGTCTGGAGGCCAGTGAGAAAGATCTATTTGAAATGTCTTGAAGAGATTTTGAACGTTGACAAATGCTAATTTTGAGCAAAAAATGGAAAATCGCTCCTGACCCTTGCTGAGGGTCCAGGGCGAAATTTCCTCTAAAGATATCATTTCCTTCAAAATTGTTGATGAATTAACTTGGTTGTGCAAGGAAATGGATCTTAGAAATAACGATGAGGGTTCAACAATCAAATTAAGGTGGATCACAACCAAAAATTAAAAAAATCGCTCCTGACCCTTGGAGAGGGTCCAGGGCGAATTCTACATTTCCACCTATTTTCCTCATGCAAAATGTCAAAATTTGAAGTGCAACACCTTAACTGGATATCAATTTACCCTCCAGGATATTTTCAAATCAAGATGCAAAGTATTCAAGGCTCAAAACAAAAAATCGCTCCTGACCCTCTCTCAGGGTCCAGGGCGAAATCATCATGAAGTCTCATTAAGCCTTGTTTTAAAATTTGATATTCTCCAATTTGCATTAGATCGCCAAAATTGCTAAATTTGAGGCATTTGGAAAATTAAAATTAAATTCGCATTAAATTAAAAGGCATTTTGGCATTTAATAATTAATTTTAGGCCTTGAGAAAACCGAAATTTTAATTTGGAGGCATTTAAAATTAATTTTATTAAATTAAAATTCAATTAATAAGCGCTCAAGGTATTATTTTGCTTTTATTTGCCAAGTCGCCCCCCCTTTTTTGAAATTTTATTTATTTTTTACCTCCTTTTTGCCAAGTCGGCCTAGGGGAAGCAGGGGGTGAGCGCTCTATATAATAGGGATGTTTTGATCAAGTTTAATCATTCATTCAATCATCCTTTTAAGTGCGAAATTGGAGAGCTGATTGGAGGTGCGAAATAGAGCTTATTTGGAGTGAATTTCTTCTAAGTGTTGAAGGCTAACTAAGGTGGAATCTATTCTTTTGAAGGGTAAAGGAGGCACAATTCATCCAAGAGAGGGCTATGATCTAAACCTTGCCTAGCGAAGTTCATTTTTTCTTGCACCATTTTCAAAGGTCTTAGAGTTTAATACTCAAGGGGAGGTATGGCGAAATCATCTTAACATCCTTGGTCAAGACTTGATTTTTGGACACTTTTTTTAGAAAATTCTTAAGTGTTGCATGGTTAATTAGGAAATGATAACTCTAGATTTATCATGAAGTTTCCTAATTAATATCTTTAATCTTCCTTTTGAATTTTAATTTCTACACTTCAAGGTATGAGGAACTAATTTCGAAATGTTGTGTAGGTATCAAGATGGCAACTCCAAAGGCAAAAGCATCTACTAGTCGCCCAACTCTCATCAAGGGAGATCAGAAGAATGACGAATTGGAGACTAGGATCATGTCCAAGTGGAGTAATATCGGAGACACCAACTTAGGAAGCTTCACTGTGAAGAAGTTTAGAGAGGTCCCCTACATTGGCAAGCCATCACCTGTTGCGAAGAAGATAATTGAAAGTGGCATCATCAAGGCGGCAGGTTTCCCTCCAGCAATCAAGTGTCATGAGCTAATGATCGAGTGTGCCCGCCATTATGACTCACAATCAAGGTCGATCGTATCCAAGGAAGGGAACACCTTAGCTTACCTTTCAGAGGAGGCTATAAGTGAAGCTCTTCATCTTCTAGAACATAAAGATATGATTTACAAAAGCCTAGAAGGAGCTAGATCAATGTATGAAGATGATCCCGACACTTGCCTAAATCTCATTAATAAGAATTGGTTGCTCAAAAGTCGTCCTCGCCTGAACAAGATTCCCAACACACCGCATAGGATTGATTTCTAGGAGGAGTACAGAGATTTGATAACTTTGCTCAATCGAGTTACAGGGGCTCCTCAAGCCTTCTACTTCGAGAAGTGGATGTTCTTCTTCATTCAAGTGATAGTCCAAGGAAAATGAACGATTCATTGGGCTAGAATTATTAGCCATTGTCTAGATGTGCAGTTGAGAAGGCTAAGACCTACTAAATCATTCCACATGAGCTCATATGTCATATATGCCTTGATCAGGAGTTTCGAGTATGCAGGGCTACCTCACAGAGGAGTGATCGGAAGAGGACCCAGAGAAGTGAGAGTTTGTGACTCTTATGTTCATTTGCATCATCCTCCTAGAGGTGACTACAAGTTAGTCAATGATACCTTCACGATGAACATCACTAGGATATTGCAAGGTGGGATTCATAATCGACTATCTCTGGATGCACAAGAACTTGTGAAGAAGTATGGTGCATGGTTCATCCAGTTTCAAAAGTTTACATATATTAGAGTTCATGGGTGTCCTTCACCTCCCTACATGTTGCCAAGGTATCCGACAGACAGGATAGTGCTACTTGAGGTGACCAGACAGTTGGCAGCTTATGCAAAGGCATCCAGACACAAGCATGGAAATGGAGTTCCCGTGCCTCGGAAGATGCAGAGAAGGAATTAGCTTTATATTCATTCACATTCTTTGCCTCGAGGGAGAATTTTGATCCTCATGGTTATATGGAGGAGACAGTTGGTAAGAAGTACAAACACGAATTTTAGGTAGAGGACTTTTGGATGAATCTCTCAAGTGATTTAAAGGTTAAAAGAAAGATGCATTCCAGGCTACCCTTAGATCTCATCAGGAAATGCAAAGTTTATAGAGTAGCTGATCAAGCACAGGATAGCGGTAGACATCTCTAGTCATCTTATGACAAAGAAGACAAAGCAGTGAAGATAGATTGGAATGAACCTGAGGTTTTGGATTTGAGAGCCTTGATGGCTCCTGTTTTATCATGTACTCGCAGATGGGTAGATGTACAACATCAGAAATTGAGAGAGCAGAACGTACCAATGACTTTCACTTTGGAGGCAAGACCTGAGGAAGGAGAAGCAAGCGTGAGTGAGAACACTTCTCATCCTAGAGGTGCAAAGAGGAAAGAAAGACCTGAGAAAAGAGTCTTCCAAGAAGAAGCAAGAGGCCAATCGAGATCACCCATCAAGCACATCTTCTCGACATGAAAAGAAGGCAAGCCAAGGAGAAGGTCAAGGGAAGATGGTACCTGAAGTTGATGAATCTATGGAGTCCATGGTACAGAATGATAAGCCTGAAAAGGGACAGACACCTCAGCATTCATCAAGTCAATCTCCCCAAGTTGATGAGCTACATGAAGAGAAGAATGATGATGAAGCGACATCTCCTCTTCGAGAAGATGAACCATTGCCTAAAGAAATACAAGTGAGAGAGACAAGATCTGCCATTCCGGATTTGTTAAAAGAGAGACTGACAAGGGTGATCGTAATTGAAGAAGAAGAAGATGTATTTGATTTAGAAAGCCTCATAGGGAATTCTCAGGAGGTAATGGAAAAGAAGGCGGCCACCAAGATGTCCAAGGTAATAAGAGATGAGACGGGATCCAGGAAATTGCAGATTGCTACACCAGTAGTGGACAAATATGAGGGTGAGATTCTTGCAGATGAGTATGATTTAGAAACATTTGAACTTGGTCCACTCACTACTGAGCAAGCAATGGAAGAAGCAACTGATTCATTTGAAGCACTTAAAGACAAACTTAAGGAAGAAATGGAAAAAAATAGGAAGCTTGAGAGAGAGGTCGGTGCTTGGAGAGGCTATTTTAGTCATCTCAATCAGCCCTTGAGACGTTAGGATCCAGCAGTATCTCCTTTGCAGGCACTTCCTCTTGAATCAGTTGGCGAAGCAGAAAGGGTCAAAAGCTTGGTTCAGCTTATGAGCTCTTGGATTGATAAATCCCACACGGTAGCTGTTGAATTTGCAACAAGAATGATGAAGACAATCCATCGAGCTATCCAGGTCCTTGAGATTATCCACAATCTAATGATAACTGTAGCCGCTTTCGCTCACACTAGAGATGTTATCATTCCGGTCCTGCAAGTAATCAGGCAAACACCAAGGAGGATCCTGGCACAAGAAAAGATAATGGATGGAGGAACTTACAACCTACTACAGTGGTCAGCTCTACTCCAGATGAAAGAGGTTCTTTTCGAAGACATCAACACCAAATGCAGTCAAATTGAAGGTGTCATCCATCCAATTCAGGATAAGGTGTTTGGGGTGTTGTGTACCATTCTTGGCAGGCGGATCGAGATTGAGACAGATGTGGACCTCCAAGAGTTGGAAGAGAGAGTCAAGGTCATCTTTTGCAAAGATGAGAATGTCATCACAGATGAGCAACGAGACCTAATGTTCACTACCATGCTCCTGATTGAGAAGATCAAAGAACTCGAACCTGGATGGGAAACGGCTCTTCTCTCTGCCTTTGATCAAGTCATTCACTTGGAGGAACAAATGAAGAATCTTCCTGAGATTCCTATTGCTGAGATTGAAGGAATTGTGTCCAGATTTGTTGGATATGCTAAGGAGCATTGGAAAGGGAACAAAGTTCTAGAAGAAAGGTTGTTATAAGATGATGTGGCATCTTAATTCTCATTGGTCTATGTTTCCTCGACTTTTGTGCCAATTAAATATTTGGCTATGCATTTAATAATGTTCATCTAAAAGGGGAACTTTTTGTAACAAACCCTAATTAGGGTTTAGGTGTCAGAATCTCAGCCATTGATCTTCTTTCGATCTGGGCCATTCATTGTAATTGAGGATGCTATATATACCCTCACTCATTTTCATTTTGTCATTAGATCATTAGAAATTAGAAGATAGAGAGATAGATAATAGTTAGAGCTTTGGAGAGAAGAAAGTTATTGTGTAGCAAGATTGAGTAGTGAAGAAAGAATTTTGAACAATTGTTGTCCATTTGGCTTTGAGATCAATAAAATATTGAAGTTATGGTGTTTTATTGCAATACTTGTGGCTATCTTCATGGTTGTTTATCTTCTTGAATCATTCTCAGTCGAAGTAGTATTTAAGTTGGAAGGACTAAGTGTTGTGCTTGATCTTTGGTGAGATTCATGTCCAAACCACTAGCTTCTTATTGATTGTAAGGACGCCTTGTGTGGTCAACTGGAGATATTGAGATTGCTTGAACATTTGATCATTGTTGAAATATTGATATGTATCTTTATGATAGTATCTATATTCTTGATGATTTGAAAATCATTAATCACCTTAGAAGATCGCATCAATTCCAGTAGAGTTGTAATTCCTTGGCAATACTGAAATTGGTAGAATCTTACCAAGTCTAGCTTACATTAAGTCATTCTTAGGATTAGATTAGTATTCATCTCTTGAACCCTTATCTTTTGATCTTTTTCGAGAATCTGTTAGTATTAGGAAAACCTGTTCCTGCAGATCTAAAGAGCGTGACATGGACAAGCTTTCTTAGAAAGTGCGTAAGACCCCTTGAAGAAACAACATTTACAGCAACCACTGGTGCTTATCCACACGTAGAGATCCTACAACGAAGAACCTTGAAGTCACCCTGATTGATCCTTTTCGCGATATCTTCAGCATTCAGAGACTCTACTCAAGAGAGGACAAGGTACCATTTGGGTATTTTATTCTGTGTTTGGTTGTGTACAAAATACACGTCAACAGACTCTTATCCTTGGATCCCTCTCCCATGCTTGCAACATTTCGCTTGACCTCAAAGTGACTAGAAAAGAGAATTTCGCTAGAAATCATGGCCAGGGACAGGACCTATAATGAATTTCGCCCTGGACCCTCTGGAAGGGTCAGGAGCGAAATTCTTCCTCTATCCCAAAATCATCATTTTTTTGAGACAAAAATCCATTCAAGGGCAAATCTTAAGGGCTTCTATCATCCTTGTCTAGGCCTGACTTGGCACAAATGTGAAAGGAATAGGTGGATTTAGGATTTTCGCTCTGGACCCTTTGGAAGGGTCAGGAGCGAAAATCTCATTCTTGACTTGATCCTTCATCTTTTCACCTCCAATCTTCTCTAGAAGGTAACTAAACATCATTCTCATGCAAGGAACAAAGTCTTAAGCCCAAGCAAGGTCAAAAAGGTAGGCTTGTAAGGAATTTTGCTCTGGACCCTTTGGAAGGGTCAGGAGTGAAATTCACCTTCTTGGCTAGAATCCTTCATTTTTTCAAGGCTTTCAAACATTTCCAAAGTCCAAACATGTCCACACTTACCTTCAAGATGCCTTGCAACTCAAAATTTGGTCAAACTAGGGAGGAGATGAGCCTTAGGAGGATTTTCGCTCTGGACCCTTTGGAAGGGTCAGGAGCGAAATTCACCATTTGGGCTTGATTGTTCATTTTTTAAACTTCAATTTTCTCCTGGAGGCAAATATAGATCGTTTTCCATCAAAGGAGCAAGGTTTCAAGCCAAAACAAGGGAGCAAAAAAGGTTTATGATGAATTTCGCTCTGGACCCTTTGGAAGGGTCAGGAGCGAAATTCACTTTTTGGGTAAAATCTTCATCTTTCAAAGTGTCCAACTCCCTCTCAAGGCAAGAACATACCAATTTATCCTACATCATGCCAACACCTAGCCAAAACAAAGAAGGAAATAAGAGCTACAAGGATTTTCGCTCTGGACCCTTTGGAAGGGTCAGGAGCGAAAATCATGATTTGACCTTGATTCTTGCTTTTTTCAACTCTAATTTTCTTTGGGAGGCAAACATAGACTACTCTCCTTTCATCTCCATCTTGGTCTTGACTTTAGCAAAGGGGAAAATGAGTGTTTTCAAGAATTTCGCTCTGGACCCTTTGGAAGGGTAATTTCTTTTCTAGGTTCAATTCACCTTCAAACTGACTTGACTTTGTCTTAGACTCGATCCTAGATCCATTTCCTTTCATATCCTTGCAAACTTGCTCGACCACTCTTTGACTTAGGCGAGATCTTGAGTCTTTGGTGAATTTTCGCTCTGGACCCTTTGGAAGGGTCAGGAGCGAAAATTGAAATTCGCTCTGGACCCTTTGGAAGGGTCAGGAGCGAATTTTGACATTTTAGCCTCTTTGTCAGGATTATTTTATGGAATATAACATTTAAGTATGTACTTTGAGTTATATTCCATATGTACTTCCAGGATGTTTGAGAGTGGTTTTGGACCTCCAGGAGTTATATTGCAAAATCTAGTTTTTGGAGGATTCTTCAGTTTTCTAGACTTAGTCAAATTTCAGGATCAGGACATTCCAGACTTAGCCAAATTTCAGGACATTTAAAGATCAGGATGACATTCCATACTTTATCACTCACCAACTTGACCTAGTTTGGACCTTCAAGAATGATACTCACTCACCAAGCAAGACACAATTAGTAACAAGAGCAAAACCAGGCCCTAAGGAAGACTCTCAAAGAAACCCTAATTCTGGGGCCCTGTGGACTCACCCTGGCTCAAGCAAAGCTTGCAATCCAACGATCCCCTCGACAACACTCATCTTGCAAAGGCTAACAGACAAAACCCTAAAAGACCTAGAAAACAAACCCTAGAAAGCAAAAAGAAGGGGTCCCCATTTGCAATGGGGCGATGTGTGAATATGTCACAATAGTTAGGTCCTCTTAGCTTGGTAAGTTTAGTAGCTATTAGCCCTTGCCTACGAGGAGTGAATATGTCTTGTCAAGTTAGGAATGAGGTTGTGTTGTCAACCTTGTCAAGGTGGTTGATGTTGCTAAAGGTTGTCAATTTGCAAATTAGAGGGCATTAGGGGTTTGAGATGGCATGAACTAGGGTTTTTGATGTGCAACTTGACAAAGCCATGAGTTTACTCAAAAGATCGATCTTGATAAATGTTAGTTTAACAATTTCAAGTTTGTATTGCAAAGCTATCTAATTTGGCCGATCAAGTTTCAAACTGCAAAGCAAGTCAATTTCACCACTCAAGATTTGCACTGCAAAGGTCTTCAACTGCAAAAGCTCAAAAAGCTGCCATGATGTTAACATGGAAAGGTAGCTCAAAATTCCGCCCAAGTGTTGAATTGCAAAGCTATCTCCAAAAGCTACCAAGTGTGGAAGAGTTGCAAAGGTGACCCTAAAAGCCGCCCAAGGTAAAACTTGCAATGACTCCCTAATATGCCGCCAAGGTATGAAGTTACAATGGTGCCTCTAATTGCCGCCAAGAAGCAAATCTTGCAATGCTCCTCCAAAAATCCGCCTAAGTCAATAAAGTTGCAATGCTCATCCAAAATGCGGTCAAGGTGTTAAGCTGCAATGCTCCTCCAAAATTCCGACTTGAAGCAAAACTTGTAATGCCCCCTCAAAATGCCGCCAAGGAAAGAGATGCAATGATCATTTAAATTTGCACCAAGAAAGCAATGATGCAAAGCTCATTCAAAAAATCCGACCAAGTATTGAAGATGCAAAGGTGCTGATAAACATTAGTAAGATCAAATGGTGCAATGGTCATTGAAAATTTTGACTTGATGGTTGAATTGCAATGGGGTCCTAACTTCCCGCTTAGATGTTGAGTTGCAATGACTCTCCAAAAATCCGATTTGATGTCACCAAATGCCGCCGAGGTATGCAATTGCAATGCCCCTTCCAAATTCTGCCAAGGTGGTTACTTACAAAGGTCATCTAGATTTCTGCCAAGGTAGTTAACTTGCAAAGGTCACTAAGATTACCGCCCAAGAGATTGATTGTGATGGTCACTCTAAAAGCCGCCAAGATGTTTAAATTCAATGGTGTCATGAAATGCCGCCACAATCAATACTTGCAATGGTCATCCAAATTTCCGCCATGAAGGCTAAGTTGCAATGACCCTACATAAAGACGACTTCATCAAAAGTTGCAATGGTACCTTAATATGCCGATTTGAAGATTGATTTGTAAAGATGCTAATGAATACTGCCTAGGTCAAAGGATGCAATGGTATGATGAAATTCTACTAAGTAAAAGACATGCAAAGGTGTTGTCAAATGCTGCCATGGAGCAAAGTTGCAAAGCCATCCTTAAAAGCCGCTGCAAGAAAAACTTGCGAAGACCTCCCAAAATCTGACCAAAGGTTTAATGGCAAAGGTCTCATGAAAAACTGCCTTGATGTCAAATAGCAAAGGTGCTTCAAAAGGCCGACTTAGCAAATCTTACAAAGCTACATTGAAAATCCGCCAAGGCTACAAAACAAAATGTCAAAATTCATGAGTAAAGTCGGCCTTCACCCTAAGGATATGTCTTTTGCCCTAAAAGCTCCTATATAGGAGGACTCAAAGCATTCATTCAATCAACAATTCTTAACAAGTTCTTCCTTCAACAGCGAATTTCATCAGCAAGGCAAAGAATCCAATCAGCATCAACAGCAAATCTGATCCAAAAGCAGTGACTTTAATCAATAGTGACAATGAAATTCATAAAGGAAGAAGCGATTTCATCAAGAAGACAACAAATTTGCTCAAACCAAGGAGCGACCTTCTCTCTAAATGCACTCATCAGACCTGCAATACATTGAAATTCAGAGATCACATTATAAAGATGTGTAAAATTATATATCATGTGAGTTGATATCATACTTGCTATGTTTTGCAGATGTGAAAGGAGGATTACAAGACCCCGCCACCATGCAACTTCAAAGAGGAAGACTTCTTCGGCAAATGCAAGGACATCAAGGAAGGTGACTACACAAGAAGGATTCACTTATACAAGGACATGATTCACAACACCAACAACATGAAGAGAATCACAAAGAAAGAGTTTCCAAAAGAGTGAAGAAGCAGTCATCACAAGGCAATATCAAGATTCAAAACTAAGAGGGAGTCAACATCTATACCTTGCACCTCCATCGAGACATTCAAGAGGATAGTTTTAAAAGAGTTAATCAAAGTTAGAAGATCATCATCATCATCGCCTTAGCTGGATAATGTTGAGTATCAAGAAATGTTATTCAATACTCATTCATGATGATCTATCAAGTTTACAAGTGCAAGATGAGATGGCATCCTAGTCATCATCCCATCAATTAGAGGAGTTCCACCTTAGCATGTCCGGATTCAATGAACCAAGCTCATCCATGGTGGCACAAACTCCGATGTACCTACCCCCACTATTTATTGATAGAATATTCTAAAGATGACATGTGTCAAAGCATTGTAATTATTTCATTGGCCGGAATAAGGTTTGTTGTAACAAACCCTAATTAGGGTTTCATTGTAAAATCTCGACCATTGATCTCAAATCAATCCAGGCCATTCATTGTAAAATGAGCTCTCTATATAAAGCTCAAGCTCTTCATTTGTAAAGGTTATAGTAATAGAATAGAATAGTGAATAGTAGATAGCAATCAGAGTAGAAGTTAGATTAGGAGAAGGCAAAGATTGTTGTTAAAATCTTGTTGTAAAGAGCATATGAATTCATTGAAGTTGTGGTGAATTAATGTGTCATTTCAACAAGTTGCATAGTCTCTACTTCTCAATTCATTTGCTTTCATGTTGATAGATTGAATGGAGGAATTTGTTGAATGTATTTGTGTGGAATCCGTTTAGTCCATACCACTAGCCTCTTGCTGATTGTAAGTGTGCCTTGCGTGGTCAACTGGAATGATATGAGCTTAACTTCAAATTGTTATATATCCATTGTTTATGCATTAACTTGAATGGTAATCAATGTTTGATGGTAATGATTTGAACATCTTTGAATTGCACCTTAAAAGATTGCACTGAACTTGTGTCGAATTGTTCAGTTTGATGGTGAGACCTCGCCCAGTAGGATTCCATCTCTTGCATTCTTAGGATTAGAATAGACTCCTCAAACCCTATATCTTTTTCTCTTTCTTTATTATCCTAGCAAGTAGTTAGGATCTAAGTTCCAGCGATTCAAGCATTCAACAATTCAATGTAAGTACCCTTGGATTACCAACAATCACATCAACCATTGAGCTTATCCACACGTCGTGATACATTTGTGAACTTTGGAGTTGTCTCAACTCTCAAGTGATCCTTAAGCCAATCTTAAGCATTCGAGTAACTTTGATCAAGAGAGGATAAGATACTTTTGGGTATTTTATTTTGTGTTCGCATGTGTATGAAAAACACATCAATAGATACCCATCCTTGGAATCCTTTGTCTTGCTTATGTGGTAAAATCTTGACGTTTTATGTGAGTTGATGTTTCTTCCACGCCTTGGGGTCTGATGTTCCTTCCATGCCTTGAAATTGCCCTTCTTCACATTCCTTTGCATGTTCATTCCACGTGCATCAAACCTGGAAACAAACATAACTTGGATCAAAACATTGCAAAAAGTACCTAATCAAGCTTCCTACTACCTTCTCTAAATCTGGAAATGAATTTTCTGATCATGGAAACATCTGATTTTGAGTTTGATTTTTTGAGAATGACCAAATCAACCTATTTCAGACCTGCAAATTGCCTCTAAACAGACTGGTTATATGAATCAGATTGCTTCTTTGACAAAATCGTCCTCTCTTAAATGAATACGCCCTTGATGAATCACTGGACTTTGTCAAACTGTGGTGTAGATTCGATAGTCTTCTCCAATTTGCTGTAGGATTAATGAATTCGCTGTATCTTCAAGTCAGAACTGCCTTTCACAGTATGGGAATTTGCTATGATCTACAATGGCAAATTTGGATCGCTGCACTTGAGAATAGATTGTGCTGTGAAAAGGACTGATTCGCTGCATATGATTATCATCTTCGCCTCCTTCAATGACCTTGCTCTTGCTTTTAATAAAAAATCGTCTTCTACTTAAGGGAGGGAATTTGCTGTAACAGAGACCACTTCGCTGTGAATGGTGATTGAATTGGATGTCTCCACTGACCTCATTCTTGCTTTGATGAAGATCACTGTATATAGAGAATAAATTTGCCTTCAAGAAATAACAAAATTCTCAAATAAACCTGATTGAAATTGCTATCCACACAAGCATATCTGCAATATCTATTCTATGTTTGATCAAATGAAATGATCAAACATGATTTATAGTTGCTTGGAGGAAGAATCGCATCCTTTCACCTAGCCGACTTGCAACCATCATTTAATGTTTTGCAATTGAACTTATAAGGCCGACTTGATTTCAAATTCAAAATTTAAATAAACGTCTATAATCAATTGTGGCGGGGCCTTTGCAAATCGTGTTGATTCAAATCGCATCTCATGGATGTAGCATTAAAATGTGTCTTGTCATTGCCAAGGGAGGTATCAAAATCAAATGTTGCACTTTGACATTGCCTAAGGATGGGTTGATGTGTGAAGTTGCACATGTCCTTTGCCTAAGGACGGGTTAATATCCTTAATTTTCTCTTTGTCATTGCCCTAGGATGGGTTCATTGCTTAAGTCGCTCATGTCCTTAGCCAAGGGACTGATTTCATCTCTTATGTCGCTGATTGACGTTGCCTAGGAACACCTTGATTCCTTATGTCACACTTTGACATGGCAATGGAAATGCTAGTTTGCTTACTTGGATGGGCACAGGAAATCGCAATGCTTAGTTCATGTCTTAGAATGGTCAAAGGAAAATCTTAGTTCCTGCCTTAGAAGCAAAGGAGAAGTCAAGGCTTATGTTGCACATTTAGCTAGGTAAAGGAAATCCTTAATTCGCTGATTTGGCAAGGCAAAGGAAATACCAATCCTTAATTATGTGTTTGACACCCAGCTGGAAATGCAAGGCTTAATTCATTGATTTTGATAGTCAAAGGAAGTCACAAGACTAAGTTCATGTTTCTTTTGAAGGCAATCGAAAGTGTTGATGTTGGTGATTTGACCTCTACAGTGGCATTGTAAATGCCTTAGAAACTTTTGATCTCCACCGTAAGGTTTGTGTGGCCCAAGCATGCCACGATAGTGAAGGAAGGTCGAAGGTAATAAGGTGGAAAGGTGCGTGACAAGAAAAGGGAATGGTAAGGAGAAGCCGCGGGGTAAGGTGGAAGAGATGCAGGGGTAAGATAAGAACTGTGCGGGGTAGGCTAAGTGCTGCAGTGGGGTTGGAGTTAGGAAAAGGAAGCATGGGGGAAGTGATGAAGAAGGTGCCGGGAAATAGGGAGGCATAAGGGGTAAAGGGGATGTTGTGGGAAAGAGAGGAATTAAGGAGGGTAGGCTAGGCTAGGATCGGCCTATGATGGGTGGAAATGGGGTTGAAGGTGGGCAGTGGAAGGGTAGGCAAAGGGAAATAAGGGGGCAAGGAATGTGAGATGTGGGTTAGAGGATGTAGGAAATGGTAGTTAGGAGGTATAAGGGATGGACGAAAGGTAGGAAGTGGGGTTGATGGAAGGGTAGTAGATGAAAGGAAGGGTGGGTGTAGGGATGGGATGTGGGAGGAAAGGAAGAATTGTGAAAGGAAAGGGTATTGGGAAGTGGAAGGAAGGGTAGATGGAGGATGGGAGATTGTGAAGTGGAAGTGAAAAGGTAAGTGGAAGGAAAGATCGTGCTCTTACTTGGGGACCGGGAGTCGTAACTTGCACATTTGAGGGGTCAATGGAAGTGATGTCAATGCCTTGGCTGGGCAAAGGAAGCGTTGTCAATGCCCAAGTCGCTGATCTAGGCAATCAAAGGAAATTTTCATGCCTTAGTCAAATTTCAGCACTTTATTTCTGATTTTGTAAGCAAAAGATGATCAAATGGAATGATCCTCACGAATTGTTCATTTTGTAAGCCTTGAAAACTGATTGACCTCACTTCACCCTAAATAGAGAGCCTTGACTCGATTAGCTCCTAGCCAAACTATACCTCTTACAAATGAAGGGCTAATAGAAAAAGACTACAAGGACCAACGGCTAAGCTAAGACAGCTAACCTAGAAAACGAAAAGTGGGGATCCCGATTTGCAATGGGGCGATGTGTGAAAACGTCACAATAGGAATAAGGGATACACTCTCCAAGAATTTTGGTATAATTCATTTGCAAATGGTGAATCCAACTAGCATAAGCTGAACCATAATTCTCAAGGGGGACATGGAGAAGAATCCCCATTGGTAGAAAAAGAACAAGAAGCAACAAGGGAATGTTGCTTCAACAAGTATTTTCAATTTTTAAAGAAGATTTTTCGTAGGGTGCAGAAACTCAGGTCTCCGCATTTGAAACTCTTGTTTGGTATGTTGATTCTAGTGCATCTAGACTTGTGAAGAGAAAACGAACAGTTTTACAACCCAACCACTTCAACTTTGTATGGGCAAGTTTCACTTGGTGATGATACATTCTATGAAGTGCATAGCATAGGTGATGCATGTTGAGACATGGACCAGCTAGGACTTGAACCTAGGACCTTCCATACGCTGCTGGAGTGCTCTACCACTGAGCTACTAGCCCCTTTTTGGACCAGTCCATCGTCGGTCCGGGTGTGGCTTATTTCCAACACCAACACCCCCCCTTAAGCCACACCTCTCGTGTGCTTGGGGTTCCTAGCCTGGACCTGGCTCTGATACCATGTTGAGACATGGACCAGCTCGGACTCGAACCTAGGACCTTCCATACGCTGCTGGAGTGCTCTACCACTGAGCTACTGCCCCCTTTTTGGACCAGTCCATCGTCGGTCCAGGTGTGGCTTATTTCCAACACCAACAATGCAATCGAGATTAGGGGGTCTTATCAAAACGCCCAGCCACACAGCCAAACAACAATATTGACAATCACAAGAAGTTCTAAAACATTTATTCATGTGCAGTGTTTGGGAATACAATAAACAATGAGAGACATTACAACCTCTTTCTGGTTACATTTCTCAAGAACTATTCATTCAAAAATTACAGTCTTCGTTTCATTACAATATCTTCGTTCTTAAAAATAACCTCAATTGTTAGCAGCTTCTCTCCTTTCACAACCATCCAGCTGCAGACCCTGCTTGTGTCACTTGACCTACACCTCCACAAAATCGATGGAAGAATATTGCATGCTTGTGAGCAATAACATCTTCCAGCTCTTCCCCTGTTGAACCCCCCTCTTCATAATACAATGGTAACCACATGTATTGTTTGCTTTGGAAGTTAAACTATTATCAAGAATTGTTGGTTATGGAAACTGAAACGTCTTTCAAATTGTCCCAACTTCCAAGGATATGTTGTGCCTTTTCAGCACAAGGATTTTGACCACTATATGCTATCATTTTGAAATACCTTCTGTAAACATGTTTTTCATGAAAAAAAGACTCTTCATTTTCTCCTTGTTGACGAAATTGATCTTATGCAAACCTCTTTCAGTGTTTGTAGGAGTTCGAGAACTGACAGAAGTACCGAAACAATCTTCTTTTGACAAAAATGCCTTTTGGCTACGAACCATTACTTCATGTGCCTCATCAACTTCCTTTTTTGGCAAATTGAGTTTGCAAACCAAGCTTTTTAGTGAACTTGCAAACTTTCAAACGTTTCCTTCACAAGTCTTTTCGGTGTTTTGACGAAAACATGAACTTTGGAACCTTTTCAATGAACCCTCCAATTTGCGAACATGGAAAATTGCTGAAATGTTCTAACTTTCCCAAAGACTTCAAACTTCATAAAAGTGATATTCTTCTGTAAAGTCCCCTACTAGGTTTAGGCCTGTTTTAACCATAATTAATCAATTTCAATATTCTTATGACTTAAACTAAATTGATTAGGAGACAAATCTATCTTAACATGAATCAAATCTGTGATATTCCATAGTTCAATTAATTTATCAATTATTAATAAGTAGACTGTTCATCTACCATACTAGATAATTACTTTTATCATCCATAATTCTTAATGCAAAGTTCAATCCTTGTTACTACTCCAGTTTTAAGGAAGAAGGAGATGACTATTTGCCAAGCACTTAGATACCAAACTCAACAGGCTCCCTCAAAGTTTATGGGACACTGATCCTTACTCTATTTTGGGAATCATCCTATTGGTTGGATTTAGATTGCCCCTCTTGGAAACAACTCGATCTCATCTTCTTAAATACTGACAGTACTAGCAAGAATGAATAGTATATACATATTCTCTTTAATGTTTATTTAAGAGTTCTTTCTGATTTTACAATCTAATATTATTATTTTTCTAGTTAAAACATATATATATATATTCTTTTAATTATATTTCTGATATTACAAGTTACAGCAGATTATTCCCAGAATGAAACATTAATAGTATGATAGTAATAGCATACCGTTGGCAGTAGGTTACAAGTCGCTGACATCCACTGACTCAGCCTTTTCCTTTTCTTCCCTTTCGATGCCCATTCTTGAATGCCAATTTACATTATATATCTATCCATTAGTAATGAAGAGTCACGTCTTTTCTACAGCCCCGTCCCCCTTCTAAAAGAGGTGTCTCTTCTAACGGTGATCCTTTCCCCTTGTTGACTAAACTATTGTGAGTTAATAAAATTCTTTCCGTGCCACTTAACTAATGACCTGCGGCTGCCTTGGTATAATCTTATTTCTTTAATAACTCATGTATTAGAAAACATACCATTGTCTCTCACCACTTAAGTATATGCAGCAGTGCAAACTGGGATAGCATGGCTGCCTCTTGCTGAATTGATTTATGGGATCTAAAAACCTCAGAAAATCGTGTAGTCTCATAATTGAGACGATTTTCTGATCAACAATGTCTCTTTATTTATTTTGTTTATGTTTTCACTTATGCTAGAAGGCAGATATGTAGTTGATAGGCGGGGACATGAAATCTTCTCTTAACCAAAAATGAGTTGCACAATGCTCTTGAGACATCATCAAAAACTAATTGAAAAAACAACAAAACGGAAAGCAAAACCTGAAATGTTTTTGGTTGATGCTGATCGCTCATGCATTTGGATGCTCTTGTATCAATAGGTGACATTTGTCTACCACTCAAGACTCACAAATGTTGACTTAAGAAGGTCCTTTATGTTCTCCGCTCACTAAGAGCTTTTAGTTAGTAAGTTAATTGCTAGAGTTAAAGGTTGGATCTGATAGATATAATGGTGAGAAACTTTGTGTCTTTTGGGACAAGACTTGCAATGGTGAAGTTGTAGGTGTGCCTCAAGGGTTGGCAAAATGTTTCAATTGGTTGTTGTAAGCCATGAAGGACTTTCTTTTGTAATCAAGGCACATTCATGTACCACTCTTTGGCATATTAGGTTTGGTCATCTTAGTTTGGGCTGGCTTTTTGTCTTGAGTAAATAAGACATGGTGTGATGACTTCCCTTCGTGAAAAAAGTAGTTTCTTTGCTTCAACAATCTCGCTAGGAAACAACATTGGGCTCCTTTTCCTATTGTAGAAACATAAGCCTTTGGTCCCCTAGATTTGGTGCATATTGATTTGTGTGGATCAAGGACAACAGATCATGGTCATGCCCAATATTTTCAGTTTTTTGTGGATGATTATACTAGAATAATGTGGGTCAATTGTGTGACTAGCAAAGATCAAGCATTTGCAAAAAAATTTGAGCCCTTAAAGGACATCCACCTAGGTCAAGGGGGGTAATTCACTAGTGAGGAGTTCATGAACTACCTTCAAAATGGTATCAAAAAACAGTTGACCACAACATATATGCCTCAACAAAATGGAGTTGTAGAGAGGCATAATTGTACCTTAGTAGAAATAGTGTGATGTATGATAATTGCTAAAGGATGTAGATCTAGTTCTTGAACGTACATCCTTTCGAATGCAGATGATGGCAACAGATTCATGCATGGTGATATTTGGGCAATTTATGCCTTGCATATCTGTCCCACAATAGCTATATGTTGTACCTGCTATTGCATTTTTCCAAGTAAGGTTTCTAGGCTTGCCACCATCTATTCTATTTGTGGATGCCATTTCTTTTCAGAAAAATGGAAATTAACACTAGCAAAATGAAAAAAAAACAAAAAAAAAACACCTTAGCAAAAATAAATGGGTTGAAAAAAGAAAAACTAAATAAATCAAATTATCAAAAAAGTTAAAAACCCTAACAATTAATTAAAAACAAAACAAAAACAAAAACATAAAACCTAAGCATCTTTCTGCAAATACCTTGAAAATAAAACAGTATACGAAAACAAATCATACTGCTGCAAATCCTGCTACTAGGAGCCAAATAAGAGCTTGAATGAGCACTCAAATGTCTGCAAAATCTTCTTCGACTATTGCTAAAAAATAAAAACAGTTGAAAATGATGAAAAATGTTAATTTTTTGGGCCAGATGGTATTTATGTAAGCACAGCCAAGATTTTTCTATGAAATTGCAAGTTTTTACTAAGTGAGCGGTGAATTATCTGAGAGTCATGGTCAAGTTTTTCACAAAAAACTTGGGGTTCAGTTATTCCATGAGTAACTCATGAGCAGTTTTGACCTATGAGATTATTTGCGAGTTTTTCATCTACAGTTTACTGTCCAGGGATGACTGTGCATCCTTGAGACAGTTGAGGCATGCCATTAATATCACCAGCTATCCTGGGTTGGTCAGCTATTCCCGGACATTTCTGGAGGGTTCAGTGCTGTTTCTGGGATGTAACTGATCCAATGAGGGATGCTGGGGATGTTTCTGAGACCTCTTTGCATCCCCGAAACATTATGGGGATGGGGATACCTGGAAAAGGTCCAGAGACATGTCCCTGTGTATCTCTGTTTCAAACAGGATCAAAGTAAGAAGCATTGGACATTTTGTACAACATCTTTGAAAATACATAACCACTTCTCCCATACTGCAGCTCCTTTACAAGCATTGTCAGAAAATGGAAAGTCTTTTACTGAGTAAAAATCAGAAGTTGCACTTGATGGGTTGAAGATTATAATATGCAGCACTTTGGTTTTATTTACCTAACTTTCAGCAGCCATTGAGGTATGTAATAAGTGTTGTGCATATGCAAGGAGGATGGCCAGTTTTCTATCATTCTCATTTTTCCCAGGGCAGTTTTTTCAAAATGTTACACATATGGCAAGGAATTATATGCATTAGTACACGATGCAGAAGAGAAAGCATTATTCAATGGGGAACAAAAGGGGAGGGCATGCTGATCATCAGCCCTTGCAATACTTGTTTGCATACATGAAACAAAGTGCACCAACTGAGAAATGTTTAAATAGATGAGAAAATAATACCAGTTGTAAATGATTATTAAGTACAAGAGGGGGACAACAAATATGGTAGCAAATATGAGAGCATTTTGCTATCATTCTGAGTTGTTTGCTAGGACAGTTTTGAACTTCTGACATATCAAAAGAATTGTATGCATTAGTGCAAGCAATGAAGAAGTGGAAGCATTATTTGATGTGGAAGGAAAGTATACCCAGATCACCAGCCTTTGCATTACATATACTCGAAACAAATTGCAGCAATTCCACCTTTGAAGGAATCAGATGCTAATAGCAGTTCCACTTACTGCTTAAGTAGTAGATATGCTGTCTATAGCTTGACTGCCAAATATTGCAGCCATTTGTACCATCATGCAGCTTGACTTTTTTCGCCCCATGAGGTGTACAAGGTGCAATCTGAGCAAGATGGAGATTTTGTGGAAACATTTCAACACTTTCGTGGTTTGTGGAGGTCACCGGATTATCACTACAAGGATTATTGTCTGAATTGAAAAAGCTATGTGTGCCTTAAAGAGAGTCTTCATCTGGTGATGGACATATGCCTAAAACTGGTGTCACTTCAAGGTTTTCAAAATGATTGCTAAGCTGCAGCAGTATTTGCATTGGCCCAAAATTCAAGTGGATGTGGTAAGGTTTAATGGTGGGTTTATTTTATGCTGGACAAGAAAACCAAGAATTGGAAATTGGGATTATGCACGCAACTGCCACTTTGTTTTTTGTACTAATAATTTTAGCAAAATGTTTGTTTTGATTCCATGAAAGAAGACAAGCTCAGGTCAAGAAGCTACCAAAATTTCTCTATCAATGTATGGAATATATGGATGCACTAATGATTGTCTAGGCCATAAATCTATTGTTTCCAATAGAGTTGCCAGCATCTTGAAAAAGTTTTGGACTACTTAGTCGGTAAAGGTGGACTCTAAGTCGTAGCAATCCACCACATACCATCCACAACTGGATGGCCAAACTGAAGCAGTGAACTAGACATTATTAGAGCTCTCGATGGGTTATTTTTGGAAGAGCTCAAACACTTGGGGTTAAAGCTTGACCTACATTGTAGTCAGAAAGCAGTTAAGTTTACCAAAGGAAGCAACAGATAACTATATGTTGGAAGAGCGATAATACTTCATTTTTTAGTTATGGAGTTGCTTTTTATTCAATTTGGTAAAAGACTTGTAATCATGAAAACACAATATCATATTCCTATTGTTCTGATGAAAATATTGAAGATGAGTTTATTTTACTGTTCAAAATATGGAGTCAACAAACTTGATTTGAATTTCGAAGGATTTGTGGTAGGAAATCATGTTTATGTGGATTTTTCTTTAATTTTTTTTTGTCTCAGAGGAGCTTTAGGAATTTTATTCATGCATGTATTAGTTATCCAGCACTCTCAGTTGATCACTTTATTTGAAATTTGGTGTCATTTATGTAAACCTGATAAAGTACTTTGGAACCATTAGCAGAAGATGTTTAGTTTTTTTGTTTGCTTTCAAAGATATTTTGGGTGGAAGCTATTGCAGTAAAATTTTGTTTGTTTGTATCGTAAATGTGAAATAAAATCTGGCGTGTCCTTACATTTCAGGGTATCTAGTTTGTGGTCGTTGTTCCAGTACAGGCGCAATTGTGGTTGCAGAACCAGTTGCAAGAGTCAGTGATTCCAATTCTCCTTTGCAGTTACCTACAACTGGAAAATGCCCAAATTGTTTGGGTGTGGGGAAGGTAATACATCTGGTGTTTTACTTGTTTTAATCTTTAATTTTGTTTGCATTCAAAACTTGCAGGTTTACATTATAATATAGCTCATTTCCTTGAGATACCATTTCAATGACAACAAGCTTGTAGCCTTAAGCTTGTCTTCTTGCTGCCGAAGTTCAATCTTGGGTGGTATACTCTATTCTGGGTTAAAGATGAGAGATATGGAAGGACAACATAGAGCATTAATGTGTGTGTATATCAGAATACGGTTTCATTAATCATCTAATATTAGTTCGATGGTAGAAGAAAGCTTGAATGATTTAAAGTTTAAACAGTCCTTAGGAAACAGAATATAATGTTGACATCCTATAGCAGAATTTGGGTTGAAGAATGTTCAAATCATGTGCACTTGTTTTCCTAGTTTGGTATCAGTTCCATGCTGACCCAATTATGATTATTGTTTCTCAATAAGAGTTGGGGGTTGCTGATCTCCATTGTCAGTTGATTTGCATAACAATGCTATAGCCAATTTTTTTTATTTTTAAGTTTTTAAATTTGATTTCTTTTTAATTAACTTCACGATTTAGCATTACTTCCATTCTTGCACCATACTAATATTCATTTTATAAGTGCTGAATAATCTTTATTTCCTTCTTTAATGCTTCTATTGATTATGTGTGGCCTGCAGGTTATGTGTCCGACATGCCTCTGCACTGGAATGGTAATGGCAAGTGAACATGATCCACGGATAGACCCATTTGATTGAAATGCAAATTTTTTTCTCATAGAAAAAATGCATATTGATGTATCACAATTATATGAGTCTGTAGTTATCAAAGAGATCGTGACTTTCGAAATTGTCTAAATTTTTTTCAAAACTGCACTTGTTACTTTTAATCTTCCAAGTTATGCCATAAGATAGAAAAATCCAAAATGGTTTTAGACATGGTTGATCACATGATATTTTATATATAGTGGTTCATGTCTTTCCATAAGCTTGTTATGAACTTTATTGTTAGTTTAGTATAAGATCTATTTTTATACATATGTGGATGCTTAATTACATTCAATTAACAGGTATTCCACAATCATTATACTAAAACCTTAAATTGCATTAATACATATGCTTCTTTCAGTAATTGAAAACTGTGGCAAGATATGGAAAACATATAAAATGTAATAGCTTACTTTTTGTTAAGAATTATAATGTTTTAACTTTTCGATATTGGTACAAATGGGTTTTGAAAGGGTCCAAACTCTTGTACAATGAAGCAGCAAAACAGGCAAACAGAACAAGTATTATGAGATATGGGACAAATCAAAGAACCTATCACATCAAATCAAAGTGAGACACAGCTACAGCCAAGCTGTCAAGCATGAACAACAACCAAAAAGTAAGAAACAACAGGGTTCCTTGAGATTCAACCTAGACAATGCCAGAATCAACTTTATTTAATCTCACACCCATCTGCTAAGAATTATAATGTTATATGTCAAAATTAAAATTCATTAATGTACAATAAAACCGTTTCAGTAAAGACACTAACCACATGTTACACATAATTAAGAATCATGATCCATTACATCGAGCAAAAGCTGTATCATGGGGGAAAAAGCTAGAGGTTGAAAAGTGTAAAGCAGCGAATTTTGAACAATTATCATCCATCCTTACAAATTCTTAGAGGGGCTTGTGTGCTAAAGAGGTCCTCATGACTCCTAATTATCAATATATATTAGAAAATAAAATGTCATTAGTGTAAATAAGTACTCGTGGATATGGATGTCATCTTGTGATGACTTCAAAATACACTTAGTGCTTTTGTGAATGTTTTATTGGTGTGGTTGGTGCATATCATCAATTGCATAAATGTATTTTTTAATGATTTGAGTTGAGTGGCTATATTTTTGGGATTGCAAATAACGTCTATCGAATTAACTTTTTAGTTCAATTGTAAGGTACAAGGCATTGCCTTTTGACTTTTGAGGAACTCAGTGACGAGGATCGTCAAAAGCACATTATTTTAGTTCCATATACTATAAGTATTATTTCAGATGGAATTATCATGATTGTAGAAAGATTAACAGCAATAGTGTGATGAATTAATTCGTTCGAAAAAGTGGGCTTTTTTGGGGACGGTCATTTTCATGTTAGATTTATAAAAAATATTTAATTTTTCATTTGTTTTAATATGTCATATAATATAATAATTTTTAAAGCATATGCATTGTTTTTTATTAAATTAAGTGGGAAACAAAGGTCTGATTTTTTACAAAGTTATCAAAAGGTTAGGCAAAGCAAGCCAGAAACAACACAAGAAGAGAAAAAGGAACAACTACAACCAAGCTATCAAGAATGATTAAAAACGGACGAGACAACTAGGATCCTTGAGGCCCCACATAGATAATTCCAGGCCTAGCACGAGTTAGCCTCTCACCCAACACTCAAGCATGAACTTGGGAAAATGAAAGAGGAAAACCTTTTATCTTACAACAGTCTATGAGACATTATCTTTCAAATTTTCAGAACAAGTGGATGGAGAATTCCCCATGAAGAGCTCGTCAACATGTGAAGAGGGAGCAATAGAACAATGAGGTGAAAGGTAACCTCCCACCATATGAGTATTATGGAGTTAATCCAAGCTAAAAGTAATTTTGATTGTGAGATCAGGGCCCATAGGGCAAATCAAAATCACATCAAAAGCTAAGCACTTGTCATCATCTTGAGAGGAGTCATCCAAGAGAGAATCAAGTGAATATATAGTCAAGTAATTTTTGTTAGCATTCTTCGACCAAGAAGTGGTGACCTAATGATGCGAGAGGACAATCCATAACCAAGTGACTAATGGAGAAGCAACGACGACACTCATGACACCAAAAGTTGGAGGTGAGACAACCCTAGGAGAAGTCACAAGCACAACACTCGAGACACAACTAGGGTCAATAGTATTGGCAATATGCTGGAATTGCACGTGTTGTCATTGATGTCAACACTGTGCTTCGGTTGGATATGGTTCTGTCTCGGTTGGTTACTGCTATCCCGGTTGGACTTGCGTATCAGTGTCTTTGATCTAGTTTGATCATATTGGTTGTTTCGGTTTTGGATGGTTATTCAAGATGGTTATATGCTTGTCATATTCAGTTGGTTCATGATTTGGTGCTCTGGAAGCTATCGCTTATGTTCTGGATTACCAGTTGATATTTCTTGGTACCGGTTGGCGATATTTGATGATTTGGTTAAGTGATTTTGGTTCGGCTTATAGAAATGGTTCCTAACGTGTTGAAGGCATTCTTGATCATGTCCTAATTGTTTGGTGGCTTCACATTAGCTGGCGTGATGATTTGGTGGTCCTTGGATCCGGTTGGTAATTTTGTGTTATTACATTGAGGGTTTCTGCCGGTTGGTGAAACGTGTTGATAAAGGTCTTAGCTGAATTTCTGGCAGATATAATTATTTGAGAATTTGAATTAGGTCCATGCTATGTAATGTAAATCATAGTATTGGTCTGGTGGTATCGTGTGATGTAATTTTGGTAATTATGGTTTATGGGTTTAGGGTGTAGCCGACCTTTTTATCAAGGTTGATGATCTGTATTTATAAGCGACTTATTCATGTAATTTGTATATCGATATAGATTGAAGGTTATGTTTGCATTATTCAAAGAGGTAATTGTGCGAACAAGGTTATATCATTCAGCGAAGGTTTTGGTGTTGCAAGGTAGCAATTTGTGCTTAACCGAAATTGTATCAAGCATTAGGAGATGCTATTTTTTAGAGTTCATTTTATTCGGATTGTAGTTTGATGTTTATGTAAGTCAGTGAGACTTCCCTTTTTGTGTTGAGCAGTGCGCTCTAGGCGGTTGGCCTAATTGCAAGTGCAATCCCCATTGCAATTATTTCGCATACTGCTGCAAAAATATTATTTGACTGTGGATAGGGTTTCCCACTGTGGTTTTTTCTTTTACCGAGTTTTCCATGTCAAAATATTGGTGTTGTGTGTTCTGTGCTTTCATGCTTTATCTTTCACTGTGCTGTTTATATTGTGCTTTGGTAAATGGTTTATAATATGCATTAAGTGTTTAATTTATGGAAATTTGATTCACACCCCCCCCCACTCTTAGTTTTCCTTCGATATCTGAGATTCTAACAATTGGTATCAGAGCAAGGTCCTCTCCGCAAAAGCTTAACCTCCTGAGGAGATCCGATGGCATCAACTTCTACATTTAACCCCTACTGGAAGGAAAGTCCCAGATTTGATGGTACAAATTACAAAATATGGAAGGAGCGAATGAAGATTCATTTGAGATCTCTTGAAGCTGAAGTTTGGGAGATAACAAAGCAAGGGTATACACCTCATGATCCTAATTTCGGAACTTCGACACCTGCTGATGAACAAAATAATGCTGATAATGATATCAGAGCGAAAGAAGTTTTGTTAAGTGCCCTATCAGATGAGAAGTTGTTTAATGTCATAGAGCTAGAAAATGCTAAGCAAATCTAGTTGAAGCTTGAAACTCTTTATGAAGGTGACCAAGCAGTAAAGATTGCAAAACTTGAAGGTTACCGAGTGAGATATGAAACTTTAAAGATGGAAGAAGATGAGAAGATAAGTTCTTTCATGGACAGAGTCAATGAGATTGTCATGGGAATCAAATGGTGTGGTGGAATTGTTAATGAGGATGAGGTTGTTTCAAATATTCTGAGAGTTCTACCTGTGGCTTACAAAATGAAGGCTATTGCAATAAATGAACTTCGGACAATGTTAAATACCCTATTACCAGAGAACATTACTTGGGAAGTTGACTGCTTTTGAACTTGAAGAACTTGGAGATCGGAGTGCTACTAAAACTGAGACTGCATTTAAAGCATCCACCTTCGGTATGTAGAGAATGTCAAATGGGTAAGAAAGTTAGAACTTCTTTCAGAAGCATACATGATAAATCTAATGAAATTTTGATCCTATTCATACTGATCTGTGTGGACTGGCAAGGACTAAAAGTTTTCAAGGTGATAGATACTTTATGTTGCTTATTGATGATTACTCCAGAATGATGTGGGTTACATTTTTGAAAGAAAAATCAGAAGCTCTTGAGAAATTCAAAATTTTCAAGGCTATGGTAGAGACAAAAACAAGATTGAAAATAAAATATTTAAGATCAGATCAAGGCGGTGAATTTATATCTGGTGAGTTCAACAACTTTTGTGAGAAGCATGGAATCAAAAGACAATTTTCTGCACCTAGAACTCCACAACAAAATGGAATAGTGGAAAGGAAGAACAAAACTATCTTAGATGCTGCAAGGTCAATGATGATGGAAGCCAAATTGTCTGATATCTATTGGAGAGAAGCTGTCAATACTGCATTCTACATTTTCAACAGAGTACACATAAAAGGTGATATCGATAAGACTCCTTATGAATTATGGTTTGATCATACTCATACTGTCAGATATTTCAGAATTTTTTGAAGTAAATGCTGTAGCAGAAGAGATGATGCATTAGGGAAATTTGATCCTAGATGTGATGAAAGAATATTTTTGGGTTATTCTACTAAGAGTAAAGCATATAGATGTTATAACAAAAGACTGAATAGGATAACAAAAAGCATAAATGTCAAAGTGGATGAGCAAGGTAATAATCAAATTTGATCATATGACTATGGACCAGAAGACGAGATTTTCAGATTAGAATCAATTATGCAAGAATCAGTTCAGAGTATTGATCCAGTTGCTTCAGTAACATTAGAAAATTCCACAATGATTGTTGATGAGCAGAAAGAATAAGAAAGTTATGATAATTCAAAGACTCCTAGGTATGTGAAGCTGAATCATTCTGAAGGTCGGATCATAGGAGACAAGAGGAAAGGTGTGATGACAAGAAGAAGGTTAGCTACTTAAGAGGTATGTTTAATTTCTCAAATTAAACCGAAATCTTTTATTGAAGCAAGTAAAGATGAGAATTGGATGAAGAATTGAATCAGATAGAAAAGAATAAAACATGGGAATTAGTTCCTAGGCCTAAAGATAAAAATGTTATTGGAACCAAATGGGTTTTTAGGAATAAATTAAATGAGGAAGGTCAGGTTGTAAGGAACAAGGCTAGATTGGTTTGTAAATTGTCTAAGAAAGATGAATCTCCGAGAGTGAACCCATTTAGATACAAATCAATAATTGATGGATTGTTGTACTTAACTCAGACCAGGCCGGATATAATGAATGTTGTTTGCATTGCTTCTAGATTTCAGTCTGATCCAAGAGGAAGTCATGATATTGCTATTAAAAGAATATTCAAATATTTGGCAGGAACAACAAAGTATGGGTTATGGTATCCAAAGGATGACGATTCCCGATTATGTGCCTATACAGACTCCGATTGGGTAGGAGATGTTGATGACCGGAAGAGCACTATAGGTGGTGCATTCTTTCTTGGGAAGAAATTGGTTTCATGGCTTAGCAAGAAACAATCATACACTTCATTATCTATTGCTGAAGCTGAATATGTAGCTGCTGCTACTAACTGTACTTAGATTTTATGGATGAAGCAAATGTTGAAGGATATAAGGGTAAGTTATGATAAGCCTATTGTTATTCACTGTGATAATACTGCTGCTATTGATATGTCAAAGAATCCGGTATTTCATTCCAAAAAAAAACACATTTCTATAAGGTATAATTTCTTGAATGAAAATGTTAAAGCAAAGGAAGTCAGATTGGTTTATGTGCCTACTAAGGAACAAATTGCAGATATTCTAACGAAACCATTTCCTAAAGATAC
This sequence comes from Cryptomeria japonica, assembly GCF_030272615.1. NCBI lineage: Eukaryota > Viridiplantae > Streptophyta > Pinopsida > Cupressales > Cupressaceae > Cryptomeria > Cryptomeria japonica. The sequence goes on from NC_081409.1 coordinate 115,957,963, forward strand.
TTTTGAATATTTAAGAGATTAGTTGGGGGTCACCACCCCTCCCGAAGAGACTTAGAGATGCAGGGATGCATCAATCCGGTGAGCTTATCAAAAACATCTTCTGATCCGGGTTGATGGGATGATGCTGTTGCTCAAGGGGAGTAGTCAGTTGTTTGGTTTGGCTTCAACCCTTTGTCATTGATGTCAAAGGGAGAGAGGTGTTCAAGTGAAAATCAAAAAATCTTAGGGAGAGATATTTTGTTGGTTCTTGATTGTTTGGGGAGATTGTTGGCATTCCTTGGCACTTGGATGTTTTCTCATTCAGTGTTGCCATCAATGCCAAAGGGGGAGATTGTTGGTAATATGCTGGAATTGCTTATGTGTTGTCATTGATGTCAACACTGTGCTTCAGTTGATTATGGTTCTGTCTCGGTTGGTTACTTCTATCCTGGTTGGTTACTGCTATCCCGGTTGGACTTGGTTATCAATGTTCCCGATACGGTATGATCGGATTGGTTGTTTCGGTTTTGGATGGTTATTCAGGATGGTTATATGCTTGTCACATCTAGTTGGTTCATGATTTGGTGCTCTGGAAGCTATCGCTTATGTCATGGATTACCGGTTGATATAACACATACTAGAGGGGCACGATTATCACCAACCAAGAAAGCACCTTGCGATGAAGCTAGAGGATCAGTAATAACAATCCTGTCATAGGTGAAGGGTGCAACAAAAGTGATAGAGGGTATGAATGGGAAATTTGAACTAGTAATGACAATGAACAAAACAGTGGTCATCGCATCAAACATGGTATAAACAAGATTAATGAAATATTACTTTAGGTATACTATTTAGACCTATTTCTTTTGTTTCTTATCTATTATTTTGGCACATAACCCATTTTCTTTGGTAGGACATGTTTACTATTATTTGCATTATTGATTTTTCACAAGATTTAATTATATTTGTTAGTGTAATTAAGTGTTGTACCTAGTCATGTCTTCACCTAGGTCCTTATTACACATCACTTCAGTTTACTTAGTGACCACTTTAGGAACATTCCCACTATCCACTTTATATGGGTGATAGGTTATCATTTGCATATGATTATGACACTTGTCCACATCGTGTGTAATCCTTCATTTGACCTTGCCTTTATATGCAAGGGTCATTAGTAAATTTTCATGTCCATTAGCAATATTCATCAATCTTGCATTGTTGAAGCAATCTTTCTTGCCATTCTCTCTTGTGAAAATTATTTTGGCCTTCAGTTATTTTGGAGCTATTGTGGAGTCATCAAATAATCTAACAATATCCATCGACTCAAAAAAAATTATTTGTATTTACAAAGCCAACTTTGAAGATATAATTTTTTTTTTGTATTTATATATTTTATTATTTGTAATACACTTTCTTTTGAAGCATACAATTGAAAGATTTTGGAACTAAATATATAATTTGATTAAATAGATTATAAATCACTTATTTCATTTACATGTTAGAAGATAGCTCCAAAATATTCTAAATTTTACTATTTATCATTATCATATTTATATGTCTTGTCTCTATAACACATCTAGTCAATTCACTCAATTCACAAACAAGAACACTAAATGAAATAAGAAAAAAATATTTATTATGTATCACTCAAGATCAAGCCACTCTTTAGCTTTAACAAATGGTTTCTCTTTAAAGAGATTAATTAGTCTACCTTCTAAAAGAGTAAGGTCATATTGCATTCTATCTATTTAAAAATATTTATTATATATCACTCAAGATCAAGCCACTCTTTAGCTTTAACATATGGTTTCTCTTTAAAGAGATTAATTAGTCTACCTTCTAAAAGAGTAAGGTCATATTGCATTCTATCTATTTTTTCTCTAAAATCTAGCTAGTTTATCTTTAAATATATCATAACTAATGCTTTTAAAAGTGGGAAGGTTGCCTTTTTTTGTTATAATATAGATCAATCAATGTTAAGAGTATCCTCCCTTGTTTTCTTTAATATATTTTTAAATTGATATATATAATGCTTTTAGAAGAGTAGAGTCACACTACAATATTTGTTTCAATCAAGTAGGAGAGCTCTGAAATATAAATAAATGTATCAAAATGTCATTTGGGACTTAGTAATTCTTCTTAATTGCATTATTATTTTGTACATGAGTGGCTAGAGGGTGACTAATATAGACCATGGGAGACCACAATGTACCATGAAATGCAACAAATTAGATTCATGAAGCTGAATAAATATAAATGCACTTGAATAGGATAACGAGACAAGATCTTTAACATAGGAAAATCTTAAAAGAAAGTTCCATAGAATGATCATCATAATGCAACAATTTACTCAAATGATCAAACATAAAAGCATATAAGAAAAATATTGAGCATTGAAAGTAAAGTAGTTCATGGAAATGTTGAGCTTATGTAAAATATGGAAGAAATGGAAATGACTTGATGTATGTGTTGTTATACTCATTTTTTCTCCCTTTAAAATTTGAATAAGGCTCTCATCCAGAGGTAAGTGAGTGTGTTGATATGGCATGTGGGACATAAATATGAAGTTAAAGTGTCATTGAACTTTCATCTATAGATTGAAACTTCTTTATTAAACTTATTACTTAGCCTAACAAAGATTAATTCTACTTTTATACTAACAATAGTCACATTGTATAGTATATCAAAATCAAGTGCCAAATTTCTTCTTATAGTCCTATCTATTTTGCTAATGGCTAATTATTTAAATTCTATGAAATGAGTTGGTCATTATTTCATTATATTCTATAAAAAGTAAACTTTAAAAATCATACTAAGATCTTTGAACACTATTTTTTTACTTATATGTTTATTTATTTTTAATTTTTGCTAGTTAGGTGTAGCCTTAGGGCTGCTACCTTTATATTGATATAAAAAGAGAGAACAAAACATTTGTTGTTATGTAATGAGGAGGCAGTGAGAGATTCACAGAGTTTAGGAGCATGCCTAACAAAAACTAAAATATGCAATCTAAGATTCCATATCAATTATTGCAATTGTAATAATGAATAGTGCAAAAGTTGGATGAATGGGCTTCCTCTAAGAGTTGCTATCTTGACCAAGAGGTGGAGTTGTAGATATATCCTCAAATATCCCTTGTATATGCACATTGTGTAGAGATGAGAGATTGAATTTGTTAATCTTAGAGGATTCGGTTAATACTGAGAGGGGGTTTGAATCAGTATTAACAATAATTTCAAACTTAAAACTTGAACTTATAAAACTTCACCAAATCAATCATAAACCAGTAATAAACTCTTTACCATTACCAGTAATCACTGATAACCAACTGTTAAACCGATTTATCAAAACTGCTCATTAAGTGTTCATCAACATGCATAAGCTGAAAGTAAAACATAACAACACAAAAACATTCACCATATGAACAACATGTTTTTCGTGTGGAAACCCAAAAAGGGAAAAACCACGGTGGGAATTGGTACCCACAAAAATTGTGCTCTCTTTCTAAATGCGCCCTATTAGGAGCCTAGCCTAGTTAGAAGCTTACAAAGATACCCTGTTAGGAGTAGACCCTATTAGGATCAACCTCGCAAGAGGATTTAACACTCAGATGTTGAGCTACCCGGTTAAGAGATTTACATTGAAAGGCCTATTAGGACCTACCCAGTTAAGGGATTTTGCTGCTGTAATTGTTAGAGAACAACAGTGAATGGTTTGGGTATAGCACTTAACTACTTGCTTGATCAGATCCAATTCCTGCTCCAAATCTGCTACTCTCTGAGAGATCTCATACTCTGGTTCAACTTCACACTCTTCTCAAAACCATTGACACAACAAACATCAACTGTACTGACATAAATAACCTTTACAACTTAGTCGGTTAAAAAAACCTAAGACTTACAATATAGATCATCACAGATCTTTTACAACTAATTAGAGATCATCATTGATCATCATATGGATCATTACAATCAATTATAAATCAATTACAACCGTTGAATGATCATCTCGATCTGATACAAAGCCAAACCCTTAGAACACTCCTCTAAGCACTTTGCATATTCCCAAGAAATTCTCTCTACAAATGCGCCAAAACATCATTCAAATACTTCATGCGGTTTGTGCCACGTCATCACCAACATTTGAACTTGATGTAGATCATTTCCAAACCAAAAATCATTACCGGTTAAGAGAATTCTTTATTGGTCCTTAAAACATTCTTAAACCCTAGCAAAAATATAACATGACTTCCGATAACCAAAACATGATGTGGTTCCGATCAGATGCATATTACAATGATATAAACTCACATTCCAAACTGCAACACTTCAATCATCACCAATCGCTAGATCTAATGAAAACATTTCCTCGTTTACCAGTTAAGGTCCTAATTCCTAGTTTCCCATTCATTTACCGGTAAGCTCTTTCCGGTAGACCAAAAATACTAAGATGACAAAATAAAACATAGTAAACATCACTTGCCATCAATGACAACACAAATAACTGATCAAAGTCATCCAATCATGCAATCTCAATCTCTTCATCACAATGTCATCACAAACAGTCCTTTACTAGTTCAGTCATCATTCTTCATCTGCATCAGTTATGCCAATAATGCCAACATTCTCCCCCTTTGGCATTGATGGCAACACCAACATAAACATCAACTAAAATCACGGTGCTCAGTTATGAAACTTCTCAGCTGTACTTCACTCTTTTGCTGGTTCTTCTCTTCTCTTCTTCATTTCTTCTCCCTCTTTCTGTTACACATCTTCTCCTCCTTAGGCTAATATATTTCTTCTCCCCCTTTGACAACAATGCCAAAGGTGCATATGCATCGTCGATCATCAAATCTGCTGCTGCCTTCAACATCTCTGCAAATCTCATCTAAGCTGCTCCCCCTGCGGAGTAGCCACCATTTCATCAATCCATAGTGAAAAATATTCATTCAGCCTACTGGATTGATGCATCTCCTGCATCTTAGTTCTTCTTATGTAGGGATCTGACCCCTAATTTACCTTTGAGGTACTCAAAGGTAGTCTTTGGCAATGGTTTTGTGAAAACGTCTGCTAGCTACTCTTTGCTTGTCACATACTCCATTATGACTTGTCTTTCCTGTACTCTCTCCCTTAGAAAGTAATATTTCAATTCTATGTGCTTTGTCCTTGCATGTAACACATGGTTTTTCAAAATATTAATTTTACTTGTATTGTCACAATAAATAGTTACCAGTTCATACATATTAAGTTTAAAACCTTCTAACACATGTCTCATCTAGATTGCCTGCATATAATTCATTGATGCAACAACATACTCTGCCTCTGCCGTTGAATGTGATACACATGTTTTCTTCTTAGTTGTCCAAGCAACCAATCTACCTCCAAGAAGAAAAGCTCCACCGGTAGTGCTTTTCCGGTCATCAACGTTGTCTGCCCAATCTGCATCAATAAACACTTCCAAAGAAAAATCATTTTTATAAGGATACCATAGGCCATAATCTATTGTGCATTTCAAGTACCGGAATATCCTTTTCACTGCTACCAAGTGAGTCTCCTTGGGATCCTTCTGAACTCTAGCAACCAAACCAACAACATGTGAAATATCTGTTGGCTTGTAAAATTCCCTAGCTAGAATTTGATTGCAGTTAGTTGTATCACCAACACTAAATAGGAACTTGTTTATACAGCAGTTGTATCTCTAGCACTAAACAAAAACTTGTTTATACAACACAGTCAAATGTGAATGAACATCTTTATATGGTTTAATTTGGAACCTTCTTGTTTATTCAATGCATGGTGTTTTACATTCTATCTTGTAAGTACTGATAAACATAGCAACTTGAACATTTATTATTCATGAACATTGATACCAGTTTATTAAATTTCCATCAAGGAGCGGGAAGGGAATATCTTTTTAAAATGCACCTGATAGTTGAACTCTGACTGCCGATGGTGGAATTCCCGTAATGCTGAACTTGTAGTTGTATTCTATCCAAGGATCTTCAAAAACTTCCCATGCATAAGCCAAAATATGACACTGTCGATGCAGACAATTCACCAGAGTTTTGTGCTATCGGTCACCATCTACGTCAATACTGACGTACTGAGTTTCTCGCGACATATGGAATGCTATTAAGCACTTCTCAATCTTCCATGTGTTGTAGACAACTTCTACTTTGCGGTACAACCAAACCCTCTGCTTCGCACCTGTCGGCTCTACGCCATACTGCGGTAACACAAACTTCATGTCACTACCCGATATTGGGTTAGCAACAATGGTTGATGATGCACGTAGATGCTATGTCTCTGTGTTCAGGAACACATAATGCATGTTGACGTCTTCACACTTATGGAATCACATTTGTAGTCCTCCACGTAGCGATATGCTTCCTGCAACTCACACCACGAGACCTGCTGGCTATACTGCACTTGCTTTGACGATAATGACACTGAACTACACTTGCTTTGTCAATAATGATTTCAGAATCAAGCAACCAATAGGCTAGTTTGGAAACTGACGAAAGGCTAGTAAACTTCGTGAGGTGCAATAACATACACACACAAGAATTCAATTCTTTTCTTCCAGGCATGATCATTCAAACTCATGCCATCCTTTTATTCAACAAACCAGTTAGTTATATTTCCCGTAAGAACTATCTTAATAGTTAAAGATAATTATGGTGTTTAACTTTATTTTATTCATCAATGCGTTAAAAATATTAATTATTTACCTATAATGTTCCCCAATAATTAAATTCTTGAAAGTAAATACAAAACAATATTAATTATTTTATATTAATATTATAGCTTTGGATTAATATAAATAATTAATATTTTAACGCATTGATGAATAAAATAAAGTTAAGCACCATAATTATCTTTAACTATTAAGATAGTTCTTACGGGAAATATAACTAACTGTTTCGTTGAATAAAAGGATGTCGTGAGTTTGAACGATCATGCCTGGAAGAAAAGAATTGAATTCCTATGTGTGTGTGTTATTGCACCTCACGAAGTTTACTAGTCTTTTGTCAGTTTCCAAACTGGCCTATTGGTTGCTTGATTCTAAAATCATTATTGACAAAGCAAGTGTAGTTCAGTGTCATTATCGTCAAAGCAAGTGCAATATAGCTGGCAGGTCCCGTGGTGTGAGTTGCGAGAAGCACATCGCTACGCGGAGGACTGCAAATGCGATTCCATAAGTGTAAAGACGTCAACGTGCATTCTGTGTTTCTGAATGCAAAGACATAACATCTACGCGCATCATCAACCGTGGCCGTTAACCCGATATCGGGTAGTGACATGAAGTTTGTGTTACCACAGTATGGCATAGAGCCGATGGGTGCGAAGCAAAGGGCTTGGTTGTACCGTGAAGTAGAAGTTGTCTACAATGCATGGAAGATTGAGAAGTGCTTAATAGCATTCCATACGCCGCGAGAAACTCAATATGTTAGTATTGACATAGATGGTGACCGATAGCACAAAACTTTGGTGAATCGTTTGCACCGACAGTGTCATATTCTGGCTTATGCATGGGAAGTGTTTGAAGATCCTTGGATAGCATACAACTACAAGTTCAGCATTACGGGAAGTCCACCATCGACAGTCACAGTTCAACTATCAGGTGCATTTTAAAAAAGATATTCCCTTCCCTCTCCTTGATGGAATATTTAATACACTAGTATCAATGTTCATGAATAATAAATGTTCAAGTTGCTATGTTTATCAGTACTTACAAGATAAAATGTAAAACACCATGCATTGAATAAACAAGAAGGTTCCAAATTAAACTGTATAAAGATGTTCATTCACATTTGATTGTGCTGTATAAACAAATTCCTGTTTAGTGCTAGTGATACAACTGTTGTATAAACAAGTTCCTATTTAGTGCTGGTGATACAACTAACTGCAATCAAATTCTAGTTAGGGAATTTTACAGTGGTATCAAAGCTTAGAAATCTTGCCAGTCTGTAGGGTTTTTTTCTTTCTCTTGAGTTGGAAATTCATGAAAAATCTATGCACAACTGAGTATGCACCAAGGAAATTATAATTTTCGGAATACCAGAGTCCGACAAAATAGATATCAAAACTCTCCTTTAGCACAAGGTAGCTCTTCTATTCAATTTGAGATTGAGGATAGCCATACTGAAATTGACGAAGAGATTATTTTGGAAACAAATAGTATGGGGGAACCAGAAAACAATAGGGATCTTACAACTTCTTTAATTAGAAGTCAACAAGATATGTAGAACAATGTCAACAAAATGACTAATTTAATGACCCAATTCATTAATCAACATCAAAATAATGGAAATAATCAACACCATAATGTTGGGGCAAACAATGGAGGTAGAGATGAGCATTTTGTCAATAATAATAAGCCGGAAAGAATAGGAACAACCAAACCTTTTAGGCCAACTTTCACTGTTAGGAATGTGCAACCTGAAAACAAACCAACAATTAGAGAAATACATGATGAGATACACCAAAATTGGTTATTATCAGGGGATGATTTTAGGTCAATAATGACATTTAGAGAATACTTGGATGTTAGAATGAAACATAGGCCAAGAGGACATCAAGGGAATAACAGTGAATTACAGAGGAAAATCGGTAAGATGTCTATCCCTTACTTTGATGTGTCAGGAAAAACCACAACTAGAGCTTGGGTGCAAAAACTAGACACCTACTTTCAATTAAATCCTTTGTTAGCAGATGAAGCAATCAAATATGCAACATTACATCTTGACAGTGTAGCACACGAATGGTGGCACATGGGCAAGTAACTTTGGGTCATAATCAGACTATTACATATGTTGAATTCATTGAGAAACTTATTGACAGATTTGACTCTAAAGATCCTGAACTTCATCTAAAAGATTTAACTCAGCTTAAGCAATTTGGAACTGTTGAACAATACATTTCTGAATTTGAAAAATTGGCAGTTTTAGTAACAGAAATTTCAGAGACATAAAATTGTGATATTTATAGATGGATTGTCTGATTCACTCTAAAGTTGGGTCAAGTCCTTGAACCCTCCTACTTTACAAACAACTATTAAAAGAGCAAGAGAATTGGAACAATCTTCAAAAGGGAAATTTTTTAATAAAGCACCACCACCTAAACCTGGAAATGACAAACAACCTTTCAATAAAGATAATTTCCCTAAAAACAAGCTAGATAAAGAGGAGAGGGAAGAACTCAGAAGGAAAAAACTATGTTTTAGCTGTAGAGAATCATGGCAGCCAGAACATAGATGTTTGGGAAAGGGAAAAATTCATTACATTGAGGTTATGTCAGATAGTGACGATGAAGAGAATGTTGAACCAAATATAGAACCTGCACCATAGAACACGGAATCAAAGACATGTACTAAACATGGAGAAGGGGTAATAGCATCTATGACAATAACACCTCATTATAATATTTTTAGAGTTAGAGAAGTTTTGAATGGGCAACGTGTGGTTGTCATGCTTGATAGTGGTTCTACTCATAATTTTATAGATGCAGCTCTTGTGGAAAAATGTGGATTGCAAATTGAAAAACATGAAGGTTTTGATGTTAGAGTAGCAGGTGGAACTAATTTGTCCAGTACTCATAAAGTCCCTAAATTGAGTATTACTCTTGGCAATTATACTGTTATTGATGATTTTTATGTGATTGACTTGGTTGATACAAATGTTGTTTTGGGCATTCAATGGATGGAAACATTAGATGAGTACACTCAGAGTTTTAAAAGTGGAATTTTTTTTTAAGATTGATGATAAGAAAGTAGTGCTTTGGGGTATGTCTAACAGTGGTCCTAGGATCGTTAGTGTTAAAAGAATGGAGGCTATTTTCAGACATGGAGATGTGGTATGGTTGTCACAATGTTTAATTTCCAACAAGCTATCAGGATTTGAATCTAAAAATTATCAAGATGATTTATTGAAAGTATTAGATTCACATAATTTGGTTTTCAGTGATATACCTCTAGGAGTTCCGCCTGATAGAGGATTTGAACATACCATTGAATTAGAGGAAGGTGCAAAACTCATTCTCACAACTCCTTACAGACATCCTAAAACATTCAGAGATGAAATAGAAAAGGCAATTAAGGAATTGTTGGATATGGGGCATATCAGGCCCAATTCTAGTCCTTTTGCATCATCAGTAGTACTGGTCAAAAAGAAGGATGGGACTCTTTGCATGTGTATAGATTACTGTGCTCTTAACAAAAATCCAATCAAAAACAGGTATCCAATTCCTCGAATTGATGAGTTGTTAGATGAATTACATGGTGCTGTTTATTTTTCTAAAATTTATTTGAGGTCAAGATATCATCAAATTAAGTTAAGAGAACAAGATATCCAGAAAACTACTTTCCATTGTCATTATGGTCATTATGAATTCTTGGTTATGCCGTTTGGGTTAACAAATGCTTCGGCAACATTTTAGTCTTGCATGAATCATACTTTTAACAAACAGTTGAGGAAATATTTGCTAGTTTTCTTTGATGATATATTGATTTACAACAAAACTTGGGAAGATCACTTAAAATATATTGATATTGTTCTTGATATTATGGAATCTCAATCACTTTATGCAAAGGCTTCTAAATGTGAATTTGGAATGACAAAAATTTTGTATTTAGGGAATATGATCAGTGCTATAGGTGTACAAGTTCATAAGGAAAAAATAAGAGCCATTTTGGATTGGCCACCGCCACGAAATCTTACAGATTTATGAGGTTTCTTTGGACCATGCAGTTATTACAAAAGATTTGTCAGAGGATTTTCATAGCTCAGGGCACCGTTGACAAATCTTACCAAAAAGGGGGTATTCCGATGGACGAAGGAGGCACAACAAGTTTTTGAGAAACTGAAAAAGGTAATGAGTTCTTGCCCAGTACTTGCGCTTCCAAATTTTAATCATCCTTTTGTCTTGGAATGTGACACATCGGGTGAAGGAATAGGAGCCGTTTTAATGCAAAATAAATATCCTATAGCATATGAAAGCAGGAAACTTAATAATCTAGAGAGATTGTATTCTATTTATGACAAAGAAATGTTGGCAATCATGCACACATTGGCAAAATTTAGACAATATTTGGTTGGAGGCAAATTTGTAGTCAGAACTGACCATAACAGTCTGAGATATTTCTTGGGACAGAAAGGCTTGAATGACAGACAACAAAAATGGATAAGTAAGATCCAAGCTTATGATTTCAAAATTGAATACGTGAAAGGTAAAAAATAATGTTGTTGCAGATGCACTATCTAGAAGGCCTGAAATAAATGCATTGTCTGTAGTAACAGCTAATTGGAAATCTTTATTGCTAGTTGAATATTCTAAGGATTATTTTGCCTGTGATTTGCTAGATGGTAATACACAAGATGATAAATATAAGGTTGAAATGATGTTATCTATTACAAAGACATGATTTACTTGATTCCAGGATCGAAGTTAAAAGAGAAAATCCTCCAATCAGTGCATGATGTTCCTTTAACAGGGCATCCCGACTACTTAAAAACTTACTGACAAATAAGAGAAAGATTCACCTAGAAAGGACTAAAAAATGATGTCCTTCGTTATGTCAAAGAATGCATCACTTGCCAACAAAATAAAGCAGAGCATACTTATCTTGCAGGTCTATTGCAGCCATTACCTATACCAGAACAAAAATGGGAAAGTATATCAATGGATTTCATTACAGGCCTACCACGATCTCAAGGTAAAGATTGTATTTTTGTTGTGGTTGATAGATTAACTAAATTTTCACATTTCTTATCTATCACGACAGAATTCATAGCTGTTCAGCTCACAAAATTATTCTTTCAAGAGGTGTTCCGCTTACATGGTTTACCAAAATATATAATCAGCGATCGCGATAGCAGATTTTTGAGTATATTTTGGGGGGAATTGTTCAGACTGACAGGTATGGAGTTGAATCACAGTACGAGTTATCACCCACAAAATGATGGACAAGCATAAATAGTAAACAAGTGGGTTGAGGGATACCTTCGTAATTATGTATCTGGACATCAGAAAGTGTGCGTTCGTTGGTTATATTTGGGTGAATATTGTTATAATACTATATATCATATATCTATTGGTATGACTTGTTTCAAAGCATTATATGGGTATGATGCACTATCTTTTATTGATCTTGCTTTTGATCAGAGTAATGTTCCCAAATCTCGTGACATGCTTCAGGAATACCAAGATATCTTGAAATCACTTAAGGAAAATTTGCAATGTGCTCAAAATCAACATAAAATTTATGCAGATAAGAAGCGTGTTGAGCGACATTTTGAAATTGGGAAATTGGTGTATCTCAGACTACAACCCTATAGGCGGCCATCTCTCAAGCTTAGTGGGGCTGAGAAATTGAAGCCTTGGTTTTATGGGTCATACCAGGTGGTTAGAAAAGTTGGTGCAGTTGCGTATGAATTGGATTTACCCGTAGGAAGCAAAATACATAATGTATTCCATGTATCTTGTTTCAAAAAAGCTTTGGGTTAGCAGGTGACAGTTTCAGGAAATCTCCCACCACTGGATGAAGAAGGGAAATTAGAGATAACACATGAAGTGATTTTGGAGACCCGAGATAGGCATTTGCATAATAGGACAATCAGGGAATATCTCATTAAATGACAAAATTTACCACTAGATGATGCTACTTGGGAAAATGAGTAGGTTCTTCAGCATCTTGGATTGCAGTTGCTTATGGGCAAGCAACATTAGACAGGGGAGATTGTAATGTTCACCAATAATTAAATTCCTGAAAGTAAATACGAAGCAATATTAATTATTTTATATTAATATTATAGCTTTGGATTAAATAATTAATATTTTTAATGCATTGATGAATAAAATAAAGTTAAACACCATAATTATCTTTAACTATTAAGATAGTTCTTATGGGAAATATAACTAACTGGTTCATTGAATAAAAGGATGACATGAGTTTGAATGATCATGACTTGTCTTTCCTGTACTCTCTCCCTTATAAAGTGATATTTCAATTCTATGTGCTTTGTCCTTGCATGTAACACATGGTTTTTCAAAATATTAATTGTACTTGTATTGTCACAATAAATAGTTACCGGTTCATACATATCAAGTTTAAAACCTTCTAACACATGTCTCATCCAGATTTCCTGCATGCAATTCATTGATGCAACACATACTCTGCCTTTGCTGTTGAATGTGATACACATGTTTTCTTCTTACTTGTCCAAGCAACCAATCTACCTCCAAGAAGAAAAGCTCCACCGGTAGTTCTTTTTCGGTCATCAATGTTGTCTGCCAAATCTGCATCAGTAAACACTTCCAAAGAAAAATAATTTTTATAAGGATACCATAGGCCATATACTATTGTGCATTTCAAGTACCGGAATATCCTTTTCACCGCTACCACGTGAGTCTCCTTGGGATCCTTCTGAAATCTAGCAACAAAACCAACAACATGTGAAATATCTGTTGGATTGATGATGATTGTAATATATTCATCATTTGTTGTCATTGATGAAACACTCTCTCACACACATATGATTATATTGATTACCGGTGTAGCTTCAATTGTTTACTCTGTCAACCGGTATGTTAGACGTTATACTAAGAGGTTTATCTCTAATCGGTACTTTGTGTCAACCGATATGTGCATAAGAGACAATATGTGATTATACTAAGTCGCTGTCAAGATGAAGGTCAAGATGGAGATCAAGCAAAGATTTGAGGACAATGGTTCATATGTTTTATTCAAATCGGTATTTGATTGTTCCAACCGGTATTTGGTAATTTTGTGATGAGTTACCACATTTCGTGATGAGGTACTTGCATCGACTACTTGGCGGAAATTTTTGTGATGAGTTATGATCACTTGTCCAGATACACTGCACCTAGGAAATTGTGTTATGATTTCTTAAGGCCGACATGAAATCATAAGGTCTACATATTGACATCGCAATGAATTATTTGATACAGTGAAAAGTGTTATGTTATGTGCGAAAAGAAAAAGTGTTCAGTTGCAGAGTATGTAGAAGAGCAGTGTTGAATATGTTTAGAAGGATCTGATTAAGCAAGTATTGTGCTACTCAGAACATATCAAACCATTCTTTTTGTTTTCTAACCATTACAACATAATAAAATCCCCTAACCGAGTAAGCTCTAACAAGCTTCAATGTATAAATCCTTCAACATGGTGATCCATTAGTTTGGATTCATAAATCCTCCACCAAGGTTACTCCTAATAGGGTACTACCTTTAACAGGGTATAAGCTTCTAATCAAGCTTTGGGATCTCTAACAAGATTCCCTCCTAGCAGAGCACTTAGTAGATCTTAATCGCTCAGTTATCTATTATTGCAGATAGTTAACTTGTGAGTTCCATCTCACCGTGGTTTTTACCTATTTGGGTTTTCCACGTACAAACACTTGTGTTATGGTGGATGCTTTACTTTTTGTGGATGCTGTTATATCATTTTGGATTGGATGCATTGTGTTTAAAAGCTTTGTTAAGTTCATCTACCGGTTAGTGTTTGAAGTAGTTTTATTTTGGTGTCACTGATTCACCCCCTCTCTTAGTGCTTTTTCAAGTCCATCAATATCAGGCCTAGTGTTAACAACATAATGCAACTTACCAATCATGGACCTGTATTCTTTTTCATCAACAAAAGGTGAATCATCCTGTTTAGACAATTTACAACCTGTCACCATCAGAGTACCAACCGGATTACAATCCTCCATTCCAAATGTTTTCAACACTTCCTTTACATACTTACTTTGATAGATAAATATTCCACCATCCAATTGCTAGACCTGCAACCCAATGAAAAAAATAATCTCACCAATAAGAGACATCTCAAATTCTTTCTTCATCTCCTCAGCAAAATCCATACATAAATCATCATCACCTCCAAAAATTATATCGTCTACAAATAGTTTAGTTATCAACACTTTGTCTCCATCCATCTTAAGATATATGTTACTGTCCTCACTGGTAGGGTGGAATTCTATATTGATCAGGTGTGCATTTAATCTTTCAAACCATGTTGTCGGTGGCCGCTTCAATCCATACAATGCCTTATGCAATTTGAAGACCATATCTTTATCCCTAGACAAAGTAAATCCATCCGGTTGTTCTATGTACACTTCTTCCTCAAGGATGCCATTAAGAAAAACATATTTAACATCCATCTGGTATACCTTAAAGCCTTTAAATGCAACATAAGCAAGTAACATTCCTACTCCTTCCAATCTTGCCACCGGTGCAAAGGTTTCTCCATAATTTTCTCCTTCTTCTTGTGCGTAGCCTTTGCATACCAACCTTGCTTTATTCCTCACAACCTTGCCTTCTTCATTCAACTTGTTTCTAAAGACCCATTTAGTGCCAATCACATTCTTGTCTTCCGGTCTGGGAACAATTGTCCATCTCTTGTTTTTCTCTATCTAATCTAATTCCTAATTTATAGCATTAATCCAATCATCATCCTTCAATGCCTCTCTAATTGTTTTAGGCCGAATTGTAGAAATTAGACACGAGTTTTCTCTTATTTTCCTTCTTGTTTATACACCAACATTTTTATCTCCAATAGTTGTTTCGTCAGAATGATTCGGTCTAATACATCTTGGTATTACTGGTTCTGGTGCTGTGCCTTCTGCTTCATGTTCTTCATTTTCTTCATTTCTCTCTTCATTTATCAGTTGAGCACCCATTTCTACATTTTCTTGCTCATCATTCTTTTGTACTTTCGATTCAATAAACACAAGTTTTTCTTCATCTTTCTTAGGTTCAAATCTGTTGGTCTTATTAGATTTGTCAGAGAGTTCATCTACCTTCACATTTGGACTCTCAATGGTCCTTTTTGTTCTCTTGTTGTAACATTTGAAAGCCTCACTCTTTGTAGAGTAAGCAAGAAAAACACCTTCATTACACTTTGCATCAAACTTTCTAGTGAAATCATCACGTTTAATGAAACATTTACTCCCAAAATTTTCAAAGTAACTTACAGTAGGAGTCTTTCTATGCCATAATTCATAAGGTGTTTTGTTGTTACCTCTCTTGACAAGTACCTGGTTGAAAGTGTAAACAACAGTGCTAACTGCTTCTCTCCAAAACATTTTTGGTAATTCACCTTGAATCAATATGGTTCTAGCAGCTTCAACAATTGTTGTAGTCATTCTCTCTGCTATCCCAGTCTGTTGTGGAGTTCTAGGAGCTAACATCTGCCTCTTGATTCCCTGTTCATCATAAAACTTCACAAACTCATCAGAAGTAAATTCTCCTCCTTGGTTAGAACTCAAATATTTTAAATTCTTCCTGGTATATTTCTCAACTAAAGCTTTGAATGCTTTGAATTTACTGAATGCCTAAAAATTTTCTTTTAGAAAAGTTACCCACATCATCTTGGAAAATCATTAGTGAAAATCATGAAATATTTATAACCAAAAAAGCTCTTAGTCCTCATAGGACCACAAAGATCAGTATGAACCAAATTTAGAATATTTTCTAAAGAGAATGACTTACTCTTAAAAGATACAAAAGCCATCTTACCCATCCGACAATCCTTACATAACACATTATCTAGTATAACAAGCTGGGGAAAACCTCACACGATACTTGATTTACTAACCTTTATCAAATTGTCAAAATTCACATGACAAAACCTCTTGTGCCATAACCAGCTATCTTCAATCTTTGCCACCAAACAACTATTCACATTAGAGTTAAGATGAAATAGATTACTTCTTGTTTGCTTTCTAGTAGAAATCAATTCTCCATTATTTCCAAGAATCCTGCACACTGCACTTTTAAATTCTAGAAGATATCCCTTATCATTTAATTGACCAACACTCAAACGGTTATGTTTTAATCCATCAACCCAAAAGATATCATCTGCATTACTTTTTCTATTTAATGAAATAGGTCCTTTACCTTTAACCATGTAGGGTGAGTTGTTACCAAACGTAACCACATCGCCATTAAATTCCTCAAGAGACAAGAACTTGTTTCTATCACCGTTCATGTGGTGTGAGAAACCACTATATATTATCCATTCATTACTTCTATTCATGTGAGACACCAATGCCTTTTCATCAGTCGGATCTTCCTTCACATCAAAAAACACTATCTCCTCATTGTCATCTTCTTCCAATTCTTCATTAGTTACTCCTTCATCAACTGCAACATAACAATGTTTCTATCATTTTCCTTTAAATTTACTCAACTTTTCTTTTCTATCACCGTTAGGACAATTTGCAACAATGTGTCCAATCTTATTGCAGGAAAAACACTTCAAGGGTAAATTACCTTTATACTTACCGGTCCCTCTAGGAAATATTTTCGCCAATAATGCCTCAAGTTCCATTAGATGATCTTCATTATCATCCTCACCTTTGCTACCGCCATGACTAGACCTGCAGTCATGATTATGATAAAAATCCTTTCCTTTCCTAGCAGATGTACCGGTTATAGAAGCTTTAAAAGCAGATCAAATGGTTTTGAAACACTATTATCAAAGCTGTTTAACTCAAATGTAGTTAACTTTCCAATAAGAGAATCAACAATGACCTTATCTTTAGAAATAGATCTCAGTTCTTGAATAGCAGAAACTCTAATAGCATATTGTGGTAGGAGAGTTCTAGGCATTTTACTAACAACAATATCATCATCAATCTTACCTCCAACACTCTTAATACCACCTACAACTTCAACTTCTTTAATCTTTTGACCATATTGTGCAATGTTCTCACCATCAACCATTTTTGTGTCATCAAATTTGCCTCTTAAACTTTCTTCTTTTTCTCTTTGAACATGTTCATCTCCTCCATAAACCAATTCTAATTTCTGCCATACCTCAAATGCAGTTTCTAATCCATGAACATCCATATACTTAGAATCAGATAAAGTACTTACAATTGCTTCCAAGGCTTGAATGTTTTCTTGTTGTTCTTTAAGCTCATGAGGTGTCAAGGGGCTAGTAGTAGGAGCAACATACTTGGTTAACACATGATTCCAATACTGAGCACCCAATCCTTTAATGCATATCTTCATTTGGTCTTTTCATATCCAACAGTTGTCCTTGGTAAACTTGGGAGCTTCCTTTTTCATCATCTTTCTTCAGGATAATTACCTCAAGCTATTAAGCTTTCTGCACACATAGGAACAACACTCTGATACCAATTGTCAATCTTAGAAGATTCGGTTAATATTGAGAGGGGGGGGGGGTGAATCAGTATTAACAATAATTTCAAACTTGAAACTTGAACTCATAAAACTTCACCAAATCAATCATAAACTAGTAATAAACTCTTTACCATTACTAGTAATCACTGATAACCAACTGTTAAATCAGTTTATCATAACTGCTCATTAAATGTTCATCAACATGCATAAACTGAAAGTAAAACATAACAACACAAAAACTTTCACCATATGAACAACATGTTTTTCACGTGGAAACCCAAATAGGGAAAAACCATGGTGGGAATTGGTACCCACAAAAATTGTGCACTCTTTCAGAATCTGCCCTGTTAGGAGCCTAGCCCTATTAGAAGCTTACAAAGATGCCCTGTTAGCAGTAGACCTTGTTAGGATCAACCTCGCAAGAAGATTTAACACTTAGATGTTGAGCTACCCGGTAAAGGGATTTACAATGAAAGGCAGGTTAGGACATACCCAGTTAAGGGATTTTGCTACTGTAATTGTTAGAGAACAACAATGAATGATCTGGGTATAACACTTAACTGCTTGTTTGACCACATCCAGTTCTTTCTTCAAATTTGGTACTCTTTGACAAATCTCATACTCTGGTTCGTCTTCACACTATTCTCAAAACCACCAACAAAACAAGCATCAACTATACCGACATAAATAACCTTTACAACTTAGTCGTTTACAAAACCCTAAGACTTACAACATAGATCATCATAGATCTTGTACAACTCATTACAAATCATCATTTATCATCTTATGGATCATTACATTCAATTATAAATAAATTACAATCGTTGAATGATCATCGCATCTCGATCTAATACAAAGTCAAACCCTTAGAACACTCCGCTAAGCACTTTGCATATTCCCAAGAAATTCTCTCTAAAAACACGCCAAAACATCATTCAAACACTTTACATGGTTTGTGCCACATCATCACCAACATTTGAACTTGATTTAGATCACCGCCAAACCAAAAATCATTACCGGTTAAGAGAGTTCTTTACCAGTCCTTAAACCCTAGTAAAAATATAACATGACTTCCGAGAACCAAAACATGATGCGGTTCAGATCAAATACATATTATAATGATAAAAAGTCATATTCTAAACCACAAATTCACTCATCACCAATCACCAGATCAAATCAAAACATTTCCTCATTTACCGGTTAAGGTCCTAATTCCCAGTTTCCTGTTCATTTACTGGTAAGCTCTTTCCGGTAGACCAAAAATACTAAGATGACAAAATAAAACATAGTAAACATTAGTTGCCATCAATGACAACACAAATAACTGATAAAAGTCATCCAATCATGCAATTTCAATCTCTTCATCACAATGTCATCACAAATTTTGCCAAACTGTTGAGAGATTTCTCATGAATACATAATGAGACTTGGAAATCCACTAGCAAGCCATCTACCAATTGTTCCTTAGTACTGTAAGAATATTTTTGTCTACTACAAAAGAATCCAAATGATCTTGGGGAAAAGATCTCTAATGCTTGTCATACCAACATTCTCATCATATGCTTCTATCACCTCAAATAACGTAGAACTAGCTATAAAAATATTATGTATGACAAGCATTTCTTAAAGACAATATCATTTCCTTAAGCCATTATCATTTCCTTATCTTATATTATGTCCAAATTATTAGAGATGATTCTATTGTAGAATGCATACATTTTTACAAAAATCCCTTAAACATTTCTAGATCAATTATCTCCCTCAAGGCACTTTCAACCAAAGGGATGCCAATGACAAAGACCTTTCTCATTCTTCCTAAATTAAATACTTAATATCCATCTCCTCCCATTTAAAAAGCACAATATGAACCTTGAGATTCATTATTATAGGGGAGGCGCTTGAATGAAAATAACTAACATTCCTCAATCACTTTGTCAACCACCCTGGTGTAGTCACAGTTAGGAGGGGCCTCAATGAGATCTATCCAGATCATGCAGCAAGAGTAAAGACAATGAAAGAAAGACAATATGATGGAGGCAATGCAAAGCTGAGTGAATTAGATCATGAAAATTGATTACAAATAACAGGTAAAATCCATACTACAAGATTCGACTCACTAGCCTGTTACATACATGCTCAATTACAGAATCGGTCAACTCCGGACCTCTAAATCTTATGATACATCTTCTATATTCTCTCTAATGAATTATGATGCTTAATTAAATTTATTTATATGGTCTAAAGGGATCTGGGTTGGCCTAAGAGGGATGAAATGTCAAAGAACATGATCAAACGTGTAAAACACTAGGTCGGCCTCCGCCAAAGAGAATCCTTCAAAAAATCCAAGGGAAGAAGTGCAGATTAGAGGGAAGGTCGACCGCACACCAAGGAAAATTGGAATCAATGAATTGAAGATCCATAAGCTATGGGAAGAATCCACAAGACTCACCAATAGCAAATAGGTCCAAGCGGTTATGGTGTTCTAAGCCAAAAAATTGTCTCGAAATCCAAAAGAGATAACTTACCGGAAAAAGATCCAAACATCTTGCGGTTCAGGAATAAGGAAGATAATCATGTTCACAAGAAAAATCCATCTCCGCAAGATCTGGTGAGAAAATACAAGAAAATGTAGAAATAAATACTGAAACTGCAAAACAAAAAACAAACTGAAAAGAAATGTTTTTGGTTGATGCAAGATTGCCAAGAACCGGGGATGCTCCTGCATCAGACATCCGGGGTTGTTGAAAAAGTGATTCCCTCACTTTGTTAGGGTTAGAAGAAAACCAAGGCGGTCCACCTCTTCCTGAGAAATCCAAGATGAATCTTCAACTAGTATGTTCTTCCATTTCACAAGATACTCCTTGTACTGACTACTCCGGGTTCTATGCCTAGCCTACTATCCAAAATGTCTTCAATTTGATCTGGTTCCTTCTGGGGCAACTGCTTCTCCAAGTCTGCAATACCGTCTTCACTAAATTTTGATTCATGATACTGATGTAGATCTATAATGTTGAATATAAGTGAATTGCTCAAACTATCCAGTAACTCCACTTCATATGCATTTTCAGAACTGAATTTCCTCAAGATCTTACAAGGTCCAAACTTCCTCATCTGCAACTTGTTATAAGTTCCAACTGGAACTCTTTATTTTCTTAGGTACACCATCACTTCATCACCAAATTCAAATTCTTTATGTCTTCTCTTCTCATCTTCTTTCTCCTTATACTTTTTATTCATATCCTCCAATTGTTGTTTAACCTGAATATGCAAGGCCTTCATGTGATCTGCAAATTCTTATACTTCTGCACTCCTCTTGTCTTCATTACTGATATCTCTCAATTTTGATATACCTCTAGGGTATGCTCCGGTAACAATCTCAAAAGGTGTTCTTCTGATACTCATGTATACTGAATTATTGTAGGCAAACTCTACATGTGCAAGGATCAAATCCTAACTTCTGGTCTTCTCTCCAACTAAGCATCTCAACAAATTTCCCAAACTCCTGTTTACTACCTCTGTCTGTCCATGAGTTTGTAGGTGAAAAGTAGATCTGAATTTCAAATCTGTCTTCATCTTTTTCCAAAGTGTTCTCAAAAAATAACCAACAAACTTAGTGTCTCTGTCTAAAACTATGCTCTTAGGTAATCCATGCAATCTCACTACCTCCTTGAAAAATAAGTCAGCTACATGCACTTCATCTGATGTCTTCCTACAAGGTATGAAATGAGCCATCTTAGAGAATCTATCCACCACCACAAATATAGAATCATTTCCTCTCTGTGTCTTAGGTAATCCAAGTATGAAATCCATGCTTATGTCCTCCCAAGGTCTCTTTGGTACTGTCAAAGGTTTATATAATCCCACATTCTGACTACTACCTTTTGCAACTTGAAAAACTCTAAAACTTTGCACAAATTTCCTAACATCCTTATGAATCTGAGGCCAAAAGTAATGTTCACTCACCAATGCTACTATTTTGTCAACACCAAAGTGTCCACCATATCCTCCACTATGCTTCTCCTTTATCAAATTCTCCCTCATAGAACTCTTAGGTATACATAGATGAACTCCTCTGAATAACATCCCATCCTAAATGAAATGATCCAACCACTTACTTCTATCTACCATGATTGGTGCTCTACATGCTTTCCAAGGTTTTGCAAAATCCGGGACATCATCATACAAGGTCTTTAATTCCTCAAATGCTAATACTGTCACTCTCATCTCTATCAACAATTTCCTCCTTCTACTCAATTCATCAACAACTTTGTCTGACTTTACACTTCTATGCTTCAACACAAAGGTGTAACTCTGCAAGAATTCTACCCATCTCATATTTCTCTGATTCAACTTACTCTAACTATTTAAATACTGCAAGACTTGATGATCAATATACAACACAAATTCCTTATGCAATAGGTAATGTCTCCACTTAATCAAATCTTGAACTATAGCATAAAATTCCTGATCATACACTGAATATCTTTTCTTGGCATCATTCAACTTTCATTGAAATAAGCTACCGCTCTCCCTTCCTGGCTGAATACTGCTCCAATTGCATTCCCACTTGCATCACAATCCACTTGAAATACTTTGTTGAAATTCGGTAAAGCTAACATAGGCTGCTCAGTCACCTTCTGCTTCAACAATTTAAAACTCTTATTTGCTCTTGTTGTCCACTTGAATTCCTTCCTATCTCCTCTCATTGTGTCAATCATAGGGCTACAAACTGAACTGAAATTTCTGATAAACTTCCAGTAGAAACTAGCCAATCCATGAAATGATCTTACCTCTCCAATGCTTTCCGATGTAGGTCATTCAACCATGAATCTTACCTTCTCAGGGTCCATCTTCAATCCATTTACAGACATCCCAAAACCTAAATAGACCAACTCTTCTTTCAAGAAAGTACACTTCTTAAAATTTATTAGCAACTTCTCCTCTCTCAACCGTTGCAAAACTTGTCTTAAATGCAACAAATTCTCCTCTTTTGTCTTACTGAAAATCAGAATGTCATCCAAAAATACAATAACAAACTTACCCGAGAATTTCTTCAATACCTCATTCATCAAGCTCATGAAAGTACTTGGTGCATTAGTCAACCCAAAAGGCATCACCAACCATTCATACAATCCTTCATTTTTCTTGAATGTTGTCTTCCACACATCTCCTTCTCTGATTTTGATCTGATGATATCCACTCTTCAAGTCTATCTTTATGTAGTATTTAGATCCAGTCAAACAATCCATTATGTCATCCATCCTAGGCAAAGAGAACTAGTACTTCACTATGATTTTATTTATTGCTCTGGAATCGATACACATCATTTTCCATTCTTCTTAGGTGCTAACGCTTATGGTACTACACAAGGACTCAAACTTTCTCTGATTAAACCTTTCCTCAATAACTCCTATACTTGTCTATTCAACTCTTCATTCTTTGCCAGTGTCATCCGGTGTGCAACTTTGTTAGGCAAACTAGCTCATGGAATCAGGTCCATGCAATGACTAATACTTCTCACAGGTGGTAATCCATCAGACACATTATCTAAAATGATGTCTTCATACTTTGTTAGAAATTCTTTTCTTCTGCGGTTCTTCATCATCATGTTTCGGGTTCTCAGTCTTCTCATCCTGAATCCATGCTATTTGGTAAGGCTTAGGGTATTTCAATCTATTCAACTTCAATTTATTCACCATTTCTTCTGAAATAAGATTATCCAAACTACCACTATCAATAACTACTTTACAACACTTACCAGATACCTTACACTTGGTCTTGAACAAATTTATCCTTTGCAAGGGCTCCTTATCCTCTCTAGTATGACACAAGGCTCTCCTCATCATTATCAGTTCTCCATCTTCCAGTTCGTTAGCTGATCCCATGGGGTTTTCTTCTACCAATGCTATTCTCCTAGTGTTCTCTGTCTTCTTACATTTGAAAGAACGATGTCCTTCTCCTCCACACTTAAAGCAAGTTCGTCTAAACACTCTCTTATCTTGTCTTCTATCATCTTTTCCAAAATCTTCATTCTGATAACCATTAGGTTCTCTTCTATAGTAGAAATTTTTGTCATCCTTCCGGTATGAACTACTATGTTTGATTACTTCATTGTCCTTGTTCTGATCTATATAGGTTCCTCTTCCTCCAGAATATCCTCTTTCTTCAGAAAACCTTCCACCTCTACCTCTCTATCTCTGCTCATGTCTTTTGTTCAACTTCTCTTCTGCTTTCAAGGCATATTGGTAAGCTTCTTCAACACTTTACAACTTGATCAAACCGAGTTCATCTTGTATAGACATCCACAAGCAATTCAAATATCTTGCAACATGTTCAATCTCATCATCGACATGTCCAGATTTGATATTCATCTTGTACAACACTTCAGTGTACTCCTTCACACTATATTTTTTCTGCTTCAAGTTTTGTAACTTCTAGAATAGGTTTACTTGGTAATCAGTTGGCATAAACTTTGATTTTAACTTGGCAACCATCTGCTCCCATGTTTTGATCTTTTGTTTTCCTTTTCTCTGTCTATCAACCCGCGAATGCTCCCACCAAAGAGATGCATGACCTTTCAAGTGAGTACAAGCATATTTTACCTTCCTTTCTTCCACGGTGTTCTCAAAATAAAAATACTTCTCCAACTTCGAGATCCAATCCATTAATTCATCCGAATCCAACTTACCATCATACTCCAGTGGGGTAAAATGAGGTTTGGTGTTTGCCCTACTCAAAACCCTCAAGAACCTCTTTTCATTTGGATTGATTGCTGGTGGGTTTGCTACTTGTTCTGTTGGTGTTTCTTCTTCTTCATCTTCAATATGTCTACCTCTTCTATAGGCCGTTTCAATGACTTCTAACCGAGCTGCAATTCCTCTCAATATTTCCATCATAGCAGGGTCTGCATTCCCACATGATCCACTATTCCTATTTCCCCTTCACGCCATCTTCACGCCAGTCCTTTGTAGCTCCAGGCGGATCCACAATCCGTCACCCCACAACAAAGTTTCAGGACAATGCAATCTCCAAAATGAAATCTCACTCTGATACCACTTGGTGTAGTCAAAGTTAGGAGGGGACTTAATGAGATCTATCCAGACTATGCAAAAAGAGTAAACACAATGAAAGAAAGACAAGATGATGGAGGCAATGTAGAAATGAATGAATTAGATCATGAAAATTGATTACAAATAACCGGTAACATTTAGACTACAAGATTCGGCTCACTGGCTTGCTACATACATGCTCAATTACAAAATGGGTCAACTCCGGACCTCTAAATATTATGATACATCTTCTATATTCTCTCTAACGAATTATGATGCTTTTTTACATTGATTTATATGGTCTAGAGGGATCCAAGTCGGCCCAAGAGGGATCGAATTCTGAAGAACAAAGATCAAAGATGTAAAACATAGGTCGGCCTCCACCAAAGAGAATCCTCCGTAAAATACAAAGGAAGAAGTGTGGATTAGAGGGAAGGTTAGCCACATACCAAGGAACATTGGAATCAACAAACTGAAGATCCGTAAACTATGGGAAGGATCCACAAGATTCACCAATAGCAAATAGGTTCAAGCAATTCTGGTGTTCTAAGCCAAAAAAATATCTTAGAATTCAGAAGCGATAATTTGCCGAAAAAATATCCAAACATCTCGCGGTTCAGGAATAAGGAAGTTACTCATGTTCACAATCAAAAACTATCTCCGCAAGATCTGGTGAGCAAATACAAGAAAATGTAGAAATAAATGTTGAAACTAAAAAACATAAAAGGAACTGAATATAAATGTTTTTGGTTGAGGCAAGATTGCTAAGAACTGGGGATGCTCGTGCATTAGAACCCATATTAACCAATGCAAGTGATAATATATCAAATCCACCACAATCCATTATTTCAGCCTAATAAAAAAAAATTGTCCATTTATGTCATGGACCAAATTCATATGGTTTTATCATCCTTATGCCAAGGGAGGGAATGATGTCTCTTCAAAACTTCATTTGTACAACCCTTGGTGTAAGATCATCTTTACTCAGTTGTGGTTATACTATGGATTGAAATTGATAATTGGTTCTAGGTAGGGCTAAATTGTTTCATCTTTAGTTGATGTACCAAAGGCTATGGAGTTACTATTGGCATTATGCTGAAATTGCTTATGTGTTGTCATTGACGTCAACACTGTGCTCCAGTTGGATATGGTTCTGTCCTGGTTGGTTACTGCCATCCCAATTGGTTCCTGTTCTGGTTGGACTTGGTTATTAGTTTTTCTAATCTGGTATGATCAGATCGTTGGTTATTTAGGATGGTTATATGCTTATCACATTCAGTTGGTTCATGATTTGGTGCTCCGAAAGCTATCGCTTATGTTCTGGATTACTGGTTGATATTCTTAGTATCGATTGGCTTTACCGGTTGATGATATTTGATGATTTGGTTAAGTGATTTTGGTCCGAATTATAGAAATTGTTCCTAACGTGCTGAAGGTGTTCTTGATCATGTCCTAATTTTTTGGTGGCTTTTCATTGGCTGGTGTGATGATTTGGTGATCCTATTTGGATCCGGTTGGTTATTCTGTGTTATTTCCACTAAGGGTTTCTACTGGTTGGTGAAATGTGTTGATATAGGTCTTAGTGGAATTTAAGGCAGATATAATTATTTGGGAATTTGAATTAAGTCCATGCTATGAAATGTAAATCATAATATTGGTTCGGTGGTATCATGTGATTAAATTTTTATAATTATGGTTTATGGGTTTAGGGTTTAGCCGACCTTGTTGTCAAGGTTGATGATCTGTATTTATAGGCGATATATTCATGCAATTTATAGAGGATGATACATTATACTTATGTCTACATTATCAGAGAGAGGTAATTTTGCGAACAAAAATATACCATTCAGGGAAGGGTTGTGAAGGTTTTAGAGTTGCAGGGCAGACATCTGTGCTTAACGGACTGTATCAAGCATTAGGAGATTCTATTCTCATAGTTCATTTTCTCCAAATTGTAGTCCGATGTTTATGTTAGAGTTATCTTTTATTAGCTAATAATTATTTATTTAATTATTAGTCTATTATACTCTACGCTTAAGCTAAACCTAGAGGAATCTTATAATTCTTTAGGGTTTTCACCTTAAGGGTTTCGAGTATCCTTTTATAAGGATTCTCTCTTTGTATTTTCATAACAACTGTAATTATTGAATTGCATTCTTGTTGCACAATCAATATGACTCCTCTTTTCTGGATCTCTGAATTCTGGCCTCCATAGCTTTTTTGCTTCTCTCCTTCTATGACAGGTTTGCATGCAAGTAATCTTTGGGAGCTATAGAGTTGATTTTTCCTCAAATCCAATATGGTATCAGAGCTCCAGATCTACATGCCCTTGTTCTCTTCATGAGAGTTTTTGGGCCTTGTTCTTCATATCTGTGTATTAGGGGGTTTGTATAGTTTTTTTTTTTTCCCATTTCTAGGGGTAACGGATTTTTCGGTACATTTTGGTGCCAAAAGGACCGCATAGTTGGATTCAGAAGGTTGATTCCATGAATTTTGATATATAATTTTCCTATTTTCGGTGACAGAGGCATCTGACACATGATTTTTTATTGGCATGTTTTTCGAGGCACAAAAAATCTGTACGACTGTACCTGGAAATGCGTCAGAAAATTTTCGTCAATTCTTTTCCCCCCCCTTTTAACGCCCTAAAAGGGTTTTTTTTTTCTTTTTCTTTTGGCCTTAACTTGGTCATATGGAGGCAGTTTTTCAAAAGCCTTATATCGTCGGAAAGCTCTTTTCGAGCTCTATCCAAATTGGGAGGTTTGAATTTTTGTTTTTTTGATGGCGTTTTTTTTGGTCAAATCTAGAGGTTCATTTTTGCACTCCGGGAGACATAACTTGAGCATTCGAACTCCGTTTTTTAAAAACTTTATATCGTTGGAAAGCTAGTTCTTTGTTCTTTCCATTCATATGAGTTTTATTTCTAGATTCTACTCTAGGTATATTTTATTCATTTTTTTGCTTTTCAACACTCTGGTAAATATCTTGGATGTTTCATGTCCTAGGATCTCTTTCTTTGAGTAGGATGTCTCGTCTTTGGCTATTCTTTCTAATTCTAGTCTTCTGATAATTGTAGCATTTTATTTATGCAAACACACTGAAATAAAGTGCTTGTGTGCATTGTATACTTGGGATCTTGTACATCTTGTGCCTTAATGTACATGCACTACTTATAAAGTGCCATGGGGGGGTTGATGTTTTCCTTTATTTGCCATCTACCTTTGTCATGTGAGTGTTCCTTCCATGACATTAGTTTCATGATGTGTGTCAAGTGAGTGTTCCTTCCACGATACTATGTGTAGTCACACAAATCTGTCCATTTTAATTAAATGAATATTTCATATTTATTTGATTAAAAATCCACTAGCCATCAGTTAATTAAATAAATATTTAATTAATTCATCTCCAAACATTCTTCTATTAATTAAATAAATTATTCAATTTATTTTAATTAATTCATTAAATCAAATTCCATTCAATTAAATAAATAAAATCTATTTATTTAATTAAAATTCCCTTTTCCTCTTTTAAATAAATTAAATAAAACATTTATTTAAATCATTATCCCCACCCCACTTGCATTTTCCTACAAATGCAACTTGCACACATTTTGAAATAAATGAATTTTTATTTTAAATAAAATCTTATTTTCCCTCACCCACCAAATCCACTTGCAAAATCTAATCCCCTTCTAGACTCTTCTAAACCCTTCCTAATTAGCCTAATCCATCTTCTAAACTTTGTCACATTCCTAAACAAAATGGAGTCACTTCTCAAAGCCTAAAAGTCTTTGATAACCATTAAAGGCTTTCAACCTTCAACCACTAAATGTCTCAAAGTCTTGGATAACCTTTGAAAGCTTCCAACCTTCAACCACTTAATCCACAAAGTCTTCAAAAACCATTAATGGTTAACCCAAACCCTCCCACATGGTTAAAACATTTGTTTTGACTCAACCTCTACCCAACCCAAGGGTCTCATCAGGCCTTTAATGCTTTGACCATGATTATCTCTTAATCATTTGCACAAAGGTTTATCCTTGCATTAACTCCTAATCCAGTGGGTAATCCTAATTTAGACTTAACCCTTAGCCTTTAGATAACCATGAGGTCTTCTCAGGCCTTTAATGCCTCCAACCTCTTCTCTCAACCCAATCCTATGTTGACACTTGTCACTATTTTATTGGTGCCAATTGTGCACATGGATCCCCAACTTCAAGCTTGACCCTTGATTAAACCCTTCAATCTTGGCCATCCATTGCTCCATTTTTCCTATAAATAGAGCCCATTTCTTCATAATCAAAATCCTGAAAACTTGTATGCATTTAGGCTATAGACATTTTAGAGAGCATTTAGCATAAGCAATCTAACATTTTGTCTTTTTGGTAAAATCAATCATTTTAATATTATCATAGTATTTAGCTTTTCATTTCATATTTGAAGCTTAATATTAAATCTCAATCCTCCATAAGAATCCATAGTGCAAAAAGCTGTTGAGAGCTACACTATTTTGGAACTTGGAGAGGAGAGGAACAAGGGAGAAGGAGCTAAGGCCATGCTAAGAGGCAGTTGGAGATGCCTAATAATCTTTGTTTCATTTATTAGATACATTAGCATGCTTTTAGTGTCTCTCTTGGTATGCCTTCATAGACTAGTTTTTGATTGACTAACACTAACGGTTTTTGTGTCTTTGGTGTTGTTTATCATTTGCTAACCTTGTGCCATTTTGCAGGGCATCACTATGTACTTTCTCTGCACCTTTGATGTTCCTGGTTCTTCATCATGCAACTCTTGTTGGTCATACTTTTCAGTGTACCTGTCCCTCTCCCTTTTCAACATTATGGGGAGGTTTGTCCTATTGTTCTAATGCTTCCTTTGTTTGATTGATCAGCTCTTCAGGATTTGGTGTTTCATTCCATCTGTATCTTCAAGTTCAGTTGTTTGCCTTTGTTTGCCATCTGATTCGAGTAGTGTCATTTGAGGGCACTCATGCAAATTACAGTCTTCTCTACTTGGTCATGTTCTATTTCAGTGGAGGTTCTTCAGATCAGTAGTTACTTTTCAATAGTGTTTGCAACTATTTCTTGCTTAAGTGGTGTTCTTCATTCTCTTCTTTTTGTTCCTATCTTCTAGAACACTCTTGTTTGGAGGCTTCTTAGTCCTTCACTTGAGCTTTCATCTCTTTTTGGAGAGGGGTTTTGTTCCCATAGGGTTTTCTCCTTTTTCTCCACTTTACAAAGATTTTTATCATACTTGGGTACCTCATTAGGCCTAGTTGCCAAGAACCCATTGTTGCTTTCCTGCATTTTTTACATGTTTTTTTAGTCCTTAGTTATTTTTTAACTATTCCCTAAGTTCATCTTAAGGGGGGGGGGGGTGTTAGAGTTATCTTTTATTAGCTGATAATTATTTATTTAATTATTAGTCTATTATACTCTACGCTTAAGCTAAACTTAGGAATATTATAATTCTTTAGGGTTTTCACCTTTAGGGTTTCAAGTATCCTTTTATAAGGATTCTATCTTTGTATTTTCATAACAACTATAATTACTAAATTACATTCTTGGTGCACAATCAATATGACTCCTCTTTTCTGGATCTTTGAATTCTGGCCTCCATAGCTTTTTTGCTTCTCTTCTTCTGTGACAGGTTTGCATGCAGGTGATCTTTGGGAGCTGTAGAGTTGACTTTTCCTCAACTCCAATAGTTTATGTAAGTTAGTGAGTTGACCTGATTGCAAGTGCAATCCCCATTGTAATTATTTCACACACGGTTGTAGAAGTATTATCTAATTGTGGGTAGGGTTTCCCATTGTGTTTTTTCCCTTTACCAGGTTTTCCACGTCAAAATATTGGTGTTGTGTGTTCTATGCTTTCATGCTTTATCTTTCATTGTGCTGTTTATATTGTGCTTTGATAAATGGTTTACAAACTGCATTAATTGTTTATACTTATGGAAAACTGATTCACCCCCCATCTCAGTTTTCCTCCGGTATCAGAGATTCTAACAATTGGTATCATAGCAAGGTCCTCTCTGCAGAAGGTTGACCGCTTGAGGAGATCTAATGACATCAACTTCTATATTTAATCCCTACCAGAAGGAGAGTCCCATATTTGATGGTACAAATTACAAAATATGGAAGGAGCAAATGAAGATTCATCTGAGATGTCTTGGAGCAGAAGTTTGGGAGATAACAGAGAAAGGGTATACACCTCATGATCCTAATCTGGAACTCCGGAACTTGCTGATGAACAAAAGAATTTTGATAATGATGTCAGAGAGAAAGAAGCTTTTTTAAGTGCTCTATCAAATGAGAAGCTATTGAATTCCACAGAATTGGAAAATGCAAAGCAGATCTGGTTGAAGCTTGAAACTCTTTATGAAGATGACCAAGCAGTAAAGATTGCAAAACTTGAAGGTTACCAGGTGAGATATGAAACTTTGAAGATGGAAGAAGATGCGA
The DNA here is from genome assembly GCF_030272615.1 of Cryptomeria japonica. Lineage (NCBI taxonomy): Eukaryota > Viridiplantae > Streptophyta > Pinopsida > Cupressales > Cupressaceae > Cryptomeria > Cryptomeria japonica. Next base: position 115,989,620 of record NC_081409.1, read on the forward strand.
AGATAAGTTATTTCATGGATAGAGTGAATGAGATTTTCATGGGAATCAAATGCTGCCATGGAAATGTTAATGAGGATGAAGTTGTTATATGCTAAAGATTTGGAAGACAGAGAAATTGAAAATTTGGAAGCCCTAATTGCCAGAAGAATCCCTAAAGGACATGTTGGAAGTAAGTATGAAGGAAAGGATCCTTTTAAATTTTTTTCATGCAATAAGATTGGTCATTTTTCTTCTAGATGTTCTGAAAGAGATGCTAGGAATCATGAAAGATTTATGAGGAATTATAAACCTAATCCAGAATATTAGAACAGACCTAGATTTAGAAGGAATAAGGATAAATGATGTTACTATGCTGGTGATGATGATTTTTATATTACTGATGATGATGACAACCCTGTGAGTGGATCCGGAAATGGAAGGTCTGCCAAAGAGTAGGTCTTTATTGCTATCAAGGATGCTTCTCTGGAATGTGTCATTGATACAAATCATATTGAAGAGAAGGCTCTAGCTGCTAAAATTAAAGAGAAGGATGAATGGGTTATAGACAGTGGTTTCTCACATCATATGACTGGCGACAAGAGGAAATTCCTAACTCTGCAAGAATTTGATGGCGGACTAGTAAGATTTAGAGACAACAAGGCATGCAGGATCAAAGGCAAAGGAACAATAACTTTGGAGGGTAAGACTAATACTAACAATGTTTATTATGTTGAAGGTTTGAAGCATATTGTTTTGAGTGTAGGTCAGATGGTGGATAGAGGATTTCATTTGCAATTTAAAGATGGAAAATGCAAGATTATTAATAGATTTGGTTTGGAAATTGCCTTTGGAACTTAGACCAAAGGAAACATCTTTCATTTTAACTTTGGTGAGAAGGCTTGTTTGATTGCTTAGATTGATGAAAGTTGGCTATGGCATAAGAGGATGTATCACGTGAATTTTGATTGCATAGTGAAGATTAGTTCAATATAGGCTGCCAGAGATTTTCCCAAGATTATCAAGCCTCATAATCCGGTATGTAGAGAATGTCAAATGGGTAAGCAAGTTAGAACTTCTTTCAGAATCATACATGATAAATATAATGAAATTCTTGATCTTATTCATACTGATCTGTGTGGATCGGCAAGGACTAAAAGTTTTCAAGGTGATAGATACTTTATGTTTCTTATTTATGATTACTCTAGAATGATGTGGGTTGCATTTTTGAAAGAAAAATGAGAAGCTCTTGAGAAATTCAAAATTTTCAAAGCTATGGTTCAGACAGAAACAAGATTGAAGATAAAATGTTTAAGATCAGATCAAGGTGGTGAATTTACATCTGGTGAGTTCAACAACTTTTGTGAGAAACATGGAATCAGAAGACAATTTTTTGCACCTAGAACTCCACAACAGAATGGGATAATGAAAAGCATAAATGTCAAAGTAGATGAGAAAGGTAATAATCAGATTAGATCATATGACCATGGACCGAAAGATGAGATTGTCAGATCAGAACCGGTTGTGCAAGAGTCAGTTCAGAGCATTGATCCATTTTCTCCGATAATGTCAAAAAATCCCATTGTGAGCACTGTTGATGAGCAAAAAGAGTCAAAAAGTCAAGATAATTCAAAGACTCCCAAGTATGTAAAGCTAAATCATTCTGAAGATCAGATTAGTGGAGACAAAAGGAAAGGTGTGATGACAAGAAGAAGGCTAGCTACTGAAGAGGTATGTTTAATTTCTCAAAGTGAACTAGAATATTTTATTGAAGCAAGTAAAGATGAGAATTGGATGAGAGTTATGGAAGAAGAATTGAATTAGATAGAAAAGAATAAAAAATGGGAATTGGTTCCTAGGCCTAAAAATAAAAATGTTATTGGAACCAAATGGGTTTTCAGGAATACATTAAATGAGGAAGGTCAGGTTGTAAGAAACAAGGCTAGATTAGTTTGCAAAGGATATTCACAGGAAGGAGTTGATTATGATGAAACTTTTGCTCCGGTTGCTAGGATTGAAGCGGTAAGACTATTTCTTGTCTATGATGCACACAAGAACTACAAGGTATATTAGATAGATGTTAAATGTGCATTTCTAAATGGAGATCTTGAGGAGGAAGTCTACGTTGAGCATTGTGATGGATTTTTATTATCAGATGACAAGGACATGGTTTGCAAATTGAAGATAGCTTTATATTTACTGAAACAAACCCCTAGAGCATAGTATGCTAGATTAGATAAATATCTTTCAAAGATCAGTTTTAGCAAAGGTAATGCTGATAGTAACTTACATTATAAGATTGAGCATGATGACATACCAATCATTGAAGTCTTTGTTGATGATATCATTTTTGGAGGAGAAGAAAGTTTATGCATGAAATTTGCTGATGATATGAAGAATGAATTTGAAATGTCTATGATTGGAGAGATGAAATTTTTCTTAGGTTTATAGATTACTCAGACCGATAATGGTATTTTCGTTTGTCAAACTAAGTATGTAAAGAAATTTCTTAAGAAATTTGGTCTTGAAAATTCAAAACCTTTTGGTACTCCTATGATAACTGGTTGCAAATTGTCTAAGGAAGACAAGTCTCCTAGAGTGAACCCATCTAGATACAAATCAATGATTGGTGGATTACTGTACTTACTTCAAACCAAACCGGATATAATGAATTCTATCTACATTGATTCTAGATTTGAGTCTGATCCGAGAGGAAGTATGATATTGTTGTTAAAAGGATATTCAGATATTTGGTAGGAACACTAGATTATGGGTTGTGGTATCCAAAGGATGATGATTTTAGATTACGTGCCTATATAGAATCAGATTGGGAAGGAGATGTTGATGAAAGGAAGAGCAATATAGGTGGTTCATTCTTTCTTGGGAAGAAATTGGTTTCATGGATTAGCAAGAAACAATCATGCACTTTATTATCTACTACTGAAGCTGAATAGGTAGCTGCTGCAACTAACTGCACTCAGATCTTATAGATGAAGCAAATGTTGAAGGATATAAGGGTAAGTTATGATGAGCCTATTGTTATTCACTATGATAATACTGCTACTGTTGATATGTCAAAAAATCTGGTATTTCATTCCAAATCAAAACACATTTCTATAAGGTATAATTTCTTGAATGAAAAGGTTGAAGCAAAGGAAGTCAGGTTGGTATATGTGCCTACTATGGAACAGATTGCATATATTATAACTATGCCATTGCCTAAAGATACTTTTAAATATGTCAAAGATTAGTTGGGGGTCACCACCCCTCTGGAAGAGACTTAGAGATGCCGGGATGCATCAATCCAGTGAGCTTATCAGAAACATATTCTGATCCGGGTTGATGGGATGATGCTGCTGCTCAGGGGGAGTAGTCAGCTATTTGGTTTGGCATCAACCCTTTGTCATTGATGTCAAAGGGGGAGATAGTGTTCATGTGAAAAACACAAAATCTTAGGGGGAGAGATATTTTTTTGGTTCTTGATTGTTTGGGGAGATTGTTGGCATTCCTTGGCACTTGGATGTTTTTCACATTCAGTGTTGCCATCAATGCCAAAGGGGGATATTGTTGGCAATATGATGAAATTGCTTATGTATTGTCATTGATGTCAATATTGTGCTCCAGTTGGATATGGTTATGTCTTGGTTGGTTACTACTATCCCGGTTGGTTCCGGTTGGACTTGGTTATCAGTGATTTGACCCGGTATGATCAGATCATTAGTTTTGGTTTTGGATGGTTATTTAGGATGGTTATATGCTTGTCACATTCAGTTGGTTCATGATTTGGTGCTTTGAAAGCTATCAATTATGTTTTGGATTGATGGTAGGATGAAAGAATAAGTATCTGGTAGATTACTGAGAGGGGGGGGGGGGGTTAATCAGTAAATAGAAAAACTGATAAAAACTTCCCAAACTCAAACTCAAACATACAAAGTAAACTTATCAATAAAATACCACCGTCAAGATCAATACTCATAAGAATATCAGTTGACTGTTACAACAACTTAACAGTAAACAACATTTTACTTGTAAACATCCAAATGCTTTATCATATGCCAATGCTTCATTTCTCAATGCTTCCAATTATCATGCCTTATCGGAAATAGTTAAATAGTTAATCAAATCAACCATAAGATCATAACCACAAAAACATTCACCACATGACACAAGTATTTATACATGGAAAACCCAAATAGGTAAAAACCACGGTGAGATGAGAATCACAAGATAATATCTGAACTGTTTTGAAGTTCACTCTATTAGGAGCCAAGCCTGTTAAAGCTCTTACAAAAGTCCTATTAAGAACTGATCCTGTTAGGAATCACCCAGTTAAGGGATTGACTACTACCTTGTTAGAAGAAAATACCTTGTAAGGAGTAACCTTAGTAGAGGATTTGAAAATCCAATCTAATGGACCACCTTGTTAGAGGATTTAATAAGCAACCAAGCTTGTTAGAGCTTACCCAGTTAGGGGATTTCAATTCTGTTGTAATTGTTAGAAAACATCAGGAGTTTCTTGATCTGTCTTAATAGCACTACACTTGCTTGATCAGATCCATTTAAGCTTCTATCTACCTTTACTCAAACTGCAGACTCATTCTCTAGTTCGACAACCACACACTCAATTGATTTCTGCCAACTCTTAACAAAACAACTTCGTTGACCTTAAATACAAAGCAATTAGGTCGGTAACACAACAAAAATCTAATCCTCTCATTGTGATTATAAACAAGTTGGTACAAGCATGACCATTGGATTTCATAGTAATCTCTACACATCAATCAAGAAAACCTCAACTGCTCCTTGATTACCACTTCATCAAGCTCAGTAACTCATCATGCATTTTGCATTAGATGCAATACACTTTTCTCATTCCCTAGACAAACAACCACGCCAAAATATTTTGAACTTGTCTTCATACAATGACCTTACATGTCACCATCATTAATGCTCAACATCAGATCATAAACCAACATCACCAATTCAACAACCTTAATCGATTAGGGTTTAACAAAAACAACTAGTAGGGTTTAACAAAAACAACTGGTAGGGTTTATCGGTTACATAACATAGAAAGTGTTTAACCTTTTACTCCGATTACCGGTTCAACTCACAAACTTACATACTGGTTTACAATAACAACAATATCAACAATATCATTACCGATTCAATTAACATCAATGACAACATAACATATCATTAGTGCAATCTTCATGCAAATGCCAACATGGATTACCGATTGATATTTCTTGGTACCGGTTGGCTTTGCTGGTTGGCGATATTCGATGATTTGGTTAAGTGATTTTGGTCTGTCTTATAGAAATGGTTCCCAATGTGCTGAAGGTGTTCTTGATCATGTCCTAGTTGTTTGGTGGCTTCTCATTGGCTGGCATGATGATTTGGTGATCCTATTTGGATCCGGGTGGTTATTTTGTGTTATTTGCACCGAGGGTTTCTACCGGTTAGTGAAATGTGTTGATATAGGTCTTAGCAGATTTTTTGGCAGATACAATTGTTTCAAAATTTGGATTAGGACCATGCTATGTAATTTAAATCATAATATTGGTCCGGTGGTATCGTGTGATGAAATTTTTATAATTATGGTTTATGGGTTTAGGGTTTAGCCAACCTTGTTATCAAGGTTGATGATCTATATTTATAGGCAATATATTCATGCTATTTGTAGAGGATGATATGGTATGATTATGTCTACATTATCAGAGAGAGGTAATTGTGAGAACATAAATATATCATTAAACAAAGGGTTGTGAAGGTTTTAGAGTTGCAGAGCATACATTTGTGCTTAACTAGAACTGTATCGAGCATTAGGAGATGCTATTCTCATAGATCAGTTTCTCCAAATTGTAGTCCGATGTTTATGTAAGTCAGTGAGATTTCCCTTTTGTGATGATTAGTGAGCTCTAGGCAGTTGGCTTGATTTCCAGTGCAATCCCCATTTTAATTATTTCACATACTACTATAGAAGTATTATCTAACTGTGGGTAGTGTTTCCCATCGTGGTTTTTCCTTTACCGGGTTTTCCATGTCAAAATATTGGTGGTGTTTTTTGTGCTTTCATGCTTTATCTTTCACAATGTTGTTTATATTGTGCCCCGGTAAATGGTTTATAAACTACATTAATTGTTTATACTTGTGGAAAACTGATTCACCCCCCCCTCTCAGTTTTCCTCCGGTATCAGAGATTCTAATAGTTACCCCTTAGCCTTTTGCCTTATTAATGATTTTGTAAAATTTACAAGTCTACCAACAAATTTTTCATCCTCTTGGGAGTAATGTTGTATTGTGAAAGAATTCGAATTTGATAGCTTTTGCTAGACATATTTCATGACATATTCTTTATCCTCCATCTGGTCAAATTTTATTCTTGATTGCATTAATAATGACCATAAATTGCATTTATCACAATGTACTTGATGTTGTTTGTTTCAAATACTCTAAGATCAAGAAGTATGGCTTGTGCTTCTAATTCATTATTTGTTCCATCAACTAAAAGCCTAGAGGATATTTAAGTCAACCCTCAATTCAAATTCTTTATTACACAATGTATCCCTAAAACATACGAGTTGCTCCTAGTAGCCCTATTGAAGTTGAGCTCAAGTATTTCATTTGAAAGAGTCCATATATTGGTACTCTAAATTCTTTAGCTTAGCCCACAAGATCAATGATTTGGGTGAATACTTATTTATATATAAATAATTAGTTTGAATTTATTTTATGATGTTAATTAGCTTTATGTATTATTTGATATCTTATTTTGACGTAATATGTGACTTGAAATATTATTTTTATCAAGTAAAAATTTAGAGCACTTTGCACTCAATGTATTATTTTTTTTTGTTTTGGTGGGGGGGAGGGGGAGCTTTGTAAGGTTTTTGGCATGACTTGGATTGCATGATATTATTTGTATCATTTGCTTGTACTTATTACTCTTGTTTCATATTATTTTCTAGTGCATGGGATCTCCACATTTATCGTGCTTTTCTTAGTTTCCCTTTCCTTGGGAAATTTTTTCTTTCCTATTATATGGATACTAGCTAGGGTGGCCCAACACTTGATGTTGGGTTTGTTGGCTTGGAAGAACTAGAAAATGGCTCCAAAACATTGATGTAAGTTCAAAGAAAAAGTGGTTAACAAGGTGACTCTCTTGCCTCTAGTGTTGCTATGCATGTTTGTGATTTTGACAATGGATGTTGATGGACAAAAAAAAAAACCCTTTTTAAGTATTTTTTGTTGGAATTTGGCATAACTAATACAGATACAGGTGATGCAGTTGAAGTTGGATGACTACACCGGTAAAGGATAGAAGTCTATTTGTGATGAAGAGATTGAGATTCTATGAATAGATGACATGATCAGTTATTTGTGCTGTCATTCATGACAACTGATGTTCCTGATGTTTTGTTTTGTCATCTTAGTGATTTGGTTTACCGAAAGACAAGGTTTACCGATAGTGAACTAAAGTTTGTGAAATAGGACTTTAACCAGTAAAGAAGATATGTTTTAATTGAATCGGACGATCGACGATGTTTGCTGATTTGTGGTTTGGATGGTGAACTTGTATCATGGACAGGTGTATCTGATTGGAACCAGAACTTGTGAATATTATCGGAAGGCGTGTTTCAAATTTTTGATGAAGTTTTGCTAAGGTTTTAGTAGGGTTTAAGACCGGTGAAGAAATCATAAAACCGGTAATGATTTTTGTTATGATAGTGATCGACAACGAGTCTACATGAAGTTGGTAACACAACACAACACGAGTCTACGTGAAAGATTTAATTGTTGTTTTGGCGCGATTCAAGGAAGAATGGCTTGGGAATCAACGAAACGCTTAGTAGAGTGTTTTGAGGGTTTGACTTTTGTTCAGATCGAATTTTTGTGATGGGTTATGATCAACCAATGATTGATATTGCATTATAATTTGTTGTAATGATCTGTATATCAATTTGTGATGATCTCTTATGATTTGAATTGTAAATTCATGATGCAATTAGGGTTTTTTGGCCGACCTAGTTGAGATGGCTATTTAGGATGACATAGTTGATGTTTATTATGTTGGTGGTCTCAGAGAATGTGTTAAGACATCCAAGTGAAGTGTGAGATATGCCTAAGAGTTTTAGTGTATTGTGTATAAATGGATATGATCAAGCAAGCAAATAAGTGCAAGTAAATGGATTATTTTCTTACTGTTGTTCCCTAACAATTGCAACAGTTTAAATCCCTTAACAGGGTAGGTTCTAACATGCCTTAAACATTTAAGTCCCCTAACAGGGAAGCTCTTAAAAGAGTGTTAATTCTCTCATGAGGTTGATCCTAACAGATCATCAAGCTCCTAACCGGGCATATTGTAAGCTCCTAATAGGGGGTACTTCAAAAGAGTACAAATATTTGTGGGTGCCAACTCCCACCGTGGTTTTTCCCTGTTTGGGTTTCCACATAAAAAACTTATGGTGTTCATGTGTGGAATATTTTTCATGCGATTTTATTGTTTATGTTTCATTTCATACATTATTTCTGAGACACCAGTTATGATTTTTTATCAGAAGTTTATCATAGGTTATTGACACTGATAAGGAGTTGTTTGAGGAAATTTTTGATCTGATTGATAAGGTTAATGAGTTGGTAAATGATCAAGTTTATATGATTTCTTTGGTGGTTAAAGTATTGATATTTGTGGTAAATGAATTGATTAATGTGTTAAGTAAATCTAATAAAGAGGTTATTATATTTGATTGAAGAAGTTGAGATATTTTTAAAATGGTTTTAGATCTGAGATAAGTTTGTTTTTGAGTTAAAGTTTGAATTGGTCTTAATGCTGATTCACCCCCCCTCTCAGTATTAACTGGATCCTCATAGGATTAACATTTTGTTTGTAGAATTTAATTTGATAGCATACTAAATGATTGGGTTAAATTCACTTGAGTCCCTCATGGGATCAACATGGAGGGTATCCAAAACCTTACCAAAGGTTCCTATCTTTTCTAGTTTTCTAAAGCCATTTTGAGCATGGCCCATAGTAGTCTCAAACTCCTTTATTAGTTTTTACCCCTTAGACTTGAGACTTCATTGTCTTTGAGGAGAAATCTCTTTAAGTCTTGGTCTAGGTTGAATTTATTGGTCTTCCTTGCAACTCTAGCCTTTTCTAGATAGTATTAAAAATTGGGGCATGTTGTCCGTGTGTGAGCAAGAATATTTTTCATTTTCATCCTCACAAAAAGGTTTATCTTGAGTTTTAATTCTCCAAGGACCTCAAGGGATCTATTGAAATCCAAATAGGAGCTTAAAGCCTCATCTAAAGGGTCACACATCTCAACCTACCCAACACTTGTTATCAATGTCAATTTCAAACCACAAAATGTGGGATTATCCTCTAGTTAGTTAATACTTTAACTCCTCACTAAAATGGCCTTTCAGAGAACTTCTAAAAAATTGGGATTGTTAGGCCACAATGAAAAATAAAAAAAATGATTATAATGTTGGAGCTAAAGGTCTTGGTCCTCAACAAATAGATATTGGGCCTTAAATTTCAAATATTATCCATGGAAATAAGAAATTGATTCATAGCCCACATGGGAGCTTTCTCATGTGGTAGACAAGCCTTATTTCAATAGATTGCCACATCTTGATAGTGGTTTCTATCTTCACAACCAGCTCCTTAGCCACATCCTTTTGCCTCATGTTGCTATCATAGTTTTGATTATGAGTCAAAGAAAGGTGAATTTATGTTTGATAAAAAGAAGTCATTTGTTGGGTTTAGATAAATCCCAACATTATGAAATTCATAGAGGAGGATTTTTCTTAAGAACATCTATGGAGCTCTTGCTGGGCTTGATGATGATGGCATATCGTGCAATTCCCATCTTCCATGAATTTTATTTCATTGAATGTTTGGGTTTGTAAAGTGGAAAATTGGATCCTAGTGACTCCCCACCTAGGAGAGAGAAAGGAAGCCACTAGGATGATTTTCACTTGACAGGAACTTTACATTCAAAAGATGGGTTGAATCCACTAGATCCAAATCAAAGAGAGGCAAGGATCTGAATACTAAGTGGATTGAAAGTGGTTGAAATGTTATTTACCCTCTTTTGTAAATGAGAAAGTTAACTTGTTGACTATGTGTAAAAGAGAGAGGAAATGAGTGAAATGAGGTGCTACCAGTTCGGGATCGCGCTGTAACTTTAGATCTGAGCTAATTAAACCGATGTGGAAGATGCCCTGCAAATTTGTATAAAAGTTGTCGGGACCGTGGCGGGAATTTACATGGTCCAGGACAAAATCCATGAAACGAAAAGGGTTCTTCTGTATCTGCAAATGAAGCCCAAACCTGCAATTATAGCTATGCACCTGCAACCTACACAGATAAAAGAGAAAAAGGGGGGTTAGGGATAGGGGTTTGCCTCAATCAAACCCCGGTTGAGGAATCAACCTAGAAATAAAGTAATTGCAAATGTTTGAATATAAACAATGGAGATGTATACCTTGTGGATCTCCAACTTGTTGATAATGATTGATTTTCTTCTTGAATGTAATCACAAATGTTGTATGAAATGGCATGTAATATGACGAAACCCTAACACACACACATGCTTGCAAATGAATGTTGTAATGTTGCTCCCATGGATGAATGAAGAAGACTTGAATGCTTGAATGCTTGACGATGACCTTGAAATCTTGTATCTTCTCCTTATGCTCTCTCTCTGTCTATGCGCTATCCATCCATTTATCCTCTATCCTCCTTGAATGAGGGTATTAAATTCCCTTTTATACATGCCTCAAGGATTAACTCTCAACCACTAAAGCTAACAAAGTGGAATAAAAAAACTTGAAGACAAGAAGTGCATAGGAGACTAGGAAACCCACAAATAGGACCACCCTAGGAGATGGGGACATGGGCACCACACCACTATCCTAGGAGGAGAGGGGCACAATTCCCTTGTCCTAGGAGGAGAGGGGTGCCACACCCTTGTCCTAGGAGGGACAAGGGAGCCACACCCCTATCTTGCCCTATTTTAGGCCCCAGACAAGATACATAGCAACCATAAGACATAAAGGAGAAAAGGGGAAGGGGTAGAAATGCAGAAATAGGTGCTGGTTAAGGAAGGAGATGCTGTCGCCAAGGCGATGACCCCAAATGAGGTTAAAATTACAAGGGTCACAATTTTATGACACTATAGGGTCACAATTACCCTAGAAGAAAATATATTTGGTGAGATTTTTGACAAGGATTTCCCAAACTCAAATGTATTATGTTTATAAAAGATGAAAATTATATGTTTCATATTTTTTGCTATTTGTCACGTCATATGGTGAAAAAGTTACTTTGCATAGTGATGACAAGCCAAATCATCGAGTACTTGCCACTTTATTTTTCTTAGGTGCTAGAGCATATTGTTTCTCATGGATTTGTGACCCTACTAATCATGTTTTTTCCTATTTCATATCAATAACTAATCTCTTGGAGTCTTAATATTTACATTTTTAATGATGTTATCGAAAGGTCTCTTCTCTAGTGTTAAATTACAAAGGCTCTTCCCCTTGCCTCTAGGATTATGCGAAGGATTTTAATATGGTCGAGTTTTCATTTGATAAATGTGAAAACTTGATTAGGAGATGGACATTTGACAAAAGAAAGGTTTGGTGTTACATACATAATAAATTGGGTCTTTTTGATTCAGATGTTGGTCGTTGCCATCCAAATTATTCATGGTATTTGTGAAGAAATTTGTGGTCAAGTACATAATTTTTTTTAGATACTTCAAAACCATGATAGAAAAACCTATCTTTTAGTGCATCCCTTGTTAGATATTATACTTTAATATAATTCTCTAATCCAATTTTGTATTGAGTGACAATATATGGTGCTTAAGGTTCCCAAAATATAGTTCTAACTCAACATGTCATTAATGAGTCTTAATTACAAATTAGCCATATTCAACTAATTTAAAATCTTGAATCATGCTCTCCTAATGAGATTGGTTAAATTTAAAGGTGGAATGGTTTCATCAAATGGATTACTTAATTTTTTAGCATATGTGGTGTTAATTTTAGAGGATATGTGGTGTTAATACTGAGAGGGGGGGTGAATCAGCATTAACAACAATTTCAAACTTAAAACTTGAACTTATAAAACTTCACCAAATCAATCATCAACTAGTAATAAATTATTTACCATTACCAATAATCACTGATAATCATCTGCTAATATGATTTATCAACTTTGCACCTTAAATGTTCATTAACCATGCATTAATTGAAAATAAAACATAACTGCACACATAAAAACATTCACCATATGAAGACCATGTTTTTCATGTGGAAACCCAAATAGGGAAAAACTACGGTGGGAATTGGTACCCACAAAAATTGTGCACTCTTTTGGAATGCACCTTATTAGGAGCCTAGCCTAATTAGGAGCTTACAAAGATGCCCAGTTAGGGGAAGACCCCGTTAGGAGTCACCCGGTTAAGGGATTTAGATTGTGAGCCCCGTTAGGAGCTTTGACCTGTTAGGATCAACCTCACAAGAGGATTTAACACTCAGATGTTGAGCTACACGATTAAGGGATTTACAATGTAAGGCCTGTTAGGACCTACCTGGTTAAGGGATTTTGATTGTTGCAACTATTACAGAACAACGGTGAATGATCTGGGTATAGCATTAACTGCTTGCTTGATCAGATCCAATTGTGCTCCAAATCTGCTACACTCTGGCAGATCTCTCACACTCTGGTTTGACTTGACACTCTTCTCAAAAACCACCGACACAACAAACATCAACTGTATCAACCTAAATAACCTTTACATCTTAATCGGTTACAAAACCCTAAGACTTACAACATAGATCATCACAAATCTTTACAACTTAATACAAATCATCAAATGGATCATAAAAATCAATTACAAATCAATTATAGCCATTGAATGATCACTGCACCTATATCTGATACATTTTCAAACCCTTGGCTCATTCCACTAAGCACTTCGTACATTCCCAAGAAATTCGCTCTTTGATCACGCCAAAACATCATTCAAACAATTCACTTGGTTTCAACCACATCATCACCAACTTATAAACATAATGTGATCCATAGCCAAACTCAAAATCATTACCGGTTAAGAAAATTCTTTGCCGGTCCTTAAACCCTTCTTAAACCCTAGCAAAAACACAACATAACTCATGAACATGACTTCTGGTAACTAAAACCTGATGTAGTTCCTATCAGATACATATTAAAATGATACAAACTCACATTCCAAACCGTAACACTTCAATAATCACCAATCTCCAGATATAATCAAAATATTTCCTCATTTACCGATTAAGGTCCTCATTCCTAGTTTCCAGTTTCTTTACCAGTAAGGTCTTTCCAGTAGACCAAAAAGACTAAGATGACAAAATACAACATAGTAAACATAATTTACCATCAATGACAACATAAATAACTGATGAAAGTCATCCAATCATGCAAGCTCAATCTCTTCATCACAATGTCATCACAAACAATCCCTTACCGGTTCAGTCATCATTCTTCATCCGCATCAGTTATGCCAATCATGCCAACATTCTTCCCCTTTGGCATTGATGGAAACACCAACATATTTAACTAAAATCATGTTGCTCATTTTTGGATCTTCTCTGGTACACTTCACTCTTCTACCGGTTCTTCTCTTCTCCACCTCGAACTAAATCTTCATTTGTTCTCCCTAATCATATTTCTTATTCTCCCCCTTTGACATCAATGCCAAAGGTGCATATGGATCACTGGACATCAAATTTGTTGCTTCTGTCTTCAACATCTCTACAAATATTGTCTAAGCTACTCCCCCTACGGAGTAGCTATCATTTCATCAATCCATAGTGAACATTTTTCAATAAGAAAACTGGATTGATGCATCTCCTGCATCCTAGTTTTTCTTGTGTAGGGGTCTGACCCCTAATTTACCTCTAGGGTTCTCAAAGGTAGTTTTCGGCAATGGTTTTTTGATAATGTCTGCTAGCTCCTCTTTGCTTGTCACATACTCCATTCTGACTTATTTTTACTGTACTCTCTCCCTTAGAAAGTGATATTTCAAATCTATGTATTTAGTTCTTGCATGTAATACATGATTTTTTGAAATATTAATTGCACTTGTATTGTCACAATAAATAGTTACCAGTTCAAACATATCAAGTTTAAAACCTTCTAACACATGCTTCATCTAGATTGCCTGCGTGCAATTCATTGATGCTGCAACATAATCTACCTCTATTGTTGACCGTGATACACATGTTTGCTTCTTACTTGTCCAAGCAACCAATCTAACTCCAAGAAGAAAAGGTCTAGTTCTACCAATAGTGCCTTTCAAGTCATTGACATTGCTTGCTCAATCTGCATTAGTAAACACTTCCAACGAAAAACATTTTTATAAGGATACCATAAGGCATAATCTATTGTGCCTTTCAAGTACCAGAATATCCTTTTCATCGCTACCAAGTAAGTCTCCTTGAGATCCTTCTAAATTCTAGCAACCACACCAGCAACATGTGCAATATCAGGCCTACTGTGAACAACATAACGCAACTTACCAATCATGGACTTGTATTCTTTTTCATCAACAAAGGGTGAATCATCTTGTTTAGACAATTTAAAACCTGTCACCATCGAAGTACCAACTAATTTACAATCCTCCATGCCAAATGCTTTCAACACTTCCTTTACATACTTACTCTGATAGATAAATATCCACCATCCAATTGCTAGACCTGCAACCCAATAAAAATCTTAATCTCACCAGTAAGAGACATATCAAATTCTTTCTTCATCTCCTCAGAAAAATCCATACATAAATAATCATCACCTTCAAAAATTATATCATCTACAAATACTTCTATCAACACTCTGTCTCCATCATTTTTAAGATATATGTTACTGTCCTCACTGGTACGCTGGAATCCTATCTTGATCAGGTGTGCATGCAATATTTCAAACCATTCTCTCAGTGCCTACTTCAATCCATACAGTGCCTTATGTAACTTGCAAACCATATCTTTATACTTAGACATAGCAAATCCATATGTTTGTTCTATGTACACTTCTTCCTCAAGGATGCCATTAAGAAAAGTAGATTTAACATCCATTTGGTAGACCTTAAAGCCTTTAAATGTGTCATAAGCAAGTAACATTCTTACTCCTTCCAATATTGCCATCGGTGCAAATGTTTCTTCATAATATTTATCTTCTTCTTGTGCATAGCCTTTGCATACCAGCCTTTCTTTATTCCTCACAAGCTTGCCTTCTTCATTCAATGTGTTTCTAAAGACCCATTTAGTGCCAATCACATTCTTGTCTTCTGGTCTGGGAACAAGTGTCAATGTATTTTTCTTCTCTATTTGATCCATTCCTCATTCATAACATTAATCCAATCATCATCCTTCAATTCCTCTCTTACTTTTTTAAGCTCAATAGTAGAAATCAGACATGAGTTTTCTCTAATTTTCCTTCTTATTTCTACACCAACATGTTTATCTCCACTAATTTGGTCTTCTGAATGATTCAGTCTAACATATCTTGGTATTAATGGTTCTAGTGATGTGCCTTCTGCTTCATGTTCTTCATATTTTTCACCACTTTCTTCATTTACCGGTTGAGCACCTATTTCTGCATCTTCCTGCTCATCATTCTTTTGTACTTATGGTTCCATAAAAACAAGTTTTTCTTCATCTTTCTCAGGTTCAGATTTGCTGGTCTTATCAGATTTGTCAGAGAGTTCATCTACCTTCACATTTGCACTCTCAATGATCCTTTTTGTTATCTTCTTATAACATTTGAAAGCCTTACTCTTTGTAGAGTAACCAAGAAAAATACCTTCATCACACTTTGCATCAATCTTTCTAGTGAAATCATCACGTTTAATGAAACATTTACTTCCAAAATTTTTAAAGTAACTTACATTAGGAGTCCTGCCATGCCATAATTCATAAAGTGTTTTGTTGTTACCTCTCTTGACAAGTACCTGGTTCAAAGTGTAAACAACACTGCTAAATGCTTCTCTCCAAAATATTTTTGGTACTTCACCTTGAATCAACATGGTTCTAGCAGCTTCAACAATTGTTCTATTCATTCTCTTTGCTATCCCATTCTGTTGTGGAGTTCTAGGAGCTTCCATCTGCCTCTTGATTTCCCATTCATCACAGAACTTCACAAACTCATCAGAAGTAAATTCTTCTTCCTGGTCAGATCTCAAACATTTCAAACTCTTCCTGGTTTCTTTCTCAACTAAAGCTTTGAATGCTTTGAATTTACTTAATTCCTTAGAATTTTCTCTTAGAAAAGTTACCTACATCATTTTGGAAAAATCATCAATGAAAATCATGAAATATCTATCACCACAATAGCTCTTAGTCCTCATAGGACCACAAAGATCAGTATGAACCAAATATAGAATATTTTCTGAAGAGAAAGATTTAATCTTAAAAGATACATAAGTCATATTACCCATCTGATAGTCCTTACATAACACATTATTTGGTTTAACAAGCAGGGGCAAACCTCTCACAATACTTGATTTACTAACCTTTATCAAATTGTCAAAATTCACATGACAAAACCTTTTGTTCCATAACTAGTTGTCTTCAATCTTTGCCACAAAAATAACTATTCACATTAGTATTCAAATGAAAAAGATTACCTCTTGTCTGGTTTCTAGTAGCAATCAATTCTCCATTACTTCCAAGAATCCTGCACACTCCACTTTTAAATTCTAGAAGATATCTCTTATCATTTAATTGACCAACACTCAAAAGGTTATGTTTTAATCCATCAACCCAAAAGACATCTTCTACATTACTTTTTCCATTTAATGAAATAGTTCCTTTACCTTTAACCATGCATGGTGAGTTGTTACCAAACCTTACCACATTGCCATCAAATTCTTCAAGGCATAAGAACTTGTTTCTATCATTGGTCATATGGAGTGAGAAACCACTATCTATTATCCATTCATCATTGCTATCCATGTGAGATACCGATAGCTTTTCATTAGTCACATATTCCTTCACAACTGTCATGCCCAAACTTTTGGGCACAAACGGAATAATTTTTTTTTTTTAAATACTTAACTTAGTACGACTAACTTAATTAAAATAATGCAAACTAGTTTGGTCTTAACTATGTTTTGAGTGAATCAAGCAACTAAATTAGTAAGGCGATAAATAATCAAAGTTGTAAGCGAGCTAATATTTCTCCAAAAGAGTTATCACTAATCTTCCATTAATAAATAATTAAATTCCCTTAGCAATTAATCTCAAACGTAATATATGATCTTTAAATTAATTGATCAATAATCTCTTATAGTTCTTTAACTACCCAGGGTCTTAAATAAATTGTCCTAGATATTAAATTTAACAACCTTATTAATTAAAATCTCCATAAATTAAAATACCTTAAAATTTAAAATTTAAAAAGGGACCAACTTGACCCTACATACCCCATTTTATTTCCCCAAGGGTTTATCCTTCCAAAGAGTTTAAAATCTTCTTATTAAAATGCTTCTATATTTATTTAATAATTTAAAAGTGCATTATCTAATTTACAATTAACTATTGGATTCCTTATAGATATAGAATTTAATTTTATATATTTATATATATATATATATACTTATAAATATATTCCCAAGAAGGGGGGGGGGGGTTTCTTTTCTTTATTATATAAATATGCTTTTTAAAGAAATTCTAAAAGTTCACAACTAACCCTAACTTTTCAAACACCCAACCCACACATGTTTTGTATTAAAATATACCCATGTGTATTTGCCCTAACCCGAAATTAGGGTTAGGGCATGTGTGTTTTAACCTACATATGTTTTTTTTTTGTGGGTTGTGTGTGTATAATGTTTTCTATTATTTTGTGTGTGTGTGCAGGTGTGGGTGCGGCGGCCCGAACTTCATACTTCTTTAATTTTTTTTTTGCGGAGCTGAATAGGGAAGTGGCGGGGAAAACTGAACGGCAAGCGGCGAGTGTGGAGTTTGGCGGGTGGAGGAAGTGTTGAGCATAGGGTGCCAGGCGGAGGTATCCCCGGTCGCCACTGTGTTTCCCCACAGTGACGGCCGAGCGCCGCCCACTGTGGGTAAACACAGTGGCGGCCGGGCAACTCCCGCGCCACCACTGTGGTTGCCCACAGTGACGGTTCCCGTGCAGTCCATTGTGGGAAACCACAGTGGCGGCCCGAGCCGCGCCGGCCACTGTGTTTTTACACAGTGGTTCGACTCTTCCCAACCCAATTTTTTTTGCATGGTGTTTTTTTTTGAAGTTTTCTTTTTTTTTTCTTTTTTAAAATATGTTTATCATTTTTTTTAATATATATATAATATATATATATATATATATATATATGTATGTATGTATGTATATATATATATTTATATATGTGTATATATATATGTGTGTGTATATATATATGTGTATATATATATATAATATATATATGTTTATATAAATATATATGTAGATATATATTTATATCATTTTGCTTAGGAGATATTTAAGTTTCCAGGTTTATATTTTTTTTCCTCTTTTTTTTTAAATGTGTATATATATATATATATATATATATATATATATATATATATATATATATATATATATATATATATATATATATATATATATATATATATATATATATATATATATATATATATATTTGTTTTTTACATGCAGAAAACTAATAAATGATTTGCAACATAAAATAGTTATAATATACATTTCTAGTTGATCAATAAATAGATCTTAAATTTTGCCCTTATCTTTTTATTTTACAAAACTCAAACTAATTATTTCCTTAGCATATTAGTTCTAGTTTAGGGGAAAGAGGATAACTAATTTATTTATTTGCTTAAAGCATTATGTGCTATTAATGTATTCTAAACAACAACCTTAAAACATAATCCTTTTGGGTAAACAAAATAAAAACTAAAACTAAATGCTTTTTTTTTTGATAAAATAAGCTAATACAATAAGATTTACTTTCTGCACCAAATGGAAAATAAATGACAGATTTCTTTTATTTGCAGCAGCATTAATATACATAAATGAACATATAGAAACAACATTAATTTATTGCAGAATAAACATAAATGCAACAACATCATTTCTCTTTTTTTTTTTTTTTTGCACAACTAACCAAAATAGGAAAAATATATTTCTTTAGCAATTTCAAATACATAGTAAATAAGAATACAAATAGGTTTGAAACCCAACTAATGTTTCCCTTCCATAGGAATAAGAATGGCATAAATACACATTTTTTTAAAAAATAAATACAACATAGCTCTCTTTCTTTTTCCTTTATCTTGCTATAAATAAATACTTTTTTTTTTGAACTACTTCTGCAACTTAGAACATCAACTAATCCCTTTATCATTCCTTTTTCCATCCCAAGCAACCTGCAATAAAAATACAACTTGACCATGGAGAGCTCACCTCCCAGCCTAGGCTTACTAGAAGCCACCCCCGAGCTTGGAGAACCAAGCACTAGACGGGTTACAAACAAACAACAACTCAACAACAAAGGCAAACACTTGACATACATTATCCCATCCCAAGCTACACTCTCACCACAACTTGTGATGAACTTTCCATGGGTGGAAGTGGACGAAGTACCATTGGGGAGATTGCAAGCATAATACAAATCAAGCCACCTCATGGCAAAACAAAATACAACAATTTTCACCTCCACACCTTATGCCCCCCAAAGGCATAAAAGCCATATTTCCTCCCCTTATGACCCCCAAATGCATACACAAGGCTATGTAGCAAGGGTCACAAAGGACACCCTTGAGATCACTCTCCATAAGGAGAGCCTCTCACCCAAGGCTGTCATACTTCTTCCACCCCAAGACCATCCTACTTCCCCAAGAGTAGGAGGTCTTGGACACTCCCAAAACAAGAACACATAAATAAGAACATAGAAATGAAAACTTACATTTTTCCCCTACAACAAATTACATATACACATCTCTTCAAACAAGCATTTCTTTCTTTCAAAAAAAACAACATAAACAACATAACCAAAAGGAAATGAAACCAACCTTAATCTGCCAATAGGTATGATAGACTTAGTTGGGGATGAGCTGCCCAAATCCACAAAAACTTTCCACCAACACCTTCACCAAAATTCTATCCTACAACTAAATTTCAAAAATTGCATAATCTCCAACAATGGAGAGTGGATGATTACTCACTAAGTCCCTAATCCTTGCCTAAGAAGGCCTCTCACACACTTCCCAATCCCTTGGGTGAGGTGAGAGTTCCCATTGGTTGCTCTTCCCAACCTCTTACACATTACTAAAACTGGAAAGGGAAAAGGTGAGAGAGGATGGGGAAGAGAGTTTGACATCAAAAGGAAAGGTTGTCTATCCTAGGAGGAACCTTCTAAGTTGAATTTTCACTCACCTTGGGAAAACCACTTTTTGATGTGACTAAACAGTCACATGCTTCAAAATACCCCTAACCCATAGGTATACCCTTTGGACCTTTGGAAAAGCCCTAAAACTGACCCTAGGAGTCCATTTGACCCCTTAGAAACCCAACTGAAGTTAACCTACGGGTCAAACCTGAGTTGACCACTCCCAAGACTCCCTACCCAAGGCAAATTTGGGACCACACTCTTGTGTTTGAATGGCTTTGGTAGAAGCAAAACTCCCTCCAAGAGACAAGTCAAAATCAATGACACTAATCATCACATGTGTCAAGTGACACAATAAAATACAATATAAAAATCACACATGGAATTTGTCTCTTGTAGGTTTACACAATTAAATAAAATCAAATTAACACACATGCATAATTTACTTTCACAAATAAAATACATTACAAACGGGGTGTTGTCTCTCCAAATAGACAACCCCTGGCTTAACAAACGTACATTGGTCTAGGTTTGGTTCTCCATATTTATTCCATGGTCACATGGATAATTTTCTTGCGCATCTCAATTAAGACATTAGTAATTCTAAGTAATCACAATTATACATAATTAAATACATAGATTTCATTTCACATCAAACACTCATACATTTGACAATAATAATTCAATATCTCATTCATTCAAATTCGATTCCACATAAGCAATCATCATAATTCTCAAAATTGAACCGTTCATAAAATAAGCATCATTTTTCTATCATCAAAATGAAGTCCTGCAATTCCAATAATGACATTCACCATTTCAAAGTAATTCTATTCTAGCAATATATAAAGTTCCATAATCAAAATGCATAAAATGAAGCATCAATATATGTCAATGTGATCCAAATCATGGAGTCATATAGGTTCTAAATCCATAAAGCATAAAGTAAAGCATCCATAATAGTCTCAATATGCAAATAACTGAAAATGTCAAGCTGAGTCGGGGTAGGGCCTCACAACAACAACAAACACTATCTACTCATTGTCATCTTCTGATTCTTCATCAATTGCAACATAACAATGTTTCTATCATTTTCTTTTAAATTTCTTGAACTTTTCCTTTTTGTCACTGTTAGAACAATTTGCAGCAATGTGTCCAATCTTATTGTAGTAAAAACATTTCAAGGGAAGTTTACCTTTGTACTTACTGGTTCCTCTCGGAAATATTTTAGCCAATAGTGCCTCAAGTTCCATCAAATGATCTTTATTATCATTCTGACCTCTTCTACCACCATGAATAGACCCGCAGTCATGATTATGACAAATATCATTTCCTTACTTCACAGATGTACCAGTTACAAAAGCTTTAAAAGCTGATTCATATTGTTTTGAAACACTATTATCAATGTTGTTTAACTCAAATGCAGTCAACTTTCCAATAAGAAAATCAATACTGACTTTATCTTTAGAAATAGATCTCACTTCTTGAATTGCAGAAACTCTAATAGCATATTGTGGTAGGAGAGTTCTAAGCATTTTACTAACAACAACATCATCATCAATCTTACCTCCAACACTCTTAATACCACCTACAACTTCGTTAATACTTTGACCATATTGTACAATGTTCTCACCATTAACCATTTTAATGTCATCAAATTTGCCTCTTAAACTTTCTTCTTTTTCTCTTTTTACATGTTCATGTCCTCCATAAATCAAGTCTAATTTCTCCCATACTTCAAATGCAGTTTCTAATCCATGAACATCTATATACTCTGAATCAGATAAAGTACTTACAATTGCTTCGAAGGCTTGAATGTTTTATTGTTGTTCTTTAAGCTCATCTAGTGTCAAGGGGCTGGTAGTAGGAATAACATACTTGTTTACCACATGATTCCAATACTGAGCACCCAACCCTTTAATGTATATCTTCATCTGGTCTTTCCATATCTGAATCTCACTTGCATTGGCTTAAAGTTGTAGATAAAGTTTGAGGAATTTTTTCAATCCCTTTAAGCTTGTGAAATTTCCCCTAAAATTAAGCATGTTGGAGAAGGCTAAATTGAGTCATCTTTGATCTTCCTAACATACTTCAAGCATTTTTTTATGAACATCAACAATATTTTCAACCTCCAAAGTTTTCTTTTGAGTCTGATAAACTATTCACTAGTGTGTGAGCATGGTTGCTTATATGTTCTTTGTTGTGGAGAAAACCTTATGTGACAAGAATTCCCACTTTGATGGATCTTTAAAAAGTGGGTTTCATATGTTCAATGACAAATCTCTTAGCTACAATGGTTTTCTTTATGAAATTTGTAAAGCCCTACGAGAATATTGGCATTAACCTCTCCAAGGTCTACCTAGAAGCTTTTGATACAATTTCCTAGCAGTGAAAATAAAGAAAGGAAATATTAAATCCACACCTAATACACATTATCCTAAATGTTTTGTTATTGGTGGCCGATAAATTGACTAAATACTTCCTATAAGATCATCACCAAAGCACTTACACTTTGCATCTCTCACTCGCAATTATTTTATAGTCTAAGCATATTTGTTTCATCAAGAGTAGATGTATCTTGGATAATATTATTAGAGTCTGGAAATATATGGAATGGATCATTTCTCTGAGCAACATGCCATTTTCATCAAGATTAAACCAGCAATCACAGGTTAAAAACTACTTGCCATAGTTATCATTACAAAAAATGGTTTAGAAAAGAACCACTAAATTTAATTTAAAAAATGCTTGAATTTGCTTAAAATTTGCTACCATTTTTACACCTTAAATAAACCCATGATTTTCACACGAATAGGAACAATTCCAATTTCCTTTTAGACACAATTTTTAGATGAAAAATACCATAATTTTTCTAAAAAAATAACATGCGATCTCTCCTTACAAAACTCACAATTTTTCACTTCCTTTGGCTATGATTTTAAGTTGAAACCAAAACATAATTTGCATGAAAAATAACTTGCAATTTTTTACCAAAATCATGAATACCCTAAGTGATTTTTCTTGCCCTAAGTCGTGTGATTTTCCTCATAAAAATCCTCTTATGCAATTTTTGAATAAAAATTGTCTTTCTAGTTTTTAAACGATGAGCTCTAATTATACATTAAAATTTTAATCACAATAAATAATTCTCTAACACTTAAATAAACATTAAATTAATCAAACTCCATTGAAATTCAAATTACAAAAATGAACAAAATAAACATTAAATTAATCAAATGCCATTGAAATTCAAATTACAAAAATGAACATAAATATACAATAATTTACACCTTGAAATTTTCTTTGCATTATTTCAAAGCCTTACAAGGAAACCTCCACAACTGCCAACTATAGCTAGGGGAGAGGAGCTAGTACATGCACGGGGTGCAAAACCTGATATGGTTCATGCGTTGCCTGGGGCCCACGGTTGAGTGCCTAACCTACGAAAATGTGTTGTAGTGTCCACCCTTGACTTGACTTGTTTTGACTAGAGTTGACTTTTAATTTATGCGTGATAGACATTATTGGGCATAGGCTGTTTCAGATGATTTATATATGTTGATGCTATCATTATTGATCGCGTGATTTATTAGACAATATATACTTATTATGTGATTGATTATCGAAAGATTATATTGATCATGTGATATTATGAGTACAAGTGTTGATGGATTTTACATGCCTTATTGTAATCATGAATTATACTAATCATTCACTAGATGATGTTTTGATGTACTGACCATATTTAATGATTATCTATGATGAGTTGATCTTATGGTGTGTTTTATTGTTGTATGACTATCTTCGGGATAGAGACAATGCCACATCACTCATTGCGAGCGGGATGTGTCGTTGTGATTCTCTAACCCTTGCCTGTTATAATATATATGCATATGTCATATCGTTGCTTTGTGGATGCAAGATTTGTAGGTACTAGACATCGACTTCACCTGGCTCCACAGGTCTGAGTGTGTCTTTAAACGCCAATGACATGTGGTTCAGAGTTGGCACAAGTTCCCCTCACACAATCTAGGTCTAAGTTGTTCACTGTGAGTCATCAGCGTCTTGGCGCAAGTCGCCACGTCAGTTAGTAAGCTTGATTTCTTCTGTGTTGTGAGTATGTTAGTATTGGCTGGTTAATCTTGTTATATTGAGGCTGATTGATTATTGATGCGAGATTAAATAGTCAATAATGTTTATATTAATTATTTTGATTTATAGCGATTTGATTATTTGGTTATCTAATGTTTAAATTAATTTATTGGATTCTTGCCTTTTGGGCATTTAATTATTTGATATTTAATATTTATTTATTTTAATGATGATTTAATATTTATTGTTTAGCTTATGTTGTGGCTTTATATTTATTTGTGATTTGACCTTTTATTGGTATTTAATTGTTTGTTTATTTATTTATTTAATCGTCTATGGTTTAATATTTATTTGGTATTTAATATTTAATTGGTTCTTTAATTCATTTATGAGCCTTTGGTTTATATAATTTAATTTCCCCATTTGATTTATTTTATTGTGGCTCATGTTTTATTTATTAGATGACTTTTTTATTAAGTGGGTTGTATAAATACACTTTAAAATAAAATAATAAAATATTCCCACCTAATTGTAAAAGCATGATTTATATTTACCTTACCTACCCTCTTCTTTTATTGGTTGAATTTGGAAAGGGGGGTAAAATTATATTATATGGTGGGGTTGGTAAAATATATTATAGATTGGAATATTTTGATTGGCCGAGATTGAGGCTAGGGTTTTTAGTTAATGTTTGTCTTTTTATTTTCTTTTCTGTGAAGTTTTAGGGGTTGTTTCTCCTCTGGAAATTTTCTCCAGCAAGTTTTCTTCTTGGCTTTGGATTTCTTCTTTCTTGGTTTTTGGGTAGAGCTTGGATTGGATTTGGTTTGGCTTGTGGGAGCTCTTCTTCAGCATCAATCCATTACTTCAAAGTTGCAGGTTGGAGTTCTTCACTTTGTATTTTGGTTTTAATAGCTTCTCTGTGTATGCATTGTGTCTGCATTGTTTTGGGTATTGGGTTGAAATAATATTATATGCTATAGTTTTATTATTGCTGAAAGGAAATATTTGGGGAGAACTTTATATTAGTTGGGTTTTGTATAGTTGCTGGAAAATGAGTATTTGGTATTTCCTGTGTATGTCGTTCCTGGTTCTATGAAACTCTTGTGAAGATATTTGATTAAAGCTTGGTCTATAGTTTGAGATATTTTATTGTGTTTATACTCAAGTATTCCTTGTTTCTGGGCATCTCTATTCATATGTTTTTTGAGCCTTTTTGTAAAGTCTAGATTTCATTATTTTACTTGAAAGTTTCTGAGATTTTCGTAAGTCTTGTGCAAAAGCGTTGTCTTTTTTTGGCAGAAGAACTATCTTTTTTTGGCAGAAGTGTTGTCTTTCTTTTAGTAGAAGCATTGTTCTTTTCGGCAGAAGCATTGTCTTTTCAGTAGAATCGTTGTCTTTCTTTTTGGCAAAAGCGTTGTCCTACTAGGCAAAAACGCTAAGCTGCTTGTGTGTTGCATTTTGTGACTTTTTGGTCATTTTTGAAGTATTTCCCCGAATGGATTATTGTACTAGAGGCTATTTTTGAGGTCTGTTAATACTTTCCAGATTTGTCTTTTATCAGTCTTGATGTATTTTGATGGTTTATGTATATTTACTTCTCTATACCATTGTGGGTATTTTAGACTCTCTTCCATATGGATAGGCCATGGATGATTGAGATGATTTTTATGCTATTTTGGACAAGCAAGTGAGTAGGCCTTGCTGTGATGTTATTCTTTATTTGATGACAACATTTGATGGCTTGTTATGCCTTTGTTTATTGCTAGCCAAGAGGCTCATTTTTCTATATGGATGTTGTTGTAACCTTGCATATGTTGTGAGAGTATGTGTGGAAGTTTTTGGCTGCTTTAAGTATTGTTTTCATGTATTTTATGTTGGTAGAGCCTCTTGTGATTTATTGTTGGGCCATGTTAGGAGGAGTGGACTTCCTTGTGATGACTGGGGTCACGAGAGATAGGCTTTCATGAGGTTCCTTGTAAGGATGCATGAAGTCTAGACCACCAGGGCACATTGAAGTTTTTCCATAACTTGTAAACAAGTGATAACATTGAAAATGAATTAATGGGGATGGGAATTTATAACTCATTTAAACAAGATAATGAATAGGTTTGGAGCCTCATGGCTTAGTCCTAGGGAGGATGTTTTAGGATAAGCAGGAGAAGGCTGTGAAGACAGTAAGCTAATCTCCCTTGGTCTCTTATAGGTTGAGATGGTTCCACATGTCCATCAGGCTAGTGCCTTGTGTTATTATGTTATTATGTTGTGAGGATGGCATGTGATGACACTCCACTCCTACATGTGTTCCCCCTTTATGTTTTATGATTATGCTTATTGGATGCATTTATATCCTGATGAGTTTTACACCTCTAGGAGTTTATTCTTGCGGTTTTGTGTGAGTTCTTGCTTGAGAGTCCTTGTGTGGTTAGTCTCCTTGGTTATAAGTGTTAGCCTAGATGTAGAGTGTGTGTTGGGACCTTGTGTCATCTCCTAGCACGGGGGGTGGTTCCTTTGGTTCCACATGGTCGGGTGGTTGGTGCTTTTAAACCATTGGGATGTTCCCGGCGTGGATGAGGATGCTTCTTCAGATTGTTCATGGATAATAATTGCAGAAAGCATGTAAATGATGATGTGATTTATGTAATGAAATTCTTATGTAATGGTTGTAAAAGAAGTCATGTATATGAGAAATGACTATGTTGTTCTAGTTATAGTGATAGCTTTTGATTATGATAGATGATTGTAATGTTGAACCCTGAGTTGTAGTGTAACACATTTATATTAAATGAAATGGATGCATGAGATGTGGATAAGTATTGTTGTTCGAAACTAAATGATGCATTTTGTATTCTTGATGAACCATGTTAAAACTAAATCAGGTAAATGTTATGATAATGGTATTAGATTTGAAATGATGTCTTTAACTAATGATTTAAGTAGAAGAAATGTTACGTCTTGATAGGATGTATGAGTTTGAGTAATATTGGAAGATATCTTAGGACATGTTTATGAGTTGTGATTAAAGAATGTGAAATTATAGTATCATACTTCGTAGACAGAGATCTAATGATCAAATTGAAATCTTATAATGCTTGGGATGTAATTGAAGGTTCCTTATGAAATATGGATGTTCTTAGTGAATGAATTGTTAATATTATTAATGGAAACTACTAGTAAGTGTATGTGTAGATGGTAAAATGAATGCTTGTCTTTTAGGAAAGGATTATAATGTATCATGTGTTATAGTTTAAGATTATATCTCCATTTGGTGGATGCTATTAGTGGTTATGGAATTAGGATATTGTATCATAGTTTGTGTTGAGATGAATTCGTGTAGTTACCTGATTTGTAATGAGATGATTGTTGGTTAATTGATACGGTGTAAGAGATTTTATGAGTATTAAATGACCTATGGGTTAAATGTTTAAGGAGACTTTGTGAGTATTGCATTATGTGCTTTTGGAATCATGATGAAGTAATAAGTATGCTAGGATCATAGAATTATAAGTGATTATGTAGAAGTTAATTGTAAATGGAAATCATGTTTTTGATTAAGAAAAAATAGGTTTTAAGGGACCCAAAACCCGCTTACAATATGAAAGATGAGCATGAAAGAAACAAGACAAAACAGCTGCAAAAGACCAACACAAAAACCAACAGCTAGGACAAAAAGACAACAAGGAGCCAACAAGAAATTAGCATCCAAAACCCAGCATTACATATCAATTGAACACTTTTATAGACTCTCAGCATTCTAAACCAATAACATCATTTCCTTGGTCACTTCCCTTAGATCATTTCTCTCCTGTTTCAGCTGGATGTCTTTCATTTTGGTTTCCATCTCAGTGGTGTTCTGCCTAGTCCTTCGCCTGGAAATTTGATGGGTGGAGCTGGAGGTCGGTACATCTTCAATGATTACCAAGTTATTATCTTGATTTTTCCTCTCTAAGTGATCCACCAAGGAATTCATATTCTGTGACGAAACTTTTAGGACCTCAAGACTATGGTTCATGAAACTTTTCAAAGCCTTCTCAGTACGAGAAACCTGAGTATTGATATTGTCTTTATCCTCCTCAGCCCGTTCTTTCACAATTCTGATAACATTCTCCAGATATTTCAAATCCCCTTTAATCAGGTCTTTTTCCAGCAAGTCTTCCATCTTGATTTCCTCCTCGGCTTCACTGGTTTCTATCTCCTCATTCTTTTTCCCGAATTTGTTACCTTAATCAAATTTTTTATCTTATTTTCCAAATCCCTCTGTTTTCTCTGAATGCTAGTAATGTTGTCAATAACCCATTTTTGGAAGTTTAAGGATTCCAGAGTACAGTTACGGGCAGTATTCAAAATAGTATTCACTGAATCCCTACCTTGCTTAGTGCCCACAGAATTAGGGTTGTCTTCCTCCTTAGAATTCAGGGCGAAATTCCTACTATCTGAGCCCATAGGGTTAGAGTAAGGATTTTAAGAGTTAACCCCTTCTTCCTCTTCACCAACGTTCTCATCCTTCTCACTCTCCATTTTTGTCTCAATATCCTTCCCCTTTTCCTCCTCCAAATCACAGTGCACCTCCATTTCCACATTATCTGTATCAGCTCTCCATTTTTTATGGGTAGGGGCATTAGGTTGATCCTCATCCGAATCAGAATATTTACAACTCTCAGAAATATGTGCATTAGTGACCAGGGGATCATCTTTGCTAGCCCTATCTTTTTCCTTCAGGTATTCATAAATGAGCAAGATGAGCCCCTGATGGGCTGTAGGGTAAGAATTAGGCTTTTAAGCATGATCAGGCAAACTCTCATTCAAAGAGGACGCTAAGTAATAGGGCAGGGAGATTTTAGACCCACGATGGAAGTGATTAAGAATTGCAAAATGATAGTTATAGATTTTAGTAAATCTACCATCAACAGTGAGAAACTCCATTAAAACCCTTAAAACTTTCTACCAAAAGGAATTTACCTGTTGGGGAAGGTAGTAGGAGATGTTGTCTTTCTTGACAAGCTTGACCTTCTCATCCTCCGATTTCGGGAAGTTTTTGAATGCTTCAGCTGCATACTTCTGGTCTCTATAGAATTTAGTACCCTCCTTCTGAAGACCCGTGACCTCCGCAACCAGATCCTCATCAATTTGCCATATCTCCCCGAACAAGGTGACTCTGTTGTTGTTCCAGCCTTTAGCAAAACCATGTGACACCGAATTTCTGCTTCTGTGTAGCTTTTCCATATAGTCAGTAAAGGCATATCTATGAAGCCTTCTCCAAACTTTTCATTCACTCTTCCAGTTTTTGCAGCCAGGGGGCTCGTTCCTGTTTAAATTACCACCCATTTTGAACAACAAGTAGAAGTACCCAAAGATGTATTTCAAAGTCTACAGGTATAACCCCAAGTTCTTGTGTAAAATTTTGGAATAAAAAAACATAGTCTCTTTCATAGTTTTAAAGCTTATGTTAATGGCCGCACAAAACCATCATTTATTATTATAATCCTCCTCACACATTTGATCATAGAAATGATGCCTAAAGGAAATCATTAACTGATAGTTAATCTGCCCCCAAACTCTATCTTTGGAATCTGGACCCCAAAAGATAATCATGATATTAACTTGACCCATTGATGCGATCAAAAAACAATTGCTCTCTAACATCACTTTTACAATGGGTCTCTCCAATATATTTAACATCAACCTCTAAATTGACCCCTTCATTAGCTAAGAGGTCCGCAACCTTATTGCCTTCTCTTAGAGTATGAGTTATGATAATACTAACATAGTTATTTAATAATTTTTTAGCACTTTCAACTAAGTTAGTAATATTCCAAGAAACAAAACTAGTACCTTTAAGGGCTTGGATGATATTTAGGGAGTCCCCTTCCAGCCAAATTTTTTAAAATTTGAATCCCTGAGCAAGATGGAGGCTTTTTAGCATGGCCAGAGCTTCAGCCACATGATTATTTTGGACCCCAAAAGGAGAAGAAATAGCCGCAATACAGACACCTTGAGCATTTCTGATGACTCCTCCACCACCAGACTTCCCAGGGTTGCCTTTAGCCGCCCCATCGAAATTCACCTTTATCCAATCCTGATCAGGAAAACGCCAGACAATATTATCTCTCCTATTCTTATTGTCAAATATACACACTTTGTGTATTAATTTCCATTCAGTGAGAATGCCCTTTTCAATTTCATTCATATTAGTAACAAGCCATTGATTATTATTCCTGTGAGGAATATTTATGTTCTCTTTTATAGCCCTGAAAATGTTTTCAAAGACCACCTGAGAGGTGCACTTAGCTTTCCTAAATATTCTGTTATTTCTCTCTTTCCAAATTCCCCAGCAAGTTATGGGGAGGATTAGGAACCAAAGGTTCTTGATAAGATGACAATTGGTGGGGAATGTCCATTGCCAAATAATATCCTTAAGACTCTTGTTCATGACCCAATCAACTTTCCATTTCTCCCACAACTTACTCCAAATTTCCCAGGTAAAGGAGTAGTGGAAAAATAGATGATCAATTGATTCTTCCTCTTTCTAGCATAGATCACACCTGTTAGGGAATTTTAAACCTCTTCGGACCAAATTGTCAATAGTTAGGATCCTATTGTGAGTAGCAAGCCAAAGGAACATATTGACTTTAGGGATCAGAATTCTGTTCCAAACTTTACCCCAAATGGGGTTACTAGTCTAAGAGAAAGTGTTTTTGTAGGTAGAAGCAACCGTAAATTCACCTCTAGGATTAATTTTCCAGAGAAACACATCATCATAGTCTTTGTTAATAGAAAAAGATAGAAGCTCCTTCTGGAGCAGGGAAAATCCAACATGTAAAACATCAAGCCTCACCCATTTGTTCTCCTTCCAATAGTCACACACCATAGGTCCAAACCTCCTTTTACATTCCTCAATAAATTGACTGTTGCCTTGATCAAAGAGAGATTTATTCTTCATCCAAGGATCCTCCCAAAACCTTATTTTGTCTCCTTTTACAAGGACCCATCCAGCTCCAGCTTTGGCTACTTTTATGGATTTGATAATACTATTCCAAATGAAGGATCTGATAGGGATGTCTTCAGAGTTAAGGATATCTTGGATAGGCTGATTCTGAATATATTTGTCAAACCAGATTTGGTTCCAATCTTTCTTCATGTCATAAGCTCTCCATAATTGTTTTGCTAGGAGAGATTTATTAAAGGTTTTTAGAGCTTTAATCCCAAGCCCTCCTTTTCTCTTTGTTTTACACACTTTGTCCCAAGCAACCAAGGATATCCTCTTTTTTTCTTCAACTCCTGACCATAGAAATCTCTTCTGGATTCTTTCCAATGCTTCAGCAAATTTAGCCGGGATACCAAATAATCTGAGAGCATAAACAGGGAGATTCTGGAGTGTAGCTTGAAGAAGATGCAACTTCCCAGCTTGAGATAAAATGGATCCTTTCCATCCAACAAGTTTTTTGTTGAGTTTGTCAATAAGAATATTCTAGAAGGAGTTTGGGGGAACTAAACCCAAGGGAAGACCCAGGTAGGTGGAAGGGAGCATGTCCATGTTGCAACCAATAATTTTAGCAATTCTTTGTTGTCTTATGGCCGAAGTGTTCATGAAGTATATAGCTGATTTGTCCCAATCGACTTGCTAGCTAGTAGCCAAAGCATAAGAATTAAGAGCAGTTTTGAAGGCATCAGCCTCCCCAATAGACGAATATCCCATAAGGATAGTATCATCAACAAACTATTGGTGAGAACAAAAAACATTAGTAGAGGAAGGATGAAGGCCTTTGATGATTTTATTCACTATCAAATTATGGATCAATCTGCTCATGCTCTCTGTCAAGATGGTGAAAAGAATAGGAGATATGGGAACTCCTTGTCTGAGCCCCCTTGATGATTTAAAGAATTTTGTAGGAGATCCATTAATGAGAATTGAAAACATAGGAGTGGAGATCAGCTCTCTGATAATTTTTATTATCTTCTCATCAAATCCAAAAGCCTCCATGATTCTGAAAAGAACTTGCCAATCCACTCTATCATAAGCTTTTGCCAGATCCAACTTTATAAAAAATCCTTCTTTATTAGCAACATTGAGGGAATGAATATTCTCATGCACAAGAATGATAGAGTCCAAAATCTGCCTGCCAGGAACAAAAGCTTTATGCTCCTCAGAGATGATGAAGGGGAGGACAACCAAAATTTTAGTAGTCAAAACTTTGGATATGATCTTATAGAAAGAGTTACATAGACTTATTGGCCTAAATTTTCCCATTGAATCCACCCCAGCAACTTTAGGAATTAAGGCAATAAAAGTGGAATTGAATTCCTTAAGGATTCTTCTAGAGCCAAAAAATTCTTTTACCGCATTGACCGTGTCTTCACCCACAATATGCCAGAATTCCTGGAAGAAAAACATAGGGAAGCCATCAGGACCCAGATCTTTATCCCCTTGAAAAGAGAAGACAACTTTGTTAATTTCTCCAGTAGAAGGGATAGTAGAAAGGGCCTTATTCTGATTAGGATTAATGATCTTGGGAATTATATTAACCAAATCTTGTTGTTGGGTATAATCAATATCCTTGTTCCTGGTGAGGAGCTGAGAGAAGAAAATAACAGCTTCATCCCTAATTTCATCATTATTAAGAAGAATTTTGTCCTCAGCAATTAATGTGGAAATTCTGTTCGCAACTTTATGTTTCAAAGAAGTCATGTGGAAAAATTTAGTGTTTCTGTCCCCAACCTCCAACCAAATCGCCCTAGATCTCTGCCTCCAATAGATTTCCTCCCTAGAAATGATGTTGTGAAGTTTGACTAATACATCATCTTTTATAGCCATCTTTCTGTATTGAGTTTTGGATCTGTTCTAGTTCCTCCTTCAGCTTTTTCTTTGAATAAAAAATATCACCAAAGACCCTCTTGTTCCACATCTTAATGTCGACTTTGATATTTTTAAGTTTTTTAGCAACTTTATACATGGAAGTTCCATTCACATCAATATTCCACCAGTTGGCAATAGATTTTTCAAGATAAGGGTGAGAAATCCACATCTTCTCAAACCAGAAAGGGAAACTCTGATTATTCTTAAAGTTCTCAGCAACAAAAGTAATGGGATAATGATCTGAACCAATTCTATTGATAACAGACTGGGAGCATTTATGAGAAAGAATCCAATCATTAGTAACAAGGGATCTATCAAGTCTTACCTGAATGAGGTCTTCATCATCCCTTCGGTTAGACCAGGTGTAGGAAGCTCCATTAAGATCCATATCAATAAGAGCATTGACATTGATAAAATCCATTAAGTCAAATCTGCTATCCTGTTGAGCTTGAGTTCCCCCAGATTTATCAGTGCCTTGCAGAGGAGTATTGAAGTCTCCCATCACAACCCAACTGTTCCTAGGGAAAGATCTTCTTTTTTGCTGGATTTTATCCGAAAATTTGCTTCTAGCAGATTTGGAATTAGGGGGCATAGATATTGGTAATCACACATTCCTTTCCTTCATAGATGCTTTTAACTTTCATGGATATTATGTTACCATCTTCATCAATCATTTCTCCTGAAATAGTTTTCTTGTTCCAGAATATTGCTACCCCACCAGATGCCCCATTCGAGCTTCTACCACATACCCCTCCATTTTTAAAGAAGTTTAAATTCTCCACTTTCTCCTTACTCATTTTGGTTTCCTGAACAAGGATAATATCTGGTTTTTGGTCTCGAATGAGATTCCGTAATATATCCTATTTATTGAGACCATTTAGGCCTCTGATATTCCATGATATTACCTTCATTTGGAAACCTGAGGGCAGGATTCCTTTATAGTTCGCTGGCTTCCATCAGCTATGTTTTGCTTGCTCTCCTAGTCCCTATGCCATTTCATAGTTTTACGTCCTGGTGGGGATTTTGATGCACCAAAATCAGCCTTGGACCTGGTCCTAGTTTTCACCCCATTAAGGCCTCCTGCCTTCTTGTTTTTTTTCTTTTTTCCATTCCCTGTTATGTCTTCTTCTTGCTCCTCTCTGGGCTCATCTTGCATATTACTCCATAGTTCTCCTCTTTTTTGGGATGATGTGGGCGTATCAACTCCAATATTATGGAATAACGCATTTAGATTAACCTGAGGCGATCCAAACTTGTTACTCCTTCCAAGTTTAATTTCATGTCCTTCAAATTCATCTAGGCACTGTTCATCTCTTTTTGTTATAGAAACTTGAGGGACTTCATGATGAGATTCAGTGATATTCTCAATCTCACCATCTTCAAGTGTCTCTTCACTAATATCATTCTCCTCCTCCTGAATCTATAGAGCCTCAAAAGTATTGACTGTTTTGATCTCAAATTCCCTGATTTCATTCTTTTTATCGTCCTTCAAAGGGGGATTCTTAGGAGGGTCATTTCTATCTCCGTCTGATAGATCTGGTATATTACCAGGACTTCCACTTCTTCCTTCCACTTTTTTACCCTCCTTATTATTATTCTTTTCTTTCCAAACCTGTTTGTGGGTGTTTACCGTCACAGGTTTTTTAGGGTTGCTAGGGCAGGCCTTAGCCCAGTGACTAGCTTTTTTGCAAGAAAAGCACACAAAGGGGAGTGATTTGAACTCTATTCATGTTAATGCAATGTAAGGGATTAATATAGGTATGTGTATGGTGATGTTTATAGTTAGAGGTTGGTTAATGGTAACAGGAACATTTGGACTTGGTGTATAAAATGAATCTAAGTGAAAAAGGAAATAGTGGTGCATTGAAAGATAAAATCTCAAATTAAATGAAAGATTAAGAAGGTTGCATATCATGAGTGTTAGGTATTGCTATGTTGCACCTATGTGTGTATAATGATTAAGATTATGAGTTATTGAATGGGAAGAAAGTAAATGCTTATTTCTTATGTAGGTAGATTAAGTAATGGCGTTGAGATACCCCAGGGAGTTAGTAGAAATGATTTATTGTATTCCGCTTGCGTAGTTGTTTGAATAGCTTGAGTGAATTATTCTATGTTCACACACTTAAATGTTGTTGTGTTCTCACTGCATTGCCTAAGTGATGTTATGTGTTGTATTGTTTTAAAAAAATAAATTAAATTAGTGTGTTTTTAGCTATATTTCTCTGGGGTATTTTGGCAGGCATTACATGTGTCATAACCATCCCCAAAATATACACATATTCAAATCAATAAAATTCCCACTAAAAACCTAACACGTTTTAGTAACAAAGTGTTTCCATTATATATTTAAATATAAAACATAGACTAAGTAATGTAATCGGTAGTCATACAAGTTGGACTGCCAATAACATGACCTTGACTCCCCACATGCACAATCCAACGTGCCAAAAAGTGGGCCCAATTATAAAAAAATTAGTGTCTTTATAAAAGCATAACCATGGAAAATATGTCACATTTACAGACCCCGACACAGACTAAATGAGCATAAATAACATCATCATATTTCCATTCGTGGACATGGTACCCAAAAGTGGCCCATCAAATAGCACCTAAATAGGCATTTAGTTCCATGTGTGCACCATGAAATATGACAACATTAACATAGTTTCCAACCCTCCATCCCATCTGTCCATCTCAAACAATCATGTTGTGGTCACTTCATCGCCCACATACTAGTCATGTCATAACCACTCATACTTGCATCCACAACAAGAAATATCTAAGGCCACCATATTCCATAGAAAAACAATGAAGTCAAGTTTAAATGAATTGCATTTGCAAATTTAATGGAGATTCAAATTTTAAATTTGAAATAGTACAAACTTTAAAGATGGTACCACAACATGTTTGTATAAAAAAGACAAGGTCTCATGTTATTGCAGTCACGGAGAAAGACACAACAAGCATCAAAGAGGAGAAAACAAACACACCAAGCAGAGGGGCTTGACCAAAAAGACAACACATTGAAGAGGACCAACAAGACAAAGGAGTAAGTAGACACAATTTGTTTTCTAGGTATTAATCTTGTTACTGACCTACATGTTCATAGTCCTTCTTTACTGACTCAATGAAAAATCATTTTATCCATTCACTTTCATAGTTGACTTTTTTCAAATTAACTGTTATGTTTATGTTTAAAAAATATACTATTAAATAGCTTACGAAAAAAATGTGGCAAAAACCATTATTATACGTCCTCACACCTTAAATTCTTCAGGACCCCCATGGGACCATTCACCCAGAAGTTTGGAAAACTATATTTTGGCTGGGGTGGCCTCTTCTCTTCACCATCTTTCCCACCTAGACCTCCCTCTGCTTTTGTTCCATGCCCATCAGTGTCCAACTCTTTCTCACACAGAAACTGTTCCAACAATATCCACCCCACAACTGCTTCCACCCTCCTTGTCTCCCGATCCTCCCCAATTCTCCATTTAATAAAGGGGAAGAGAGTAGTAACACCACTGTCATTGGCCCCATTCTGAAGATCAAACCCAATACCTGGGATTTCCATGAGGAGAAACCCTGGAGGCCATCAAGCCATTCCTCCTCCATGCATGCCTTCATCAACCACTCTACCTTGTTCGACCTCTTCCCAATCTCCAACCCCCATGCGACCACCATGCTAATGATATCCACATTTGTGCAATACCTGTGATGTGTTTGCATGAAGCAATCCATAAGAAACACCTTCAAAGAAGTAAGAAATTCCTCCTCGTGGTACTTGAATATAGATTTCAACCTTTTGTCAGATATGTTGCTGAGGAAAGCTAGCTATTTATTCATTGTGTAAAGGGTGAACGTGGTTTCCATTTTTCCTGCAACTTCCCAACAACCACCTATCCACTATAGAGAATAAGAAGCCTTCCAAAACTATCCACGAAATTCCTTCTTCACCCCTTTAAACTCTACCGACAGATAAATTTAATGGCAACTTAAATGCTTTCGCTTAATGGTGGTGACCAAAATATGTCGTATCTGTTCCGAGTCAATGCACACTTCCCATTTTGATTTTCCAAATGCCACCTCATCTCACTATCACATGGAATTAATTGTCATACGCATTGTAATTCTCAAAATGACTTTGTATTTATTATGATTTATGGGATTATTATTCCCTCGATTTTTGTCATTTATGAAGCAATTAATAGTGTCCCTTTGCAATTCCCATGCATACACAATTAATTCCAATGCGAAGACAATTACTTGGTTGCTTCCTATAGGGAAGAGGAGCCAAAGCATGCAAACCCTACCTTCTAGGGTCCACGTGACTACTACCTTTGACCGGTAGCCAGGTAGAAAACTGAGTTGGTTACCCCAAATCAAAATATTGGGCACTGACATTATTTAAAGTTTTTTGGGTATATATGTTATATGCATATACAAAATACAAAACACACACACACACAGATATATATACAGAGAGAGAGAGAGAGAGAGAGAGAGAGAGAGAGAGAGAGAGAGAGAGAGAGAGAGAGAGAGAGAGAGAGAGAGAGAGATGCATGCATATACATATATGAAACATGTGTACATACAAGGACTTATTTACATACATGTATGTGCATACATAATTACATACTTGTCTTTACATTTAAGTGTATATACATATATATATTTACATTTATGTATGTCTTAAACTCTCTCCTTGAAACACTGAAACTCTTCTTTTGAATCCAAGAAATAGTAAAAATGAAAACCTCCACCAAGGAAATTGAAACCCTTAAACCCTTACTTTTTAACACTGACATACAAACAGTGCATCAAACTATGATTCAAAACACTCCTACATTTATATACACATTTGTATGTATATACAGATTCATAGATAATGTATAGTGCCTTAAAATCTAAATTTCATGATCCCTCTAACATTGATTCTTAAACCATTCACCAAGGAAATTGAAACATTTAATCAAATACTGAATCAATCTTGTAATTCAAACTCTCAAGCTCTTCAGTTGACTCCAAGAAATAGTGACAATGAAACCCTCAACCAAGGAATTTGAAACCCTTCAACCCTTAATTTTTAATAATGACATACAAACTATGCATCAAACTGTGATTCAAAATGCACCTACATGTATATAGACTGAAACTCTTCAATTGAATCCCTTAAAGTGGTTTAGAATGAGACCCTTCAGTCCATTTCAGATAGTGAAACAAATAGTAAACCAAAACACATTTTACTTTGAACTATACAAATATGGAAATGAATATGTATGAAATTTGGAAATACAAGGGTATATAAATCATGTACATGTATGTATATACAGATATGTGCATATCTATATATGTATGTAAATACACAATTTCATATAAAATATTTCTTTTTGATTCTAATTGTATACCATCACTATTTGAATTACTCAAAATATTTCATCCTCATTATCCTTTCATCGTCACCCTCATGCTTACTATCATGTCTCTGTTTGTAAATGACCACTCATTAATGTACTGTAAAGTAATGTTTTGAGGTCACATGATATATTTTTAATCTAAACCATGATGCAGATGACTATGGACAAGTCAGAATGATACATTCTAGACAACGCATATAGACACAAAAGAATGTGGAAATGTCAAACACAAATCAACACTATTAGATTGTAAAAAAATATGAAAATGATAGGCTAAACTAT
This sequence comes from Cryptomeria japonica, assembly GCF_030272615.1. Taxonomy (NCBI): domain Eukaryota; kingdom Viridiplantae; phylum Streptophyta; class Pinopsida; order Cupressales; family Cupressaceae; genus Cryptomeria; species Cryptomeria japonica. Next base: position 116,028,643 of record NC_081409.1, read on the forward strand.
TTGAAGGCCCATGACACACTAAGAACTCAAGGTCTTATTGCAACCCTCCCTCCAAATGATGCAAATTATGAAATCATAAAATATCTTCACTAATCTTTTCCCTCATCCCATTCAACAATTCCACCCACAAAATTGTTGGCATTTGATATTCCAGTGATGCTCTGGTAAAGATTGGTAGTCTCTGATGATTGTAGATGCTTAAGAGTTGTCATTGATGGCAACTTAACCTGATGATTTGATTTGGTATGAAGTTCTGATTAACCCATAGTCTGGAATATGTCTTTTGTCATCAGTTTTCCCGGTGAAGCTCAATGTACATGTTTGAGAGCACTTTTTAGTTTCGGTGAAGCCAAATTTTGGCTTTTGTGATCAGGGTTGATTGGTTAAGTATTAGAAGCCTATTATCATACAAATCTTCCCTCTGGTATTGATTTTTTCACCTGTTTGAAGAAGCAAAGCAAAGTATTCTTCATGTTTAATGATGTAGTGCGTGTCCAGAATGCTTAAGTTAATTTTGATGGTTTTAACTGTGTTTGGGAGTTATGTGAGACCTATAGGAAGCATGTGATAATGTGTTTTGGGTCTGGTACAAATTTTTTGATAAGATTGAAGCCGAATTGTAGCTACACGTTTCATGTTTTGTGTTATGCAATTATATATATAAGACTAATTTGGATGATGCAAAGTGTGTGTGGTGTGATGTGGTAGACCATTTTGAAGTGATGGAGTGTAGTTTCACGTGCACATTTTGATCTTGGTTGATCCAGTGAGCAGTTGCAGAGCAGAACAAAGCAGTTTAGCAGAACAATGCAGTGGATCATTTTGTGCCTAACTGGAACTGATTTTTGGCATAGTTAGATGCTATTTAGCAGTTCATTGTTTTATGTAACCACTTATTAATCAATTGTAAGGCAGTGAGACTTCCTCCGGGGTTGCAGCCCTATTTTGTAATTTGAGTAGTGAACTCTAGGTAGTGTGCCTAAATGCAAGTGCATTGTCCTCATGTAATATTGTTTTGCTACTGGCCATAGTGGAATAATATTGTGGGTTCAAATCCCACTATGGTTTTTCTCATTTGGGTTTTGTTGTGACGTATTCAAACATTGCCCCATTGCAAATGGGGACCCTTGCTTTTTGCCTTTTGGGGTGTGTTTTCTAGGTCTTTTAGGGTTTTGTCTATTAGCCTTTTCTTTTCGGGTGTCACCAGGGGGATCACTAGGATGGTAGGCTCTGCTTGAGCCGAGGTGAGTCTTTGGGGCCCCAAAATTAGGGTTTCTTTGAGAGTCTTCCTTAGGGCTTGGTTTTGCTCTTTTTGCTAATTGTGTCTTGCTTGGTGAGTGAGTATCATTCTTGTGTTAGGATTCCCATAGATACTGGGAGGGGGTGAATCAGTATCTAACTGGTAATAACAATTTCTTAAGTTAAAACATGCAGAACATAAAATAACAGTGTACCGGTATGCAAGAATTAATGCAATAAATAGAATCAGAAACATCCACATGAAAAGAACACCATAACACAAGATGTTTAACGAGGAAACCCAGTGTGGGAAAAAGCTCGGTGGGATTTGTGACCCACAATATTCACTCACTGGCCAATAAGATAATATTACTTACAATAGGGGCCTGCACATGCAGGAAGGCCAACTGCCTAGAGCTCACTGCTCAATGGGAAGTCACACTGACTTACAATAAGGATTATACTAATCCAATGACTTGTACTACTTTACAATAGCATCTCCAATGCCAGATTCAGTACCGGTTCTTGCTCTGTTCTTTACATATACCCTTGACCTATAATTCGCACATTAGGTCTGCCTAATAATTTCTTTATGCTCACTACATTACCCCTCTAAATGTCTACAATGATCTCCTTTATATAGAAGAGTCATTTTACAATTTGCCAAGTCAGCTTACAATAATAAACAAAATATTACATAACAAAAATCCTGTCGGCCTTTATGCCGGTATACATGTTTTCTTTTGTGTCGGTGCCGGTGCCGGTGTAGAGTGATCTTGTTGATGCCAGTGCAATGTCTTGCCTGTGTAATGCTTTGCCGGTATGATGTCTTGCCGATGCCATAGGATTGCAAGGTTGCCATCAATGACAAAACCTTCAATCACATACAATGTCTCATTGGAGTGTCCATATGCCAACAATCTCCCCCTTTGGCATTGATGGCAACACTCATGAGAAATTTCAAAATGTGTCCAAAATGTGTAGTCCAAAAATGTTTACCAAAAATATGAGGGCTCCCCCAGAGCATATGATTCCTGTCTTTGAACTTTCTCATCCTACTACTCCCCCTTTGGCATCAATGACAAAGGTTGTCAAAATGTTAGTAGAGTTTGTAGTTTCATCTATCCATATACTCAACCCTGTAGTTGGGTAGTTATTACCCAAAATTACGTTTATACTATCCATAAACTTTTTACTATCTTTTATTGCTGTTTCAGTCCTTTTTACAGTACCGGTGAGATGCTGCAAATGCTCTGCCGATGTTTTGCTTCCCTGTGCTAATGCCTCTGAGATTTCCTTCCGCAGAGATGCTAAATAGTCCAATCTTGGACTCAGTTTAGATCTCAAGTGTTTGTCTTTGTTTATTATTCTTTCTTTCTCTCTATCTAGTTTGAGCAATTCTTCCTCAAAATTTGCTAACTTCTCTTCAAAGACTGATAATGAATCCGGTGAGTTGACAAAATTGTCTGCAAGCTTATTTATCTCATCCTGTGTCTTGCTTATTTTCTTGTCAATATCTCCAGTCAAAAATTTTGTTTTACATGTATCTTTATACATATTTTTATACTCTTTCAACAAACTACATAGTTCCGGTAGAAGTGTGTCAAAGTCTCTGTTACACTTCTTTATTTCTTCATCAAAGAATTTCTGTTTCTCTTTTTCTATCTTGTCCTTTACTGATTCTTCCTTTATTTTCTCAATATTTCCAGAAATGTATTTACATAATGTGTCCAATTGTCCTAAAGAGTCTTTATTGTCTATGTTACAATCAAGAGCAATTATCTTCAAAATTGGTATCGAATCATCTATTGCTTTATAAGCCTGTGAACTGTAGTCCGTTATTTTCTTTATAGAATCTAATAATACCTCAGTCACATTAGTTGACTTGGATGTTGATGATGATCCAAGAGTCTGAGTGCCGGTGCAAATAACCATGCTTGTATTGACCTCTGGCAGGTTAGTTTGTGTTTGCATTTCTTTTAGCACTGGTTTCCCTGCTTCACTGCTTACCGGTGGCACTGTTTCCTTGTGAACCTGTTCCTGAGCCTGTAGCTCTGTTGATTTCTCTGTATGTGCCTCAGATTCTATCTTTTTCCCTATATCCTCTGTCGGTTTCTCTGTTTCTCTTGTTACCAGAGGCTCTTTAGCCATATCTGACTTGTCAGTTGTATCTTTATCAACTGTTATGTTGATCTTTTGGGTATCAACATTTACAGTGTATAGGACTTCAGGATTTGGATCGCTATCCTCTACATCCATACTTTTTGCTGCCGGTTGGTCTTCAGTGGTTGTGATTTTCATAGGTGGGGGTAGGTTGTCTTTAACCTTTATGCTTGGAGGTCCACCAACTTTGCCTTTCCCTTTGTCCCTATCCTTCTGATATACTTTAATAGGCTTAGGGTTCCTGTATTCTTCTTGTTTTTCCTTTTCAACCAGGAATATATCCCAACCATCTTCTATTTCCTCTGTTACTTCAGTAACTCTTCCTACCATCAATGAAATATGCTGGTGTGCAGTAGAGAATACTATCCGGTTTGCCTAAGCAATCAAATTATCAATTTCTTTGGGAGAGTTTACCGGATACACAACAAGTAGTTTTTCTATTTTTATTTTCTTATCTAATTCAATCACTGCTTTCCTTCTAGCCTCAAGTCTTTTGTACAAATCATCAGGAATTTCATTGACTACTTCCATCAATTTTTTTTTGTACATGTCCATATGCAATATTACACTTTCCTCAGCTTGCCCTTTCTCATCAGCAGATAGAGTGTCATAAATTTTCTCTATGTTTTTCAATTTCCCTTCCTCTGTGATTTCATTTAACAATATGTCTAGAGGTGCCAAGTCAATTTTTGTCTTTTTCTTTTTCTTAGGGGTTAACTTCTTCTTAGGTGTGACCTTTCTAACCGGAGATCTCACTGCTTGTTGCTTCTGCCTTGTCCTTCTAGGTGAAGGAGTGGTTGCCGGTGAGGGATCTCTTTTGCTAACAACTCTTTTAAAAGTTGCTGGCATGTCACCTTCCGAAGAAGTACCTACTGGTGATAGATAAGCTTCAGGTTGTGGAGCTGCCAACTCATCTTCTGTTATGCCAGTTTTCTTTAATACATCTTCCTTAATGGCCTTTGCTTGTCTGGATCCTTTCCTCACAAATGCCTCTACCTTCTTCACTCTTTTCTTAGACTGTATTTGGCTTTCTATGGTCTCAGCACTACCAAATACTTCTTCCTTAGGTTCTTCGGGGGCTTCCAGAAGTGCTTTAGCATAAGTTTCAACTATGTGATCATCTATCTCATAGCCCATTTTGGTTACCCAAATTGTCCTTGGGATGACTGCTTCCATCCATATTTCATCTTTCTTAATAACAAAGCATATATCATCTTTGTATTTATCTACTATTTTCTGAGATAACCTTATTCTTTTCTTCATTTTTGTCTTCAATGCTTGGAAAAAGTCATGAATATTGTTCTCCTTGTTCTCACCCATGGTATTAAACAGTTTTGTCAATTGTTTTCCTGCCGGTATGTCATATCCTAGTTCTTTATATCCTATACCGGGAACCTATTTTGTTATGTGAAGCATTAGGCATACTAACAGATTTCCAAATTTGAAAGTTCCTTTCTTATCCTTCTTTATCTTTCCAAGGTTGTCTATCAGTTCATCTTTTAACCATTCACAGATGTCAATTTTTGCATTGTCTGTCACCATATCATAAGCACTCTTAATGCATAAACTTGAAACTGAGTTAAGTCTATTAGCATGAGTGGCTTTGTAACCTAATATCATACTTATGAATCTCACATTGATATCTTTTACATCATTAACCCTTAGAGATCTCTTATCGAATGTTGCACCTATTAGGTCTATTACTAGGTCATTGGAAACTTTCTTGTTTTTGTCTAGTCTTTTACCGGTGGTCGGTAACCCTATGACAACTTTCACAGCTTCCTTGGTGATCTTATGAATTGCATCTAACTAGAAAAATTCTCCATGAACTCTGCTTAACACTATCCTAATCACATCCTTAGGAAATTCAGGAATGCTAAGGATTTCTGTGAATCCTAGGGTTTCAATAACCTTGTGTTCAGCTTTAACATTGTCGGTATCATCACATATCTCGGTTTAATACATGGTTTTGATTTCCTCATCTCCTAACTCTTCAATGTTGTAGTGGATGTGTATTCTAGGGTCTTCAGCATATACAACACCTTTAGGGATTTGAGAAAATGCACCTAAGGTATCATCCTTCTTTGCTATCTCGGGGACTGACTGAAATACGGGCCTAGGTATTTTAATTACTTCCACAACAATAGGGTTTGCTATGTATTCAATTGTAGAGGTGGATGCCATGATTAAATACCTTTTTCTATCTTGGATGGATGATTGCTTGGAGTGCTTGCTTCTTGCTCGAAATGCCTTAGCTCGAAATCTTCGCGCTCTCTGAAAGTTTGAAATCACAGTGAAATGAAATGGAGCCAAAACTTATAATGTCTTTTTGCCATCTACCACATTAATTGCATGCTGATTAAGTATTCACTTAACATTGTCTGCCGATAATAAGTAATTTTCAACTTCTTATCTCTAACCGAGGGAATAATAGCACGTGTCATTAGATTTCCAAACCCTCAAGGAAATTTTCTTCAATTGGATGAAGAACTTCCTACGGGTGGAGCACTGCTTTGTCCTACCGGTGAAGCATCCCTCTGTCCTACCGGTGGAGCATTTGTTGGTTCTACCGGTGGAGGAGTATTCCCAATATTTAGATCAACTTTTCTAATCCATTGCTTTAAGAATTCTTGCTTAACCTCTTCAACCTTTTCTTTACCTTTCAAGCTAGCACTTTTGTTGTCTACTAGTGTACCTTTACTTCTACAAAATTTAGCAATATGCCCAATCTTGTTACATGCATAACAAGTTACATTATTTTTCTGAATAGCTTTCCCATAACCTATGCTGGTTTGTGTTATGCATTGATTTGATAAATGTCCAAATCTTCCACAAACATAACATCTCACATTCATTTTGCAGTTTTCAGAGTTATGACCAATTTTGTTGCATTTTGAACATTGACCAGTGGGTGTATTGATACTTTGATAATTCCTAGATCTACATTCATTTTCTCTATGACCATACTTATTACAATTAAAGCATGTTCCATTGAATTTATAAGTTTTAGGTTATCTTACTGGTTTGCTATGATCCTGAGTATTTGCAGTATCAGAGCTTTCACCAACTTCAAAGCTAATTCCAGAAGTGTCATCTTTAGGTTTTTGATTCTTTAGTAAGGTACCAAGTTCCTCTAAGCTTTTCTTGAATTTTTCTTTATGTTGATTTGCAGTTTCCAGTTCCCTTTCCAAGATTTCTTTTTGTCTCATCAGTTCATTTGAGTCATTCTGAGTATGCATCAGATCTGTCTTCAACATGTCATTTTCATAGCTAAGTCCCGTGTTCTCATTTGCTGCATCACTTAGTCTTCTGGTCAATTCTTCTTCATTCTTCTTTCTATCCTCAATCTCTTTGCAAAATCTCATAGTCATATCCTGCATTTCATTTTTTGTTGTCATGATCTCTTGTTTCAGCTTGCTTATCATATCATTAAGTGATTCCTTTTCATCATTCTCATTTTGCAATTTTTCACAAAGTTCTCTTCTCTTATTTCTTGCAATAGTAATATTTTCTTGAAGTGCCTGAATGATATCCTGAGCTGCTCTTAAATCATCTTCTAATTTGATGTTTTTCAACTTCTCTGCATCATAGTCTGTAAGAGCTCCTTCAATTTGCTTCATCATATTTTCCATCTTTACCGGTGTCAAGATCTTCCTCAAGCTGTTAGGCTTTTGAAAATAGAGGACTAGGCTCTGATACCAATTGTTAGGATTCCCACAGATACTGAGAGGGGGGGGGGGGTGAATCAGTATCTAACCAGTAATAAGAATTTCTTAAGTTAAAACATGCAGAACATAAAATAATAGTGTACCGGTATGCAAGAATTAATGAAATAAACAGAATCAGAAACATCCACATGAAAAGAACACCATAACACAAGATGTTTAACAAGGAAACCCGGTGTGGGAAAAACCTCAGTGGGATTTGTGACCCACAATATTCACTCACTGGTCAATAAGAGAATATTACTTACAATAGGGGCCCGCACATGCAGGAAGGCCAACTGCCTAGAGCTCACTGCTCAATGGGAAGTCACACTGACTTACAATAAGGATTATACTAATCCAATGACTTGTATTGCTTTACAATAGCATCTCCAATGCCAGATTCAGTATCGGTTCTTGCTCTGTTCTTTATATATACCCTTGACCTATAATTTGCACATTAGGTCTACCTAATAATTTCTTTATGCTCACTACATTACCCCTCTAAATGTCTAAAATGATCTCCTTTATATAGAAGAGTCATTTTACAATTTGCCAAGTTGGCTTACAATAATAAACAAAATATTACATAACAAAATCCTGTCGGGCTTTATGTCGATATACATGTTTTCTTCTGTCCTGGTGCTGGTGTCGGTGTAGAGTGATCTTATGGATGCCGGTGCACTGTCTTGCCTGTGTAATACTTTGCTGGTATGATGTCTTGCCGGTGCCATAGGATTGCAAGGTTGCCATCAATGACAAAACCTTCAATCACATGCAATGTCTCATTGGAGTGTCCATATGCCAACATCTTGAAGGTCCAAGTTAGGTCAAGTTTGTGAGTGATGAAGTCAGGAATGTCATCTTGGTCTTCAAATGCCCTGAAATTTGGCTAAGTCTAGAATGTCCTGATCCTAAAATTTGGCTAAGTCTGGAATGTCCTGATCCTGAAATTTGACTAAGTCTAGAAAACTGAACAATCCTCCAAAAACTAGATTTTGCAATATAACTCCTGGAGGTCCGAAACCACTCTCAAACATCCTGACCCTTCCAAAGGGTCTAGAGCGAAATTATCCATAAGACATTCTACTTTGACCAAAACCTAGAACTAACACATTCCCAGGCTTGAATGAAGGTAAAAATGCTTGTTTGAATGAAGAAATGTGAAAATGAAGTCAGGATCTTGGCCAAGAATAGGGATTTTGCTCCTGACCCTTCCAAAGGGTCCAAAGCAAAAATCCTTGAAGACCTCAAATTCTCACTTATCAAGGCCAAATTTATAGTTCCTAAGGCATGTTTGAAGGTATTTTTGAATGTTCTAGCCTTGTCAAGATTGAAAGATGAAGGATTTTAGTCAAGAAGATGAATTTTGCTCCTGACCCTTCCAGAGGGTCCAGAGCGAAATTCTTGAAAACTCTCATTTTTCCCTTGGCTAAAGTGAAGATCTTGATGGAGATACGTGAAGAAGGATCTATGTTTGCCTCTTAAATAGAATTGGAGTTGAAAAGGTAAAGAATCAAGCCCAAAACATGATTTTATCTCCTGACCCTTCCAAAGGGTCCAAAGCAAAAATCTTGGTAGCTCTCATTTCCTTCCCAATTTTGGCCAAGTGTTGGTTTCTAGGGCATGTTGGGGGATGAATTGGTATGTTCTTGCCTTGAGATGGAGTTGATTGATTTTGAAGTGTTGGTATTTTGGTATGGTTTTGTCATTGATGTCAACACCTACTAAATACACCTACTTTGGAGATCTAGCAACATTCATCGACAATCAGCAAACTATTCAACAGTCACCGGTATATGGTTAACCGACAGGATATAATGTTCACCGATACCTGCATTGACATGGAAGACACCTGGTAATGTCGAAGACATCATGTGGACACTTTTCTTTGAAGTAATAATCATTGGCATATTCTTATTTGCATATTTGCTTTTACTGGCAAATAGGTCCAGGTTATCTAGGGTTACACCGACAGGTTTATCTTTTCCACATCAGCATGGCACACTATGGAGATGATTTATTATTGTTGTAAATGCATTAAGACGACATGTTCAATTGGTTATTGTATCGGATATTATATTATTTGTAAATGTTTTATTGTAATATCTTGTAGAGCCGACCTACTAAAATTGGTCTTAGGGTATGGTATAAATGTAAGATCTTACTTGTAAGATCAGGTGTGGAATGCGAAAAAGATTTAAGGAAAGGTATATGCGAGATCAAGCAGAGATATACACGAAGACATCATTTGAAGGTGAAGTTAGGTTTTTGTAGAAGCATATCAGCATTACATCGGTACTGAATCCAGCATATGAAGATGCTATTTTGTGTAGTACATTCTTATTGGATTTAACCATCCAACTATAGTCAATGTGACTCCCATCTATGATTGAGCAGTGAGCTCTAGGCTATTGGCCTTTCTGCATGTGCAGACCCCTCTTTGTACACTTACTATCTGTAGTAGTATCATCTGATTGTGGGTAAGGTTTCCCACTGTGGTTTTTCCCCTTACAGGGTTTCCACGTACAAATATTTGTGTCATGTGTTGTGGATGACTTTATGTTTATGTTTCATGCATTAATTCTTACCGGTATAGCAATTTTCTGTTAACACTATTTATTGACATAATTAACTGTCTTACCGGTACTAAGCATTATGTTGGTTAATAAGATTTTGGTTTGAATTTATTAGACAACTGATTCACCCCCCCCTCTCAGTTGTCCCTGGGACCTACAATTGGTATCAGAGCCTAGTCCTCTTTTTGCAGAAGTTTAACAACTTGAGGAGATCCAATGTCTACTAATTATTTCAGAAAGGATAGTCCTAAACTTGATGGAACCAACTATGGAATATGGAAAATCAGAATGGAGACACATCTAAATTGCATTGGTAAAGACATCTGGGAAGTTACTAAGAATGGTTATACTGCTGCTGTAGCTGGTCAACCTGCTCCTATTAATTTAGCTAAAGATGAAGAAAATGATTGCAAAGAAAGAGAAGCACTTTTGAGCGCATTATCAGATCAAAAAATCATGGGGTTATCAGATAGATCTACTGCAAAAGCTATTTGGGATCATTTGGAAACATTGAATGAAGGGGATTCCACAGTCAAAATTGCAAAACTTGAAAGCTTCCGAGTTAGGTATGAACATCTGAAAATGGAAGAAGATGAAAGAATTTCTAATTTTATTGAAAGAGTAAAAGAAATTGTTTTAGGTATCAAATGTTGTGGAGGAACCTTGAGTGAAGATGAGATTGTTTCAAAAATATTAAGAGGTTTGCCACCGGCATATAAAATGAAGGTTACTACTATTAATGAGTTAAGAACAATGCCTAATACATCAGTAACTAGGGATACATTGATTGGAAAACTTTCAGCTTTTGAAATTGAGGAATTTTGGTCCTGTTGCTACTATAAAAACTGATTTGGCCTTCAAAGCATCAACATCATCTGCTCCATCTTTTGATAAATCAGACTGGAGAGCCTTTTATGCAAGAGAACTTGAAGAAACTAGGAAGGAGAATGAAGAGCTTGAAGAACTTGAAGCACTATTTGCAAGAAAAATGCCAAAAGGTCCAATTGGAAGTAAGTATGAAGGTAAAGCACCCTTTAAATGTTTCAACTACAATAAGATTGGTCATATGGCTTCAAGATGCCCTGATAGACATGCTAGACTAAGAGAAGAAGCTAGAAGGACATACAAACCTAATCCTGAATATCAGAGATACAAATTTAAGAAAAAAAAAGATAAATCTTGTTACATTGCTGATGAAGGTGTGACTGATGATTCTGATGAGGATCCAGCAGACAACGGATGGGTCTTTGTTGCTATAACAAAAGATCAACCAGTACCTACTGCTCAACCGGTAGAACAAGCCTTAGCAGCTAAAGTGGAATCAAAGGATGAATGGATTATTGACTCAGGATGCTCGCATCACATGACTGCAGACAAAGGTAAATTCTTGAACTTTCAAGAATACAATGGAGGTTTAGTAAGATTTGGAGATGACAAAGCCTGTTCAATCAAAGGTAAGGGTTCAATATCTCTTGATGGTAAACATAACACTGACAATGTTTACTATGTTGAAGGATTAAAACATAATCTTTTAAGTGTTGGTCAATTAGTTGAGAAAGGTTTTCAGTTACAATTCAAAAATGGAAAATGCAAAATCATGAATAGAATTGGTTTGGAAATTGCAACCGGTAATCAGACTAGAGGTAATATTTTTCATTTGAATAATAGTGAAAAGGCATGCTTAATTGCTCATATAGATGAAAGTTGGCTATGGCATAAAAGACTATGTCATGTAAATTTTGATTGCATGGTAAAAATCAGTACTTCTAAGGCAGTTAGAGATCTACCTAAAATTGTGAAACCTCAGAATACAATTTGCAAGGAATGTCAATTTGGAAGACAAGTTAGAGCTAGTTTCAAAAGTATTCTAGAAAAATCCAATAATGCTCTTGATTTAATTCACACTAATTTATGTGGTCCGGCTAGAACTAAAAGCTTACAAGTTGATAGATATTTTATTCTAATTATTGATGATTATTCTAGAATGTGTTGGGTTACTTTTCTCAGAGAAAAATCAGAAGCACTTGGGAAGTTCAAACTATTCAAAGCAATGGTTGAAAATGAAACTGGTAAGAAAATTAAATGTTTAAGATCAGATCAATGAGGATAATTCACATCCAGAGATTTTAATACATTCTGTGAAGTAAATGGAATCAAAAGACAGTTATCAGCACATCGGACACCACAACAGAATGGAGTTGTTGAAAGAAAAAACATAACTATTTTGGATGTAGCAAGAAGTATATTATCAGAAGCAAATCTACCACATGTGTACTGGAGAGAGGCAGTAATCACTGCTGTCTATACATTCAACAAAGTTCACATCAAAGGTGAAACCGGTAAGACCCCTCATGAACTATGGTTTGGTAATACTCCTACTCTTAAGTATTTCAGAATTTTTGGAAGTAAATGTTATATTAGAAGAGATGAGTATATTGGCAAGTTTGATCCTAGAAGTGATGAAGGAATATTTCTTGGTTATTCATCTAAGAGTAAAGCTTATAGATGTTTTAATAAAAGACTACAAAAAATTGTTGAGAGTACAAATGTAAAGATTGATGAACAATTCAGAGGAACTTCAAGGTATATAGACTCTGAACCGGTAACATAAATCATGACAAATGAACCAACAGTAAATCCATCGATACAGAATGATGATCCAATTACTTCTGTATCTTCAGAGGATACCACAGTAATTGAAGAACAACAACAGACTAAGACACCCCGGTATGTAAGACTGAATCATTCTGAAGATCAGATAATTGGAAGCAAATTTAAAGGAGTCATGACAAGAGGAAGATTGGCAAATGAAGAGGTATGTCTTATTTCTCAAATTGAACCATTATCTATCAATGAGGCATGTGAAGATAAATTCTGGATTAAAGCTATGGAAGAAGAATTAGGACAAATTGAGAAAAATAATACTTGGACATTAGTTCCCCGGCCTGAAAATAAAAATGTAATTGGAACCAAATGGGTATTTAAAAACAAACTCAATGAAGATGGTAAGGTTGTTAGGAATAAAGTAAGACTAGTGTGTAAGGGATATTCTCAGAAAGAGGGAATTGATTACAATGAAACCTTTGCACCGGTAGCTAGAATTGAGGCAGTTAGATTATTCTTGGTCTTTGCAGCTCACAAGGATTACAAAGTTTATCAAATGGATATTAAATGTGCATTTTTGAATGGAGATCTTGAAGAAGAAGTTTATATTGAACAACCTGATGGATTTTCTTTGACAAATAACAATGATATGGTTTGCAGATTAAGAAAAACTCTATATGGACTAAAACAAGCTCCAAGAGCCTGGTATGCAAGATTGGATAATATCTTTAAAAAAATTGGTTTTACTAAAGGAAATGCAGATAGCAATTTATATTACAAAGTAAATAATGATGACATCTTGATTATGGAAGTATTTGTTGATGATATAATCTTTGGAGGAGAAGATGGATTATGCAAAGAATTTTCTCTTAAAATGCAACATGAATTTGAAATGTCTATGATTGGAGAAATAAAATTCTTTTTAGGATTGCAGATTTTACTGACTGATAAAGGCATATTTTTGAGTCAATCTAAGTACTTGAAAGAACTACTTAAGAAATTTGGGATGGATAACTCTAAACCGGTAAGCACGCCTATGACTACAAATGACAAATTATCTCAAATGGATTAATCTACACCTGTCAATCCAACTTGATACAAATCTATGATAGGAGGTTTACTGTATTTGACACAAACCAGACCTAATATTATGAATGCAGTATGTATAGTTTCTAGATTTCAGAGTAATCCTAGGGAAAATCACGAATCAACAGTAAAAAGGATTTTCCAGTACTTACAAGGCACAACAAATCTTGGATTATGGTATCCTAAAGATGAAAATTTTGATCTATATGCATACACAGATGCAAATTGGGCAGGAGATGTGGATGATAGAAAAAACACCACTAGAGGAGCATTCTTTCTTGGAAAGAGATTAGTTTCTTGGTTAAGTAAGAAACAGAGTTGTACATCTTTATCAATAGCAGAATCAGAATATGTTGCAGCAGCAACAAACTGTACACAGGTACTTTGGCTTAAGCAAATGTTGAAAGACATAAAGGTAAAATGCAAGGAACCTATTACTATATATTGTGATAACACTGCAACAATTGATATATCTAAGAATCCAGTATTACATTCTAAAACAAAACATGTTTCTATCAAACTAAATTTTCTAAGGGAAAAAGTTGAAGAAAAGGAAATAAAACTGGTTTATGTGAATACTAAAGAACAACTTACAGATATTTTTACAAAACCTTTGCCTAAGGAAACTTTTGAGTATCTCAGAGATCAGATCGAAGTCTTACCTCCATCGGTAGAGACTTAGACAGTTGATGATTGTCATCAACCAGCAGAATTAAATGGACAAATCTTTTATTCCGGTATTTGATGAGGAAGCTACTTCTCAGGGGGAGTAGTTGGCGTATTGAATTGGTTGGTATTTTGTATGAACTTGACTTTTTGTGACTTTGGCATTTGATGTCAAAGGGGGAGAGATATATGGAAAAAAATTAAGGAAAGATATATTGAAAAATGCATTATCTTTTTTGAGGAGAGATTGGTATGAGTTTTTGGTATAATTACTCCCAGGGGGAGAATTGGCTTCTATACTTGGCATTTTTGTCTTGGCACTTTGATGGTTTTTCCATCTTGTGTTGCCATCAATGCCAAAGAGGGAGATTGTTGGTATTTTGGTATGGTTTTGTCATTGATGTCAACACCTACTAAATAGACCTACTTTGGAGATCCAACAACATTCACTGGCAATCAGTAAACTGTTCAACAGTCACCGGCATATGGTTAACTGACAGGATATAATGTTCACCGGTACCTGCATTGACATGGAAGACACCTGGTAATGTCGAAGACATCATGTGGACACTTTTCTTTGAAGTAATAATTATTGGTATATTCTTATTTGCATATTTTCTTTTACCGGCAAATAGGTCCAGGTTATCTAGGGTTACACCGACAGGTTTATCTTTTCCAGATCAGCATGGCACGCTATGGAGATGATTTATTATTGTTGTAAGTGCATTAAGCTGACATGTTCAATCGGTTATTGTATCAGATATTATATTATTTGTAAATGTTTTATTGTAATATCTTGTAGAGACGACCTACTAAAATTGGTCTTAGGGTATGGTATAAATGTAAGATCTTACTTGTAAGATCAGGTGTGGAATGCGAAAAAGATTTAAGGAAAGGTATATGCGAGATCAAGCAGAGATATACACGAAGACATCATTTGAAGGTGAAGTTAGGTTTTTGTAGAAGCATATCAGCATTACACTGGTACTGAATCCAGCATATGAAGATGCTATTTTGTGTAGTACATTCTTATTGGATTTAACCATCCAACTATAGTTAGTGTGACTCCCATCTGTGATTGAGCAGTGAGCTCTAGGCTGTTGGCCTTTCTGCATGTGCAGACCCCTCTTTGTACACTTACTATCTACAGTAGTATCATCTGATTGTGGGTAAGGTTTCCCACCATGGTTTTTCCCCTTACAGGGTTTCCACGTACAAATATTTGTGTCATGTGTTGTGGATGACTTTATGTTTATGTTTCATGCATTAATTCTTATTGGTATAGCAATTTTCTGTTAACACTGTTTACCAGCATACTTAACTGTCTTACCGGTACTAAGCATTATGTTGGTTAATAAGATTTTGGTTTGAATTTATTAGACAACTGATTCACCCTCCCCCTCTTAGTTGTCCCCGGGACCTACATGAAGAACAAGATTTTGGCCTAAAGGAGAATTTAGCTCCTGACCTTTCCAAAGGGTCCAAAGCGAAATTCATCATCAACTTCATTTGCTACCTTGTTTGACCTTGAAACCTTCTTCCTCAGGTGGAAAATGATCTAAGTTTTCTTCTTGAAGTGGTTTGAAGTTTGAATCTAGCCTAGAACGAGATTTTTGCTCCTGACCCTTCCAAAGGGTCTAGAGCGAAAATCCTCCTAAGGCTCATTTCCTCCCTAGTTTGACCAAATTTTGAGTTGCAACGCATCTTGAGGGGAAGAGTGGACATGTGTGGCCTTTGGAAATATTTGAAATCATTGAAATGTAAAGGATTTTGGACCAAAAGATGAATTTCGCTCCTCACCCTTCCAAAGGGTCCAGAGCGAAATTCCTAGAAACACCTTTTTTTTCCATTGGAGGAGGTCAAGTCCTTGGTTTTTTTATGGTGTGGATGGAAGTGGGATAGCATTTATTTTCCTCTTGAGGTGATTTTGAGTTGGAGAAGTGAAGAATCAAGGCCAAATAATGATTTTCGCTCCTGACCCTTCCAAAGGGTCCAGAGCGAAAATCCTCCTAGACCTCATTTCCTTCCCTATTTGACCAAATTTTGATGTCCAAAGCATGTTGAAAGGGAAAATGGACATGATCTTTCCTTTGAAAGTGTTTGATAGCATTGAGGAATGAGGGTTTTAGCCAAGAAAGGAATTTTCGCTCTTGACCCTTCCAAAGGGTCCAGGGCGAAATTCCTTACAAGCCTATATTTTTAACCTTTCTTGATTTTAAAACCTTGTTCCTAGGGTGAAGAGAGATGAGATTGTACCTTTCAATGAAGATTGGGTTTGAAAGAATGATGATTTTGGTCTAAAAAGTGAATTTCGCTCCTGACCCTTCCAGAGGGTCCAGGGCGAAATTGTGCAAAACCTATCTTTCCCCTTAGTTTCATGCCAAATCTAGTTTGGATCAGGATCAAAGAAGGCCTTAGGAATGAATTTGACTTAGAAATGATTATCAAATTTGAAGGAATTGAGCCAAAAAGTGATTTTCGCTCCTGACCCTTCCAAAGGGTCTAGAGCGAAAATCTTAAAACCACCTATTTTGCTTGCAAGTCTAGTCAAACGTTAGGTTTTCATGGCTTGGATGGGTGCGAGGAGACATGTTATTTCCTTTTGAAGTTAATTGGTGTTGAAAAATGATGGAAATTAGCCCAAACCAAGGATTTCGCTCCTGACCCTTTCAAAGGGTCCAAAGCGAAAATCCTAGGATCACCTACTTTCTTTGCAAGACAAGTTAAAATTTTGATTTTTATGGCCTAGATAGGAGTGAGGCAATGTGTCCTTAGTATTGGAGGTGAAATCAAGTTGAAATTATGGAGGAGTGAGCCTAAAACAAGATATTCGCTCTTGACCCTTCCAAAGGGTCCAGAGCGAAAATCGTAAAACCCATCATTTTCTCCAAAATTTGTGCCAAGCTAAGCCTAGACCTAGGTAAGATAAGCCTTTAAGATTGCCCTTGAATGGATTTTGGCCACCAAAAATGTATATTTTGAGCTAAGACAAGGATTTCACTCTTGATCCTTCCAAAGGGTCCAGAGCAAAATCCTAGAGAGGTCCTGTCCCTGGCCATGATTTTGAGTGATTTTTTCCTTTTAGGACTTCCGGGGATCAAGTAAATGTTGTCAAGTTGAGAGAGAGATCCAATTGAGGGTGTCAAGGGGAGACAAAGTGAAAAGAAAGGAATTGAGTGAGGGAAGACAAGCTAGGAATGAATTTCGCTCCTGACCCTTCCAAAGGGTCCAAAGCGAAATTCTTCAAATCAACTATTTTTCCCTTGTATGAGGCCAATAATTTGATTCTTAGGGTGTGGTTGAGGATGGAATGATGATATTTATCCTTGAAAGATATATTGGAATGAAGAAGATGAAGGATCAAGCTTAAAACTTGAATTTCGCTCCTGACCCTTCAAAAGGGTCCAGGGCAAAATTCACAAAATGTCCTTTTTCCTTCAGGATTGAGCTAAGACAAGATGGTGATCAAGGCAAATTGGACCTAAAGATGGCCATAGGCCTGTGTTTCAATAGGTTTTAAGTCCAAGAGGTAAGGATTTTGAGCTAAAAAGTGAATTTCGCTCCTAACCCTTCCAAAGGGTCCAGAGGGAAATTTCCAAAATCACCTAGTTTGCCCATGATGAAGGTCAAGTTGTAGATTCCTAGCCTTTGGTGAGGATAAGGATAGCATATTCTTGCCTTGGAAGGAATTTTGGAGTAGAGACATGGTGGAATTTGTCCAAAAATGCAAAATTCGCTCCTGACCCTTCTAGAGGTTCCAGAGCGAAATTTTGGATAGGGCCTGTTCCTGGAAAGAGTCTTGAACTAACTTCATTTTAATATCTTTTGTTGATGATTTAAGGTGTGAAATACTATGTTGAAATGAATTTATTATGTGTCCTTAATCATCTTTTGGTTTGTCTTGCAATTAAAAGAAGACCAGGCCAAGACAAGGACGACCTTCTCCAGTCCAACATCAACAAGGACAACCTTCTCCGGTCTAGCATCATCAGGGATGACCTCTTCCAGTCCAACATTTGAAGGAAAGGTACACCATCCATCTTGCACATCAAAGGCAATGGATGTTAAAGCAAGGGTTTGTTGAAGAAGTAGATAGTTTCAAAAGAGTTAATTAAAGTTAGCTTCTCAGCATCATCAAATTGAGCATTTACCAAGTTACAAGTGTCAGACAAGGTGGCATGCCAATCATCACTCCTCTAGTCAGATTGGTCCACCTCAGCGTGTCTAGATTCAATGTACCTGATTCATTAGAGATGGCATAAACTTTGATGTACCTATCTTGGTTATCCACTGGTCGAATATTCCAGAGAAGACATGTGTCCAAATAATGCAATTATTTCATTGGCCAGAATTGAGTTGTTGTAACAAACCCTAATTAGGGTTTTCATTATAAAATCTCGGCCATTGATCTCAAGTTGATCTGAGCCATTGAATTGTATTGAGGGCACTATATAAGCCCTGGCTCCTCATTTGTAAAGGTGAATAGATAATAGTTAGTCATTAATAGTTAGAAATAATGAATAAGTCAGTTAATAGTATAGCAATTAGAGTAGAATAGAAAGAGAAGGCAAAGATTGTTGCCAAGATGTTGTTGTAAAAGGCTTGTAAAACTTCATTGAAGAAATGGTGAAATCTATGGATCGATTCAACAAATTGCATGGTCTCTATACTATTCAGATTTGATTTTATGTTATTAGATGAGTGGAAGAAATGTGTTTGATTGATGGTGAAATTTGTATATCCATACTACTAGCAGTTTGTTGATTGCAGACTTGCCTTGTGTAGTCAACTGGAATCATCCAGCTTGAGCTTAACTTCAATTGTTGCTTCTTCATTGACATGCATCGGCCTGATGGTGTCTATGCTTGTAGTGATGATATGAACATCATAAAGCTTTCCTCCAAAGATTGCACTAACCTTGTGGAGATGGTCTTGGGATGTCAAAACAAGACTTAGTTAGAATTTCATCAAAGGTCATTCATTGCTCTTACATTCTTACTATCATAATTAGATCCTTTCCTCGCCCTCTTCCTTTTTTTTCTTTTTATTTCAAAATCTAGGCTAGTGAAATCCCGTGTTCCAGCAATATTCAAAGCAAATCAGACGTTTAGTCATCAAGTGTAAGTCCCATTGTGATTCCAACAAAATCACATCATACCACAAAGAGCTTATCCACAAGTAGAGAACCTACATACAAGAACCTTGGAGTTGCCTCGACTGATCCTTTGGCGAGATTTTGAGTAGTCAGGAAACTTTGCTCAATAGAGGATAAGGTACCTTTAGGTATTTTATTCTATGTTCGCATGTGCATGAAAAACACATCAATAGGTTTCGACGTAAAAATTCTGGTGTTATATTTTTGTGGTTGATTATCTTGTGTTTCTGTACTTTACTTTCTTGCATATGCTTCCGGTGGTTTCAGGGTAAGTCAAAAATTTACTTATCAGTAGATCACTGATTCATCCCCCCTCTTAGTGATCTTTGATTCCAATAAGAATGACCAGTTGATATCCCTTTTCCATGCATTCAAGCACAACAAGAGTGGATTGTGAAGTATGGTCATATTGTTCACCAACTCTTTGTCTGTCCATACCCCTCTGATGATCTTGTCTTCCCCACAAGATCTTGCTTCTATTCAAAATTATTCAAGCTCAGGCTTGAATCATGGGAAACAAATATTTCAATATATTTTTCTTAGAAAACTATGGTCTTGAAGTTCGACAATGCTCTGAAATCTGTCACGGCAATAGATGCTTTGTACAATAGTCAATGAACAAATACTATCATGGTTTTTAACCAAAGTATACATTCAACCTAATTGTAAGCCTAATACCCCTTCTCTACTATACAATCAAGTAATTATTTCAAAATAACCCATTCTAGGTACACCACCACATCTAGTTGACCCCAAAGGTTTCGACCTCGAATCCCTATAAGAATAAGTATTGTGTTTTAAATTATACAATTACTGTTTTAAACCCCTACTGTAGAAGTGTCAAATATAGTAAACAAAAAAAACAGTTGCAGGCCTAACTCTAGTCAAAATATTGCATTTCATAAAAGGGAACCACAGTCCTACTATTCAAGAATCACTATCATTTTGTACTCTATTGTCATTCAATCTGAAAATGCACTTGACTTCCATAAGAAGCATCACTGTTAGTATTGATCAATAGGCATCGATCTACAATATCACATGGTTAGTTGATTCCATCTCATAGTACTTGATTTCATATTGTATATGAGTTGTCGTGTGACATAAAATTAAACATATCATTCATAATAGTGTATATTTGCTATTAATTTGCACAATTTAAATGATTGGACAACTACCATACATGTTCTTGTTGTTGTGTGCAGATGAGGAAGGTAGACAAGATGGATCCTCATGGTGCAAAAATAAGAGCATCAACGAGGTGACCTTCACATACAAGAGGAGTTAGGTTCCTTGTGGAGCTATAAACCCCACCTCCTGTTGAGAGAAATCTAGACCCTATACCCCTAACAATGGAGGAACATGATCAACAACCTATATCACCCATGGTGGAGGATTGTACTCCACCTTCAACTGCAACAAAGTTTATGATGTAACAAAAGTTGTGGTCAGAAATTGACATGGAAGGTGCACTCCACGATGTTGAGGATAATGACATGTCCATAAGGTGTGCATCCAAGAAATGGGGTATCCCAATTGTAACAATGTCAAAATGGTTGGGTGGTCTCATAGCCACATCCAAGAAAGGTCCACCAACAATCCTCACCATTAAAGAAAAAGAACAAATTGTTTAGTAGTGCCAAGAGATGGTTGCAGTTGGTCATGGCCTCAAGATCATCAAATTGAAGGAATCCATGTCTTAGATATGTGAGAGTAGACCGATCCCTTTCAAGGATAGCATGCCTGGAAATTCATGGTGGTTTGGTTTCAAAGCCCGACATCTAAAACTTATCTTACACAAAACTAAAGGCCTCAAAAAATATAGGGAAATGTGTCTGAGGCCAGCATTTGTGTCTTCTTTCTATGAAACATTATCGAAAGCCTATGGCACAAATCCATATGGTCTTGATCGGATATGGAACTACGACAAAATTGGTATTATGGCTAGCAAAAATGGGGCTATGAGGGTTATTGCAAGGAGAGGAAGCCAAAATGTGTCTTACATAATTTCGAAGAGCCGTGAATGGATTACCATTATTTGTTTCATTAATGCAATAGGGCAAAACATTCTAGGCTTCTATTTGTTCAAAGGCAAGAAGCACTTACAAAATTACATCGCCAAATGCAAACCTGGTGCTTGTATGGCAACACATAAACATGCGTGGATGACCAAGGAAATATTCCTTAATTGGCTGCACCATTTCAAGTGCTCAGTTCAAGGGGGTGTATCACCCACCAAAAATCACTTGATGATACTTGACGACCATGACAACCATCCGAGAGGCAAGGATGCTAGGTATAGTGGTGCAGGAGCACCTAGTTGAGTCAAACTCCCATTTTTGGGTATTTCATGCTTTTATGTTTGTAAAGTCTCGTGTTAGGTTTTTTTTTGTTGTTTTAGGTTGTTTTGGATCATGTTTAGTCGTTTTGATCTCCTTTTGGGCTTAAGAGATCAAATCTTGCATTTCAGGCCTTGAGTTGACAATTTTTGGCAAAAATGTGAAAATTGCCAAAAAGGTCTCCTAATGGATTCAAGAGAATTAAAACATGTTTGTTTACTATTTTTAAGCATGTATAAGTTGTTTAGACAAGTTGATGAGGTTAGATTGTGAAAAGTGCATCTTGGAGCAAGAAAAGTTGTCATTTGGCTTAAGAAAGTTGTCAAAAATGTCATTTTCTTGCATAATGAGTTATTGAAGCCTCATGTCCGTACAAGGGCTTGAAAAACCAACTAGAGAAACTATATAAGGCCTCCATTTCCCTTGGAAAGGGTTGGTTTTTTTTTTGAGCAAGTACTTTCAATACAAATCATGAACTTTTGGTTTATTTCACTATTTTTTTTGCTTCTTAGAGAAATAGTCCATATTGTAGAGTTTGTATCCGTACTGTACCTTCTGGAAGTGTGTATATTGGTCATTTAATTCCTTCTAAGTGATTGTTGTACTATTTTACATTGGAAATTGGTTTGTGTAAAATTATTTCATAACTGGGAATTTGCTGCCTTGCCAGGGTTTTGGAGTTGTAAAATGTGTCAACTTGGTTGATCCAGGTCTGGGATCCCTCCTATGGATTCTTCCAAGTTGATCCATGTGTATATAATGTACATTCCTCTCTTTTTGTGCCAGAAGAATGGTTTGAAGATGCAATTGAGTGAATACTAGGCAAGTGTTTGTCATTTGGCTAGTAGCCTGATTAAAACTCAAAGTTGCACTCAAAAGTAATTTGAGTGAGCAAATGAATGTAACAAGGGCCTGGACATTTGACCAAGGGTATTTAACATCTCCTTAGATGGTGAGTTTAGCTTACTCCTTCTTAAGACTTTCTCATTTTGTAATCAAACAGTGAGTTCACTGTTTTCATAAAATTGTATGTGGCAAAATGCCCAAGGAATGCTTGAAGAGCATAATCCATGCCTTGCATCTTGAAGGAAATGTAATAGGAGTGTTACTAGCATTTTGTAAACCTCTTTGAGGTCTTCTTCCTATACAATTTCTCCTTTATTCAGGTCTAAAGAGAGGGCAACAGTTTGACTGGTAAAAGGGCAGAAAAAGGATAGTGACTGAGACATTTTACTGTTTTCCCACTTGCTAGCCAAGTGTTTGACATATTGTTTGTAGGGAAAAGATAGAGGAAGGTTCCTTGAGATGTTGTAGAGGTTCTATATCATGGAGGAGGCTTGAAGAGTGGAGTGAGAGAGACTTTCAAACATTGCTTGCTCCAAACCCTACAAACCCTCCATTTATGCCATAAAAAGTGGACAGTCTGAAAACTACACTAACAAGGGGATAAACCTTAAAAATATTTGAGTATGCATCTCTAAAACACCATCATTGACTAGTGGAAGCAAAATAAGGCCAATTAGGCCTCCACGGGCTAGTAGCCCTGCTGCATAACACACAACTTTGATAGTTTTTTACCAAATTGCTTGAACCCGTTTGAAAAATGAAACTTGGGGCTAAGAAACATTATGGAAAAATTCCAAGTAGTCCTCCAAGTGATCCTTAGGTCTCCTAGACCGTGTGTAGCCTCATTTGGGGGTAGTTGATCCTTGGTAGTGAATTTGAGCAAGTTTAAGGTTGAAGACCTCAACCAAGTTTATGAGCACTCAAAGGTGAACATTACCTTAGTACCCCTATTTTTCCTTGTGGAAGGCCCCTAGTGCACATTGAAACTGAAAGTTGAAGGCCCCAAGAGTCAAGCATGAGCAAGTGTAGTTGGAAGCGTTAAGCATTTTGAGTAGTTTTGTGCATGGGAAAGAGTCATCACTAGTAAGGGAGTTTGCTAGGCAAGAAAACCATGGAGTATTTGGCATCATGACAATCAGGAAGATTGAGTAATCATATTCAAGAGAACCTATAAGTCTTTTGAAAAAAATTGATCCTTTTTGAACAAACTAACCTTGTGAGCACCTCCCTATCAAGCTCCCTATCATAGTGGTATCATAGTGTATCACCTAGTTGAGTCAAACTCCCATTTTTGGGTATTTCATGCTTTTATGTTTGTAAAGTCTTGTGTTAGGTTTTTTTTTGTTTTAGGTTGTTTTGGATCATTTTTAGTGGTTTTGATCTTTTTTTGGGCTTAAGAGATCAAATCTTGCATTTCAGGCCTTGAGTTGACAATTTTTGGCAAAAATGTGAAAATTGCCAAAAAGGTCTCCTAATGGCTTCAAGAGAATTGAAACATGTTTGTTTAGTGTTTTTAAGCATGTCTAAGTTGTTTAGACAAGTTGATGAGGTGAGATTGTGAAAAGTGCATCTTGGAGCAAGAAAAGTTGTCATTTGGCTTAAGAAAGTTGTCAAAATTGTCATTTTCTTGCATAATGAGTTATTAAAGCCTCATGTCCATACAAGGGCTTGAAAAACCAACTGGAGAAACTATATAAGGCCTCCATTTTCCTTGGAAAGGGTTGGTTTTTTTTTGAGCAAGTACTTTCAATACAAATCATGAACTTTTGGTTTATTTCATTGGTTTTTTGCTTCTTAGAGAAACAGTCCGTACTGTAGCATTTGTATCCATACTATACCTTCTGGATGTGTGTATATTGGTCATTTAATTCCTTCCAAGTGATTTTTGTACTGTTTTACTTTGGAAATTGGTTTGTGTAAAATTATTTCATAACTGGGAATCTACTGCCTTGCCAGGGTTTTGGAGTTGTAAAATGTGTCAACTTGGTTGATCCAGGTCTGGGATCCCTCCTATGGATTCTTCCAATTTGATCCATGTGTATAAAATGTACATTCCTCTCTTTTTGTGCTAGAGGAATGGTTTGAAGATGCAATTGAGTGAATACTAGGCAAGTGTTTGTCATTTGGCTAGTAGCTTGATTAAAACTCAAAGTTTGCACTCAAAAGTAATTTGAGTGAGAAATTGAATGTAACAAGGGCCTATAAATTTGGCAAAGGGTATTGAAAATCTCATTAGATGGCTAGTTTAGCTTACTCCTTCTTAAGACTTTCTCATTTTGTAATCAAACAGTGAGTTCACTGTTTTCATAAAATTGTATGTGGCAAAAAACCCAAGGAATGCTTGAAGAGCATAATCCATACCTTGCATCTTGAAGGAAATGTAATAGGAGTGTTACTAGCATTTTGTAAACCTCTTTGAGGTCTTCTTCCTATACAATTTCTCCTTTATTCAGGTCTAAAGAGAGGGCAACAGTTTGACTGGTAAAAGGGCAGAAAAAGGACAGTGACAAACATTTTACTGTTTTCCCACTTGCTAGCCAAGTGTTTGACATATTGTTTGTAGGGAAAAGATAGAGGAAGGTTCCTTGAGATTTTGTAGAGGTTTTATACCATGGAGGAGTCTTTAAGAGTGGAGTGAGAGAGACTTTCAAACATTGCTTGCTCCAAACCCTACAAACCCTCCATTTATGCCATAAAAAGTGGACAGTCTGAAAACTACACTAACAAGGGGCTAAACCTTAAAAATCTTTGAGTATGCACCTCTAAAACACCATCCCAAACATGATTTGTGGTTAAAAGGACCATCATTTACTGGTGGAAGCAAAATAAGGCCAATTAGGCCTCCACGAGCTAGTAGCCTTGCTGCATAAGACACAACTTTGACAGTTTTTTACCAAATTGCTTGAACCCATTTGGAAAATGAAACTTGGGGCTAAGAAACATTATGGAAACATTCCAAGTAGTCTTCCAAGTTCTCCTTAGGTCTCCTAGACCATGTGTAGCCTCATTTGGGGGTAGTTGATCCTTGGTAGTGAATTTGAGCAAGTTGAAGGTTGAAGACCTCAACCAAGTTTATGAGCACTCAAAGGTGAACATTACCTTACTGCCCCCGTTTTTCCTTGTGGAAGACCCCTAGTACACATTGAAACTAAAAGTTGAAGGCCCCAAGAGTCAAGCATGAGCAAGTGTAGTTGGAAGGGTTAAGCATTTTGAGTAGTTTTGTGCATGGGAAAGAGTCATCACCAGTAAGGGAGTTTGCTAGGCAAGAAAACTATGGAGTATTTGGCATCATGACAATCAGGCAGATTGAGTAATCATATTCAGCAAAACCTATAAGTCTTTGGAAACAAATTGATCCTTTTTGAGCAAGCTAACCTTATGATCACCTCCCTATCAAGCTCCCTATCATGGTGGTATCAGAGCCAACAAAAGATTCAGGGGAAAGACACATTAGGCAAACATGGTGACCAGTGCAGAATTGGCTAAGAAGGTTGAGGACCAAGAAGAGGAAAATAGGGCACTAAGAGAAAGATTGGATCAACTAGCAATGAAACTAGCTTAAGTAGAAGTCAAAACTAAAGAAGTCCATGATAAGGTTGGAGATTAGGGTAAAATGATGGCAATAGAGGATGAAGTCCTCATGCCTGACCCGGTCATTGAGCAAGAACCATTCTTGAAAGCCTTGAGAGCTATGAGTGGTAAGACCTTAGAAGGAGTGGCTCTTTTCAGTGGGAAGATGGATCCAAATTCTCTAATAGAGTGGATTGGAGGGTTAGAAAACCATTTTGAGTGTGATGGAGTGACTGAAGCACAAAAGGTCAAGGTGGTGAAATCAAGGCTGGGAGGGGCAGCCTTAACATGGTGGAAGTTCATCCAAGAGGAAAGGTTGAAAGTAGGCAAGCAACCACTAGCCTCCTGGAAGGCAATGCTAGCCAAAATCAAAGAGACCTACCTTCCTGAAGACTATGAGATATAACTTCACAAGAAAAGACATAACTTGAGACAAAAAGACCTAGATGTCAGTAGCTACATTGAAGAGTTTCAGAAACTGTGCATGAGATCCAGAGTGGTGGAGGATGAAAGTATTGAAGTGGCAAGGTACTTTAATGGGTTAAGGTGGAACATCCAGGAAGAGATGAGCTTGTTGTGCCCACAAACCATACACGAGTGCTATCAATTGGCACTTAAGGTGGAAGAGAAAGGTAGAAGAAAGAAAGAACACAAAAATAGAGGAAGAGGTAGGGGAAGAGATGGTAGAGGCCATAGAGGCAGTTTTGGGGGAAGAAACATAGATCAATGGTCCCATGGAGAGTCTAAGCTTATTGAGAAAAGTGGGGATTCTCAGAGCAAACCCAACTATAGGGGTAGGGGATCAAGCAACACGAGTGGGGGTCGATCTAATGGACCAGGGAGAGGGTCCTACTTCTCAACTATGAAATGCTATAACTGCAAAAGTTAGGCCACCTTGCCTATAGATGCCCAGAGAAGCCTAGTTCATCCTATGGAGGTGAAAAGAGAGTAAACTATGTTCAAGAAGATGGAGGTAATACCAGAACTTCAGCTATGAACCACCTAGCTTTAGAAGATGGTGAGAGTTTGATGATCAAGAGAGTGTTAATGAAGAAGCCACATAGTGCAGAGGCCTCACAGAGAAGAGCATTGTTCAAGATTAAGTGTAAAATCATGGGAAAGGTGTGTAAGGTGATCATAGATTTAGGGTCCACAGATAACATGATATCAGAAGAAGCAATAAGCAAATATAAACTACCTAGGATACAACACAAGGAGCCATATAAAGTCACCTGTTTGAATAAGGGACAACATGTGTTGGTAAATGAGAAAGCTTGGGTAGATTTCCACATTGGGGGATATGTAGATAGGATCCTATGTGACATCCTTCCTATGGATGCTTGCCACCTACTGTTGGGTAGACCATGGCAGTTTGACCGAAAAGCATAGCATGATGGGAAAGAAACTCCTATTATTTTCAGAAAGATGGAACAAGCTATTAGATTCAATCCCTCTTTGAAGAAGGAGAGAGAAGCAATAAGGTGCCTAACATCTTGTTAGTGAATGAGAAAGACTTCATAAAAACTCTAGAGGAAGGTGAAGGAGTAGGATTTGCACTCATAGTGAAGCCTAAGGAAGAAAAAGTAGAAAAGAAAGTTGAGATAGCATATGAAGTACAGAAAATCCTTGATGAATTCAAACAAATAGTCAGTGATGGTACACCTGCAGCCTTACCACCTCCTAGAGCCATTATCCATCAAATTGACTTCATTCCTAGAGCCTCTTTTCCCAATAAGGCAGCCTACAAGATGACCCCTGACCAAAACAAAGAGGTAGCAGGACAAATACAAGAACTCTTAGACCGAGGGCTAATTAGGAAAAGCATTAGTCCTTGTGCAGTACCTACAATGTTGGCACCTAAGAAGGGTGGAACATGGTGGCTTTGTATAGATTCCAGAGCCATAAACAAAATCACCATTGGATACAGATTTCCCATACCCAGGATAGAGGATTTGATGGATTGTTTGGGGGGTGCACAGTATTTCAGTAAGATTGATTTGAAGAGTGGCTACCATCAAATAAGGATCAAAGAGGGGGATGAGTGGAAGACAACTTTCAAAATGAATGAGGGTCTCTATGAATGGCTAGTCATGCCTTTTGGACTTTCTAATGCTCCCAACACATTCATGAGGCTCATGAATGAAGTTTTACATGATTTCATTGGCAAATTTGTTATAGTGTATTTAGATGATATTCTTATTTTCAGCAAGACTAAGGAAGAGCACTTACAACATTTAGCTAATGTTTTGAAACAGTTATCTGATGCACAACTAACCATTAATCTTGAGAAATGTGATTTTATGAAGTAAGAGTTGGTCTATCTTGGTTTTGTTGTATCAAGAGGAAATCTGAAAATGGATCACTCAAAAGTTGCTGCAATAACCAGTTGGCCAACTCCTAAAACAACCAGTGATGTCATTAGCTTCCATGGTTTGGCTCAGTTTTACAGGAAATTCATCAGGGGATTCAGCGAGATTTGTGCTCCAATGTTGGACACCATCAAAGGGGGTGTAAAGGTAAAGTTTCAATGGACAATTGCACCAAATAAGGGGTTTGAATTACTGAAAACTAAAGTAGCTACTCAACCAGTGCTCATTTTACCTAGTTTTGATAAGCTTTTTACTATTGAATGTGATGCTAGTAATATTGCAATAGGAGCTGTTTTAAGTCAAGAAAATAGACCAGTTGCATTCTTTAGTGAGAAATTGAATGATGCAAAGAAAAAGTACTCATCCTATGATGTACAACTTTATGCATTAGTACAAGCACTTAGGAAATGGAGACGCTATCTTCTTCCTAAAGAGTTTGTTGTATACACAGATAATCAGGCACTCAGTTTCTTGAACTCACATGATAAACTGAATCATAGGCATGTTAAATGGGTAGAATATTTACAAGCTTACACTTTTACTCTTAAGCATAAGAAGGGTCAGTTGAATAAAGTAGCAGATGCTTTGAGTAGAAGACTGTTAACTATTCATGAGATTCAAGTTCTAAGCATTGGTATTGATAGTTTCAGGGACATGTATCCCACTGATAATGATTTTGCTGAAGCTTATAAAGTTTGTACAGATTTTGAGAATAACTTCTATGGCACATATGCTGATTTCACTTTGTAGGATGGTTTGTTATTTAGGGGTGGATAGTTGTGTATTCCACAGGGTTCTATGAGAGAGAACCTCATTCAAGAGAAGCACAATGGGTGCTTAAGTGGACATTTTGGTCTCAATAAGACCTTAGAGCTGGTTCAAAGGTTCTATTATTGGCCTAAGATGCAGAGAGACATCAGGAGGTATGTTGAGCAGTGCTTCGTATGCCAGAAAGAAAAAGGTAACTCCTCTAATGCTGGTTTATATCAGCCTCTTCCCATTCCACATAGTCCTTGGGATTGCATTAGCATGGATTTTGTAGTAGGGTTACCTAGAGTTCAAGTAGGATTTGATAGCATCTTTGTAGTAGTTGATAGATTCAGTAAGATGGATCACTTCATTCCTTGCAAAACAACACATGATGCAAGTCATATTGCCTATTTGTTTTTCAAAGAAGTTGTTAGAATTCATGGCTTACCTACTAGCATTGTTTCAGATAGGGATGTGAAGTTTCTTGGTCATTTCTAGAAAACATTGTGGAAGAGATTGGGTACTAATCTCTCTTTTGGTTCAACTTATCATCCACAAACTGATGGCCAAACTGAATTTGTGAATAGGTCTCTTGGAAACATGCTTAGGTGTTTGACAAAGGACTATGGGCAAAGTTGGGATCAACTCATTCATCAAATAGAATATGCCTACAATGATAGTGTTAACTGGTCTACAGGTAAAAGTCCATTTGAAGTTGTTTATGGTATGCATCCAAGGGGTATAATGAAGTTGAGGGATATCAATAACTTGCAGCATAAGAGTGGGACAATAGATGACATGGCTCACTCCATGAAGGAGGTTCATGAGGAAGTGAGAAAAGCTCTCCAAGACACCTCTCAAAAAGTTAAGGCAAGAGTGGATGCTACAAAGAGAGATGTTCAGTTTACCATAGGTGGTTATGTGATGGTTCATTTGAATAAGGAAAGGATACAAAAGGGAGTTCCAAGCAAGCTTCAGATGAGGAGGATAGGCCCTTGCAAGATCTTGGCTAAGTATGGGTCTAATGCTTATAAAGTTGATTTGCCTACTAATATTTCTTTGTCCCCCATTTTTAATGTTGCAAATCTGATTGCTTTCAAAGGGAAACCACCTGAGGAGGTTCAAAGAGTTTCAGATGTTTCCAACTCCCTTTCTGATCTATCTCTCCCTTCTCTTTCTTTTTCCCATGCTGAACAGGTTCTAGACTCCAGAGTTCTCAAAAAGACAAGGAATCACACCTACATGGAGCATCTCATCAAGTGGAAGGATCAACCTATCTCAAAGGCCACTTGGATACCTAAAGCTGACTTTTAGAAAGTTGGCATTCCTTCTTCTTTGCTGCCTCAAGGAGCTATATGACTTCTTTGTTTTTGGGGGGGTATGGTGCAGGAGCACCTAATTGAGTCAAACTCCCATTTTTGGGTATTTCATGCTTTTATGTTTGGAAAGTCTTGTGTTAGGTTTTTTTTGTTGTTTTAGGTTGTTTTGGATCATGTTTAGTGGTTTTGATCTCCTTTTGGGCTTAAGAGATCAAATCTTGCATTTCAGGCCTTGAGTTGATAATTTTTGGCAAAAATGTGAAAATTGCCAAAAAGGTCTCATAATGGCTTCAAGAGAATTGAAACATGTTTGTTTGGCGTTTTTAAGCATGTCTAAGTTTTTTAGACAAGTTGATGAGGTTAGATTGTGAAAAGTGCATCTCAGAGCAAGAAAAGTTGTCATTTGGCTTTAGAAAGTTGTCAAAATTGTCATTTTCTTGCATAATGAGTTATTGAAGCCTCATGTCCATACAACGGCTTGAAAAAAAAACTAGAGAAACTATATAAGGCCTCCATTTTCCTTGGAAAGGGTTGGTTTTTGTAATGAGCAAGTAATTTCAATACAAATCATGAACTGTTGGTTTATTTCACTATTTTTTTGCTTCTTAGAGAAACAGTCCGTACTGTAGCATTTGTATCCATATTGAACCTTCTGGAAGTGTGTATATTGGTTATTTAATGCCTTCCAAGTGATTTTTGTACTATTTTACTTTGGAAATTGGGTTGTGTAAAATTATTTCATAACTGGGAATCTGCTGCCCTGCCAAGGTTTTGGAGTTGTAAAATGTGTCAACCTGGTTGATCCAGGTCTGGGATCCCTCCTATGGATTCTTCCAAGTTGATCCATGTGTATATAATGTACATTCCTCTCTTTTTATGCTAGAATAATGTTTTGAAGATGCAATTGAGTGAATACTAGGCAAGTGTTTGTCATTTGGCTAGTAGCTTGATTAAAACTCAAAGTTTGCACTCAAAAGTAATTTGAGTGAGCAAATGAATGTAACAAGGGCCTAGAAATTTGGCCAAGGGTATTGAAGATCTTCTTAGATGGAAAGTTTAGCTTACTCCTTCTTAAGACTTTCTCATTTTGTAATCAAATAGTGAGTTCACTGTTTTCATAAAATTGTATGTGGCAAAATGCCCAAGGAATGCTTGAAGAGCATAATCCATGCCTTGCATCTTGAAGGAAATGTAATAGGAGTGTTACTAGCATTTTTTAAACCTCTTTGAGGTCTTCTTCCTATACAATTTCTCCTTTATGCAGGTCTAAAGAGAGGGCAGCAGTTTGACTAGTAAAAGGGCAGAAAAAGGATAGTGACTGAGACATTTTACTGTTTTCCCACTTGCTAGCCAATTGTTTGACATATTGTTTGCAGGAAAAAGATAGAGGAAGGTTCCTTGAGATGTGGTAGAGGTTGTATACCATGGATGAGGCTTGAAGAGTGGAGTGAGAGTGACTTTCAAACATTGCTTGCTCTAAATCTTACAAACCCTCCATTTATGCCATAAAAAGTGGACAGTCTGAAAACTACAGTAACAGGGGGCTAAACCTTAAAATTATTTGAGTATGCACCTATAAAAAACCATCCCAAACATTATTTGTGGTCAAAAGGACCATCATTGACCGGTGGAAGAAAAATAAGGCCAATTAGGCCTCCACGGGCTAGTAGCCCTGTTGCATAACACACAACTTTGATAGTTTTTTACCAAATTGCTTGAAGTCGTTTGAAAAATGAAACTTGGGGCTAAGAAACATTATGGAAACATTCCAAGTAGTCCTCCAAGTGCTCCTTAGGTCTCCTAGACCGTGTGTAGCCTCATTTGGGGGTAGGTGATCCTTGGTAGTGAATTTGAGCAAGTTGAATGTTGAAGACCTCAACCAAGTTTATGAGAAATCAAAGGTGAACATTACCTTACTGCCCTTATTTTTCCTTATGGAAGACCCCTAGTACACATTGAAACTAAAATTTGAAGGCCCCAAGAGTCAAGCATGAGCAAGTGTAGTTGGAAGCGTTAAGCATTTTGAGTAGTTTTGTGCATGGGAAAGAGTCATCACCAGTAAGGGAGTTTGCTAGGAAAGAAAACCATGGAGTATTTAGCATCATGACAATTAGGCAGATTGAGTAATCATATTCAAGAGAACCTATAAGTCTTTGGAAACAAGTTGATCCTTTTTGAACAAACTAACCTTGTGAGCACCTCCCTATCAAGCTCCCTATCATATAGACTTGATCACTTTGCCGGCTCACACCTCTCACAAGTTGCAACCACTAGATGTGAGTGTGTTCTCTCCATGCAAGACATACTTCAAATCAGAAAGAGTGGCATGTTTAGCAAGGTTTCTAAATTTGGAAATCAAGAGGGCAAAACTATTACAAATAGGCAGCAAATCTTTGACCAAGGCATTGAATGTTTCCAACATCGTAGCTGGATTCAAAAAGAATAGGATATGGCCTCTACATCCCGATGCCCTCATGGATGACATGCAACCTAGCAACACATTCATGATTAATGATGAAAATGTTGCTTTTTTGGTAAAAAACATGCTCATCATATCATGTGTGTATGTGTCACCAGAAGTGGTTATAGAAAGCATTGCTCAAATCCATCAATCAGATTAAAATGCACAAGTGGACAGTGATCAGACAACCAACAACATTGGTGTAGATGCAGTTGAGAGCATGGAGGATATTCTTGGTATTCCATCATGCGAATTCCACCATCATGGGTGGTGGAAGGGGAAATGAATCTAGGTGTTGACTTTCAAGGGCAAGAAGAACATGGAACATTCACATTGCTGTCATCACCAATAGGTGACATGTCGAAGGTGGTGCACTACTATGCAGATTGTGGCCTATCTGATAGCGAAGTTGATGCATATTTGACACAAGAATCATGAGAAGCTGTTAATGTGTAAGACGAGAGCCTGATGTCACAAGTATGCAACATGCCTTCCTCTCAATAGGAGATGTGACTTTCATGATTCTAAAAGTTGTTAGTTCACATTGTGAACAAGAAGTGGGGTAGGTGGCTGATAATGACATCCACTTGATCTAGGAATCACAGTTGTTGACATCTGATGAGTACATGGATGCCATGATGGTGTAGGAGGTGAGGAAGCAAGAAAAAGAGGACATTAAAGAAAGAAAGAAAGAGTAGACTAGAGCAAACAAGGAAGCACATTTATAGGCAAAGAAAAAGAAGGAACAATAGAGAAAGGAAAAGTAGATTCTGCACAAGAAAAAGGAGAGGCTAAAAGAACTAGAGAGGAAGGAAAAGGATGAAAGACAACAATGAGAGAAGGAAAGGATGGAACATGAGGCAGAGGAAAGGGCAATCTAGGAGAAGAGAATCATTTTGATAAGAAAGAGGATATTAAATAGTGAATCCAGTCCACCCATACCTTTGCCTGAATGACATCCCATAATGTAGGATTTGATGAACACAATCATACCGAACTTTCCAATAGGGTTAAATTGTCCACCTACTTCCCCATCCCCTACATTTTTTGCTCTTTCAAAATATATTGTAGGGGTGCCACCATATGGTGGTAGCCCCAGATACTGCATCCCAATGCCAATTGAATTGAGTACTGTAGCATCATAAAATTGTGACACTTGCAATTTCGACTGCATTTGGGTCTCCACGATGGTGGCGCAACATTGAACCTGAATGGAGACCTCGAAACCTATCTACGACATCAAAAACTGCATCTTTCTGCACCTTGGCCTGATCCTCCTTGCACCCTGCTGTCCTGGGAGGTGGGACCATGGCGCCCAGCACCCTGGTCCTCCAGGACCATGGTGCCTAGTGCCTTGGTCCTCCAGGACCATGGCGCCTAGCACCCTGGTCCCTCAGGACCATGGCGCCCAGCGCCCTGGTCCCTGGCCCTATTTTGGGCCCAGTCTCTTGTTGGGCATCGGGTCTTTAAGTTTGCAATTTGGAAAATAATGCTCCTAGGTCGGCCTAAGGTCAGAAAAATTAGTCTCCTAACCCTAATTGACAAGTATATAAACTACATTTCCCTTCCCAAAAAAAGGGAGAGAAAAAAGGAGGAAAAACATATGTGTGCAAAAGGCAGAAGCGATAGGCAAACATTCAAACATTCAAGCATTCAAGCATTCCTTCAAGCAATTGAGCATTCTAAGTCTCCATTCAAGGCTAGGTGTTGCATTCAAGACAAGGATTCAACCATTGAAGAGGAGATCACTTACAACATACAACATACAACATCATTACACCTTCGCATGTAAGAATACAAACATTCTTACAACAAGGTATCAGTACTTGATTACATTACAAACATTTACATTTACAGCATTTTCATTTCTTGGTTAATTCCAAAACCGGGGTTTGACCTGAAGGCAAACCCCTCATCCCTAACCCCCCAATCATCCTCTCTTTTCTGTGTGTAGGTTGCAGGTACGCGGCTGTAATTGAAGATATGGAATCCTTGTGCAGAGACGAACAGATCCCCCTTCATTTTGTGGATTTTTCGGAGGACCGTGTGCACTTCGGGCGCCATCATCCCGTCAACTTTCACTCAAATTTGCAGGACAGCTTCGTCTCAACATTTTACTGCTAATTTCAGGTCCGTAGCTTCATCCCGTGTCCCTATCTCTGTCTACAAGCGAATCTTTCTTACTTTACATACACTCCTAGTTCAATCCTTCTATCTACATTCTTTACAAAAGAGGGTATCCTTGATGTCTCCACCCTTGAAACTCATTCAGAATCTAGTCTTGCATTGTGTGGGATTGGATCTTGTGGGTTTCAACCCCTCTTTTGAATGTAAAGTCTTTCCTAAGTGAAAACCGTCAACCCTAGTGACCTCCTTTCTCTCTCCTTGGAGTGGGGGGGAACACCTGGGGTTCGATTTTCCACTTTACATTTTGGTGAACCCGACGTGAACATCCTAATTCTGATTATTCATGGTTAGATCTGAAATTTTTTTGCTTCCTTAATTACATTTCCATGTTTGATCTTTTGCAAATTTTAGAGGTTAATTGTATAAAAACCCTAAATTCTCTTTTTAGTAATTGAGCTTGTGAAATGTTTAATTGTTAATTCTTGTTTCAGATCTACCCTTCTATTGCAAATTGTCAATTCATATTTGTGCTTTAATTCTGAAAATTAAGTGGTTAAGTGTCAAAACCGTAATTTTTAAAACCCTCTTGATTCAGCCTTTGATCGATGATTTCATTGATCAAAACACCTCCGAATCGGCTGTAACTTTGGATTCCGCAACAAAATCATAATATCTCTCATCCCTGAAAATTTTGAAAAAAGTTGCAAGGACCGTGTGCACCCCGAGCGCCATCGTCCCCGACATTTTTTCTGAAATTCTAGGAGCTAGATCTTACTGTATTTTTCTGCTAGAATCCAGAATCTTGGCTGATTTCATCAATTCTAACACTTTGAAAATTAAAGTCAAAGTTGGTCAAGTGATTGCTTGGATAAAGGCTTATAATCATTCAAAAATTGTTGAAATTGAAATTTTGTGTTAAAATTGTGTTTCTTACTGTCCTAAATCTGAAAAGTGTGTTGGCATTCATTCGAAGTTTCAGTGCTTTATTCAAATTTTTGCAATTTGTGACTTTTGAAATTAAGTGTTTAATTGCAACAACTGTGATTTCCGCTTCCAAAATTGAATTTTGCATGAAATTGAGTCAACTTTCAAATCTCAAAGCTTGCATTGCTTTTAGTATTCCCTCTAAAATCATAAAATTCAAAATTTCAGTTTCCCTCTCTTTTTCAAAATTCAAATTTTGCATTTTTCAACAATCTTGGTACGGTTCAATTTTGAGATTGCAACTTTAATTTGACCTATCTACAGATCATGAAATCACTCAATTTTTTCAGATTAGCTTTAAAATCATCATAACTTGCATCCCTGAAAATTTCAAAAAAAGTTGCGAGGACCGTGTGCACTCCGTTCGCCACGGTCCCTGACATTTTTTCTGAAACTTTGGGAGATTGTCATGATTGCATTTAATAGCTTAAATCTAGGAGATTGGCTGATTTTATTGAAATTTGCTACCTCTAAATTCGAAAATAAATTCAAAATTTAAGATTTCAATTTTCAAGATAACAATTAAAATTAAGTGCTACCCCCTTGGCCCTAATTTTCAATTGTGCCTACCTTTCTTGGAGTTGTGCATGAGTTTTACAACAATAAGCCCTACTTACACTATTCCCGTTAGACGAAGCCTTAGAATTAAGTCTTTCCAAGGTTTAATTACCGAGGAGATGGAACCTAATTTGAATGGCCTTTTTAACGAGGACACGGGTAATTCCTCTAATCCTCTTACTGATGAAGAATCTCTCCATGAGGTTCCTGTAGAGCAACTTTCGAGATTGGATAACCAATTTGATGATTTTCAGCAATGGATGTCTCAAGAATACCCCGATAGTCAAGCTCTTTCATTAATTGAGGGTGTAAAACATATGGTTCAAAGTGATAAGAATGGAATTGATATTTTGCGTGGTATTGCACACATCATGGATTCGAATGTGATGCCTATGAAGAGTTGTGCCGAAACTTTAGGTTATACACAACCTCCTATTCAAGTCAATCATTCTATTCCTTTGACAACTTCTATTGCTAGTATACCTACTTTTACATCAAAGATAATGACTACTTCAATACAAAACATTCCACCCATGATCACCAGTCATGGGGGCAATCCTTCTTCTTCAATCAACTCTCTTCCTTCATTCAATCCGACTTCCTCCTTCATTCCTTTAATGAGTGTCCCTATTACATCTCCACAAATGAACATGATGCAAGGGGGCAACTCATTTAACCATTCCATTCCTCCTTGTAGTGTTCCTTCTTTCCAATCATCTCCTATGACTAACTATCATAGTGTCCCGCCACCTTACTCTCAATCAATACCTTCTTTCAATAACATAATACCTCCATCACAATCTAACATGTCTAATATGAACTCTTCGACTGAAGCGACCATTAACAATCTTGCACAAACTGTCTCTTCTTTACAGCAACAAATTGCCTCTATGAATCAATCTAAGTTTAGTGTGCCCACATTTGATGTTGCGAGCCCACTTTCTCTTGACATTGTTCAGGCTATCCCCCCTAAGCATGTTGAAATCCCGTAGTTGGAGCTTTATAATGGTAAAGGTGATCCTCTAACACATGTTAAGACCTTTCAAACAATATGTACTGATTTTGCTCATGACCAAAGGTTGCTTGCAAAACTGTTTACTAGAACATTAAGAGATAAGGCTCTACAATGGTATTGCTTGTTGCCTTCCTATTCTATTACTTCTTTCCAACAACTTGCAAATGCTTTTATTCAACAATTTCAAAACAATATAAGTCCTAAAGTTACTTTGATTGATTTAATGCATTGTAAACAAGGTGTTAAAGAAAAAGTGACTGATTTCATTGGTAGATATAAGCATTTGTGTGCTCAAATTTCTTTTCCAGTACCTGACAATGATATTCAAAGAATTTTTATTTCTAATTTACAAAAAGATATTAGAGAAAAACTTCTGTTCTCTGAGTTTACTTCTTTCCAATAGTTGTGCGCAACTCTTCACAATTATCAACTGACTATGAGTCAAATGGAACAAGCAAATCCTATGGCTCCGAGTGATAAGGGTGATAGTAGTCAACAACCATTTGGGAAGTTTAAACAAAATAGAGAGTTCATTAAGTTCAATGAAAACATCATCAACAACAATGTGAATGCAGCATCAGGAGTGCCTCGTATTTCTAAGTTTTTCAAGAAAGAAAGAAAGTTTACTCCTTTGAATGAACCATTGCATAGTATTATGAATAAGTTATTGGAACAAAATGTGCTTACTCTCCCTCCTATAAAGCAAATAGATCCTGCAAAGATTAATTCACCCTACTTTGATAACAAATCTTTTTGTCAATTTCATCGTCAACCTGGGCATGATACTGAAAAATGTTTTTCTTTAAAGGGTAAAATTCAAGATTTGATTGATAATAATACTATCTCTGTTTTAGGTGTGAATGATAAAGGCAACACATCTGTAGCTCCTCCTAACCAAAATCTTAATATTTTTACTGATCCATTACCTTCTCATACCTCTAATGTGATTGAGACTAATGATTCCTCTTTCTCACCTGATGGTCTTGTGTCTATGACTCCGAATGTGATTAACTTTGTGGAGCAGCAGAAAATCCCTAAAGAACATTCCATCACATTTGATTCCAGTGAAACTATCAGGGCACCTAATGGTCCTTTATATATAGTTGCAAAAGTCAAGAATACGCCTTGCCGTGGAGTGCTTATTGATCCTTCTTGCATGGTTAATGTCATTACTGAAGAATTTCTTTTTACTTTGCAATTGAATCAAGTGATCTATGACAAAACAAATGTGGTTGTGAAATTATTTGATGCATTTTCTTCTCCTGCAATTGGTTCTATTACATTACCTATTGAGGTCCATAACAAATCCATTGATGTGAGACTAGCTATTATTCCATCATTCGAACAATTTCGTGTGAAGCTAGGCTATCCTTGGTTATCTTCCATGAAAGCTATTGCTTCTCCTATTCACAAGTGTTTGAAATTTCTCCATAATGGTGAAGTTGTTACTCTCAATCATAGTCTCTTTAAACCAGCTGAAAGAACTTCTAGCATTCCTATTGATTATTTTTGGCCTAAACAATTTCAATCTCTTCCATTGCGAAGTGATCATCTTTTAAAATCTTATCAAAAGTGGAAAATAGATATGATCTTATCTCTAAGTGAACCTAGAACACCCAAACTTGATATTCCCATCATTCTTGAGAAGGAAGTTCTTCCTTTGAAAGATAAAACTAATGTCTTTCCTCAAGAAGATTCCCATCCCATCCCTATGAATGTGACTACGTCTATGTCTAATAAACTTTCTAAAGGTAGACCTATACCTCCTCGTCATGATGGACTTGGTCTCCTTCCTAAACCAGATATTCCTCCTTTATATGGTGCAGTTCCTCCTCCTTCCTCTTATAGAGAGAAGAGACCTTCCTCTTCTCGTATTGTCCAACCTAAGAGACCACAACCTAAACACCCAAGTGATAAGGATGAGAACATTCCTCCTCCTCAATCTTGTCAACTTCCTACTAAGACTAGACGAAATTGCTCTGCATGTGAACGCCGATGAAAGCGTCGTCTTAGAGCTCGTGCAGCTGCTTCTCAAACTTTGCAATCCCCAAAAACACCTTCAGCTAGTATTATTCCATTTTCTCCTCAGCCGAAAATTGAGCCAAAATCTCCTAAACATAAGATGCATGATGGTTTTGATCCTGTGCCAGTTAAAGATCCTATTTTTATAAATCTTGATGATGATATAGATGAAAATGTTATTCATGATGGAAATGTTACTCCTCTTCATTCTGATAGTGAATATGAATATGTTGATGTTGATAACCATTTATCTAACGAATTTTCTAAAGCACTTATCCTAGCTCCTAGACAAGAACAACGTGGCTTGGAACATGAACATAGCCCTTGTTTGGATCTTGTGATAGCTCCATCTGCTGTGTTGGATGTTCCTCCTCTAGCGTGTTTCTTGCCTTCTCGAAATATTGATCAGCAAGATCGGGGGGGTAGATGACGTGCTAGACTAGTTCATTAGCATAGCATACTCTCTCCTCCTCTCTTGATCTCTTTTGTTACTTCTTCTATGTGTTATTCTCATTCTTCTATTTGTTGTCCTTAATGTTGTCTACTTGAGCATGATGCAAAGCATTGAGATCTCTTTTGGTCTCTCTCATGTTGACTCAAAAGAAACATGTGTTCCCTTCTTCTAGGTGACCTTCCTTGACTGGGGAATGAAGAACAATTATGCATACATACATATGATATACATGAATTATCATACAACATATTGACCCCGAGGAAAGCAAAGTCACCTCGTGCTTTGTGTTTTGTGTCTATTATCCTTGGGTTTATCTCACACTTGGGGGGCTAAATCTTTGGGATAACGTGCTCCTTTCCCTTCTCATTTCTTATATGTATCACTACCTTAAAGCAATCACCCCCGATGAGGCATGTGCGATCACTTTAACATAGGGGGCATACACTCCATTCATATCTCTTCAAGATACTTGAAAATTTCTTGGCGAACTCAGGTTTGCCTTGAAAATTTTTGGTATTTTTCTTGCATGACTCATAGTGAGGGAACCTTACTACTGATAGTCATGGTTTTCCTTCATGATCTTCCCTTTTACTTTGTCAATCGAAGTCGTCAGATCCTTAGTCCACTGGGGGCTTGGTGTATCTTGCCTCCTTGACGTGGTGAAATTCTTTCAATGTTGTTTCCTTGTACTTTACCGGAAGTATGGGCGTACGCTTATACTCCTGCTAAAGTGGGGGCTAAATGTAGCATCATAAAATTGTGACACTTGCAATTTTGACTGCATTTGGGTCTCCACGATGGCGGCACAATGTTGAACCTGAATGGAGAATCCGAAACCTATCTACGACATCAAAAACTGCATCTTTCTGCACCTTGGCCTGATCCTCCTTGCACCCTGCTATCCCAGGAGGTGGGACCATGGTGCCCAGCGCCCTGGTCCTCCAGGACCATGGCACCTAGTGCCTTGGTCCCTCAGGACCATGGCGCCCAGCGCCCTGGTCGCTGGCCCTATTTTGGGCCCGGTCTCTTGTTGGGCATCGGGTCTTTAAGTTTGCAATTTGGAAAATAATGCTCCTAGGTCGGCCTAAGGTTGGAAAAATCAGTCTCCTAACCCTAATTGACAAGTATATAAACTACATTTCCCTTCCCAAAAAAGGGGAGAGAAAAAAAGGAGGAAAAACATATGTGTGCAAAAGGTGGAAGCGATAGGCAAACATTCAAACATTCAAGCATTCAAGCATTCCTTCAAGCAATTGAGCATTCTAAGTCTCCATTCAAGGCTAGGTGTTGCATTCAAGACAAGGATTCAACCATTGAAGAGGAGATCACTTACAATATACAATAGACAACATCATTACACCTTCGCATGTAAGAATACAAACATTCTTAAAACAAGGTATCAGTACTTGATTACATTACAAACATTTACATTTACAACATTCTCATTTCTTGGTTAATTCCAAAACTAGGGTTTGACCTGAAGGCAAACCCCTCATCCCTAACCCCCTAATCATCCTCTCTTTTCTGTGTGTAGGTTGCAGGTACACGGCTGTAATTGAAGATCTGGAATCCTTGTGCAGAGATGAACAAATCCCCCTTCGTTTCGCGGATTTTTCGGAGGACCGTGTGCACTCCGGGCGCCATTTTCCCGTCAACTTTCACTCAAATTTGTAGGATAGCTTCGTCTCGACATTTTACTGCTAATTTCAGGTTCGTAGCTTCATCCCGTGTCCCTATCTCTGTCTACAAGCGAATCTTTCTTACTTTACATACACTCCTAGTTCAATCCTTCTATCTACATTCTTTACAAAAGAGGGTATCCTTGATGTCTCCACCCTTGAAACTCATTTAGAATCCAGACCTGCATTGTGTGGGATTGGATCTTGTGGGTTTCAACCCCTCTTTTGAATGTAAAGTCTTTCCTAAGTGAAAACCGTCAACCCTAGTGACCTCCTTTCTCTCTCCTTGGAGTGGGGGGAACACCTAGGGTTCGATTTTCCACTTTACAAGTACAAGTGAAGCAACCAAATGTGAAAAGAACTTGGTACCCATTGCAACATCAAGGGAATCAGCTGCAGGGCCAGGAAATTATTTGCCTCATTTTTTCAGTTGACTTCTAAAAAGACATATCCGATTCTATTTTTTTTCTTTCTGATTTATAGTTACACATAAGATTTGCAAATATATGTAATAAAGATATTGATTCGATATGAATTCTGGTATCTTTTTGTATGTCGATGCAATATAGGACATGTAATGGGGATTGAGCAAGTTGTGAAAAAATGCATGCTTTTTATTTCCAATTATGTGCATGTCAACAAATGAATTTTTGTTTCTAATTATGTGCATGTCAACAAATGCCTTCTTTTTGTTTCCAATGTCGTGTATTTTGTATGTTTAATCTGTTGATGCAATTTACAACATGTAATGGGATGATTGAGAAAAGATGTCAACAACTACATGCTTCTTTTTGCATCAATTAGAAGGATTCAAGTTTTCATTACTTTGAAGTAATCAGTTTTCTACAATTGATTTGGCTACCACAAATCAAAATTGTGGATGCTAAGTCAGCATTTTGGCCATGTATCCCATGAGGAGTCCTCACACTTGTCAAAATTATGCCACTTCGATGCTTTGATTGGAACGTGTCCAAGCCCAGAACCAAAACCTTCTACGATTTACGTCCATATGGAAAAGGGTGGCCGAAAGGCAATTAACCACATGCACACCCAAATGACCAACTTCTCCACCAAAAAATCCCTCCGCCACCTTCAAACTTGTAGTGCAATGGCATTAACTACACGTCACCTCACCTTACATGCACCTAAAGGCTCCTTTTTATTGATCCTTGCAACATTCAATACGCCCGAGTTGAAGACATTCTTTTCATCTTATGAGTATTGATCTCCATGATCAACTACAACGAGAACACACTATTAAACACAATGGACCACTGAGAGGGGGAGGGGGTGAATCAGTGGTTCTCAAAATTTTCCTCATGGCCTTTTTCTGTGAGCAACACCAGTTTGCTAACCAAACATAATGCAGACTTACTGGTTAGTAAAGAGACTAGCTCAAATACACAGACGCACAAGGAGACATCACACAACACTAGCATATATGAGGAAAACCCAATGTGGGAAAAACCTCGGTGAGGAATGTTGCTAGAGTCTACTCCTCCAATCCAACCTCATGGTAAAACACAGTTACATAGTTTAGGGCACCAACCCAAGGAGATACAACCCTCAACTTTTAGGCACCAATCCAAGAAGCTACAACCCCTAACAGATTTATGGGCTACAACCCAAAGGAGCACCAACCCCTGCACCGAGCTACAACTTAGTGTTCATGAAGAAAACTTCAAATACATAAGTTATCATCATGTTACAAGTGAATCTTTCAACCTTATGAAATGCCTTACTCTGTTGGTGAAATGCTTCTCTCTTCTACCGACTCACTCTTCTTCCTTCTTTGCACCCACTGCTACTATACTAGATTTGCACCTCACTCTTTGCTCATCACCGGTTTCACATTCTGCTGGTGTAATCACTACCAGCTCTTCTCTCCAACTGGTTGAAAGCTTCAACTAGGTTCACTCTCCCTCTCTTTCTCGTTGAGCACTTGGCTGATCTTTGTCTCTCCTTGCAAAAGTCTACAACTTCATAATTATTTAATAGTCTCTTTATTTAGCAACAACAAACAATCTCTTAAACCTTTTTACTTATAGCACAGATTTCTCGCCAAAATGCTAATTCAAAATGTAGGCGGTTAGGGTTTCTTCACCATCTTTGAGACATACCAAATCCAATCAGATCTTGCAAGATCTGATCTTTCTGACATCTGAATGCATATCTCCGCCATGGTTGTGTTTCCTTGATCATGTCCTTTAATCCTGGTGATTTTCTTTTTACCTTCTTAGCAAATCCTTTGGTTAGTCACAAGAGATTTGTCGGGTTGTTTCCTTCATCACCTTGATCTTCTCAATCTCTTAGTGGGGTCATAGTTGTCTTTTAGTCCTCGAGCCTCAAACCCCTGCAATCCTTCTGCAACACATCCCATGATTTGAGGGGTCTTTCATTAAAGTTGACCAACCCTTCAACAACCTTATTGCTTGTACATTCCATCTTTATCGAATCTCGGGTTTTCCATGTTGAGTCCATGTCGACTATTTGCTAGTTTGGCACTTCAAGTTGGTCCAAGTAGGATCACCGACCAGCCACCTTACTGGTTCCTTACTTCAGCCAGTTTGCTAACCCTTTCGGTCTCAACCATTCTACTGGTTACTTTGTCATATCTGCTCTCATCTTGAGTTGTCGATGGAACTCTCAAACCGGTCTCCAACATGTCAATTCATAGCGTGCACATTCCATAGAGTGGTGGTCTTTTGGAACTGCACCTCATCCATATTACCAATGGACTTACATATCGGTAAGCACTCTTGATGACACCATGTCATCAACCTTCACCAGACTCCATCTTCAGTCAGGCCATTCTTCATCTATCTGCATCTGCTCAACCATTACTTCTCCTCGATAAACTTAGATTAGGTTCCTACATGGTTTGTCATGTTGACAAACACTTCAAACTTCCTCTTTACTGGCATCTCAACATTCCTTCTTTGTCAGTCCAGTGCATAACCTTGATCTCATGCACTTAAGGC
Source organism: Cryptomeria japonica (assembly GCF_030272615.1). Taxonomy (NCBI): domain Eukaryota; kingdom Viridiplantae; phylum Streptophyta; class Pinopsida; order Cupressales; family Cupressaceae; genus Cryptomeria; species Cryptomeria japonica. The sequence goes on from NC_081409.1 coordinate 116,073,313, forward strand.
ATTCCCTCAATTCACCAATCCTTTCGGTGTGTGCACATTCACTATCAGTCATGGCTTCTCATGATGACTGCATCTTCAACCGGTGGGAGTCCTGCTATCTTGCAACCTCACAAAATACCAGTTCATTCTTCTCTTCCAGTGTTGATGTGATTCAGGTAACATTCTACCTCTTCATCACAAGCAACCACTCAAACACCTTGTCCATTTGTCAACACATCACTTTCCAATTGACAGACTCCTTCATAACAATGTTACAAATACATCTCTTCTACTGGTAACCATCCCATACCGGTTGACATCAATGAAAACACAATGGCAACAATCCCCCCCTTTGGCATTGATGTCAACATTTGTAGTATCTGACATACTACAAAATTCTTCTCGTCCTTTGGCACAAAGACAAAGGGCACTGTTAGGATATTATATCTCTTTGCATCCACCGATGACTGTCATGAATCTTTCTTCCCTTATTACCGAGTGCATCTCCCTTTTTAAGATTATGCACAACATCATGTCAAACATCAACACTTGAGATGGAAAGATCAGGTACCAAACAACCCTTTACAACAAACATGGGTCTCTCTCCTTTGAGCATCTACTTGATCTGCTTATGTGTTCAGTCTATCTGATATCGATCTGAGGATATAGCTCTAAACTCCTCTTGAGTCACAAATTTCTGGTCTTCATTTCTCATCTACTGGATTTCAAAATGGTACTCACCTAAGTACCCATAACCTCTACATATAAAGAGAGATAATATACTGACAGTATCCTTGCCGATCATCTATCCAACCGATTGACTCATAAAGATGCATCCACATGAGATCATCTACCAGAACAATACATATCATTTAGGTCCTTTCCAATAACACCTAAGACATAACCACATCCATCAAGGCCATCAGAGTTACTGCAATGATCCCTCAACTCATTGACTTACATAACTTAGCAACACTGATCAACATCCGTGCCGGTAACATTCTTCACATACTGGTCTCTTGTTTGTACCAGGTCACTTTCCTATTTACCTTTGTTTCCCGATTCCAGTTTCCTCTGCTACCATTCATTTCACCTATAGCAGTAGACCATCTTCCATATGTAGTCAAGGCGGTAACTACTCACACACACTGCCATCTTATTTTCTTCCTCTTACCATTAACAACTTGTTCATCTCCTTGACCACTTACAACTAAGGGGTATATGATCTGATCAATATGTAACTCCCCCTAAGTCTTGCATCTCCTTTAAACTATAAGAGATAACACGCGTGCATTTAACGTACAATGCCGATACATGGTCCTATTTTATTGCTTCTTCCTCCATGCTTGTTTGGTCTCACTTTTCTTCCCCTTTTCAACTCGGGGAGCACGTTTCATCTTCTCCTACTGATCAATGCTTACACTTCCAAATTTAGCACCAAGACAAGAGGTAGTGCTGTAGAAGCACACCACATCCATGCTAACCTCATGACATGGGAACCTTCTATTGTACCTATCCACTTTTCTTCTTTTTGTCATGTCATTGTAGCCATCTGTCGATTTCCTTGGATACCTTGCATGATCAGGAACACCACTCATCTTGTTCCATGAAGGTCTCTGTTGCTTGTATCCTTTGTAACTACTGATGAATACTAAGAGGGGGGGGGGTGAATTAGTATGCCAAAAAACTCTATACTTAAACACTTAAACAATCTGAAGATAAACCGGTAAAATAGTTTAACAGACAGACTAGTTATCACACATGCAAACCAAAATGCAAGTAAAGCTTTCACCCACAAAAGCAATACAACCATAAAACAAGATATTTGACATGGAAACCCAAATGGGAAAAACCACAGTGAGATGGAACTCACAAGTCACTATCTGTAGAATAGAAACCAGACCGGTTAAGGTCTTACAATGTTCTTCACCAGAACAGATCATGTTAGGAATCTCAATCTCTATTAGGAGATAAGTCTGATTAAAGACTACCTTGTTAGAGGATTTTAGATTCACAGAAGTGAACCACCTTGTTAGAGGATTTTACAATAGGCTTTTGGGCCTACCCGGTTAAGGGCTACAGACTTGTCGAAGATGTGAGTAATCAACAAGTGTTTGATCTATCTAATAGCACAAACTGCTTGGTTAGATCTAGTATAGCTCATTGCTAATGCATTCCAGCATTACTTTAGTCTTCTGTATCTCTCTTAGTTACAACTTGATCTTCTCAGATAAGATCGCTCTTACAACAACTCAACAACCACCTTAAACCCTAGTCACAACATATACCCTTTCAACAACAACCTAAAACCCTAGACATGATGTCCTTTTAAAGGAATCTAATTTCATGTCGATCCAATATGATTACAGTAAAATTTCCTAGGTTCAATGATTCTAGACATACTCAGTAACAAGACAAAAAAAGCACCGTCAGTGTGTCGGCACCATCAATTAATCAGTGGATTGGTAACTCATCACAAAATGCCAGTTGGTAACTCATCACAGAGAATTGCCAGTTCATACAAAATACCAGTTGCCGGTTTGACAAAAATGAAGACTGGTAAGAATGTGTTATGCCGCTTTGCTTCCTCGTACTGCTTGAGATCTACGAACTGCTTGGGGTTGACATGCCACTTCAGACTGGGAAACACATTCTGCAAAATCACCAATAGTTTAAAGACTAGAATACAACATACTGGTTGGAACAAATACCGGTTGAGCTCTAGCTCATACATATAAAGGGGATCTCAATACAAGTGTGTGTCCATCAATGACAATCATAACATAAACATAAAAAATGCCAACAATCTCCCCCTTTGGCATTGATGGCAACACTTAGGAAAATAAAATTTTGACATCTAAGTGTTTTACAATAAAAAACATGCCATTAACAAAACTGCTCCCCCTAAGCATATACACTATCCCTTAATCAATACAATGTATAACAATTTTGCATACAGAGCATAAACATTGAGATATCAGAGCAAATAGCATTTATCAAAACATATATCAAAATTTTAAAACTAGATACTTCTCCCTATTCTTCTCCAAAATAGATAGAGTACTTCTCCCCCTTTGCCAACAATGACAAAGTACCACTGAACAACTCTGTTTCCAGTTGATATATAAAAAAATAATTAAAGTTTATGACAACAATGAATAATACTTGTCAAAAACCAATTTATAGTCCTGCAAAAATTGTTTCATGGATAGAGACCAGGACTCAAGTAGGGAGGTGGCTACTTCTTTCTCTGTTTGCATCTAGGATACCCATTCCTCCATGGCATCAACAGTGCTCAGCTCTTGCGTAACTATCAAGGCATCCAGGTTCAGATAACACTTCTGAAGAATTTGCAGACGTGGAAGTAAAACCAGTTGTAGCTCCTGCAAATCTCTAGACCGTGTACTGATCTCTTGCTCCATTTTGACTGACTGGATCTGGAACCGGTGAACGGTTTTCCCATAAGTTGCAAAGGGATCATAGGGTGGCTTAAATGTGTTCAAGTAGGACTGTAAGTCCGTCTGAAGCTTTTTCTTCTGAGTTAGCACATCATCACAAAATAGATGGTGTTGACAGATTTTGCTTGCTAGCAAGTTTCCCTCATCCAAAGCGTCCCTTATATCCTTTTGGTCTTTCAACAGTTCAGACCAGAGCAATGTTAAGAGCCTTTTGATGCTCTTTCTTGATATTTACCTCAGCTGCTTCTTCCAGGCTCTGGACCTGATCATCCACTATAGTACATAGTAGTTTGAGTTGTGCTAGTGATTATTCAGTGTTAGGAAGATTGGTACTGGGGATGAAACCGGTAAGGGTGTCTATAGCCACCTGAATTATGTCTTTCTCCTTTTTACTTTGAATGATTTTGAGGCGCTCTTGAGCAACCTTGATGCTCTACATAAGCTCTAACTCAATTGTAGACTAGAGATCGATAGGACTGGAGATATCAGCCGGTTTGGCTTGACTCTTGGTTGCCTTCGGAGTCTCCATCTGTGTGCTCTTCATTGCTTCCACTGCCTTATCTCCTTCTTCCTTCTTCCTTTTCTCTGCTTCCTTCTTTTGTTCTTGTGCCTTGTCTTCCTCTTCTTTCTTTTTCCTCTCTACTTCCTTCCTCTTCTCCTCTTCTTTCTTTTCTTCCTCTTCCTTCTTCTTCTTTTCTTCTTCTTCCTTCTTCTTCTTTTCTTCCTTATCCTCTTCTTCTTTCTTCTTCCTATCATCTTCTTGCTTCTTCTTCTCTTCATCTTTTCATTTCTCCTCTTCCTCTTTTCTCTTTTTCTCATCTTCATCCCTCTTCTTCTTCTCTTCCTATTCCTTAGCCACTTCCTATGTGTCCTTGGCTTGCTCACTGCCCTGTTCGACTTGTTGCCCCTATTCTAGTCCTTCAGAAGGTATGTCCTGAGTGATATCTTCTATGTCCAGTGCATCGACATCAATAGTGTCGATTGGTTCTTCAACCAGGTTTCCTTCTTCATCAAAAATTTCATCCGGTTTGGATATAACCGGTTCTTTTTCCGCTTGGAGGTTGGCCATACATGCTTTGTGAGAATTGATAGCATAATCCATATGCTGATGAGTGTCTTTTTCAACATCATCAATTCTCCCCTCTAACAGCCAGAGTCTTCTTCTCCTTGTGAAGAAGAGTCCTTTATTCTGATCCAAAACATCAAATAATTCCGAATTTGAGAGGTCAGGAAAGTACTGTGCAAATACTTTCTCCCTAATCTCCTATTCTTTTTCAATGGCAATGCACCATTTATTATCTAATGCTTTATATAAAGAATCCGGTGTCTGAGATTTAATTTCTGATGGTGACCGGTCATTTTTACACAAATAAATAATGATTTCCTGTAATACTTCTTCTTTCTCCTCATCACTAAAATCATCATAATAATCTATTAAATGATGAAGTAATTTTCTCCTAATATTCTTTATTGTCCTTTGATAATGTGTCAAAGGTTTGTATGAGGAGATATCAATATTTACCGGTGCGGATGTTGTCGGTTCATTCTTCTTCATCTTCTTTGTCTGTCTAGCCTTCTTTGGCTTTTCATTAGACTCAGTCTCTTCGGAGTCTAGTTCATTTGACTTAGTCTTCCTTTTTCTTTCAAAGACTTTTGCTGGTGCCACTTCTGGTTTCTTCTTTGCAGGTGACCGCTTGGTCACTCTTGGAGTTGCAGTAGTAGCCGGTGTCGATGCTGCAGGCACTGCCTTGGCTTTCTTTGCTGCTGGTTCTTTTCCTTTCTTAACAGATGGTTCCTCATCTAGTGCAATCCTCTCCAAGTAGGTTCCAGTCCTTTTAGCCTTAGGATAAAGAGGCGAGGCAATAAGGGTTGAGGCATACCCTTCCAACATATCACACATCACCTCATAGCCCATTGGCTCCACTTCTTCCATTCTAGTCTCAACAGCCTCCATTAGGCATTTGTCCACCTGAATGGTAAAACAGATGTCATCTTTGTATTTCTTAACGATGTCACCTGAGGTCCTCACCCTTTGACTCATCTTCCTTCTGAACTCATCAAAATATTTATTTAGCACCTTAGGGTAACCGGTTCCAATGGCTTGTATTCTTTCCTTGATCTACTTGGTTACCGGTTGGTTAGGAGACCACTGGATGTCTCCTACTCTAGGAAAGTAGCCTTGGAAATAGAAAAACAACCCAACCAATAGTTGTCCGAACTTGAATCTAAGTGCATTATCCCGTTTAATCGACTTCAGATTAGATAGGAGTTGCCTCTACATACCGGTGCATAGGTCAAATGATGCATCCTCTTTAATCATCCGGTAAGCGACATTTACCGCTGTAGCAGATACATAATTAATCCTGCTGGCTGAGAATGTTCTATAGCCTATCACCATGCAAGCGTATTTTACTAGATCATCCTTGATAGGGTTAATTGTCATACCCTGTGAGTCACTTGTTGAATCGGTGAGCTTGGCCATTTCCGTTTTGCTTACCTTTCTTAGGGCTGGCACTTCCCCTGTGTTATAGAAACTGGTGACTGCATGAATTTCCTGTGGCGTGATATCATGCGTCCTCTCCAAGTACATCTTGTCACCATGGACTCTGCTCAAAATGATCCTGATATGATCCTCCATAAAATTTTCTAGAAAGTCTACTACATTATGGAGTTTCTTCTTCTCTAGGATACTAAACTCCGGTTTGATTTTCTTGTCCTTGCCGCAAAATAAACCTAACTGGGTGTGAATTGCTAAAGACCCTAGGTCTTCTATTTTGCAATCAATATAATATGAAATTCCCTCTTCAACTATGACTCTAGCCAGAACTTATGATAAGGCATTATATTTGGACTTCCTTTGAATAAAACTTCCCGACTCAATGGATGTACTAGAACTGGTATGAGATGCGGAAGCCATTGTTGAGTATTTCAAGAACATGAAAAATACCTTTACAACGTGAATTTAGGGCTTCTTGATTCTGCTTCACTCCACTCTCTGTCAGTTGCCAAATCACCGCTTTGTGTTCTCCATGACCGCTTGCAAACTGGATTTGAATCTCCTTCTAGACTTGTCAATTTCTTGAAATCTTAGCTCAAATCACCTTTTCTTTGCTCTGCACTTTGAAAACCTTTTCTTTGCTCAAAAATAGATAGTGAGAAATGATTTGAAATATGCTTTTATACATGTCTCTCGCCTACCGCCATTAATGCTCCTCTATTAGGGCGTAAAGCATAATTTGCCTCTTTTACCATTTCTGGTCTTTTGCCAAGCAACAGGTATTACATACTGGTTAAGGTCTTTTACCGATGTAATCGGGGGTTTACAAACATTTCATCATTTGCTCCCCCTAAGCCTCTTTGGAGCTTAGTTTGTCGGTTCCGATATTTCCACACTAGGTGCAGAAATCGGTTCCTCTTCCAACATTGTTGGTTTCTTCCTATAGGTTTTGTTCATGTCTGCTTGAACTATTTCAACATCAATTTCTCCTTTCTGAGTGATTGGTATATCATCAGATATACTCTTTCTGTTTCTGCAGAATCTTGCAATGTGACCCGGTTTGTTGCAGTGATAGCAAACCAATCCAGGTGCTCTCCAAGGTCCATTGTTCATGTTTCCATTCTTCCTTTTGCATGTAGTAGCAGTGTGACCATGTCCATGACAAATCTAGTAGTTTTCTCTCCATCTGCTTGCTGATTGATAACCATTGTTGCTTGACTGATAATTGTAAGCATTAAACCGGTTAGGGTTCCAGTTCACAAAATATTTTGGACCAACTCCTTGGGTCCTCTGAGGATATCTTTTGGTATTGTTCATGACAGACCTGCATTCAGATGCTCTATGCCCAAACTTGTTGCATGCATAACATTGACCATTGAACTTATTGGATCTAGGTACATTGTTGATAAAGTAAGGAAAATTATTGTAGGCTTTGCTCCTACATACATTGGCAGTGTGTCCTTCTTTAAGATAGTTAAAGCAAACAAGTTTGAATTTTTGCTTACCTTTTCCTTTGAGTGCCGATTGCTTCTTTGATGCTTCAACATTTGTTCTTGAGGATTCTCCTTCCTCATGTCCAGAGAAACCAACTCCATTGGTATTCTTTACTAGTCTAGATGACTCAAGCTTTTGCTCTAGCTTGACAGTACTTTTGCTGAACTTAGCAAGTATTCCCTTTGACTCAGAGAGTTCTTTGGAAATAGTAGTATTTATCTCCATTAGGCTTGCATTTTTAGAGATGGCTATGTTCAGTTCATCTTGTACTCCTTTCTCCATTCTGCTCTCATGAAGGTGAGCAGTTAGTGCACTTATCTCTTGTTTCAACTTGGAGATCTCATGATCTCTGTCCTTTACCAAATCTTCAGCTTTCCTCTAGTTCTCAAGCTCTTGACTAAACTGGATAGGCAGTCCTTCCAACTCCTTTCTTAGATTGGAGTTTAAATCATTTAGCTTATTTACTTATGCAATCATGGCTTCCATATTTGCTTCATCTTCATAACTATTTTCAGATAGCTCCATCAGCTTCTTTGCATGTTCTCTCCTTTTAGCTTGAGATGCCTTGTATTTGACCATAAGATCATCATAGGCTTGCTCAGACTAAGTGAGTTGTTCAGTAAGTTACCTCAAGGTGTATTCCCCCATATCTCTTTCCAAGTGGTTAAACTTATAGAAAGGTAGGCTCTGATACCAATTGATGAATACTAAGAGGGCGGGGGGGTGAATTAGTATGCCAAAAAACTCTATACTTAAACACTTAAACAATCTGAAGATAAACCGGTAAAATAGTTTAACAGACAGACTAGTTATCACACATGCAAACCAAAATGCAAGTAAAGCTTTCACCCACAAAAGCAATACAACCATAAAACAAGATATTTGACGTGGAAACCCAAATGGGAAAAACCACAGTGAGATGGAACTCACAAGTCACTATCTGTAGAATAGAAACCAGACCGGTTAAGGTCTTACAATGTTCTTCACGAGAACAGATCATGTTAGGAATCTCAATCTCTATTAGGAGATAAGTCTGATTAAAGACTACCTTGTTAGAGGATTTTAGATTCACAGAAGTGAACCACCTTGTTAGAGGATTTTACAATAGGCTTTTGGGCCTACCTGAGTAAGGGCTACTGACTTTTCAAAGATGTGAGTAATCAATAAGTGTTTGATCTATCTAATAGCACAAACTACTTGGTTAGATCCAGTATAGCTCACTGCTAATGCATTCCAGCATTACTTCAGTCTTCTCTATCTCTCTCAGTCACAACTTGATCTTCTCAGATAAGATCGCTCTTACAACAACTCAACAACCACCTTAAACCCTAGTCACAACATAGACCCTTTCAGCAACAACCTAAAACCCTAGACATGATGTCCTTTTAAAGGAATCTAATTTCATGTCGGTCCAATAGGATTACATTACAATTTCCTAGGTTCAATGAATCTAGACATACTCAGTAACACGACACAAAAAGCACCGTCAGTGTGTCGGCACCGTCAATTAATTAGTGGATTGGTAACTCATCACAAAATGTCGGTTGGTAACTCATCATAGAGAATTGCTTGTTCATACAAAATACCGATTGCCGGTTTGACAAAAATGAAGACTCGTAAGAATGTGTTATGCCGCTTTGCTTCCTCGTACCACTTGAGATCTACGAACTGCTTGGGGTCGACATGCCGCTTTAGACCGGGAAACACATTCTGCAAAATCACCAATAGTCTAAAGACTAGAATACAACATACTGATTGGAACAAATACCGGTTGAGCTCTAGCTCATACATATAAAGGGGATCACAATACAAGTGTGTGTCCATCAATGACAATCACAACATAAACCAAAAAAATGGCAACAAAACTGCTCCCCCTAAGCATATACACTATCCCTTAATCAATACAATGTATAGCAATTTTGCATACAAAGCATAAACATTGAAATATCAGAGCATATAGCATATATCAAAACATATATCAAAATTTGAAAACTAGATACTTCTCCCTATTCTTCTCCAAAATAGATAGAGTACTTCTCCCCCTTTGCCAACAATGACAAAGTACCACTGAACAACTCTGTTTCCAGTTGATATATAAAAAAATAATTAAAGTTTATGACAACAATGAATAATACTTGTCAAAAACTGATTTATAGTCCTGCAAAAATTGTTTCATGGATAGAGACCAGGACTCAAGTAGGGAGGTGGCTACTTCTTTCTCTGTTTGCATCTGGGATACCTATTCCTCCATGGCATCAACTATGCTTAGCTCCTGCATAACTGTCAAGGCATCCAGGTTCAGATAACACTTCTGAAGAATTTGCAGACGTGGAAGTAAAACCAGTTGTAGCTCCTGCAAATCTCTAGACCGTGTACTGATCTCTTGCTCCATTTTGGCTGACTGGATCTGGAACCGGTGAACAGTTTGCCCATAAGTTGCAAAGGAATCATAAGGTGGCTTAAATGTGCTCAAGTAGGATTGTAAGTTCGTTTGAAGCTTTTGCTTCTGAGTTAGCACATCATCGCAAAATAGATGGGGTTTACAGATTTTGCTTAGTAGCAAGTTTCCCTCATCCAAAGCGTCCCTTATATCCTTTTGGTCTTTCAGCAGTTCAGACCGGAGCTCATTCAGCTTTTTCACCAGAGAAATGTTAAGAGCCTTTTGATGCTCTTTCTTGACATTTTCCTCAGCTACATCTTCTAGTCTCTGCACCTGATCATCCACTACAGTACATAGTAGTTTGAGCTGTGCTAGTGATGATTCAGTGTTTGGAAGATTGGTACCGGGGATCAAACCAGTAAGGGTGTCTACAGTCGCCTGAATTATATCTTGCTCCTTTTTCCTTCAAATTATTTCAAGGCGCTCTTGAGCAACCTTGATGCTCTACATAAGCTCTGACTCACTTGCAGACTGGAGATCGATAGGACTGGAGATATCAGCCAGTTTGGCTTGACTCCCGGTTGCCTTCAGAGTCTCCATCTATGTGCTCTTCACTGCTTCTACTGCCTTGTCTGCTTCTTCCTTCTTCCTTTTCTCTGCTTCCTTCTTTTGTTCTTGTGCCTTGTCTTCCTCTTCTTTCTTTTTCCTCTCCACTTCTTTCCTCTTCTCCTCTTCTTTCTTTTCTTCCTTTTCCTTCTTCTTCTTTTCTTCCTCTTCCTTCTTCTTCTTTTCTTCCTTATCCTCTTCTTCTTTCTTCTTCCTATCATCTTCTTGCTTCGTCTTCTCTTCATCTTTTTGTTTCTCCTCTTCCTCTTTTCTCTTCTCTTCCTCTTTTCTCTTTTTCTAATCTTCATCCCTCTTCTTCTTCTCTTCCTATTCCTTAGCCGCTTCCTGTGTGTCCTTGGCTTGCTCACTGCCCTGTTCGACTTGTTGCCCCTATTCTGTTCCTTCAGAAGGTATGTCTTGAGTGACATCTTCTATGTCCAGTGCATTGACATCAATAGTGTCGATTGGTTCTTCAACTAGGTTTCCTTCTTCATCAAAAACTTCATCCGGTTTAGATACAACCGGTTCTTTTTTCGCTTCGAGGTTGGCCATACGTGCTTTGTGAAAATTGATAGCATAATCCATATGCTGATGAGTGTATTTTTTAATATCATCAATTCTCCCCTCTAACAGCCAGAGTCTTCTTCTCCTTGTGAAGAAGAGTCCTTTATTCTGATCCAAAACATCAAATAATTCTGAATTTGAGAGGTCGGGAAAGTACTGTGCAAAGACTTTCTCCCTAATCTCCTATTCTTTTTCAATGGCAATGTGCCATTTATTATCTAATGCTTTATATAAAGAATCTGGTGTCTGAGATTTAATCTCTGATGGCGACCGGTCATTTTTACACAAATAAATAATGATTTCCTGTAATACTTCTTCTTTCTCCTCATCACTAAAATCATCATAATAATCTATTAAATGATGAAGTAATTTTCTCCTAATATTCTTTATTGTCCTTTGATAATGTGTCAAAGGTTTGTATGAGGAGATATCAATATTTACCGGTGCGGATGCTGCCGATTCATTCTTCTTCATCTTCTTTGTCTGTCTAGCCTTCTTTGGCTTTTCATCAGACTCGGTCTCTTCGGAGTCCGGTTCATTTGACTTAGTCTTCCTTTTTCTTTCGAAGACTTTTGCCAGTGCCACTTTCGGTTTCTTCTTTGCAGGTGACCGCTTTGTCACTCTTGGAGTTGCAGTAGTAGCTGGCACCGATGCTGCAGGCACTGCCTTGGCTTTCTTTACTGCTGGTTCTTTTCCTTTCTTAACAGATGGTTCCTCAGCTGGTGCAATCCTCTCCAAGTAGGTTTCGGTCCTTTTAGCCTTAGGATAAAGAGGTGAGGCAATAAGGGTTGAGGCATACCCTTCCGACATATCATACATCATCTCATAGCCCATTGGCTCCACTTCTTCCATTCTAGGCTCAACAACCTCCATTAGGCATTTGTCCACCTGAATGGTGAAATAGATGTCATCTTCGTATTTCTTAATGATGTCACATGAGATCCTCACCCTTTGACTCATCTTCCTTCTGAACTCATCAAAATATTTGTTCAACACCTCAGGGTAATCGATTCCAATTGGTTGTATGCTTTCCTTAATCTGCTTGGTTATCGGTTGGTTAGGAGACCACTGGACATCTCCTACTCCAGGAAAGTAGCCTTGGAAATAGAAAAACAACCCAACCAATAGTTTTCCGAACTTGAATCTCAGTGCATTATCCTGTTTAATTGACTTCAAATTAGATAGGAGTTGCCTCTGCATACCGGTGCATAGGTCAAATGATGTGTCCTCTTTAATCTTCCAGTAAGCAGCATTTACCGCTGCAGCAGATACAGAATTAATCCTGCTGGCTGAGAATGTTCTGTAGCCTATCACCATGTAGGTGTATTTCACTAGATCATCCTTGATAGGGTTAACTGTCATACCCCATGAGTCACTTGTTGAACCGGTGAGCTTGGCCATTTCCGTTTTGCTTACCGTTCTTTGGGCTGACACTTCCCTTGTGTTATAGAAACCTGTGACTGCATGAATTGCCTGTGGCATGATATCATGTGTCCTCTCCAGGTACATCTTTTCACCATGGACTCTGCTCAAAATGATCCTGATATGATCCTCCGTAAAATCTTCCAGAAAGTATACTGCATTATGGAGTTTCTTCTTCTCTAGGATACTAAACTCCAGTTTGATTTTCTCGTCCTTGCCGCAAAATAAACCTAACTGGGTGTGAATCGCTAAAGACCCTAGGTCTTCTATTTTGCAATCAATATAATCTGAAATTCCCTCTTCAATTATGACTCCAGCTGGAACTTGTGATAAGGCATTATATTTGGACTTCCTTTGAATAAATTTTTTTGAGTCAATGGATGTACTAGAACTGGTATGAGATGCGGAAGCCATTGTTGAGTATTTCAAGAACAGGAAAAATACCTTTACAACATGAATTCAGGGCTTCCTGATTCTGCTTCACTTCACTCTCTGTCAATTGCCAAATCACCGCTTTGTGTTCTCCACAACCGCTTGCAAACTGGATTTGAATCTCCTTCAAGACTTGTCAATTTTTTGAAATCTTAGCTCAAATCGCCTTTTCTTCGCTCTGCACTTTGAAAAACTTTTCTTCGCTCGAAAACAGATAGTGAGAAATGATTTGAAATATGCTTTTATACTTGTCTCTCACCTACCGCCATTAATGCTCCTCTATTAGGGCGTAAAGCCTAATTTGCCTCTTTTACCATTTCCGGTCTTCTTCCAAGTGACAGGTATTACATACCGGTTAAGGTCTTTTATTGGTGTAACTGGGGGTTTACAAACATTTCATCGTTTGCTCCCCCTAAGCCTCTTTGGAGCTTAGTTTGCTGGTTCTGATATTTCCACACTAGGTGTAGAAACCGGTTCCTCTTCCAACATTGTTGGTTTCTTCCTGCAGGTTTATTTCATGTCCGCTTGAACTGTTTCAACATCAATTTCTCCTTTTTGAGTGATCGGTATATCATCAGATATACTCTTTCTGCTTCTGCAAAATCTTCCATGGTGAGAATGACTATTCAGCCGGTTGTTATAGGAATGCAATTTTTTCCTCCTGCAATCATAACTTCTATGTCCAGGTCTATTGTAGTTATGACAATCTATAGCCATCTGATTTATTATGCCTAGGAAGAACAGTTTGTCTATTCTTAGGCCTCATTTTACATTCTTCTACCCTATGGACATAACTTTTGCATCCAAAACAATAACCATAGGGAGGAGGCTTATTACTTACAAATTTATTTTGCCAAACATGAGGTGTTCTTACCAGTTTGGCATCTGCATTTTCTTTCTCTAGGAAAGGATCTGGGGTTGTCCATTCTCTACAGATCTTTCATCTATTCTCTTCTTCTGTCATGCTTGTCTTGACTTGGTGGCAACATCATTTCTTTGTCTTCTACCGGTAGGAGGTCTTCCCTTATTCATGCTACTGGTAACACTATCTTCCCTCATCTTTCCTTTTCCTTTCAGATCTATAGTGTTTCACCATGCAAAATCATTCTTCATTCTTCTTGAGTTCATCTTGACATTTCTCAAGTTCTTTTCTAAGATTTTCTATCTCTTCCTTCATCTTCTGACATTCCTTGTCCTTTGTTTCCACTTCTAGCTAGAGCTCCTCACATCTCCTTTCCTTATCATCAAAGACTGACTTCAACTCACCAGTCAATCCTTTTGCCTCTTCAAGTTGAGATGCCAATATATAGATATTTCTATTTGATTCTTCAAGACATATTCTTAACTGTCTACATTCATCATGAACTGAAGCTTTCTAATTTTTAAAATCTTTTCTAACACTTTGCATCTTATCTAGTGCACTTACCAGTTCACATTCAAGATCTACTTTGACTTCATATTCATCATCATTCCCAAACACATCTTGCCAGTGGGATCTATCAGTATTGTCACACTTTGATGTTTGTGCATCACTTTCAGTCTCTTGTACCATGAAGAGATGAGTTTCCTCTTCATCAAAATTATAACACCTGACAGATCTGCTGTCAACACTTCCACTTGTGTCAACATTGTTGTTCTTTATGCTTTCACAATCGAATTCAGCAGTGCATGGCTGATTTCCATAAAGCATCTTCAGTCTATCCCATAGACTCTTTGCTTTTTTGCATCTGTCCACCTGTGAGGAGACATCACCGGTGAGCCCACAGAGTATAGCCTTCATGGCTTCTTCATTACATAGGTTTCTTCTTTCTTCTTCAGTGGCAATGGGGGGACATACATTCCTAGGGAGACCATTTACAACTACCATCCATATATCATAACCTAGGGAGGACAGGAAGACTTCCATTCTGCAACTCCAAATAGCATAGTTTGAGCCATCAAACATTGGAGCAGGGATTGACACTAAATAGACCATTGTGTCCTTAGGCTGAAATCTACCCAAAACTAGGAACTTAGGCTCTGATACCAATTGTTAGACACAATGCACCACTGAGAGGGGGAGGGGGTGAATCAGTGGTTCTCAAACTTTTCCTTATGGCCTTTTTCTATGAGAAACACCGGTTTTCTAACCAAACATAATGTAGACTTACTGGTTAGTAAAGAGACTAGCTCAATTACACATACACACAAGGAGAAATCACACAACACCAGTATATATGAGGAAAACCCAATGTGGGAAAAACCTCGGTGAACAATGTTACTGGAGTCTACTGCTCCAATCCAACCTCATGGTAAAACACAGTTACACAGTTTAGGGAACCAACCCAAGGAGCTACAACCCCTGACTTTAGGGAACCAACCCAAGGAGCTAAAACCCCTAACAAATTTATGGGCTACAACCCAAAGGAGCACCAAACCTTGCACTGAGCTACAACTCAGTGTTCATGAAGCAAACTTCAAATACATAAGTTATCATCATGTTACAAGTGAATCTTGCAACCATATCAAATGCCTTACTCTGTTGATGAAATGCTTCTCTCTTTTACTGAATCACTCTTCTTCTTGCTCTGCACCCACTGCTACTCTGCTGGATTTGCACCTCACTCTTTTCTCATCACCGATTTCACACTCTACTCATGTAATCACTACCAGTTCTTCTCTCCAACTGGTTGAAAGCTTCAACCAGGTTCACTCTCCCTCTCTTGCTCGTTGAGCACTCAGCTGATCTTTGTCTCTCCTTGAAGAAGTCTACAACTTTTCAATTATATAATATTCTCTCTATTCAGCAACAACAAACAATCTCTTAAACCTTTTTACTTATAGCCTAGATTTCTGGCCAAAATGCCAATTCAAAACTTAGGTGGTTAGGGTTTCTTTACCATCTTTGAGACATACCAAATCCAATCAGATCTTACAAGATCTGATCTTTTTGACATCTGAATGCATATCTCCGCCATGGTGGTGTTTCCTTGATCACGTCCTTTAATCCTAGTGATTTTATTTTTACCTTCTTAGCAAATACTTTGGTTAGTCACAAGAGATCTGTCGGGTTGTTTCCTTCATCGCCTCGATCTTCTCAATCTCTTAGCTGGGTCGTAGTTGTCTTTCAGACCTCAAGCCTGAAACCCCTACAATCCTTCTACAACACGTCCTATGGTTTGATGGGTCTTTCATTAAAGCTGACCAACCCTGCAACAACCTTATCGCTTGTACATTCCATCTTTATCCAATCGTGGGTTTGCCATGTTGACTCCATGTCGACTATTTGCCAGCTTGACACTTCAAGTTGGTCCAAGTAGGATCACCGACCAACGACCTTTCTAGTTCCTTACTTCAGCCGGTTTGTGAACCCTTTTAGTCTCAACTATTCTACCGGTTACTTTGTCATATCTGCTCTCATCTTGAGCTTTCGATGGAACTCTCAAACTGGTCTCTAGCCATGTCAATTCATAGTGTGCACATTCCACAGAGTGGTGGTCTTCTGGAACTGCATCTCATCGATATTACTGATGGACTTACATATTGGTAAGAACTCTTGATGACACCATGTCATCAACCTTCACCAAACTCCATCTTCAGTCAGGCCATTCTTCATCTATCTGCATCTGCTCAGCCATGCCTTCTCCCTGATCAACTCAGACCAGGTTCCTACCGGTTTGTCATGTTGACAAACACTTCAAACTTCCTTTGTACTAGAATCTCAACATGCCTTCTTTGTCGGTCTAGTGCATAACCCTGATCTCATGCACCTAAGGCATTCCCTCAATTCACCGATCCTTCTGGTGTGGCCACATTCACTATCAGTCATGGCTTCTCACAATGACTACATCTTCAACCGGTGGGAGTCCTGCTATCTTGCAACCTCATAGCATACCGATTCATTCTTCTCTTCCAGTGTTGATGTGATTTAGGTAACATTCTGCCTCTTCATCACAAGCAACCACTCAAACACCTTGTCCATTTATCAACACATCACTTGCCAGTTGACATACTCTCCTTACCATACCGGTGTTCTACAAGACAAGATGATATCCAAGATATCGCATTCTGTACTCCTTCATAACAGTGTTGCACATACATCTCTTCTAGTGGTAACCATCCCATACCGGTTGACATCAATGACAACACAATGCCAACACACACAACCATTTCAATACCTTTATAATTGTGAATTGTGTTGCATGAACCATTCAATTTGAATGTTTTGGTGCAACATAATTCATGAGTACAAAGGTTTCAAATGACAACATGTCCTCATTGTGTAGGATTGTGACAATTGAAATCAAAAGACGAAGGAGGGTTTGTGACCAATGCAACACTTGGTTGATTACAACGGTGTGAGGAAAAGTGGCATTCACTCATGTTGTACACAATCCATGTAAAGATTGTTATTGTGCACATTGTAACATTTTGTTCCATCTCCATGGGTTCTTGTTCAAATTGTGGAATCTCCGTGGGTTTTGTTCCAATTGTTTACTCCTTGGCCCAATCATCAGATTACATGTGAGTGGATTGGATAGTAAACAAGAATCTCGTCAAAGATTAGTTTGTGGGCCTTTCAAGTTCTAGCCCCTGGCCCTAAAAGTATTTTTGATTTCTGTTAGTTCTGCCCTCCTGATATATATGCACATACAAAATTTTGATTTGGTGTAGGTGACTCAACGGTCTACTTGGCCAATGGTCAAAGTTGGTATGTGGGTCCATGTGGCCTTCCTTGTGGACCCCTAAAGTTAAGGTGCGCACATTCAAGATCTTCATCCCTATGTAAATACATGTGTACATGCAGACATGTAGATACATACATATACATGTCTTAAAGTACATACATATAGTGAAAAATATGTACATACATATATGGAAATACATGTACATACATGTATGTATACGGATAAATTTTTATACATGTACAAACATATATGTATATATATGTACTTACATACATATATATACATGTACATACATTGAAATGTATATGCACTAGAGATATGCCAAACTTGGGTTTAAGGGTTTCATTTTCAGCAGTAAGTTATGTATAGACATACATGTACATATAGACTTGTACATACACACATGTACATACATATATGCATATATATGTACATACATTTATGCAAAGATATGTCCATAAATATATGCATGATATGCCAAAATTTGGTTTAAGGGTTTCATTTTCAGCACTAAGTTATGTACAGATGTACATGTACATACATACATGTACGTATAGACATACACATACAGACTCGTACACACACACACACATTTATATATACATACACACGCACACACACATATATATATACACACACACACACATATATATATACACACACACACACATATATATATATACATACATACATACATATATATAGATACATATATATATGTATATATGTATATATATATATATACACACACACATTTATGTATATATGTCCATACATATATGCATGATATGTCAAACTTGGCTTTAAGGGTTTTAGTTTCACAGTTTAAGGGATTCAATCTCATTCATATATATATGTATGTGTATATGTATGTATGTACGTTTATATATATATATATACACACACACATCTATAAATATACATATATTGTGGCATCCTCATTTATATGGAGGAGTGATACTTAAGGAGAAGGGACACATAGTTAATGTCACTGCAAGTGTGTATTGTATACCCTTAAACCAATGCAAGGAATGATATACTCAAATGTGTTTAAGGGTTTCAATTTCACTATTAATGTTTAAGGGTTTAAGGATTTTAATTTGATAGTTAAATGTTTTCAATTTCACAGTTAAGGTTGGGGTGAAGGTTTTCATTTTCACATGTGTGAATTAAACCCTTTACGTTACATTAAATGTAATTGGCCGTTCATTCACTTCACAACTATTGAAGGAAATTGGACGTTCATTCAATTCACAACTATAAAAGAAACATGACAACTACTTATAAAAGTAATAAATAAAGAACTTCAACAATGAAACCAAGTATGAATTAAACCCTTTTCACTACATTAAAGATAATTGGCCATTCATTCACTTCACAACTATTGAAGGAAATTGATTGTTCATTCATTTCACAACTATAGAAGAAACATGGCAACTACTTATAAAAGTAATAAACAAAGAACTTAAACAATGAAACCAAGTATGAATTAAACCCTTTTTATTATATTAGAGGTAATTGGTCATTCACTCACTTCACAACTATTGAAGAAAATTGGTTGTTCATTTAGTTCACAACTATAGAGGAAACATGGAAACTACTTATTAAAGTAATAAAAAAAGAACTTCAACAATGAAACCAAGTATGAATTAAAAACTTTTCGTTACATTAAAGGTAATTGGCCATTCATTCACTTCACAAGTATTGAAGGAAATTGGTCGTTCATTCAATTCACAACTATAGAAGAAACATGACAACTACTTATAAAATTAATAAACAAATAACTTCAACAATGAAGCCAAGTATGACAATTAAACCCTTTTCATGACATTAAAGGTAATTGGTCATTCATTCACTTCATAACTATTAAAGGAAATTGGTCGTTCATTCAGTTCACAACTATTGAATAAACATGAAAACTACTTATAAAAGTAATAAACAATGAGGTTCAACAATGAAACCAAGTATGAATTAAACCATTTTCATTACAATAAAGGTTATTGGCCATTCATTCACTTCACAACTATTAAAGAAACATGGCAACTATTTATATAACACATTTGCAATGCAATGTAAACCCTTGATGCCAATTGAAATAGTGAGTTGCAAGCCCTCAAACAATTAAACAATAAAAGAAAATTTTTGTACCCTTAAACAACAACAGTGAAAAGTGAATCCCTCAATCAATTGAAATTAGAACCCTTCACCCCGAGGAGTAGATTCCAATTGTTCACCTACAAACATAAAGCAGTGGATATCTAAACCCTTGGACAATGAAAGTGAAACCATTGATGCCAATTGAAACAATGATTTTGAATATCTCAAACCCTTAAAGAGGAAAAGTGAAATTATGAACCCTTAAATAGTAATAGTGAAACGAAATTCCTCAATCAATTAAAATTTAAATCCCTCAACCCGAGGAGTATATTTGAATAACTCACCTTGATCCATAAAAGAGTGGAAATGTAAACCCTTGGACAATGGAAATGAAACCATTGATGCCAATTAAAATAGTGATTTGGAAGTCCTCAAACCCTTAAACAATAAAAGTGAAATCCTAAACCCTTAAACAGTGATAGTGGAAGTGAATCCCTACAAAAATTGAAATTAAAACCCTTCAACCCAAGGACATGTTTCAAATAGCTCACCTTGACCCATTAAAGATTAGAAATGTAAACCCTTGATGCCAATTGATATAGTGTTTTAAAATCTCTCAAATAAATAAACAATAAATGCGAAATTGTGAACCCATAAACATTAAAAGTGAAAGCGTTTGAAATGGTAACCCTTAAACCCAAAGAATAGTTTCGATTTTCTCACCGAGAACCATAAAAAGTGTAAATGTAAACCCTTGATGCAATTTAAATTGAAATCATTGTTGCCATTTGAAACACTAAACTTTGAAGCCCTCAAACCCTCATCAATAAAAGTGAAAATGTAAACCCATATACATTAACAATAAAACATTCAATTTGAAACCGTGAAACCCTTGAACATGAAGGGTAATACTGACATTGCAAGGATTGAAACAAGTAAACTCAACATGAATAGTTTGATTTTAACCCCTATGCAAATTAATGAATGATGTGTAAACCCTTAAACATCATGAGTGTATTGAAATATATGCATAGTGAAAATGAAACCCTCAACCAGTTTTATCGAATCACTCTGAAACCCTTCAATCATTTAAACCCTTAAACCATTAAACCAAACTGATGCTCGAAATCAAAATCAATCATCCCAATATTAATGGTGATGCAAGAAATGAAAACATTTTGTATTCAGTAGTCATCATTAAAATGACAGTAAATCTTGAACAAAGGATTATGATTGCCTTTACATATGCATTTGTGTTCATGAACACAATATTTAGTGTTTAGAAGCACAAAGACATGTAGATACCTCACAGGAAATTCAAACAATAATCTGAGGAGGTGAGAGTTAGAGAAAAACCTAGTGCAATAAAAAAAATAAAATGATTAATGATGCAAATAAGGAATACAACACAACAAGAAAAATAGTTGTAGGAAATTGGTGAGCCTTAGTGAGGAAAATTCCTCACCTCGGTCGAAGGAGAAAAGACCCAGTCCTTTGTCAGTCATCAGCTTCATTATGTCCTCATCACTATTTGTCTTGGAACCTGCAAAAATGGAGCACACGAGGAAGTAATGCATGTTGATGAGAATAATGAAACCCCAAAAAACTATGCAACCTCAACAAAAAACTATTGAATGTTTAGAAGGAAGCATGCATTACCAATAGAAAGGTGTGCATGTTTTGGTTTGAGGTTGAAGTGGTAGCGTCCTATGGCAAGTAGCTTGTGGAAGGAAAGAAAACCAAGACCTATTAATGCACACAAAATAAATGAGAAACAATCAACTCATTCAGTGAGGAGTCAGTTGAATTGAATGCTGTAAGACTCAAGAAACGCGAGCCTTAAGGTGCATGTAATGTGAGGTGACATGTAGTTAATGTCACTACACTGCAAGTTCAAAGGTGGCGACGGGAGGTTTTGGTGGACAAGGTGGTCATTTGGGTGTGCATGCGATTAATTGCTATGTGGAAACCTCATTCCATACAGATGAAAATCGTAGTAGGTTTTAGGTGTGGGCTCAACCACGATCTGGTCGACACATCAAAGTAACATAATTTTGACAACACAGACGATTCATTATGGGACACGTAGAAAAATTCTTACTCAACATCCAAGATTTTAATTTGGGTTAGCCAACTAAACAATCTACCTAGACAACGATCAAAGTTGGTCTCCAGGTCCACGTGGCATGCCACATTGACCCTCAAAGTTAGGGTGTGCACGTATTGAATCCTCTCTCCTACATGGAATTATTACACTCTACTGAGTAATTGAACTTCTATCTTTATATTACTCAAATAAAAAATAATCTAATCTTGTTAAATATACATCTAATCTCACACAAGAAATGACTTGGAAGATAGGGGGATCGCCAAGATCGAAAAACCCTAAATAGAAAACCTATTGTCATCCTTAGAGAATCTCTCCTATCTACCACGAAACATCTGAAAGAGTGATTTCTTTGCTAAATAGTCTAGACATTGGCCCTTAAGGGAAAGAATACACAAATGGTGGGTTGATAAATAGGGATCAGATGTCAAGGTGAAATTGTAACTGATGATTATTATCTAGTAGAATGAAAAGCTATGGAGCTAAAAAAACATTTTCAAAGAGTGCTAGCTAATAGAGGACAAATTAGGGTTTTACCTCATATATTGGATGCCAAACTTTGATCCACTAACACATGAAATGGGTAAGAAATAAATGTTGGTTATGTTATAGAATATTTCCTCTAAGTATTAGAATGAAGATGCATTAAATAAAATCAATGAGGAGTTAGGCTCGTTCCTTTGTGTAGATGAAAACTTTGTTAATAGGGAATTTGGCATTTATGTGAGGCTTTGTGGTGAAATGGACTTAAATGGAACTTGTTGTGTTGATCTATAAATAATAACAAAAGATGGGAGATGGAAATAGAGGGTAGATATGGACACATCACCAATGGTTTGTGGAAGTTGCAATGGAAAAGGGCATTCTAAGATTGACTGTGTTTATTCCCTCCCCATGGAAAAGATGGAGTAAATTGAAAGTGGTGTTAGAGAAGAGGCCACAGTGGTGGAAGGAAAGGACATTACCCTAATAGGTCACAAGAGGTAGGATGAGAGGGCTATGATTTTGGAACCTTCCTAGACAATGCCCAAATAATTTGAATTAGAAGCATCTCAGAAGCCCTAAATTGTGTGTCATAAGAAAATGATGGAGGAATATAAATAACCCAGATTAATACACCAATGGATGGAATTATAAATAATAATATTTATGATAATGATTCAATGTTGTAAGGGACATCATAAAATGAGTTTCTTGCTCGCTTTGCATGTGACTATGTGCCCTGTTCCTTTTGATGAAAGATATATTATTGTTCCTTCTGTTGGTGCGAGAAGATTGGGGACTCTACCATGACCCTGGGATTTGTTTCTACGAGCCCTCTTATTGGGATCTCATCAATTTTTGGTGATGGGGTTACACTTAGGTTGGGGGCTCTTCTTTCAGTCACTAATGATTCTGTTATGGTTGCTCCTCCTCTAGTTGTAGTCTTTGGTGGTGTTGGTTGTATTGGGGCTGGGGGAGATGTTCCTTTGGTTTCTATCTATGTCCATTGAATTTTTGTGCAGGTTGTTGGGTTCGTTGCTCATTATCCTCCTTGAAGGCATTCTTGTCTTTTGTCTTGTACTAAATCCTTCCTTGTGGTGATCTATGGTCAAGATGTGAAGGAGGATGAAGAATTATATCTTCATGGAGTTTTTGTTTGAAGATTCTGAGGTCTCTATCCTTCTTTTTCTGATCTCCACAATTGGGTTGTGGGTTCTTGGTGGCCTCTTGGAATAGGTAAGATTAATTTCTTCTTTTGCTTATGAGGAGGATAGGAACTTGATTTTGGAGAAGTTTTGTGTTTGATAAAATAATCCTCTTTCTCTTAAGACTTTGAGTAAAAAATTCAACCCTCTTATTAGACCACTTAATGTGCATCGAGTATGGGTGAGGCTTGTGAAGCCCCCCTCCCAATTTTGAGATAATACTTTCTATATTAAGGTTATTGGAAACTCTATTGGCCATTTATTGAAGGTTAATGCATCCACTTCCTTTGTGGGTCACTTTACTTTTTCTCTTTTTTTGTGGACATTGATCTCTCCTTACTTCTTCATGGAGAGATGGTTTTGATGGTTGGAGACAGGCCTTGGACTCAACCAGTGGATTATTAGGGAATCCCTTTTTTATTGTCATTATTGCTTCATGACTAGCCATTTGGCCTTAGATTGTTATGGTGGGTGCCGATAGGGTCTTGCTTCTTATTGGAAGCATTCTATTGAGGAATATTTGACTGTTCAGGATCTTGTCTCACCGGATGTGGTCTCTTCTTAGGACTCTGATGGGATTGATTCATGGGTGGCTCTATCCAACCCCGTGGATGCTATAGCAGTTCCTCCTTCTAAGTTCTCTCTTCTTATTTCTCTGGTGGATACTCTAATTCAGTTTTATTTCATGGATGTGGGCCACTCGTCGCCTCACCCTCATGTTGTCCCCCTTTTGTCTTTTGATTGTTCTCTTGGGAGGTTTCTCTCTTCCTCTCTTGGAGGGATCTTGGATGATATAATTGTGTGGATCGTTGTTCATAGATGTAGGAAAGGTCTTGGTCCTCTTTCAGTCCCTATTTTGGAGTTGGGACCCTTGTTTCTTGTTGGTTCTTAGCTCTAGTAAAAATATTTCTCTTTCTAGTTCTTCCTTTCTTACCCCTCATAATATTCTCTCTTCCTTTCTTTTTAGTGTTTCGGTTGTCTCATCTCTTGTGAGATTTCACTCTTCCACTTGTTAGGCTATTATGTATGGGTTCAAGCTCTTTCTTGATTTATCTAATTAGAACAATTCAATATTGGAGGTAGGTTGTGAATTATTTGAAAGGGTTCAAAATAGGATCAAGGGAGATCTTAAAATATGGATATTTTTGTGATGAGGATGGTAACTTTACCCCAAAAAGCTCAAAATGGGCTGCAAGAATAGACATGCCTAAATTGTGTAGATAAACTCAAAATAAGCCGAAAGGATCTTAACAAGACAACTCCTGATTGTGGTGAAGGGAAGAGAAAAATCAAAAAGAGGAACCAAGAATAAAGAATCATTGATGGGAATGTGGAGGGCCAAGTCAAGATAACCAAAATGTTGAAATCAAGGGACTCTCCTTCCCAAGGAGCTATTAGGTTCTTCTCCTAGAATATTAGGGGCTTAAACACTCCTAACAAAGAAATGTCTGATTGCTAACATTTTCATGATGCAAGAAACAAAGTTGATCGACATTGAAGTAGAAATGTTTAAAAGATACCTCTGATTTTGGAATTTCGAAGCTTTGGGAGGGCTTGGGCCACATTTTGGAGACCCCAAACGGTATACATTGAAAAAGTTATAAAAAGAAAACATTGGATGAGATGCAAGGTATGAAGCGTAACCTTGAATTTGTAGTTTATTTTAATAAATATTTATGGACCCACCACATACATAAAGAAAAAATAAAAATGCGGACAAATAGAATTGTTCCTAGCAACATTTTCAAATTATTTTTATGTACTATGTGGGGATTTCAATACCATATTACATAGCCATAAAAAGAGGGGAGGAGTGTAGAAGAAGTATCAATCTCAACTCCATCTTGAAGAGTTTGTAGAGAAAAATAACTTATTGGAGTTTCAAATTTCGAATGGAACCCAAACATGGACAAATAGGAGTTTAGGCTTCAACAACATTGTTGAGAAATTGGATAGGGTCCTGTGTAAAGGTGGTATGGGATCCTTTCCCTTTTGTTTGGAGAGTAGCTTCATACGTTATTATAGATTGAACCACTATAAAATTCAACTCAATATTTTGGTAGACAAAAGTTTGATTAAATGCCCATTCAATTTCAAAGTAAGACCTTTATTTCCTCAATTAATTTGAAAAAAGGTGGGGGGAAGCAGAACTAATAGGATCCAAAATTTTATGTTTAGTAACCAAGTTGAAATTGGTTAAGCACTATCTAAAAGAATGGAATAAAGCATATTTAAAAATATTTTTTGAGTAAAAAATAGTTAGAAGAGGATATGAAAGTGCTTAATGATGAAGTTTTCACATATTATATGGATAAAAAAATCTTAAAAGAGAAAAATTTGATGAAAGAATACAAGGAGGTATTTGTTAAAGGAGGAGTTTTTTTGGAGATAGAAATCCATGGAGACATTGATTAGTGAGAATGAAAAAAATTCTAAATGCTTTCACAACATTACAAAATTTATCTTCCCACCTATTGTTAATGGCATGTTGATCCTAAGTTTCTAAAGGGTCAACACCCTTGATTTGCTGCCTTTCTTTCATGTTGCCCATGGATGGTTTGTATATAGGGTCAACACCATTGTTTTTATCCTTTTTAATATAAAAAGCATTACAAAATTTCATAGGGATTGTAGCATCCTAAATTGTAGTCCCTTACAATTTCATCCTCATTTGGGCCCTCACCTTGGCGTTCTTGTCTTGAGGCCTGATCAGTGCCCTGATTTTGCTCACATCATGCAAACTTGTCATTTTCTTCATCTTACAATTCATTTCCCCTCATTTTTTGGTGCTTGATTCCTCCCAATTGGGACCTATTTTAAGGCCCCTTAATGGTCAAACATTTTGGCGGGGACCTAGATCCCGTGTCGGCTCATGTCAAAAAATTAAGTTGTTTTTCGATGGGCAAGTATAAAAGGAGGTCTACCTTGTTCATTTTGATATATTAAAAATGACAATCACACATCTATCAAGAAGTCAAGCATTCAAATTCAAGTGAGAAAGCAATCAGTCTTCTTTCAAGCATTGGAGCATAGATATGGTTAAGATTCAAGTATTGGAGTTGACATTCATGCTCTATGTTGTTGAAGACTTCATGAAAACCTAATTCTGTGTAGAGACAAACAAAACTTTACAAGAAGGTAAATTATTAGTGTTTCAATCATTATTCAACATCTCCCTCAAAAGGAGAAAATTTTCATTATTGCAATTAAATCATATTTCATTTCTATTTCATGGTTAATTTAAAAACTGAGGTTACCCCTATTCCCAACCTATTTCCCTTCTCTAGTGTACACATGAACAAGTATGAAGATGCGATCTTCAGAATTGGTTTTCTTTACAATAACTAATCAATCCCCCATTGGAGTGTGAAAAGTGCAGAGGACTAGAGCGACCACCATTCCGGTCCTAACAAATCAGAAGCTCCTTCTGGGAACATATCCAAATTTAGTTACATTGCTTAGATCCAGGTTTGTGGCTCAATCTGACAATTGTAGCTCACTGTTCATGCATTTTTACATCAATTCCAACACATTTAACCTAAATTCAAAATTTTCACAATTCAATTTAAAAAGAGGGAAATTAATTCAAACCCAGTAAATCCAATAGATTTACCAGCCCTTATCCTTCTTGATTTGTGGCTAGATCTAATGGGTTTACTCCCTATTTAATGTATTGGTCCCTAAGTCCAAATATTAGCAGTTTTCATACATCCAATTTGTGAAACCCTAATATTTTCAACCCAATACATGGATATTAACAAAATCACTAAAATTAGATAGGTTGATGGGAGGATCCTTGAAGAAATAGAGGCTATCATAAAAGAGTGTAATTTTTTTATAAATCTTCTTAATAATTGGGATGGGTCAGACTTGTTGGAAAGTTGAGTTATTGTCTTGTGTTGTCATTAATGTCAACCTGTTTGGTGAACATGTCATTGATGTCATTGTGTATTGTATAAATGTTGCAGCTAGTTTAGAAGTGAATGTTCTAATGTTGTTCTGTAGTCTGGTAGTGATATTGAGTAAGTTTGAAGTATTTTCGAAAGGTTGGTGTAGTGGAAGTTTCAATATACATGAAACAATATTTATGTGGGAATACATGAAACAATATTTATGTGCGAAAGAGTTTTTAATGTCTCTATGGAAGAATTCTTTGAATTCCTTTGGTATGTCAAGATTATGGAGTGTGGTTTTGGATATAATATTTATGATTTGTGTATGTTGCACTATCAAGTTTGCAAGTCCTCTGTTGCTTAGATGGTGGAGTTAGTTGTTGTTGTTTCTGATAGTGAGGTGTCTATCAAAACTGGTCTAGAGAATGCTTGGTGGTTCTTTGATATGTAGTTTTCAATGATGCGGATGGGAGGCCATGTTCATTTGGTTTGTGTAGTGTTTCATTTCAGTTTTATAGTGATGGTTTGATTAGCAAGTGAAGTTAAGTTGTTCTGAGTTCAATATTATTAGCTAGATTGGTTTCTGGTTGACTAAGGTAGTGTATCCTATCTTGATCATGCCCTTATGGTCCAGATATATTCTGGTAGTTGAGTTTTCATGTTGACATGGTCTCATTGTTATGTGTGTAGATCAAAATTGAGTTTTGTGCATTCAAGGATGTTTTTGAGCCGACTAGTTGGTGTTCTTTATTGTTTATCTACATGTTTCATTTGATATTGACCTTGGAGGCTATGTTAGTGGTTGTGGTTCATTGGAATAAAATTTGAAGAATGTATTATGATGTGTTTGGGTCCCCTTTATCTCTTGGAGTGGACCACAATGGATGTTATAAGTTCATTTCATGATCCTCTACACCTGTTGGAAGGTGTGTTCCTTATGGAAGTTTGTGTAGCCCTTTGCATCTTGCCCTATGATTGTGCATCTCAGTCTTGCAACTCCTTCAATAGAAATGAGATCCTTGACCTTGAGCCTAAAAATTGTAATCAATTATTCATATTGTGAATGTGATTTTCACCATGGTTTCTCCTTGTTTACGGTTTTCCACGTAAATCTGTTGTTCATGTGTTTATTGTGGTTTGTGCTTTCATGTTTTTCATAATTGCAGTAATAAGTTAATTATTATTTGAAGTTTAATTGATTAGAAGTAAAGTATTTTTAGATCCAGATTGATTTACCCACCCAGCCCCCCTCTCCATGTCCCTCTCATTCCTATCATGTGTTCAACAAAACTTGGTGCCATAGCAAGAGATTTTACAAAACATCCCTAGGCTAGTCATAGAGAGAAAAATAAGATGTTTGCATGCTTCTGGAGAGAGGAAATTAAGTTGTCAATGAGGAAAATTCACCCAATCAAACCTTCAGGCCTAGATGGGTTCTTGACCAACATCTTCCCTAGATGGTGAAACATTGTGGCAATGGATGTAGTAGAATTGATCAAGGATTCAAGGAGAACGAGAAAGTTTCTCTATGAAATAAACAACTCTTTGATTACATTTATCCCTAAAAAAGAATAGGCTATCTCCTTGGATGAATACCACTTTATATCATTATGCAATACCATATACAATATTTTGGTGAAGGTTGTGGTTAATAGACTTAAGAGAATATAACTAGACATCATTTTAGGTGAGTATATGGGGTTTGTGTCAAGAAGGTTAATTTTGCATGGGGTGATCATTACATAGGAAGCAATTTATTCAATTCATGAAACTAACAAAGGACATTGATAAAGTTGGACATTAAAAAGCTTATGACCAAGTGAATTTGAGGTTCCTCTTCAAGGTGTTAGAGGCTATTGGCTTTAATAAGAAATGGTTGGATTATATCTTCAAGTGTATCGCTTGCCCAAGTTATTGGGTTCTCATAAATGGTTCCCCAAAGGGGTTATTTGAGATATCCAGAGGACTTTAGAAAGAAGACCCTTTCTCCACCTTTCCTTTTATTTAATAGTAGAAGGTTTCGAGAACTATTAATTGAGCCTCTTCAAGTGGTAGTTGAGAAGGCATCCAAGTTACCAATAATATCATTGAAATTCCCCACCAACAATTTGTAGATGACACGATGTTGTTTGGTGTTGCAAAAAAAAGAGGCAATACAATTGAAAAAGAGATAATGAACCTCCATACAATAGCCTTAGAATAGGAGGTAGCGAAGCTAAGTCAAATATTTTCTTGTTCTTTACAAATACTAGGAAAGAACAAGAAATAATTAGAACCTTGAGATCTAAGATACGTAACCTGTAATACCCTAAAAATGGTCATCTAAACCATAGGCCCCTAATCTCGACAACATCACCAAGGTCCTAACCAAAGGCAATTAAATCAATCTTGAGCACACAATTAATTCCTAAAATCATCAAATGTCACATGGCAAATCAATCACTCAATATTAATTAAATATTTATTTAATTAATTAATCATTCCAAGTAAATCATTTTAAACAATTATCTTATTTATTTTAATTAAATATCTTAGCATATTTAATTAAATAAAGCAATTTGCCATAAATCTTCAAAAAAGGAAACAAATCAAGAAAGAGGAATTAATTCAATTAAATAAATCAATTGAGCACAAATCTTCAAAAATGGAAATAAATCAAAAAAGGAATTAATTGACAAAAAAGAATTAAAATTTGAGAAAAGAAATCAATTGGAGATAATCTTGAAAAAAACAAATTAAAAATTGATAGATAATCTCAAAGAAAAGAATTAAAACAATTAAATATTAAAATTGAATGAAATAGAGAATAAATCAGTTTTTTCCTGATTTTAATCTTAATTTTAGTTCAATTTCCTTTAAATCAGTTTTTTCTTGATTTAATCTTATTTTTAGTTCAATTTCCTTTAAAATTGAGAAAAGCATCCAATCACATCAATTCACCTGGATTGTGCTTCCTCTTGGAAAATCTTGACCGCTCATCATCATTTGATCTCAACCATTGGTTTCTTTCTGAATTTTCTATAAATTCAGGCTCATCTCTCATTCAAAGAGAGGCTGGAGAATATATTGTTATTATACTATTTTTGCTCTAGGATTTCATTGATATATTGCATATTAATTATTTCATATTAATTAAACCATTTAGTTTAATATTGCAAAAATATTGTTAGATTAATATTGCATCCATCTAGCATTCATCATGTTCATATAGATAAAATCCTTCGTCTTGATGTTGTCTAGTCACTGGTATTGCTTATAATTTGAGAGCAATCTTATACTCGCATCTTTTAGAAGACAATGGGTCGATTTGTTATGGTTTATTTATTCATTGATTATATTTGATTAACCATGCATGTAATGACTTAATTGAAGTGTTGTGTCTTGCAGATACAGATTCTCATACCACTTTTCACACACACATTTCTGGCGCCCACCGTGGGGCTCAAACCCACAACTACAAGATTTATAATGTTTCTTGAACAAATTTAATGTTTGATTTTTATAACTAATAAACATGTGTTAAATTTGCAAATAAAAATCTTTCTTTTTTATTGTTCTTCTATGACAGTAAACAATGGTCTCGGTTTGGAGAGTATAAATTTTTATTGAACCGTTGGATCTTAACTAATTTGTGATATGTTTTGTAAAATCAAGTTTTCTACAGTATCACCGAAGGGATTTTCCTAAATATTTTGGATTTGAAAGTTATTATTGACAGAGTGCAGGACTATCATTTTACTCATTCTTCTATGATAGTCAAACATGGTCTCGGTTGGAAGAGTATAAGTTTTTATTGAACTGTTGGATCTCAACCAATTTTTGATATGTTGTTGAAAATGAATTTTTATATAGGTTAACCAAACGGATTTGACAAAATATTTTGTGTTTGAAAGTTATGATTGACAGAGTGCAGGACTATCATTTTACCTATTCTTCTGTGATAGTCAAAAATGGTCTCGGTTCGGAGGACATAACTTTTTATTGAACCATTGGATCTAACCCAAATTTTAATATGATTTTTAAAACCAAGTTTTCCACATGTCCACTGAAGCAAGTGTCCAAATTAGTTTTTGTTAAAAAGTTATAAATGACAGAGTGTAGTACTATAAAAAATTGTCATAACTAGGATAGTCATAAAATGGAAATTCTTGTTAGATTAGTTTAATTTAAAGTTTACATGATAGAATTTTCTTTTGATGATTTTTTTTATGTTATCTTGGAAACTAATTTTGAGATTTTAATGTTTTTAGGATGCTTGTCAAAGAATCTATCAATCAAACATACGCATGCCAAAGAATCAAGAAGAAAATGACTACTGACATATTGGTTTTGCAGGTTGCCTAAGGAGAATCGACTAAACATTGTGTATTAATTTAGTATTTTCTTAGGCACTTAAATTGCTATCTAGTTAAAGAACAAATCTATCTTTCGTGTTTTCATAAAAATCTAAGAGGTAGGAGAGTATGCTCTTGTCTTTTATAGACAATTAGAAATCTAGACCCTCGAAGTTTTTTTCTAAGTTTTGAGATTTGTGTACCTTTAGCGGGCCTGTAACAGTGGGAAAAAGTAATCACCCTGTGAGAATGACCCAAGTGAGTACAGCTGGACTTGAGCATTCCAACTCACTATAATAAATAGGCCTCTGGTGATTAAAGTCTCAAAGGATGGGATTATTTGAGTTTTCTCTTTGAGATCTCTCATATCGAGCATTTTGTAGGGCCTCGCGGTCTCAATCACGTTTACGTGAATACATCTTGTTTCGGTACCTTGTTGGGCTATAGGCCTCAATCATGCTTGTGTGACTTCAAGGGGTAATTTCAAACGGAATTCCTGACTAAAAACCATAAGATAGAAACTACCTGATTCACCTCCGAAAGGTTGATAATCTTTGTGCAAGAGAGATAGTAACTCTCCCAAGACACTTGCCATATCGTGCCCCCATTAGTGTTTGGAGTTGGCTAATATGGCATTGAGAATCCATTGTGTGAGACTCAGCGGCTGTATTCTGATTAGCTATTGGGTGTGTACCTAAGTCAGCAAGCAAAGGTTTTCTTCTCTAAGCCAACTTCCATAGGGTTAGCATGTTGTGATTGAATTGTTATATATCTTGCGTGTTTTCTATGTTTTCATCCCTAAAAAAACAAAACAAAAAAAACAAACTAAAACTGGAATACCAAAACTGGAGAAAACAACAAACAAAGTCAGTGATAAACTCTGTCTATGTCCAAACTGGTCTCTGTTAGTCATTGAAACATCTATCCTTATTAAAAACTAGTAGTCGTCAGTCATTGAAACTCTGTCTATTAGAATCTCGTCTCTGTCCAATCCTCTGTCATATGAATTCCTGATCTTGTTAGTCAAAATAGTCAAAGTTTCCTAGATCAGTCTACAGCAAGCCTAAAACTGGTTATCATCCTCTTGAGCATAAACAACCTTGATAGTGTACCTCTGCCGTTGCGTTGCACGATTTTGTCGATCATCTTTAAGCTAGTTCAAATGAACATCTTATCAAACCTAAGTTAACTTAGATAATGTCTTATAAAGGATAGATCATTCCTGAAACCAGACCAGATCTTTAGTTACTTCTCTCAATCAGTATGTTAAATGAAATACTAGCAACAATTTGATCTTGACTTTTGCAACACATCTCGCCCTTGGTCCTGTCGGTTAAAACTGTCTGTTCATACCAAAAGCTCTTCTAATTTTTTTGACAAAAGTAAGAATCTCATGGATACCTTAGCTCCAATTCCCATGGCTACCTTTTCTCAAATGCTTCAAGATATCAAGAAAGAAATGCATGACTTTAAAATCCAAGAAAATGAATCAATGACTCCCTTTGAAAAACAAATACATGATATCAAGAGTGAGAAACTTCAAGGAATGCTAAAACAATTAGGTGATTTGACGATTAGATACCAGAAAATAATTGACAATCAAAGACCAAATCTCATACAAGATCACAAAACACCTTCACCAATTCATAAAGACATTTCCTCCAAATATTCCCTAGATAGATAGTTTACACCTTTGGGGCAATCTATTGAGTCAGCTTTGGAAGAGCTTCTTAAGAACAATCTTATCATATTGCCTAAAAAGACCACATGGGGATGTGCAGTTTTGAGTAGTTACTATGTATATCATAGGCATAACAAACATAAGACTTCAATGTGTATGGAATTAAAACATAAGATTCAAGATCTCCTTGATGATGGTGTCATTGAAATTGAAGATCCTAATGACTCACCTAAAGAAAAAAAAGGAACTATTTCTAAGCATGATCAAAATCGTGAACCTATGTCTAGCAAGGCTCCATATGTGGCCTCCATCCCTTCCATGATGCCTTCATCTCCTAAAATGTCTCAACAAAAATCCATACCATCTCCTTCAAACAATGAAACTGCTCATGTTGACCTTCAAGGGCTATCTCCTATGGAAATCCAAGTTAATGCCAATATTGATACAAGTTCCTCTAAAGATTTAAAAATCCCAGATCCTATGCCATCATACACTTCAATTCCAAACATACCCACTCCAGAGAGTCCCACTCAAAATACTTCCCCATCATGCCAAAATATGGAGATCTTCCAAGAATCCCCTACGCCTATGCAAAATCCTATCCCTTCCTTAGAAGTGACTCCATGTCAAGAGGATAATCTGGAAAATAAAAAAATAAGTCCTACCATAAATCAAGATCAAGACACCAAAACTCTTCAATCCCATCTAATAATTGAAAGAGATCCTATTCTCCTAGAATCCCATGATGATCCCCTTATACGTTTCCATTTCTTCCAAGATGACCCCCTTCCATCTCAAGAGCAAACCATCCTTCCAAATCCCATTCCTAATCCACTTCCTAAGCAAGATCATGATGCGCCTTCCACCTTTTCAAATGATCCTATTCAAAATGAAGACTCAAACACCCTTCCTACTCTATCCAATGATCCTATTCTATGTCAAGATCAAAGTATCCCTTCATCTCCTTGTCATAATCCTCCATGTTCACCTCAAGAGTCCATCATGCCCATAAATCCCTCTCATGATCCTATCATTGCATGCAAGATACCTCCACCTCAAAATGGACTTGCCTCTAGCATCAAAAGTAAGAAGAAACCCTTTTTTAAAAAGATCTTTCAAAGCATGCATTATCAAAGAAAAGGGTTGGACATTCATGAAAAGGGTATATGAGAACCCCCTGCTATAAAAGAAAATCTTGATTATAATGGCTACATTTCTCACTCTCAAGATGTTGGTATCCCTCATAAATCCTACATTTCTCCAGTTAAATCCAAATACATGCCTTCCCCATCATCGCTTCCATCCATTCTAGGTCCCTATATCCCTCCATCCCTTATGAAAGATCAACAAAGGCACACATCTTTGAGTACCTTCCATCAATATAAAAGATCTCCATATCATTCCTATCTATCCACGCATCTCCCTCCAAGCAATTTGGATGCCAAGCATAAAAGTCATAAGTCAAGTAATCCACGTGTATTCAAGGATCAACATGTCCCATCTAATCGACATGTCAAAACAAAGAAAAATATGATCCAAAAAGAAAAAGAAAAATACAAAACACCACAAAGGCCAACAAAGAAAGAAGAAAAGTCGAAAGTTATATGGGTTCCTAAGGCACTTGTACAAGCAATGTACTCTAAGGAACTACAAAAGCATGAAAAATCAAAAACCATGTGGATCCCTAAGCGGCTGCTTGAAGCACAACAATCTAAAGAAAAATCAAAATTGGCATCCAAAATTGTTGTTCCTCCATCCAAACCTTCCGAGTCTATTCCTCCATTATCTCCTTCATCCATTTTGGGTTCTTATGCCCTAAAATATGTAACCTTTCCTCCATCCAAATCTCAAAATTTGAGATTCACTTCTCCTCCATATGTCCACCATCCCTCAAGGTGTGTGCCAATGTTGATCTTTCCAGCATTTCCATCTATCCATACACAATTCTTCCAACATCCCATCCATTATCCAACACCTATTTTTCACCCTTCCATCCCTCTTATCCAATCCTTTGCATAAGTCCTTGCCCTAGTTTCATTTCATTATCCTACCAACATCTTTGAGCATACCTTCATAGCCATGGTCTATTGCAACTCATATTCTAAAGGTACCATCCAAAGCAGCGAGACATTGGGGTCCTTCTTCCATCTCCTCTCATGCCTCCATTATCTTCCACAAAAAAAAAAAAAAAATGATGAAAAAAAGTGAAAAAAAAGAAGTAAAGAGAAATGAATTCGTCCTTGTGTGAAAACCACTTCTTGTGGCGCCTTGGGCAAGTACCATGATGAAAACCTGGCAAACAAGCGTCATGCGTAATCCATTATCCTTTTGAACTTTACACTGGGGGCAAGTTCCATCCATCTATTATCCATCTTCCTCCATTATCCTTCATCCTCCATTATCCCTCATCCGCTCTATCTACATTCATATCCCTTTTCCACCTTTGATCTTGACAAGGTTAAGGATTCTTGCAGGCTTCATGTGTCTTATCTATTACACTTGATCTAGACCCTTTATCTCCTCTCCATTGCTCACTTACATCCTTCATTACTCCCTTTTGATCTTGCTTATCATATCTACCTCCTATCCAAATCTATTCCTTGATCTTGATCAACACTATGGACAAAATGCAAAAATATGCTTTCCACAAACCTCTTGACATGGCCACTTATTTGGACCATATGGCTTCATTACGCTATATCCTTTCTTGACATTACTAAAATCCTTGCTTTACATCGCTAAAATCCTTGGTTTACATTGCTATACCTGGACCCTGTGCTTGGATTAATGTTGTGAGATAGTCCTTGAAAGCATCCACCATTATTCGCTTATCCATTCATGTACTCAAAATCCCTTTTGCCTTGCTAGACACTAGGGGCAAACTTTTGAAAAAATCATAAAAATCAAAAAATGTCCTGAAGAAATCATAAAAATAAAAAAATGTCCTGAAGAAATCCTAAAAATCAGAAAATGTCCTGAAGAAATCATAAAAATCAGAAAAAGTCTTGAAGAAATTCAAAAAAAAAAAAGAAAAAAAGAGAGAAAATGCCCTGGTGAAAACCTGGTAAACAGGCACCTTGGTTAAAAAAAAAAAAAAAAAAGAATCTCTGCAAAGCAGGTGAAAACCTGGCAAACAGGCGCCTCTTGTACTCAAGTGCTCCATCTATCAACGCAACGTTGGCATTCCCGCTTTCATGCATCTTTTCTTTCGCTTGTACATATTCAGTCACTTTTGTGACATCCTAGTTTGTTGGAACCCTCATGGCTTGAAACCGATCATTGTCATAGTCTTAGGTTAATCGACAAGAGCACATTACATGTCCTAAGAAGTATCAACCAAGTCAACCTTACGTTAGTGAAATTTGGTCATTCACTCTGAGTCAGTTACCTGTCTCCTGACTACTGAAGAGTTTTATCACTGAATTAACAAGCAAAACAACATAACGGAAAACAATCACTAAACTATTTGAGCTATGCATGAAAATTGTATTTGTGTGCTGTCTTTTATATTGGTTTTCGATTATTATCCCTCTGAGTAACTCGAGGAAGTCTATCTTGACTAAGAGGAGCAAGGATTGGGGGCATAATATTTTCTTGTTTGCTGCTTGAAGGAATGATCCCAATGATCTGGAAACATCTAAATTAGCTGGGTGTCTGTGATAAGAGCCTTCACATCAAGGTGGAATCGCCTCACATACCTCGACTCTGCTTATTTGAATGCTACAGGGAGGTTCCCATCATTTCTTTGTTTGTTTTGAGGGAATTTCTTCATTGTGCAATCTGGGTCCATGCGTAATTTGTCCAAGGATATGAACGAAAAAAGGGTCATTGCGGACAAGATAATTAATATTGCACATGAAAAGAAATGAACTCTATTTTGCTTGCTATAATTGTAAAGCGCTCAATGATGACAATTAAGCTTTTCAAAGTCCAGTGACTAGGTTTAGGTTGCATCTCATTTTGCATCTCATCTTGCATTTCATTTTGCATTTTGTGAATTTGGAGTGATTTCGGTATAGTAACAATGCTTCCTCTTTGTCTATTGAATGAGAGTTGGAGCGTCATCATTTCTTCGCTATGTGGTCTCTTTTCATCATTTCTCTGATCGAGTACTTGTGTTTTGAGATGTTTAGCTGCATACATAAGCATATTATATAGATTCATACATTCACTATCATTCATTTGCATTCATCTTATTGCATAGAAAGATGAAAAAATTTGCATTACTCATTCTCCTTACTCATTTGCATTATCATTTATTTGTATATGAAAAGAAACAAAAATAGACATCCATGATCATTTGCATTGCATACATTCATGCTGAAAAGAAATGTATACATATAGAATAAAGCATATAGAACAACATCTCATAATCCATCAACACAAGTACGATGAAATCAAATCACGAGCTTGTAAATCGGTTGTCCTGAGTCCATTTTCGGGATTGAAATCAAAAATTGAGATCATTTTTCTAGTCAATTTCAAAATTTGGACCACTTAGTGCTTTTCATCAAAAGCTCTTTCTCTCTTCTAATTGCGCTCAATTTCTTGTTAATCAACGCTGAATCTCAATTTTATTTCTACAAATCAACTTTGTGCTCAATTTCTCGCTAAAATTTCAAAAATTCCTCTGAATCATTTGTGCTCAAAACAACTTATCATGACTCAAAATTGCCTATAATCATCATGAACCCTCGCTATCTTTCGATTTCACTCCCGAGGGGGCATACTCATGACCTTATGACCTCACATTCTTCAATGTCGAGAATTTTTTTAAATCTTCATCGAAAGTCAGACAAA
Source organism: Cryptomeria japonica (assembly GCF_030272615.1). Lineage (NCBI taxonomy): Eukaryota > Viridiplantae > Streptophyta > Pinopsida > Cupressales > Cupressaceae > Cryptomeria > Cryptomeria japonica. The sequence continues at coordinate 116,111,412 of NC_081409.1, forward strand.
AATCTTTTCAAATAAAGAAAATCAAATAAGACCTCATCGCTAGGGGCATCTCAACTTCATCGCTTTATATCAAGTTGAGATTTCTCGATCATCTCATCCAAATCAATCTCTAGGGGCATATCAGTTTCATCGCTTCATATCAAGCTGATATTTGTCTTTTATCTGAATCAATCTCTTTACGTTAATCAGTTCCATCGCTTTTCATCAAGCTGATTTTTCATTTAAACTCAATCAAGGGTTTAAAGAGTATCTTCTATCATGCTAAATCTAAACAGGTGTTACGTTTTATTCGTTTCTTGATCAAGCTAAACAATTTATCTTCATCGTATCTTTATCAATCAAGTTCAAGATCGATTTTTATCATCACTCACTGTATCTAAGTTCAATCAAGTTCTAGATCAGTAAGATCCGCTTCTTGATCAATCAAGTTCAAGTTTGGTATCTTTTGTTTTCTATCGTTCCCAAGTTCAATCAAGTTCCGGAACGGTATCACGTTAATCAGACTTTATTCAGCTTTGTCGCTTCAAATCAAACTAAACACCTCGCTTTTTTATGTAGTTCGTGATCAATCAAGTTCAGAACTGACATCTCCTAGACATCAAATTTTCTTTGAACCAACGCGCTACTCGCACATTAATTCAAAGAGGGGCAAATGTAATACCCTAAAAATGGTCATCTAAACCATAGGCCCCTAATCTCGACAACGTCACCAAGGTCCTAACCAAAGGCAATTAAATCAATCTTGAGCACACAATTAATTCCTAAAATCATCAAATGTCACATGGCAAATCAATCACTCAATATTAATTAAATATTTATTTAATTAATTAATCATTCCAAGTAAATCATTTTAAACAATTATCTTATTTATTTTTATTAAATATCTTAGCATATTTAATTAAATAAAGCAATTTGCCATAAATCTTCAAAAAAGGAAACAAATCAAGAAAGAGGAATTAATTCAATTAAATAAATCAATTGAGCACAAATCTTCAAAAATGGAAATAAATCAAAAAAGGAATTAATTGACAAAAAAGAATTAAAATTTGAGAAAAGAAATCAATTGGAGAAATCTTGAAAAAAGCAAATTAAAAATTGATAGATAATCTCAAAGAAAAGAATTAAAAGAATTAAATATTAAAATTGAATGAAATAGAGAATAAATCAGTTTTTTCCTGATTTTAATCTTAATTTTAGTTCAATTTCCTTAAATCAGTTTTTTCTTGATTTAATCTTATTTTTAGTTCAATTTCCTTTAAAATTGAGAAAAGCATCCAATCACATCAATTCACCTAGATTGTGCTTCCTCTTGGAAAATCTTGACCGCTCATAAAAATTTGATCTCAACCATTGGTTTCTTTCTGAATTTTCTATAAATTCAGGCTCATCTCTCATTCAAAGAGAGGCTGGGGAATATATTGTTATTATACTATTTTTGCTCTAGGATTTCATTGATATATTGCATATTAATTATTTCATATTAATTAAATCATTTAGTTTAATATTGCAAAAATATTGTTAGATTAATATTGCATCCATCTAGCATTCATCATGTTCATATAGATAAAATCCTTCGTCTTGATGTTGTCTAGTCATTGGTATTGCTTATAATCTGAGAGCAATCTTATACTCGCATCTTTTAGAAGGCAATGGGTCGATTTGTTATGGTTTATTTATTCATTGATTATATCTGATTAACCATGCATGTAATGACTTAATTGAAGTGTTGTGTCTTGCAGATATAGATTCTCATACCACTTTTTACACACACATAACCTACTTTGCACCTACCTTGGTGATGAGCCTGAATTATGGCTCAATTATGTGTATGACTTTTATGGTTTTACTAGTTCTATTAGGGGTTTATATATTGCTAGAGGTCTTAAGAGTTTGTTAATGATGGTCCTATGTTGTTTTTCAAAGCTTGGAAAATGTGGGCATTAACTTACCCTTATACTTCCTTTTTGATTAAATGGTGAAAGAGGATAACTAATCTTGCTATGCAATTTATTCATATTAATCTTGCATGTAGTTAAATAAATAGTATTCTAGTATGAAATGGATATTCCTTTTTTTGTACACACTAATGTCATGATGTAGGAATAAATGAGGGAGCAGTAATGGTCAAAGCCTCACAACATGGGAGTTCATGTCAATTAACTAGATGAAGAAAAATTCATGCCAAGATGAGCATTGAAAGAATCAACAACTGATTATTTACAACTCATGTGGACTAATAAAGAGACTTTAATGTTCATTCTTGTATTAGAGTAGATCTAGGGGGAACAATTATGCTAGCTTTCCTCTGTGTTAGAAACAACTTGACTATTTCCTATTCAGAGTGTAACTCCCTTTCCTTTTTGTCATGTTGTAATAAATGCATCCTCCTTATGCCTTCAGAGTGGACTTGTTGTTAGTTAGAATTAGTTAGGAGTCTTCTTGCTATAAATAAAGTGTGGATACCCCTTCTTAGGGAGTATAATTTATGATATTGTAATTCCAATTTTTAGTTTATTGAAGAATAGTTTTGGCTACATTATGATGTAATGTCTTTTGATAAATAAGATAATATTCTAGTTTGCAGTACTTAGTTGAGCTTTGGGAAGACTCACTGAGGGGGCCCACTTAGTGAGAACTCTAATATTTGTGTTCAATAGTTATATTTCATGTAGTATTTAGTTGCTGTTCTATAACCACTGGAAACTCCATCCATTGAATGTTCTTGCAACCAAAGTAGATAGAGTAGTTTCTTGTTTATTCACCATGGATTAGATTGTTATTATTCATTTGATCTCAATTTAGATGATAGTTACTATTAAGAATTTGAGTTGTTCCCTTTTCATGCACTTTATTATTAATACCATTTCCTTTTTCAGTTATATTTAGCGTGGTTACAATTTCTCTAGTGCATATACTTTGTTGACCCATTTCAAGTATACGTGCCGAGTTGACTGAAAATGAGCCTACATAATGATGAGATAACTACTTATCATGGATAGTCAATTCCTATGTTATGGTTCTAGGTCCTACTTATGAAAACTATTAAAAGGGACAAATAGTTTTGGCATTGTTGCCATGGATGGTGTCAAACTAGGGAGTCTTCTGCAGTCATTTTTAGTTGTTGCTTATTTTTACTAGTACAAAAATTTGTTTTAAGTATAGCCTTCAGTTTGATAAAGTCACGACCAACTGCTATTATTAAGTTAACAGTGCATGCATAGAAAAAGAGACGTTTTAGGGAGATTTATTCCTAACGACCCTTATTCTGATAACCACCTAGATGAGCCCTACAATCAGCCAGAAGAAGAAGAACAAGAGATAAATCCTTTAGATGATATATTTGCTAATTTCAACGACCCTAAAATTTCCTTTGGTGACCCAATTGACCAAAATCTAGTTGACAATCCATTTGCTTTGATACTCTATCAAGCAAGGATGGTTGCACCAAATCAACCTAATCATGTAACCTTTGAATTCCCTGTCACTAACCAAAATGATATTCATAATCTCAAGAACATTCCTGCTTTAGCCCTTCCTAAATTTTACGGTTTAGTGATAGAGGACCCAGATAGTTTCTCGTTTGAATTTGATATCATCTAGAGGAGCTATGACTATACTACAGATGCTCATAGGCTTAAGTTGTTTCCTACCACTTTGAAGGAATCAACATTAAGATGGTTTATGAGCTTAGGAATTGATGTTGTGGATAGTTGGGATGTTATGAAAGAAAAGTTCCTTCGAAAGTATAAGGAATATTATGGAGGCAGTGATATGAGGGGAGATGATATCTTTAGGATGCAACAAAAGGAAGATGAGAGTTTGGAGGAATATATTTCAAGGTTTCTGTTTAGCCTGAAGAAATCCCCACATCATTCACAATGAAGAGTCTCAAAGGTTTATCTTCCTTAGAGGGATCAATGAAAGTTGCATAGAATCCTTGGACCTAATGGGAGGAGGAGATATCACTCAAGTTCCTTGGAATGACATTAATGAAATATGTCAAAATTACTCTAGAGCAAATGCCAAGAAAGGAAGAGGTTACCAGTCTACTATAGGTAAATCCTCTAATAACCAGAGCCTCGAGGATCGAAATCACTAATTTACTATCAGATTTTAAGCAAGACATTATAAAAAATATGGCTACTCACCTGGACACACTTTAATCCAAGAAGAAGCATGAGGAGGTAGAGGCAATGTTAACAAAATATTGTCCTCATTGTAGACAAAAGAAGGATTGTAGATGCAAAATGGTAGCTGACATTAAGAGCAAGAAAATTCCACTAGAATTCAAACCAATTGAAGGAGACGATGAACAAATTTTCTACATTTCACAAAGAAGGCCATGGGCTCTAAGACAAGGTATTCCACCAAACCCATTATCTTTTAGTGATCCTCATTTAAATTCTTATGCTCGTAATAGTTACTGGAAACCTTCTTACCCACAAATTTATGGAAATTATCCCTCACCACCTTTAATAATCCATGGTCCAACTATCAAAATTATCCATCTCAGTAACAACAACCCCAAGGAAATTGACAACAATCCTAGAGAAATTGGCAACAAACATTCCAATGGAGGGGAGGACAACAATGGCCAAACCACTCCACTGGTTACCTTCAACCACCTCCACAACAACCTCAACAACAAATAGTAATACCTCCTCCTAATACAAATACCAATGTACCTAGACCTACTCAACTACCAGCACAACCTGTTCCTAATCCTAACAACAAGCCACAACAACAACCTATTTATTCTATTGACCCAAACTAATATCTTGTATATGCTGACAACATAAGTGATATACATCTTAGATCAGGTACAACTTTGCCAACACCTTCTCACCTAGTCATAATTGAATTATCTGGAGAAGAAGTAGAGCAAGATGGTTTGCTTAGTCCACCTGTTCAACCAAGTCAGATAATCAAGTCAGAACATCTCGAAAAATCTGATACAATACCTCCATTTTCTAAAAGGTTAGAGATGGAAATAGAAAAGTAGTAAGATGAACCAACATTTGATATTTTGGACCAATTGAAGCATGTTTGTGTTAAGATCCCTTTATTCCAATCCATAAAGGATGTCATAATTTATAGCAAAGGCATTAAAGAGGCTTGTTTAAAGAAACCAGGAAGGAAGAAAAAAGATCCACAAACAGTGCATGTAGTAGGTTAGTTAGTAGATATAATGCTTGGAAAGGTGACTAGTGTACCTAAGTACTCTAACCCTGGTAATCCTATGGTTAGGATTGTTGTCAATGGAATCCAAGTCCAAAATGCCTTAATAGATCTAGGTGCAACTATCAATGTGATGACAAAAGATATATCATGCAAGATCTCAAAATCACTAATTTAAGACCTACTCCTACTGTCCTACAACTAGCAAATAGTTATACTATTAGAACTGATGGTATGGTAGAGGACCTTGTAGTAACCTTGGATTCTTGGGAATACCTAACTGATTTTATGATTCTTTCCCCTAAAGAAACTTTGAGAGGATATCCAAATATTTTAGGAAGACTCTGGTTGGCTACAATAGATGCCTTTATAGGTTGTAGGTCAATAAACATGACCATTTTAGTTTCCATGACTACTAAAAATATTGCTCTTTATCCTCTAGTACAACCTTAGCCTGATTGGGGACAACCTATTAGGTCCCGGAAACAATAGAGAGGGGGAGGGTGAATCAGTTGTCAAATAAATTCAAACCAAAAATAACTTTACCAATTTAATTCTTAATACCAATAAACCTATCTTTTATGCCAGTAGATAGTTTTATCAGTTAATTGCAATACCGGTAAGGATTAATGCATGAAACAAAAAGACAGAGTTATCCATAACACATAACACAAATATTTGTACGTGGAAACCCTGTAAGGGGAAAAACCACAGTGGGAAACCTTACCCACAATTAGATGATACTACTAAAGATAGTAAGTGTATACAAATGGGGTCTGCACATGTAGAAAGGCCAAGCACCTAGAGCTCACTGCTCAAACACAAAATAGGAGTCACACTAACTACAATTGGATGGTTAAATCCAATAATGATGTACTACTCAAAATAGCATCTTCATATGCTGGATCCAATACCGGTGTAGTTTTGATATGCTTTCACAAAAACCTTACTTCACCTTCAAATGATGTCTGCATGTATTGCTCTCCTTATTCTCACATACTCCTTCACACAATTATTTTCGCATTACCACACCCGATCTTACAAATAAGATCTTACATTTATATCATAACCTAGGACCAATTTTAGTAGGTCGGCTCTAAAGAATATTACAATAAAATCAATTTACAAATAAATTAATGCCCGATGCAATAACTGATTCAACATGTCGGCTTAATGCATTTACAACAATAATAAATCATCTCCATAGAGTGCCATGCTGATCTAGAAAATATAAGCCTGCCAGTGTATAACCTGGACCTATTTGCCGGTAACATTATATATGCTAATACAAATATGCCAATAAACAAATATTCAAGACAAAGTGTCCAAATGAGGTCTTCGACATAACCAAGTGTTTTCCATGCCATTCCAAGTGTTGGTGAACATTATATCCTACTGGTGTACCAGATACCAGTGACTGTGCATGAGTCATTTGCTTGCCAGTGAATGTTGTTGATTCTCCAAAGTGCCAGAGTTGATAAGTGTTAGTAGGTGTTGACATCAATGACAAAACCATACCAAAATACCAACAATCTCCCCCTTTGGCATTGATGGCAACACAAGATGGAAAAACCATCAAAGTGCCAAATACCAAAAGCCAACAAAAGCCAACAATCTTCCAAAAGAGATCATAACCAGATATCAAAATACAGATTTAGAGAGTAACAATCTCTCCCCCAATGAATAATCTCTCCTCAAAAGATGATGTGTTTTCCATATCAATCTCTCTCCCTTTGACATCAAATGCCAAAGTAAAAAATAAAAAAACATTTTTCAGATACAAAATACCAACCAATTTAGTATACCAACTACTCCCCCTGAGAAGTAGCTTCCTCATCAAAGCCAGAGTAAAAGATTTCTCTGTTAATTTTGTCGGTTGATGACAAACATTAACTTCCTAAGTCTCTACCGGTGGGGGTATGACCCCAAGCTGATCTTTGAGATATTCAAAAGTCTCCTTAGGCCAATTTGCTCTTTAATATTTACATAAACCATTTTAATTTCTTTTGCTTCAACATTTTTCCTTAGAAAATTCAGTTTGATAGAAACATGTTTGGTTTTAGAATGTAGTACCAGATTCTTAGATATATCAATTGCTGCATTGATATCACAATAGATAGTAATAGGTTCCTTGCATTTTACCTTTAAATCCTTCAACATTTTCTTAAGCCATAATACTTGTGTATAGTTAGTTGCTGCTGCAACATATTCTGATTCAGCTGTTGATAAAGATGTACAACTTTGTTTCTTACTCAACCAAGAAATTAATCTGCTTCCAAGAAAAAATGCTCCGCCGATGGTGCTTTTTCTATCATCCACATCTCCTACCCAATTTGCATATGTGTATGCACATAATTCAAAGTTTTCATCTCTAGGATACCATAATCCAAGATTTGTTGTGCCTTGTAAGTATCGGAAAATCCTTTTTACTGCTGATGCATGATTTTCTCTAGGATTACTCTAAAATCTTGAAATAATACATACTGTATTCATGATATCAGGTCTTGTTTGTGTCAAATACAGTAAACCTCCTATCATAGATTTGTATCTAGTCGGATTAACAGGCGTAGATTCATCCCTTTGTGATAATTTGTCATTTGTAGTCATAGGTGTGCTTATCGGTTTAGAGTTCTCCATCCCAAATTTCTTTAATAACTCCTTCAAGTACTTGGATTGACTCAAGAATATACCTTTATCAGTTTGTGAAATCCGCAATCCTAAAAAGAATTTAATTTCTCCAATCATAGACATTTCAAATTCTTGCTGCATTTCAATAGAAAATTCTTTACATAATCCATCTTCTCCTCCAAATATTATATCATCAACAAAAACTTCTATAACCAAGATGTCATCATTTGTCACTTTATAATAGAATTTGTTGTCAGCATTATCTTTAGAAAAACAAATCTTCAAAAGATACTTATCCAATCTTGTATACCAAGCTTTTGGAGCTTGTTTTAATCCATACAAAGCTTTCCTTAACCTACAAACCATATCTTTATTATCTGTCAAAGAAAATCCATCAGGTTGTTCAATGTAAACTTCTTCTTCAAGATCTCCATTCAGCAATGCACATTTAATATCTATTTGATATACTTTGTAGTTTTTGTGTGGTGCAAAAGCCAAAAATAATCTAACTGCCTCAATTCTAGCTACCGATGCAAAGGTTTCATTATAATCAATTCCTTCTTTATGAGAATATCCCTTACACACTAGTATTGCTTTATTTCTGATAACCTTACCATCTTCATTAATTTTGTTTCTGAATACCCACTTTGTTCCAATCACATTTTTGTCTTTAGGCCGGGGAACTAATGTCCAAGTGTTATTCTTCTCAATTTGCTCTAATTCTTCTATAGCTTTAATCCAGTGTTTATCTTCACATGCTTCATTAACAGATGATGGTTCAATTTGAGAAATAAGACATACCTCTTCATTTGCCAATCTTCCTGTTGTCATAACTCCTTTATACTTGTTTCCAATTATCTGATCTTCAGAATGATTCAGTCTTATATACCGGGGTGTCTTCATTTGCTACTGTACCTCAGTTACTGTGGAATTTTCAGATGATACGGGTGTAACTAGATCTTCATTCTGTACTAGTGGGTTCAATATAGTTTCATTTGTTAGAATCTCTGCTGCCGGTTCAGAGTCTATGCACCTTGAAGTTTCTCTGAATTGTTCATCAATCTTCACATTTGTACTCTCAACTATTTTTTGCAATCTTTTGTTAAAACATCTATATGTCTTGCTCTTAGATGAATAACCAAGAAATATTCCTTCATCACCTCTAGGATCAAATTTGTAAATATACTCATCCCTTCTAATGTAGCATTTACTTCCAAATATTCTGAAATATTTAAGAGTAGGAGAAATACAAAACCATAGTTCATGAGGGGTCTTACCGGTTTCACCTTTGATGTGAACTTTGTTGAATGTATACATCGTTGTACTTACTGCCTCTCTCCAATACACATGTGATAGATTTTCTTCTGATAACATACTTCTTGCTGCATCCAAGATAGTTCTATTTTTCCTTTCAACAACTCCATTCTGTTGTGGTGTCTGGGGTGCTGATAACTGTCTTCTGATTCCATTCACTTCATAGAATATATTAAATTCCTTAGATGTAAATTCTCCTCCTTGATCTGATCTCAGACATTTGATTTTCTTACCGGTTTCATTCTCTACCATTGCTTTGAACAGTTTGAACTTTCCAAGTGCTTCTAATTTGTTTCTAAGAAAAGTAACCCAACACATTCTAGAGTAGTCATCAATGATTAGCATGGAATATCTATCACCTTGCAAACTTTTAGTTCTAGCTAGACCACATAAATCAGTATGAATTAAGTCAAGAGCAATATTTGATTTTTCTAGAATACTTTTAAAAGTAGCTCTAACTTGTTTTCCAAATTGACATTCCTTACATACTGTATTGTGAGGTTTGACAATTTTAGGTAAATCCCTAATTGCCTTAGTAGTACTGATTTTTACCATGCAATCAAAATTTACATGAAAGAGTCTCTTATGCCATAGCCAACTTTCATCAATATGTGCAATCAAGCATGTCTTTTCACTGTTATTCAAATGAAAGATATTACCTCTAGTTCTATTCATGATTTTGCATTTTTCCATTTTTGAATTGTAACTGAAATCCTTTTTCAACTAATTGACCAACACTCAAAAGACTATGCTTTAAACCTTCAACATAGTAAACATTGTCAGTATTATGCTTACCATCAAGAGATATTGTACCTTTACCTTTGATCAAACACTCTTTATCATCTCCAAATCTCACTAAGCCTCCATTATATTCCTGAAAGTTCAAGAATTTACTTTTATCTCCAGTCATATGATGTGAGCATCCTGAATCAATGATCCATTCATCCTTTACTTCAATTTTAGCTGCCAAGGCCTGCTCTACCGGTTGAATAGTAGGTACCGGTTGATCTTCTATTATAGAAACAAAAACCCATCCATTGTTTGCTGGATCCTCATTAGAATCATCAGTCACTCCTTCATCAGCAAGATAACAAGATTTGTCTTTATTCTTCTTAAATCTATATCTCTGATATTCAGGGTTAGGCTTGTATGCTCTTCTAGCTTCTTCTCTTAGTCTAGCATGTCTATTAGGGCATCTAGAAGCCATATGACCAATCTTATTATAGTTAAAGAGTTTAAAGGGTGCTTTACCTTCATACTTACTTCCTACTGGACCTTTAGGTATTTTTCTTGAAAATAGTGCTTCAAGTTCTTCATTTTCTCTCCTACTTTCCTCAAGTTCTCTTGCATAAAAGGCTTTCCAATCAGACTTGTCAAATGATGGTACAGATGATGTTGATGCCTTAAAAGCTAAATTTGTCTTTATAGTAGCAACAAGACCAAATTCCTCAATTTAAAAAGCCGAAAGTTTTCCAATCAATGTATCCCTAGTTACTGATGTATTAGGCATTGCTCTTATTTCATTTATAGAAGCAACCTTCATTTTATATGCCGGTGGCAATCCTCTTAAAATTTTTGAAACAATTTCATCTTCACTTAAGGTTCCTCCACAACATTTAATACCCAAAACAATTTCATTAACTCTTTCCACAAAAGCAGAAATCTTTTCATCTTCTTCCATTTTCAGATTTTCATACCTGACCCAGAAGCTTTCAAGTTTTGTAATTTTTACTATGGAATCTCCTCCATTCAGTGTTTCCAAATGATCCCAAATAGCTTTAGCAGTTGATCTATCTGACAATACCATGATTTTCTGATTTGTTAATGCGCTCAAAAGTGCTTCGCTTGCTTTGCAATCATTTTCTTCATCTTTTCCCAAGGTAGGTGGATTAGGCTGACCGGGAGTAGGAGTAGTATAACCATTCTTTGTAACTTCCCAGATGTCCTTTCCAATGCAATTTAAACGTGTCTCCATTCTGATCTTCCATATGCCATAGTTGGTTCCATCAAGTTTAGGATTGTCCTTCCTGAAATAGTTAGTAGACATTGGATCTCCTCAAGCTGTTAAACTTCCACAAAACAAGGACTAGGCTCTGATACCAATTGTTAGGTCCCAGAGACAACTGAGAGGGGGGGGGGGTGAATCAGTTGTCAAATAAGTTCAAACCAAAAATAACTTTACCAATTTAATGCTTAATACTGGTAAACCTATCTTTTATGCCAGTAGATAGTTTTATCAGTTAACTGCAATACCGGTAAGGATTAATGCATGAAACAAAAAGAAAGAGTTATCCAAAACACATAACACCAAAATTTTTACGTGGAAATAGATAACTCAATGATGAACAATAAGTACCAAACCAGTACTGAGAGGGGGGGTGAATCAACACAGGCACAAACTCTTTTCACAAACCGGTTTGATTGCAAACACTGCAAATGTCTGACAGACAGTAACACCAGTCTGAAACAGAGTGCAACCAGTAAAGATAAGAATGACTGTGACAAGCATTAACTAGTTAATCACTTAGCTTTCCACTCAACTTAATACTACACTTCCATTTCACCCTTATGCATGAATAGGTAATCATCAGAAATATAATAACAACTAGCTCAACATGATTTACCTTCAGACACAAATCACTTAAATTGTCACATGAAAAATACTACACATGACACACAGATTTTTCATGTGGAAACCCAACTGGGAAAAACCATGGTGGGGATGAATACCCACAAGGTGCTTTTGAACTCTTTAGAAGTCCGCTTTGTTAGGAGCCTAGTCTGGTTAGAGACTATTACAATAGGTTCTGGTAGGAACCGATCATGTTAGGGATCACCCAGTTAAGGGATGGCTAAATACTCGGTTAAGGGTTAAACCCTGTTAGAGGTTACCTTGTTAGAGGTTTTCAAGAATTTAATGAGTTTGAGTCACCCTGTTAAAGGATTTACAGTAAGCTGGTTAAGGCTACCCGGTTAAGGGATTTTCCAACTATTGAAGTGATTAAAGATCAATAGGTATTACAATGATCTGATAATAGCACTCAATGCCTAATGCAGATCCACTTAAGCTCCTTCCTTCTACACACATATTATGCAGGAATCAATCCTCTTATCTCATTTGGTCTGGCAAGAATCACGTATCTCTGCACTTAGATACACACACACCATTTTCCAATAACCTTACAAAGAAACACAACATCGACCTTATAGGAAACAAATAGGTCAGTAGCATAAACCATAAACCCTAAATCATTTAGGTTAAGCAATTCAAATGGTTCAATCCTGACCATTGAACACATTGTATTGAATACAAAAGTCTTGAACATATCTCAAGACATTCTCTATCGTTCATTATTCACTGCTTTCATGGCGGCTTGTAACCCATCACGGGTTCTCCACCATTTACATAGACTTCACACATTCCCGAGGTAGATAGGATTGATCTCCTTCATGCAAGATCCTTCACGCACTCAAGATGACATGGTAACATGATTTGGTCTTATTACAATGCTAACTCATCACACAATGTCATTGGTTGAGTCACACAGGCTTGGAACACTTCAACTGGAAACCCTGAGGTTGAGACTACCAACCTGTAGTCATGCAAAACTTCCATATACCGGTTCTCATACGAACATGTCGGTTCACATTTTCACATATGCCGGTTCATAATGTTATACTGGTTCTATCATATACCAGCTCTTAGTATCATACCAGTTCTCTTGCTAGTTGCTTACTTCCATATACCATTTCACTCTTCAGCATATTGACATCAATGACAACATACAATGTCATCATGTCTTCATATCATTTCACATATGCCAACAATCTCCCCCTTTGGCATTGATGGCAATATACAAAGATATCTATCCGCTCCATACCTTCTCTCCTAATACTGCAGATATCTTCTCCTCTTCACTTCTTCTCCCCCTTTGACAACAATGCCAAAGTGGAGGCACAAGCTTCCTTGTTCTGTTATGCTGCTCCCCGTGAGGAGTAGCATCCTTCAACACATCAATCTTGAAAAATATTGGACACTGCCATACTTGACTGACGTGGAGCACATATTTTCAGTTCACCTCTTGAAGGGGGAGCACCCCTAATTCACCTCTCAAATAGGTAAATATACCCTTTGGTAGAGGCTTGATGAATATGTCTGCTAACTCCTCCTTACTGGAAACATGTTCCAACACAACCTCCTTGTTCTGAACCTTCTCCCTCAAGAAATGATACTTGAGCTCAAAGTGCTTGGTTCTAGCATGCAAAACCGGATTCTTGGAAATGTTAATTGCACTTGTATTGTCACAAAATATGCTTACCGGTTAAGAAACAGGAACTTTGAAGCTATTTAGTACATGCTTCATAAAATTGTCTGGGTGCAGTTCATAAAAGCTGCAACATACTCTGCTTCTGCTGTAGACTGAGAGATAGAACTCTGCTTTTTACGCATCCATGAGACCAGTCTACCACCAAGGAAGAATGCACAACCGGTTGTGCTCTTCCAGTCATCTACATTACCAGCCCAATCAACATCTGTGAACACTTTCAGGTTGAAATCATTATTGTATGGACACCATAACCCATAGTCAATTATTCCCTTTAGATATCTAAGAATCTGTTTGACTGCTACCAAGTGGGATTCTCTCGGGCTTTGCTGAAATCGAGTGGTAATACCCACTGCATGTGCAATGTCCACTCTGCTATGCACTACATAATGCAACTTACCAATCATTGATCGGTAATCCTTCTCATTTACCAATGCCGAGTCATCCTCTTTTGATAATTTACAACTGGTCACCATTGGTGTACCAACCGGTTTACTATCTTCCATGCCAAAGGTCTTCAACACCTCTTTGACATACTTGGACTGAGTAATAAAGATTCCATCTTTCATTTGTTGAATCTACAGTCCAATGAAGAACTTAATCTCCCCTATGAGTGACATTTCAAACTCCGTTTTCATCTCATCAACAAATTCCTGACTCATCTTGTCATCACCTCGAAAGATGATGTCATCAACAAATACTTCATAGATCAAAATCTGATCTCCTTCTGATTTCAAGTAGATATTGCTATCTTCACTTGTTTTTTCAAATCCAATCTTCACAAGATGGGAGTGCAAGAGTTCATACCATCTCTAGGTGCCTGCTTCAGTCCATACAAGGCTTTATGTAGCCTACACACCATGTCACTATCTTCTGATAGGGAAAACCCATCTAGTTGTTCTATGTACACCTCCTCTTCAGGTATTCCACTTAGGAATGCAGATTTTACATCCATTTGATATGCCTCGAATCCTTTAAAAGCTGCATATGCACTCCTTCCAATCTTGCTACTGGAGCAAAGGTTTCTCCATAGTCTTCTCCTTCTTCTTGGGCGTATCCTTTACACACTAGTCTGGCTTTGTTCCTTACCACTGTGCCATCCTCATTTAGCTTGTTTCTGAAAACCCATTTGGTTCCAATGACATTTTATGCTCCGGTCTAGGTACCCAAGACCATGTACCATTCTTCTCTATCTGGTCAAGTTCCTCCTCCATTGCCTTGATCTAGTCTTCATCTTTATGTGCCTCTTTGAATGATTTAGGCTCAAATTCAGAGATCATACATGAGCTTTCTCTGACCTTTCTTCTTGTAAGAATTCCTGCATTTTTGTCTCCTATGATCTGCTTTGGATCATGATTGAGTTTGACATACTTAGGTATGTTCTTAACAAATTCTTCTTGCTTTTCTTCTTCATCCTCATCTTCATCAGCATCAACATCCACTGGTGTAGGAACGCAGTTATTGGTACTGGGCTGATTTGCAACCAGTTCCTAGAAGGTTACTACCGGTTCATCTCCTACTTGCTCACTGCCAGTTTCCTCAGGTTTCCCAGAGTTTTCATCAACCCTAACGTTGATGCTTTCAACAATTCACTGAGTCCTATTGTTGAAACATTTGAGAGCTTTACTCTTGGTGGAATATCCTAGGAATATTCCTTCATCACATTTTGCATCGAACTTGCTCTGAAGTTCACTCCTCTTGATATAACATTTGCTACCAAACATTCTAAAGTAGCTTACCACTAGTGTCTTACCGGTCCAGTACTCATAAGGAGTCTTATCCTTTCCCTTTTTGATGAGTACCTGGTTCATTGTGTAGACTGCAGTGCTCACCACTTCTCTCCAAAAGGTGTGAGCAACTTTTCCTTGGATTAACATAGTTCTAGCTACTTCAACCACAGTCCAATTGTTTCTCTCTGCTAAGCCATTCTGCTGTGGAGTTTGGGGGGAAGATAGTTACCTTTTGATGTCATTCTCTTCACAATATTTTATGAATTCATCAGAAGTGAATTCCCCTCCTTGATCAGTTCTAAGACATTTGATTCTTCTACCACTGTCCTTCTCTACCAATACTCTGAAAGCTCTAAAATTTCCAAAGGCTTTAGACTTGTCCTTCAAGAATGTGACCCACATCATTCTTGAGCAATCATTTGTAAGAATCATAAAATACCTATCTCCCTGCACACTCCTAGTTTTCATAGGACCACACAAATCAGTATGCACAAGATCAAGTAAGTTGTCAGCTATGAAGGATTTAACTTTGAAGGTTGAGGAAGACATTTTCCCCAGTTGATATTCTCTGCACAAAGGATTTTCTGGTTTTCTCAGCATCGACAGTCCTCTAACTGCCTTGATCTTACTGGCCTTCACAATGTTATCAAAGTTTGCATGGCAGAGTCTCCTATGCCATATCCAACTATCATCAAACTTAGCCATAAGACATGTACTTATATTTGCATTTAACTGAAATAAGTTACCTTTGGTCTGCATACTGGTGGCCATCAAATCACCATTCTTTCCTTTGATTTTGCACTCTCCATTTTTGAATTCCAGAGTGAGTCCACTATCATTCAGCTGGGAAACACTCAATAGATTGTGTTTGAGACCTTCCAACCAATACACATTGTCGGCACTGCTCTTTCCATTCAGAGAGATGGACCCTCTTCCTCTAACCATACATGGTACATCATTACCAAAGCGAACCACACCACCATCATATTCTTCCAAAGATAGAAACTTGCTCCAGTCAACAGTCATATGATGAGAAAAACCACTATCAATAATCCACTCATTGGAATTATCAAAGCGGGAGACAAGAGCCTTCTTGTTTGACACATCTTCCTTTATTGCAACAAATACAATATCTTCATTCTCTTCATCTTCTGATTCGTCATTTGTGAAACCTTCATCAACTGCAACAAAATAGTTTCTCCGGTTTCCTCCTTTGAATTTCTTGAACCTCTCTGGTTTGTCCTTGCTGTCACCATTAGGATAGTTTATAGCAATATGTCCTATCCGGTTACAAGAAAAGCATTTCAAAGGGAGCTTACCTTTGTATTTACCGGTTCCTTTAGGAAGTTTCCTGGCAAGAAGAGCTTCAAATTCCATCAGGATCTCCTCATCATCCATTTCTCTGTTCTGCCTTGGTTCACCACTGGTGCTTTCTTCTTTTCCTTTTCTGGATGGTACAATAGAAGCTCTAAAAGCTGATTCAGTCTTTTGAACACTGCCATCAAAACTATTTAGCTCATAGGCTATCAACTTTGCAATGATGGAGTCTAGGGATACCTTAGTCTTGTCTATTGATCTCAACTACTGAATAACAACAACCCTTATTGCATAGACCGGTAATAAGGATTTTAGAACTTTGTTTACTACAGTGGAATCTTCCATTTTACCACCTAGACTCTTGATATCTCCAACAACAATTTTGATTCTTATTCCATACTGTTGAATGGTCTCACCTTCAGCCATCCGCATGTCTTCAAACTTTCCTCTAAGGCTTTCTTCCTTAGCTTGTTTTACATGCTCATCACTACCATAGATATTCTCAAGAGTGTCCCATACTTCTTTGGGATTATCTTTATCCTAGACATCAATAAACTCAATATCATATAAGATGTTGATTAGGGCTTCCATGACTTGTCCATTCTCCTGTATTTCTCTCTTTTGATCATTGGTGAGAGTACCAGTAGGAATAACAAAAGCATTCTCAACATAGCTCCAGTGTTGAGCACCCATGCTTCTGATGTAAATCTTCATTCTGTCCTTCCAAATTTTGAAGCTATCTTTGTTGAACTTTGGACCTTCTCTCTTCATCATTACAATAGGATCTTTCCTTCAAGCAGTTAAGCTTACAACACAGAGGACCTGGAGGATGCTCTGATACCAATCGATAACTCAATGATGAACAATAAGTATCAAACCGGTACTGAGAGGGGGGGTGAATCAATATAGGCACAAACTCTTTTCACAAACTGGTTTGACTGCAAACACTACAAATGTCTGACAAATAGTAACACCGGTTTGAAACAGAGTGCAGCCAGTAAAGCTAAGAATGACTATGACAAGCATTAACCAGTTAATCACTTAGCTTTCCACTCAACTTAATACTACACTTCCATTTCACCCTTATGCATGAATAGGTAATCTAGCATCAGAAATATAATAACAACTAGCTCAACATGATTTACCTTTAGACACAAATCACTTAAATCATCACATGAAAAATACTACACATGACACACAGATTTTCATGTGGAAACCCAACTGGGAAAAACCACGGTGGGGATGAATACCCACAAGCCGCTTTTTAACTCTTTAGAAGTCCACTCTGTTAGGAGGCTAGTCCGGTTAGAGACTATTACAATAGGTTTTGCTAGGAACTGATCCTGCTAGGGATCACCCGGTTAAGGGATGGCTAAATACCCGGTTAAGGGTTAAACCCTATTAGAGGTTACCTTGTTAGAGGATTTCAAGAACTCAATGAGTTTGAGTCACCCTGTTAAAGGATTTACAGCAAGTTGGTTAAGGCTACCCAGTTAAGGGATTTTCCAACTGTTGAAGTGGTTAAAGATCAACAGGTATTACAATGATCTAATAATAGCACTCAATGCCTAATGTAGATCTGCTTAAGTTCCTTCCTTCTACACACACATTATGCAGGAATCAATCCTCTTGTCTCATTTGGTCTGGCAAGAATCACGCATCTCTGCACTTAGATACACACACACCATTTGCCAACAACCTCAGAAAGAAACACAACATCGACCTTATTGGAAATAGATAGGTCGGTAGCATAAACCCTAAACCCTAAAACATTTAGGTTAAGCAATTCAAACGGTTCAATCCTGATTATTGAACACATTGCATCAAATACGAAAGTGTTGAACATATCTCAAGACATTCTCCATCATTCATTCTTCACTGCTTTCATGGCGGCTTGTAACCCATCATGCGTTCTCCACCGTTTACAGAGACTTTGCACATTCCCGAGGTAGTTAGGATCGATCTCCTTCATGCAAGATCCTTCATGTGCTCAAGCTGACGTGACAACATGATCTAATCTTCATTATAATGCTAACTCATCACACAATATCATCGATTGAGTCACACATGCTTGCAACAGTTCAACCGAAAACCCTGAGGTTGAGACTACCAATCGGTAGTCATGCAAAACTTCCATTTACTGGTTCTCATACCAACATGCTGGTTCACCTTTTCACATATACCAGTTCACACTGTTATACTAGTTCTATCATACCGGTTCTCTTGCCAATTGCTTACTTCCATATACCAGTTCACTCTTCAGCATATTGACATCAATGACAACATACAATGTCATCATGTCTTCATACCAGTTCACATATGCCAATAGAAACCCTGTAAGGGGAAAAAACATGGTGGGATACCTTACCCACAATCAGATGATACTACTATAGATAGTAAGTGTATACAAATGGGGTCTGCACATGCAAAAAGGCCAAGCACCTAGAGCTCACTGCTCAAACACAAAATAGGAGTCACACTGACTACAATTGGATGGTTAAATCCAATAATGATGTACTACTGAAAATAGCATCTTCATATGTTGGATTCAGTACAGGTGTAGTTTTGATATGCTTTCACAAAAACCTTGCTTCACCTTCAAATGACATCTGCATGTATAGCTCTGCTTATTCTCGCATACTCCTTCACACAATTGTTTTCGCATTACCACACCCGATCTTACAAATAAGATCTTACATTTATATTATAAGCTAGGACCAATTTTAGTAGGTCATCTCTAAAGGATATTACAATAAAATCAATTTACAAATAAATTAATGCCCGATGCAATAACCGATTCAACATGTCGGCTTAATGCATTTACAACAATAATAAATCATCTCCATAGCGTGCCATGCTGATCTGGAAAAGATAAGCCTGTCGGTGTATAACCTGGACCTATTTGCCAGCAACAACACATATGCTAATACGAATGTGCCAATAAACAAATCTTCAAGACAAAGTGTCCAAATGAGGTCTTCGACATAACCAATTGTTTTGCATGCCATTCCAAGTGCTGGTGAACATTATATCCTGTTGGTGTACCATATACTGATGACTGTGCATGAGTCATTTGCTTGCCGGTGAATGTTGCTAATTCTCCAAAGTGCAAGAGTTGATAAGTGTTAGTAGGTGTTGACATCAATGAAAAAACCATACCAAAATACCAACACAACCAGTATGGTCAAATATAGGAGAAGAAATTGATGAAGTTAATTCAATCACATAACTTATGGTTATAGATAGGGATTATTTCTTATAAATCCAAGAGGATGATGAAGTACTCTCCATCATCATTTAGAATTACTATGGAGTAGATGAGAAACCACTTGGTTGTTTATCAAGCATTGCATGTCCATTGTAGAGCATACTTCCTACTCCCTGTTCACCTAACTTTCTGGTGCAGGGGCACTAGGCATGAAGACAACTTGGAGGACACCATGGAAGCATGACAAGGAGGTGTATGGGTCTAATAGACTCAATTATGATGCCTTGAAGCCAATTATGGCATTTTATTGTAATGATCCTAATGTAATGATTAATTGTCCTAATGGACCTAATAAGGCCATAGGACCAATATAGGATTTCATGGGTATAGAATTGGTAAGGGTCTCAAAGGTGTTTAGAACTATTTGATAAATCATTTTGATCCTTTATAAGTCATTAGGTTGGGGTAGAAGTCCATTTCATAAGAGTTTTAAATTCAAAAATTTGAAAATAGTGGCTAGTGTCATTTTGGGGGGAAAAGCTAAAAACTTGTTTGTTAAGCATTTTAATCATGAATAACTGATGGATTTCAGTTTGGGAAGTTAGGGAAAGGTATTATAAAACCTTAGAATTCCATTTTGGTGTGGTTGGATGCTACAGTACGGATGTTGTACGGATTTAACAAAAAAGTGAATAAAACCTTCATTTTCTTGCAATTTCTTGTGTTTTGTTGCTTGAAAGTGATTGATCTTTCATGGTATAAGTCTTGGGCATTCATTAAACATTGTAATAAGTGATTTGGAATGATTTTGTAGCAGGTTTTGCTCAGATTTTGTCATTTGTGCTGACTGTCCTAAAATTTTCTGAGTTGTGTCATTGGCATTGAAGGCCCAAAATGCAATTTGGAGCCCTTCTATGGATGTAAGGTCCTGTTTCTCATAGAGGAGGCTCTATCTAACATGTACATTATGATTCTAACCAAAACATTTGCAGGAAGTGTGTTTTAAAAGGTGTACACCATGAGTTTGATGAGGGAGAAGTGAGTAGGAAGCATAGCAAACTTATAGCAGCAGAAGATCTACCTCTTGGAGAGGGTAGTTTGATGATTGAAATTGGTTAATATGACCAAGGAGATGGTGAAGGGACTTTGAATGAACCCTGGAAGTGATTGGAAAGGTCTTAATTAGAAAATCATTGGTTTTGGAGCCTAATGGTGAGGGTTTTGGGGTTTGCACATTAAAAGAGCACATAGAACCAATTTTATTGGATATTACTTAGTTTTGAGGCATAACTAAACATTGTTGAGAGTTTCAATATTGGGGAAGAATTATTTCTTACACTTGCTTTCTAAAACTTGGGTTTTTGGCAAGCAAATTTGTCCCAATCTTAGGACAGCAAAGGCACGGTCCAAAACAACCTACCCTCAATCTTTGATATGTTGTAGTAAGCCAAAAAGGGTGTCTGAATTTTTTTTTTTTTTTTGGAGTTATTTGGGAAAAGTTGGAGAAAACAATTTATTTCAGCCTCAGGTGGCCTAATTGAGGCTCTAGGGCTAGTAGCAGACATAGTGGGGTTTAAGAGCATGGTGAAGACTTGAACCTTTGAAAATAGTTGAATCTTGTTGGATTGGGTTGGAATAGGTGTTTAACAACCTTAGGAGTCATTGTGGAGAGTGGATTGAGATTTTCCCTTTTAGAACCATTAAGGTGCCTTGGAAACACTAGGTAACTACAAGGAGTGTGAAGCATTTGAAAACATATTTTCTTGAAATCACCTAAAACCCCTGACCCTCTGCATCAGATTGGTATCAGAGCAGTGAGTAGATCTCTTTGGGAAGGTTTTGACAAGATGGCACCGAAGAATCAAATGGCTAGGGAAATTGAAGAGTTGAAGGAAGCCCTTGAAAGAGAGAAGAGGGAAAAGAGAGAACTTGAAGCAGCAAGAGAAAGAGAGAGAAGAGAGAGAGTGCAACCATCTGCAAGGATAGAAGCCTTAGAGAAGGAAAGAGAACAACCTAGGGTGGATGAAAACAATGAGCATCTTGACTCACATAATGAAGGAAGTGGGCATGAAGAGCATAGGGAAGAGATAGTAGACCCTGAAGAGAAGAGGTTGGTAAGACTACTAAAGGTAGTAAAAGGTGGAGTAATGAAAGGACATGTTGATTTACCTATTTACCAGGGAAGAATGGATAGTGAGGAAGTGCTAGGGTGGATAGAGGCCTTAGAAAACTACTTTGAGTTGGAAGACACGGATGATGACAAGAAGGTGAAATTTGCAAAGGCAAAGTTGAGGGGAACAACATTAACATGGTGGAGTGGTATGCAGGCTGAGAGGATAGCAAGAGGATTGAATAAGATTACAAGTTGGGAAAGGATGAAAGCAATGATGAAGGCACAATTTCTACCATCTGATTTTGCTATACAAACAAAGAGGATGAGACAAAACTTGAAACAAAGAGACATGGATGTGATGACATACACAGAGCAATTTCATAAACTGAGCATTAGAGGAGGAGTAGAGGATGAAGATGAAAAGGTAGCAAGGTATTTGAATGGGCTGAGATATAATTTGCAGGATGAGATTGGGTTGAATGTTCCACAAACATTGGGAGATTGTTTTCAACTTGCAATAAGGGCTGAGGAGAAGTTGAAGAGAAAACAAGAGAGACAAGGAGGCACAAGAGGTAGAGGATCCATGAGAGGAAGAGGAGGAAGGTCTACAAATGAATCACAAGGACAAGACAATAAGGACAAAGAGTCTACATCAGAACAAAGAGGTGGTTATAGTTATAGAGGAGGAGGTAGATTTGGTAGTGGAAAAGCATCACATGTATTCACAGGTAGGTGTTACCATTGTAATGAAGTTGGACATCCATCTTTCAAATGTCCTAAATGGGATGAAGCTGATAGAGGCAAAGATAGAAGAGTTCATTTGACATGTGAAGAAGAAGACAAGAAAGACAACAAAGAACCATTGAAAGCCTATCCTATAACAGAGGGAGATTTTCTTATGATCAGAAGAGGTAAATTGCAACAGCAAACATCAAATCAGGTATCCATCTTTAGGACACAATGCTTGAGTAAGGGTAAGATATGTAAGTTGATTATTGATTCTGGTTCACATGATAATCTTGTTTCATTTGATATGGTTTCTAAGTTGGGATTGCAAACATTTGATCATCCTAATCCTTATAATGCCATTTGGGTTAGTCAAGAGCAGCATGTAATGATTAGTCAGAGGGCTTATGTTGATTTTGTTGGGAAAAATGGTGTCTCAACCTTGCATTTATGCGAGGTTACTATTTATAGTAAGTTTTCATTTGAGCACGAAATGGTGCGAAACTCTCCCTGAAGCTTCTGGTTGGCTAGATAAGCATTCCGGTAAAGTTGCGTCCCAAGGTCACAGCTAGTTTTGAAGATATTAAAGTTTTCATCTTGGAGGAGTGCGATAAAATGTTTAAACTTAATTTTGGGGGCTTTAGAGGCTCCGAAACATCCTGAAAAGTGGCCGCAACCGGCACAGCCAGTTACAAGGTGATAGATCACTTCGTGAGCTTTCCAGCGCTTCAAACGGTTCGTCAATCAGACACCCGGTTCTCAAGTTATGGCCTCCGGAAGTTTGTACTCCTGAAATAGGAAAAATAATTTGTATCGGATACATAAATGAGCTGTAAAAGGGAGCGACATGTGTTGATGTGTGCTTTAACATGTCATAGGGCATCTAGAAGGGAGATAAGGTCAGCTACACCTTATTGGGTGGTTTTAGCCCATGGTTTTGTAATACCGTTTGACGGTTTCTTGTATTGTATCTCCTATTTATGAGGTGTGTGAGATAGAGGTTGTGTGTAAGAGTCTTATGGCTATTGAGTTGCCTCTGAATCTCTGATTAGTGGTACTCCTGTGAAGAGCTTGCTCTGCAAGTATGTTGTAATTTGTTTTTGATTGCTGAATAAAATATTGAGCTACTTTTGGAGTGTGGGGTTTTTCTCCCGAAAGGGTTTTCCCCACATAAATCACTGTGTTGTGGTATGAATGCTATTATATCTATTTCTATTTTTCTGTAACTGTTGTAACGATCTGAAAAAGTTTTGCATTACCCTCCTCTCAAGGTTAGTGTAGGAAGTTGTTTCCACTACTTAACTTCCTTACAAGTGGTATCAGAGCCTGATCACCTTTGGTTTCAATTGTGGGCAGTTGGGTTTTTTGAATTAATCCAGATTTGAGTGGGAGCTTGTGCAGAAGACACTTTTTGATCTTGTTGTAGGAATATTCAGATGGCAAGTTCGTTAGGAAGAATAGAGGTGGAGAAATTTAATGGAAGTAATTTTGAGATGTGGAAGCTGAAGATGGAAGATCTGCTAATAGATCAAGATCTTTGGGATGCTGTTGATGCGAATGTCCAAAGGCCCTCAGATCCTACTGCGGCAGCTCAGTATGATGTTATGGACCGCAAAGCCAAGGGTCTAATCAGACTGTTCCTGGCAGACTCTGTTCTAATCAATGTCCATGAAGAGAACTCTGCAAAGAAGCTATGGACTAAGCTTGGTGAGATGTATCAAGCGAAATCTTTATTAAATCAAATTTTCTTAAGAAAGAAATTGTATTCCTTGAAGATGGAAGAGGGTGGACGAATTGCAGACCACCTGGAAGCATTCAATATGTTGGTGGCTCAATTAGTATCCATCGGTGTTAAGATGGATGAGGAGGAGAAATGTCAGATCTTGCTTTGTTCTTTGCCTGATACGTGGGATTCTCTTGTTATGGCTATCGGTAGTACTTCTGTTGTTTTGAAATCTGAAGACGTGGTGGGTGCCCTACTCGGTGAAGAGATGCAAAGGAAGGTATCCATTAGTTCAAAGGAAGCCCTAACCGTTCGTGGAAGACCTAAGGAGAAAGGCAAGAAGAATGAGAAGCGCGACAAGTCCAAATCCAAAGGGAGATCGAAATCTCCTGGAAAGTCCAAAGTCATTTGCTGGAACTGCGGTAAACTGGGTCACATCCGTAAGGACTGCAAAGAAGAAAAGAAGAAGAAGAAAAAGAAAAAGTTCGATTCTGATTCTGAGTCCGACAAGGAAGATGGCGATGCATTTATTGTGGCTTTGGTGACTCATGCAGGTAATGATGCCTGGCTAATTGACTCAGGTGCATCTTTTCATATGACTTCCAATAGAGATTGGTTTTCTGAATATGAAGGATTTAATGGAGGTAAGGTGTACTTGGGTGATGATTCACCTCTAGACATTGTTGGTCGAGGTAAAGTTAGAATCAGGTTTTCTGATGGTAGAATAAAAAGGATTAATGGTGTGCTGCATATCCCTGGATTAAAATGAAACTTGTTATCTGTGAGCAAACTGATAGATGCGGGTGTGCAGGTAGTCTTTTCTGAAGCAGGATGTAAGATGATTAAGGGTGCTATGGTAGTTGCTAGAGGTGTCAGGTTTGGCACTTTGTATAAGCTTGAAGCATACACTATTGAGTGTAATAGCACTTCTGTAAAAAGTAAATCTGTGGATACTTCACTGGAAGATTTGAAGGTTTCACCTTCAGCAGATGGAAATGGTTTTTGGGTACCTAAGGGTGCTCTTTCGTCTGAAGCAAAGTTACCTGCAGAGAAGACTATGTTATGGCACCAGAGACTTGGCCACATTGGAGAAAAAGGTCTAAGGACCTTGAAAAATAAAAATCTTGTTGAAGGTTTGAATGATTGTAATCTTGACTTTGATTTCTGTGAGCATTGCATTTATGGAAAACAAAACCGCGTTCAGTTTTACTCGAGTTCTCATAAAACTTGTGGTGTTTTGGATCTTATCCATTCTGATGTGTTTGGTCCAGTAGATGTCTCTTCGATTGGAAAATCCACATATTATGTTTCATTTATTGATGATTTTAGTAGAAGGACATGGGTTTATTTTCTAAAGAGTAAATCTGAAGTTTTTAGTCGTTTTAAAGAATTTAAAGCAATGGTTGAGTTGCAGTCTGGAAAGAAAATAAAATGTTTGAGAACTGATAATGGCGGTGAGTTTTGCTCTAATGATTTTGATAGATTCTGTAAAGACTGTGGAATTAACAGGAAGAAGACAACTCTGTATTCTCCACAGCAGAATGGAGTTGCAGAAAGAATGAACAGGACACTGATGGAGAAGGCTAGAAGTATATTGAGTGGTGCTGGTCTTGAACAAAAGTTTTGGGCTGAAGCTGTTGCCACTGCTTGCTACCTGATTAATAGGTCTCCTACATCAGCTCTTGTTGATAAAATGCCTATGGAAGCATGGTCAGGTCACAAGCCTTCATTGAGACATCTTAGAGTTTTTGGTTGTGAGGCATATGCACATGTGCCAAAGGAGAAGCGAACAAAGTTGGAGAACAAGGCTGTGAAATGTATCTTCATCGGGTATAGTTATGGTGTGAAAGGATACAAGCTTTGGGACCCTGTTGCACAAAAGGTAATTCACAGTAGAAGTGTTATTTTTAGAGAAATTAAGTCTCCTTCTGTTACATTGCAGCCAGAACAGACTAAAAAAGAAGATGTGATTCAACTTCCTTCTACACCTGAAAGAGTTGAATCGAGACCCCTAGATAGGCAAGAAGTTGAGGAGAGCTCATCTAGCTCTGAATCTTCAGAAGAGGAGGAAGAACCTCCAACTCAGCTTGTTTGAAGGTCTACAAGACATAGACAACCACCTGAAAGGTATTCACCTAATGATTGGAGATGTATTTTTTCTCTGAATACTAGTGTGGATGAACCGAAATCTGTAGAAGAGGCATTAGGTATGAATGATGCAAAATCCTGGAAGATTGCTATGGAGGAAGAAATGGCAGCTTTGAAAAAGAATGATACATGGGATCTTGTACCATTGCCTGAAGGACGAAAACCTGTTGGTTGTAAATGGGTGTTCAAGAAAAAGATTGGTTCAGATGGAAGCATTGAGAAGTATAAAGCAAGGTTGGTTGCAAAAGGCTACTCTCAGGTTGAGGGTGTTGATTACGGTGAGATATTTTCTCCTGTTGCAAAAATGACATCCATTAGATTTTTGCTTTCTATTGCTACTGCTTATGATTTAGAGGTTGAGCAAATGGATGTGAAAACTGCTTTCCTTCATGGTGATTTGGAGGAAGATATTTATATGACACAGCCGGAGCACTATGTGGTGAAAGGCAAAAGTAATTTGGTCTGTAAGTTGAAGAAATCTTTGTATGGCCTCAAACAAAGTCCTAGGATGTGGTACAAGAAATTTGATACATATGTGTTGAGTTTAGGATTTGAACGTTCTAAATCAGATCACTGTGTTTATTATAAATCTGATGGTGATCATTTCTTATTCATTGCATTGTATGTTGATGATATGTTATTCATTGGTAAAGGGAAAGGTATGATTTCAGAACTGAAGTCTCAGCTCGCTGCTAAATTTGAAATGAAAGATCTTGGTGTAGCAAAGCACATTCTTGGGATGGAAATTAGAAGAGATAGGGTGAACAGAAAGCTATGGCTAGGCCAGAGTAAGTATGTGAATTCAGTGTTACAGAGGTTCAACATGCAGAATTGTAGACCATTGAGTGTTCCCTTTACAGTTGGAACGAAACTATCTGTTTCAGATTGTCCTACATCTCCATTGGAGATAGAAGACATGAGCAGAGTGCCTTACCAGAGTGCGGTTGGAAGCTTGATGTATGCTATGGTCTGTACTAGACCAGACATTGCCCAAGCGGTGGGAGTACTTTCTAGATATATGTCTAATCCTGGTAGAGTTCATTGGGATGCAGTCAAAAGAGTCTTCAGATATTTGAAGGGTACTTCAGAGTATTCTTTGTGTTATCATGGTAATTCAGTTGGAGACATGACTTCCCTTGATATCCATGGTTATGTGGATTCAGATTGGGCAGGTGATATTGATAGCAGAAGATCCACCAGTGCTTATGTGTTTACTTTGTTTGGTGGTGCAATTAGTTGGATGAGTAAGCGACAGGCTGTGGTTGCTTTATCCACTACTGAAGCAGAGTATATGGCAGCTACTCATGCTTGTAAAGAGGCCATCTAACTTAAGAGATTGTGTTTGGATATTGGAATAAAACAAGGTACAGTGACAGTTTACTGTGACAGTCAGAGTGCAATTAGCCTAGCTAAGAACCCGACATTTCATGCCCGGACCAAACATATTGATGTTCAGTATCATTTTGTTAGAGATATGGTCGAAGATGGTAGGGTGAAGTTGGTTAAGGTGGAAACTTTGATGAATGTTGCAGATGCTTTAACTAAGGCTGTGAGCACAGAGAAGTTCAGATGGTGTTCAGAGTCTATGGGCCTTATGGCCCCTAGCAATTGATTCATTGTGTTGACATTCCCTTCCGCTCCTGCAAGGTGTTCGACAAGTGGGAGATTTGTTGGGAAAAATGGTGTCTCAACCTTGCATTTATGCGAGGTTACTATTTATAGTAAGTTTTCATTTGAGCACGAAATGGTGCGAAACTCTCCCTGAAGCTTCTGGTTGGCTAGATAAGCATTCCGGTAAAGTTGCATCGCAAGGTCACAGCTAGTTTTGAAGATATTAAAGTTTTCATCTTGGAGGGGTGCGATAAAATGTTTAAACTTAATTTTGGGGGCTTTAGAGGCTCCGAAACATCCTGAAAAGTGGCCATAACCGGCACAGCCGGTTACCAGGTGATAGAGCACTTCGCGAGCTTTCCGGCGCTTCAAACGGTTCGTCAATCGAACACCCGGTTCTCAAGTTATGGCCTTCGAAAGTTTGTACTCCTGAAATAGGAAAAATAATTTGTATCGGATACATAAATGAGCTATAAAAGGGAGCGACACGTGTTGATGTGTGCTTTAACATGTCATAGGGCATCTAGAAGGGAGATAAGGTCGGCTACACCTTATTGGGTGGTTTTAGCCCATGGTTTTGTAATACCGTTTGACGGTTTCTTGTATTGTATCTCCTATTTATGAGGTGTGTGAGATAGAGGTTGTGTGTAAGAGTCTTATGGCTATTGAGTTGCCTCTGAATCTCTGATTAGTGGTACTCTTGTGAAGAGCTTGCTCTGCAAGTATGTTGTAATCTGTTTTTGATTGCTGAATAAAATATTGAGCTGCTTTTGGAGTGTGGGGTTTTTCTCCCGAAAGGGTTTTCCCCATGTAAATCACTGTGTTGTGGTATGAATGCTATTATATCTATTTCTATTTTTCTGTAACTGTTGTAACGATCTGAAAAAGTTTTGCATTACCCTCCTCTCAAGGTTAGTGTAGGAAGTTGTTTCCGCTGCTTAACTTCCTTACAGATTTCTCAATTGGTCCATATTATGATCAGGTTTTGTGTGATGTTATACCTATGACTTGTGGACATATAATTTTGGGTAGACCATGGCAATACTTGAGGAGGACAATCCATGATGGATATACAAATACATACTTGGTGCATAAGGGTAGTAAGAGATATTGTTTAACACCTTTTCCTTGTAGGGAGAAGTATGAGCATAATGTAATTTGTTTTGGAGACAAAATCAGGTTGTGTGAGCAGGGTAAAGAGGACAATGATACCGGTTGGAAGAACAAAACAAAGTTGTAGCAAAATAGCAGTCTTAAGGAGCAACATGGTTGTAGTTTCAATAGCATAAGAGTTGGGGGTATTGATTTCCCGGTGATTGAGAAGAGAGATGTGGTTAAACCTCTGAGTTTGCAGATGATATCAGATTAGAACAGTGATAAGAGGAGGCAAGAAGAGGTGAAGACACAAGGTCCTAGACAAGGGACTCAAAATCAGCTTTTTGATACGAATGTTTTTGGTAAAGTGAATGCAGGTTGTAGCAGGAGGAAGATTACTTTTGGAGAGTACCTTTTCCCTATTGAAAATCAAAAGACATCATCATTAGGTGGTTGGCACAAGACTGGTCACTCTTGGGACAAGAGTTCTTTGTTTGGTGGGGAGTATGGTGCAGGGGCACTAGGCATGAAGACAACTTGGAGGACACCATGGAAGCATGACAAGGAGGTGTATGGGTCTAATAGACTCAATTATGATGTCTTGAAGCCAATTATGGCATTTTATTGTAATGATCCTAATGTAATGATTAATTGTCCTAATGGACCTAATAAGGCCATAGGACCAAATATAGGATTTCATGGGCATAGAATTGGTAAGGGTCTCAAAGGTGTTTAGAACTATTTGATAAATCATTTTGATCCTTTATAAGTCATTAGGTTGGGGTAGAAGTCCATTTCATAAGAGTTTTAAATTCAAAAATTTGAAAATAGTGGCTAGTGTCATTTTGGGGGGAAAAGCTAAAAACTTGTTTGTTAAGCATTTTAATCATGAATAACTGATGGATTTCGGTTTGGGAAGTTAGGGAAAGGTATTATAAAACCTTAGAATTCCATTTTGGTGTGGTTGGATGCTACAGTACGGATGTTGTACGGATTTAACAGAAAAAGTGAATAAAACCTTCATTTTCTTGCATTTTCTTGTGTTTTGTTGCTTGAAAGTGATTGATCTTTCATGGTATAAGTCTTGGGAATTCATTAAACATTGTAATAAGTGATTTGGAATGATTTTGTAGCAGGTTTTGCTCAGATTTTGTCATTTGTGCTGACTGTCCTAAAATTTTCTGAGTTGTGTCATTGGCATTGAAGGCCCAAAATGTAATTTGGAGCCCTTCTATGGATGTAAGGTCCTGTTTCTCATAGAGGAGGCTCTATCTAACATGTACATTATGATCCTAACCAAAACATTTGCAGGAAGTGTGTTTTAATAGGTGTACACCATGAGTTTGATGAGGGAGAAGTGAGTAGGAAGCATAGCAAACTTATAGCAGTAGAAGATCTACCTCTTGGAGAGGGTAGTTTGATGATTGAAGTTGGTTAATATGACCAAGGAGATGGTGAAGGGACTTTGAATGAGCCCTGGAAGTGATTGGAAAGGTCTTAATTAGAAAATCATTGGTTTTGGAGCCTAATGGTGAGGGTTTTGGGGTTTGCACATTAAAAGAGCACATAGAACCAATTTTATTGGATATTACTTAGTTTTGAGGCATAACTAAACACTGTTGAGAGTTTCAATATTGGGGAAGAATTATTTCTTACACTTGCTTTGTAAAACTTGGGTTTTTGGCAAGCAAATTTGTCCCAATCTTAGGACAGAAAAGGCACAGTCCAAAACAACCTACCCTCAATCTTTGATATGTTGTAGTAAGCCGAAAAGGGTGTCTGAAAATATATATTTTTTTTGGAGTTATTTGGGAAAAGTTGGAGAAAACAATTTATTTCAGCCTCAGGTGGCCTAATTGAGGCTCTAGGGCTAGTAGCAGACATAGTGGGGTTTAAGAGCATGGTGAAGACTTGAACCTTTGAAAATAGTTGAATCTTGTTGGATTGGGTTGGAATAGGTGTTTAACAACCTTAGGAGTCATTGTGGAGAGTGGATTGAGATTTTCCCTTTTAAAACCATTAAGGTGCCTTGGAAACACTAGGTAACTACAAGGAGTGTGAAGCATTTGAAAACATATTTTCTTGAAATCACCTAAAACCCCTGACCCTCTGCATCACTTTCCTACTGCTGAAGATTTGCTTAATACATTTCTGCAGTATGAAGTACAAAGGCCATATTTTAGTGAAATATCTATGATTGAGTTGACTAAGAAAGTAGAAGTTTTACCAGACAAATGTTTGGACATTAACAATAAATTCAATCACAAAGAACATATGTCTTTGATATAATTGCTTAAGTCTCACAAGCAAGCATTTGCATGGAATTACCATGACATGAAGGGTCTAGATCCTAAGTTGTGTACCCATAGAATCTATATAAAAGAGGATTAAAAACCGGTAAGGTAGGCACAAAGGAGGATTAAACCTGAATTAAGAGAAATCGTAAAGGGAGAATTGCAAAAATTACTTGATGTAGGATTCATTTACCCAATATTTGATAGTCAATGGGCATCACCTCTTGTTATAGTTCCTAAAAAGGGAGGAAAGTGGAGAGTTTGTGTAGATTATAGAGAGCTTAATGCCACAACTAAGAAAGATCATTTTCCACTTCCTTTTATAGACCAAGTGCTGGATTCTCTAGTTTGTAAGCAATATTTTTCATTCTTGGATGGTTTTAGTGGATACACTTAGATAAGGATATCACCTAAAGACCAAGAAAAGACAATATTTACTTGTTCTTACGGAACCTATGCCTACTCTATACTCCCATTTGGATTATGTAAAGCTCGAGCTACTTTTCAGAGAGCATTCATAAGCATATTCTCATATATCTCACATAATTTCATGGAGATCTATATGGATGATTTTATTACTTATGGTGACACTTTTGAGGAAGCATTAAAATACTTGGAAAAAGTCTTACAAAGGTGTGAAGATCACAATATTTCCTTGAACAATTAAAAGTGTTTTATGATGATGCAAGAGGGAGTAGTTCTTGGCCATTACATTTCACAAACCAATATTCAAGTTGACCTTGCTAAGATTGAGGTAATTCTCAACCTTTCTACTCCTATTAAACAAAAGGATATCAAAAGTTTCTTGAGGCATGCAGGATAATATAGGTGGTTTATAAAGGAAGTGCCCTAGATTAACTCTTATTAAATCATTGATAGGTGAGTACAATATTAGGCATAATAAATTTACACCAGACCATCCCCAATCTAATGGGAAAGCACAAATTACCGATAGAGAGATTGAGGCTATTCTCACAAAAATAGTGGTTGTGCATAGAAAGGATTTGGTAGCTAGACTACCTGAAGTAGTATGGGCATACAAAACATCATGGAAAACTACCACAGGTTTTACCCCTTTTTAAATGATATATGACAAAACAACCATGATGCCAATTGAATTTGAGCATAAAACGTTAAGAAAAACACTTGAACTCAACATGGATATATCTATAGTACAGAAAGACATACTAATGCAGTTAAATGCTTTGGATGAATTCAGAAAATTAGCTTTACACTAGACATAAATGGTACAAAATCAAAGGATCAAATGACATGACAAATAGATAAGAGAAGAAATTTCAGCCAGGAGATTGGGATCTCCTCTATGACTCTAGATACAAGGACAACATGAGAAAATTTAAGACAAGGTGGTTAGTGTTGGCATTTTTGATGATTATGTTGTGATTGTCATTGATGGACACACACTTGTATTGAGATCCCCTTTATATGTATGAGCTTGTGCTCAACCGGTATTTGTTGCAACTGGTATGTTGTATACTAGTCTCTAGACTAGTGATTTTGCAGAATGTGTTTCCCAATTTGAAGTGGCATGTCGACCCCAAGAAGTTCACAGATCACAAGTGGTATGAGGGAGCAAAGCAGCACAACACATTCTTACCAGTCTTCATTTGTGATGAACCGGCAACCGGTATTTTGTATGAACCGGTAATACTCTGTGATGAGTTACCAACCGACATTTTGTGATGAGTTAACAATCCACCGATTGTTTGACGGTGCCAACACATTGACGGTGATTCTTGTGTCGTGTTACTAAGTATGTCTAGATTCATTGAACCTAGGAAATTGTAATGTAATCCTATTGGACCGACATGAAATTAGATTCCTTTAAAAGGACATCATGTCTAGGGTTTTAAGTTGTTGCTGAAAGGGTTAATGTTGAGCTAGGGTTTGAGGTGGAAGTTGAGTTGTTAAGAGAATGATCTTATTTGAGAAGATCAAGTTGTAACTATGAGAGAGTGAGAGAAGACTGAAGTAATGCTAGAATGCATTAGCTGTGAGCAATACTGGATCTAACCAAGCAGTTTGTGCTATTAGATAGATCAAACACTTGTTGATTACTCACATCTTTGACAAGTCTGTAGCCCTTAACCGGGTAGGCCTCAAAGCCTTTGTAAAATCCTCTAACAAGGTGGTTCACTCATGTGAATCTAAAATCCTCTAACAAGGTAGTCTTTAATCGGACTTATCTCCTAACAGAGATTGAGATTCGTAACAGGATCTATTCTGGTGAAGAACATTGTAAGACCTTAATCGGTCTGGTTTCTATTCTGTAGATAGTGACTTGTGAGTTCCATCTCACTGTGGTTTTTCCCAATTGGGTTTCCACGTCAAATATCCTGTGTTATGGTTGTATTGCTTTTGTAGGTGAATGCTTTATTCACATTTTGGTTTGCATGTGTGGTAACCGGTTTGACTTTCAGATTGCTTTACTAGTTTATCTTTAGACTGTGTAAGTGTTTTTGTGCAGTAATTTTTGGCATACTAATTCACCCCCCCCTCTTAGTATTCATCAATTGGTATCAGAGCCTACCTTTCTATAAGTTTAACCACTTGGAAAGAGATATGGGGGAATACAACTTGAGGGAACTTACTCAATGGCTCACTAAGTCTGAGCAAGCCTATGATGATCTTATGGTCAAATACAAGGCATCTCAAGCAAAAAGAAGAGAACATGCAGAGAGGCTGATGGAACTATCTGAAAGTAGTTCTGCAGATGAAGATAACATGGAAGCCATGATTGCTGAAGTGAATAAGCTGAATGATTCAAACTCCAATCTGAGAAAGGAGTTGGAAGGACTGACTATTCAGTTTAGTCAAGAGCTTGAGAACCAGAGA
Organism: Cryptomeria japonica; assembly: GCF_030272615.1. Taxonomy (NCBI): domain Eukaryota; kingdom Viridiplantae; phylum Streptophyta; class Pinopsida; order Cupressales; family Cupressaceae; genus Cryptomeria; species Cryptomeria japonica. Next base: position 116,145,678 of record NC_081409.1, read on the forward strand.
AAAGTGACAGATCTGGTAAAGGACAAAGATCATGAGATTAGCACACTAACTGCTCACCTTCATGAGAGCAGAATGGAAAAATAAGACATGCAAGGAGAACTAAACATTGCCATCTCTGAAAATGCAAGTCTTATGGAGACAAACACTGCTATTTCCAAAGAACTCTTTGAGTCAAAGGAAATACTTGCTAAGTTTGGCAAAAGTACAGTCAAGCTAGAGCAAAAGCTTGAGTCATCTAGACCGGCAAAGAATACCAATGGTCTTGGTTTTTCTAGACATGAGGAAGGAGAATCCTCGGGAACAAATGCTAAAGCATCAAAGAAGCAACCGACACTCAAAGGAAAAGGTAAGCAAAAATCAAACCTGTTTGCTTTAACTGTCTTAAAGAAGGACACACTGCCAATGTATGTAGGAGCAAAGCCTACAATAATTTTCCTTATTTTTTCAACAATGTACCTAGATCCAATAAGTTCAATGGTCATTGTTATGCATGCAACAAGTTTGGGCATAGAGAATTTGAATGCAGGTCTGTAATGGATAACACAGGAACATATCCTTAGAGGACCCAAGGAACTGGTCCTGAACCTTTTATGAACTGGAACCATAACTGGTTTAGTGTCTTCAATCATCAGTTAAGAAGAGGTGGTCATCAAGCGGAAATCGGATGGAGAGAAAGTTGTATGATCTATCATGGTCATGGTCACACTGCTGCAACATGTAGAAGGAAGAATGGAGACATGTACAATGGACCTTGGAGAGCACCTGGACTTGTTTGCTATCACTGCAACAAACCGGGTCACATTGCAAGATTCTGCAGAAGCAGAAAAAGTATATCTGATGATATACCGATCACTTAGGAAGGAGAAATAGATGTTGAAAAATTTCAAAGAGACATGAAGAAAACATGGAAGAAGAAACCAATATTGTTGGAAGAGGAACCGGTTTCTGCACCTAGTGTGGAAATATCAGAACCGACAAACTAAGCCTCAAAGGCTTAGGGGGAGCAAACGGAAAAATTATTTCGAACCCCCGATTGACACTGGTAAAAGACCTTAACTGGTATGTTATACCTATCGCTTGGTAGAAGACTAGAAATGGTAAAAAGGCAAATTAGGGTTTATGCTCTAATAGAGGAGCATTAATGATGGTAGGTGAGAGACATGTATAAATGCAATTTTCAAATCATTTCTCACTATTTGTTTTCGAGCGAAGAAAAGTTTTCGGGAGCAAACGGCAAAATTATTTCGAACCCCCGATTGACACTGGTAAAAGACCTTAACCGGTATGTTATACCTATCGCTTGGTAGAAGACTAGAAATGGTAAAAAGGCAAATTAGGGTTTATGCTCTAATAGAGGAGCATTAATGATGGTAGGTGAGAGACATGTATAAATGCAATTTTCAAATCATTTCTCACTATTTGTTTTCGAGCGAAGAAAAGTTTTCAAGTGTAGAGTGAAGAAAAGGTGATTTGAGCTTAGATTTCAAGAAATTGGATAACCTTGAAAGAGATTCAAATCTAGTTTGTAAGCGGTAGTGGAGAACTCAAAGCGATGATTTGGCATCCAACGGAGAGTGAAGTGAAGCAGAATCAAGAAGCCCTAAATTCGCATTTCAAAGGTATTTTTTGTGTTCTTGAAATACTCTTCAATGGCTTCTGCATCTCATACCTGTTCAAGTACATCCATTGAGTCAGAAAGTTTCATTCAGAGGAAGTCCAAGTATAATGCTTTATCACAAGTTCCAACTGGAGTCATAGTCGAAGAAGGAATTTCAGATTATATTGATTGCAAAATAGAAGACCTAGGGTCTTTAGCCATTCATACTTAGTTAGGTCTATTTTGCGGAAAGGACAAAAGGATCAAACTGAAATTTAGTGTCATAGAGAAGAAGAAATTCCACAACGCAGTATATTTCCTGGAAGACTTCACAAAGGATCACATCAAGATCATCTTGAGCAGAGTCCATGGTAACAAGATGTACCTGGAGAGGATCCATGATATCATGCCTTAGGCAATTCATGCAGTCACCGGTTTCTACAACACAGGGGAAGTGCCAACCCTGAGAAAAGTGAGCAAAATGGAAATGATCAAGCTCACTGGTTCAACAAGTGATTCAGGGGCATGACAGTCAATCCTATCAAGGATGATCTGGTGAAATACACATGCATGGTGATTGGATACAGAACATTCTCAGCCAACAGGATTAATTTTGTATCTGCTGCAGAGGTAAATGCCACTTACCTAATGATAAAAGAGGATGCATCTTTTGATTGATGCACTAGCATGCATAGGCAACTCCTACTAAATCTTAAGGCAATCAAGAAGGACAACTCACTGAGGTTTAAGTTTGGACAACTACTGGTAGGGTTGTTCTTTTATTTCCAAGGCTACTTTCTGGGTGTAGGAGATGTCCAGTGGTCACTTGACCAACCAAGCAGATAAAGGAAAGCGTGCAAGCCATTGGAACCAACTACCCTGAGGTACTGAACAAATACTTTGATGAGTTCAGAAGAAAGATGAGTCAGAGGGTAAGAATCTCAGGTGACATAGTGAAGAAATACGAAGATGACATCTGTTTCACTTTTCAGGGGACAAACGTCTAATGGAGGCTATTGAGCCTAGAATGGAGGAAGTGGAGCCTATGGACTATGAGGTCATGTTTGACATGCTAGAAGGGTATGCTTCAACCCTTATTGCCTCGCCTCTTGATCCAAAGGCTAAGAGGACCAGAACCTACTTGGAGAGGATCGCACCAGTTGAAGAACCATCGGTGAAGAAGGGAAAAGAACTGGTAGCTAAGAAAGCTAAGGCAGTGCCTGCAGCATCGACACCGGCTACTGCTGTGACTCCAAGAGTGACCAAGCGGTCACTAGAAAAGAAGAAACCGGAGGTAACACCGGAAAAATTCTTTGAAAGAAAGAGGAAGACTAAGGCAAATGAACCAGACTCCAAAGAAACTAAGTTTGATGAATAGCCAAAGAAGGCTAGACAGACCAAGAAGATGAAGAAGAATGAACCGACAACATCTACACTGGTAAATATAGATATCTCCTCTTACAAACCTTTGACACATTGTCAAAGAATAGTAAAGAATATTAGGAGAAAGTTACTCCATGATTTAATAGATTATTATGATGAATTCAATAGTGAGGAAAAAGATGAAGTACTGCAGGAAATCATTCTTTATTTATGTAAAAATGACCGGTCACCATCAAAGATTAAATCTCAGACACTAGATTCATTATTTAAAGAATTGGATAATAAATGGCGCATTGCCATTGAAAAGGAACAAGAGATTAGGGAGAAATTTTTTGCACAGTACTTCCCTGAACTCTCAAATTCAGAATTGTTTGATGCCTTGGATCAAAATAAAGGTCTCTTCTTCACAAGGAGAAGAAGACTCTGGTTGTTGGAGGGGAGAGTTGATGATGTAGAAAAAGATACACATCAGCACATGGCCCATGCTATCAATTCTCACAAAGTACGAATGGCCAACCTCCAAGCGGAAAAGGAACTGGTTATTTCCAAACCGGATGAGGTTTTTGATGAGGAAGGAAACCTGGTGGAAGAACCAATCGACACCATAGATGTCGATGCCTTGGATGTAGAAGATGTCACTCAAGACATACCTTCTGAGGGAGCTGAACAGGGGCAATAGGCCAATTAGGGTGGTGAACAAGCTGTGGACACACAGCAAGTGGCAAAAGAATAGGAAGAGAAAAAGAAGAAGGATGAAGATGAGAAATAGAGGAAAGAGGAAGAGAAGAGAAAAGAGGAAGAGGAGAAATAGAAAAATGAAGAAAAGAAGAAGCAAGAAGATGATAGGAAAAAAAAAGAAGAAGAAGATAAGGAAGAAAAGAGAAAGAAGAAAGAAGAGGAGAAGAAAAAGAAGGAAGTAGAGGAGAAGAAGAAGAAGGAAGAGGAAGAAAAAAAGAAGAAGGACGTGGAAGAGAAGAAGAAGAAGGAAGAGGAGGAACAAAAGAAGAAGGTAGAAGCAGAGTAGAAGCAGAAAGAAGAAGAAGACAAGAAGAAGATGGAAGAGGAAGAAAAGAAATAGAGAGAGGAGAAAGAAAAGGAAGAGAAGGAGAAGAAAAAGAAGGAAGAAGCAGACAAGACCATTGAAGCAATGAAGACCACATAGATGGAAACTCCTAAGGCAACCTGTAGCCAGGCCAAACCGGCTGCTATCTTGAGCCCCATTGATCTCCAATTTGCAAGTGAGTCTGAGCTTATGTAGAGCATCAAGGTTGCCCAAGAGCGCCTTGAAGGCATTCGAAGGAAAATAGAACAAGATATTATTCAGGCGGCTGTAGACACACTTATCGGTTTAATCCTCGGTACTAATCTTCCTGACACTGATTCATCACTAGCACAACTCAAACTTCTGTGTACTGTAGTGGATGATCAGGTGCAGAGTCTAGAAGAAGCAGCAGAGGCCAATGTAAAGAAAGAGCACCAAAAGGCTCTTAATATTCTCAAGTGAAGAAGTTGAATGAGCTTAGGACTGAACTGCTAAAGGATCAAAAGGACATAAGGAATGCCTTGGATGAGGGAAACTTGGTACTCAGCAAAATCTGTCAACCTCATATGTTCTGTGATGATGTGCTAGCCAAGAAGCAACAGCTTCAAATGGACTTATAGTCCTACTTGGGCACATTCAAGACTCCTTACGACTCCTTTGCAGCATACGGGCAAACCGTTCACCGGTTCCAGATCCAGTCAGCCAAGATGGAGCAAGAGATCAGCACAAGGTCTAGGGATTTGCAGGAGCTTCAACTGGTATTACTTCCATGACTGCAAATTCTTCAGAGGTGTTATGTGAACCTAGATGCCCTGATAGTCACACAAGAACTAAGCACAATAGATGTCATGGAGGAACAGGTATCATAGATGCAGACAGAGAAGGAAGTGGCAACCTCCCTACTTGAGTCCTAGTCCCTTTCCATGAAACAATTTTTGCAGGACTATAAAGCGGTTTTTGACAAGTATCATTCATTATTGTCATAAACTCTTTTATATATATATATGGAAATAGGTTTTTCAGCAGTACTTTGTCATTGTTGGCAAAGGGGGAGAAGTATATCTAGTTTTTGGTTTTAAACTTTTGAAATTTTGGTATATCAGAGGGAGAAGTATCTGTTTTGAAATCTTGATATATGTTGTGCTATATGTTATATGCTCTTATGATTATTCTCTGAATGTAAAATTACTATACACTCTATTGATTAAGGGATAGTGTATATGCTTAGGGGGAGCAATTTTGTTAATGGCCAGTTTTTGTTGTAAAACACTTAGATATCAAAATTTTATTTTCCTAAGTGTTGCCCTCAATGCCAAAGGGGGAGATTGTTGGCATTTTTTGATGATCATGTTGTGATTGTCATTGATGGACACACACTTGTATTGAGATCCCCTTTATATGTATGAGCTTATGCTCAACCGGTATTTGTTGCAACTGGTATGTTGTATAGTAGTCTCTAGACTAGTGATTTTGCAGAATGTGTTTCCCGGTCTGAAGCGACATGTTGACCCCAAGCGGTTCACAGATCACAAGCGGTATGAGGGAGAAAAGAGGCACAACACATTCTTACCAGTCTTCATTTGTGACGAACCGGCAACTGGTATTTTGTATGAACCGGTAATACTCTATGATGAGTTACCAACCAGCATTTTGTGATGAGTTACCAATCCACCGATTGTTTGACGGTGCCGACACATTGACAGTGATTCTTGTGTCGTGTTACTAAGTATGTCTAGATTCATTGAACCTAAGAAATTGTAATGTAATCCTATTAGACCGACATGAAATCAAATTCCTTTAAAAGGACATCATGTCTAGGGTTTTAAGTTGTTGTTGAAAAGGTTAATGTTGAGCTAGGGTTTGAGGTGGAAGTTGAGTTGTTAAGAGAACGATCTTATTTGAGAAGATCAAGTTGTAACTATGTGAGAGAGAGAGAGAAGACTGAAGTAATGCTGGAATGCATTAGCTATGAGCAATACTGGATCTAACCAAGTAGTTTGTGCTATTAGATAGATCAAACACTTGTTGATTACTCACATCTTTGACAAGTCTGTAGCCCTTAACCGGGTAGGCCTCAAAGCCTTTGTAAAATCCTCTAACAAGGTGGTTCACTCATGTGAATCTAAAATCCTCTAACAAGGTAGTCTTTAATCGAACTTATCTCCTAATAGAGATTGAGATTCCTAACAGGATCTGTTCTGGTGAAGAACATTATAAGACCTTAACCGGTCTGGTTTCTATTCTGCGGATAGTGACTTGTGAGTTCCATCTCACTGTGGTTTTTCCCAGTTGGGGTTCCATGTCAAATATCCTATGTTATGGTTGTATTTCTTTTGTGGGTGAATGCTTTATTCGCATTTTGGTTTGCATGTGTGGTAACTAGTTTGACTGTCAGACTGTTTTACCGGTTTATCTTTAGACTGTGTAAGTATTTTTGTGTAGTAATTTTTGGCATACTAATTCACCCCCTCCTCTTTGTATTCATCAGTTGGGCCCATATGAAATTATAAATTGTTTTCCTAATGGAGTTGTGCAACTTACAATTATTGATCGTGTGCAATTCAAACTATTGGTCAATGGTCATCACCTAAAAAATTACCACAAACCAACTTCTAAACAAGAGTTCCTGCAGAAATTTAGTACTACTCATAGTTCCACAACTCCTACAGCCGAAGAAGGTAGACTTAATGTACCGCCTTCTATCTAGTTAGGTATTTGCATGCCTGCATAATAAAAACTTCCACTCCTTATGGGAGTACATTTATCCATCAATAAATTCACCACCTTTCATCTCACATCACTTGTCTTCATTCCACTTCACTTTTCAGCCAATTTACTTGTTCAACATGATACCTACTTCCCTCAAAGGTGGAAATAATGCATTAATGAAAAAAAACTAGGTATGTATTTAACAAGTTGTGCATATTCATTATTTCAGATTCCTTTATTTTATTACTGCTTTAATAATATGCATAATTCATATAGATTATCCCACTCAAATTTCCTACACTTTTCCAACAGACATGTGTGGACACCTATTGCAATTTAGGTTGGGGGCCAGTACACATGTCACATTTGCATCACTAGCATCACTATAGTTTTTTTGAGCTATATGCCAACGTGCCACTTTTTAATTTTGATTTTAAATCTTCCGTATCTAAGCTGAAGTGACAGTTTACTTGTGTGGTGTGACCTTTTGAACTTGTTCATTCTAAGCTTAGTTGAATTGGCACCTCCACCATTCCATGTCATGATGTTTTTCTTTGGTACATTCTTTAATGAACCTAATTATCATAATAATACTCAAAGAGAGAAAATTTCATAGGTTATTGTCTTGGCAGAAGGGCCTAATTTCTTAAGAAGTTGCATGAAGTACAATTGGGGTATTTAAAAAAAAATTGTAGGGTATAAACTAAAGGTAAAGTAATGGGAGGATCACTTATAAAAAATGAGCCTACGGTTCATACTATACTTCTTCAAGATCCTCTCTGTGAGCCGAAGTTCAGGTGGTGTGAGTGGTTGGATATTTCCTGAAGCTAAATGGTTTTGACAATGACATTGCTTTGGAATTTGCTCAGGGAGAAGCAATGGTGAAAGGATTAAAGGTAATTTCTATAGAGGAGAAGATAGTTGAAGTTTTAGGGTTACCCATGGACAATGAAAAATGCCTTGAAGCCAAGGATGCTAGGACTACTAGGGCTGAATTTCTTGGATTGTTGGCATTGACAAAACTGGTCAATCTAGAAAACTGGTATATATGCTAAGGTTTGTCATTGATGTTCAACACTTATGGGTGAAAATACTAACTGATGTAGTGGTATAGGTAAAGTGATGTTTCTTTTCAGTAAGAAATAATGAATGGGTATTGAATGATCAAAGGGTACTTCAGCTCAAGGAAAGATAAAGTAAGTCAATTGATCTATCATTCAGGAAGATCGATCACCTTGATGATGGTGAAGTCACACAAGGTGACTCAAGAAAAGAAACTTGTTTGTTCCAACCAACTAGTAACTCTCTAGCTAACAGGGGAGAAACAGGATGCTAACACAACAAATTGGCAACCAAAGAATGAACCAATAAAGCAAGAAGTATAGTTACATACTGATACACTTGTATGACTAAAGGAAGACAGGCGATCACCATAAGTTTTAGAGCAGTGATCAACCATTTAGTTGTAGTGGAAAAGAATGAGTTGGTAGGCTTGTGTATACGCCAAATAATTTGTTGGTAGAGTTAACTTTCAGTTACCATGCGATCAATCATGATTACATGTGAATTCTCTAGTTCGCATTTATTTGACTAGACATGTCTCAGAGGTTTCTATCCTTAGAAGATGCAGTGGCAGAACTGGTTGAACACTTGGCGGAATTGCTGAAAGGCGCATAGAGAAAGAGTGGGAGAGTTTTAATTTTAAATCTTAAGAAATCCTTTGTTGATCTGATTGAGCATATGCCTATAGGTGTCGACTTAAAAATGTATAAATAGTTCTTGAGATCTTTCAGAAAGTTTTTGATCATGAAATTTTAAACAAGGAAATCTTGTTGAAGGTGAGCCAAGGTGAAGAGCAAAGTGATTGGAAGTGCTAAGAGGTGTTCGCATAGTTGAGTGTATATGTGATGTAGATCGACTAAGTATAGAGTTGACATACAGAGAACCGGTTGAGTGCAGAGCCGAAGGACAAAGAACTGGTTGAGTGCAAAGCCGAAGGACAAAGAACTGGCTAAGGGAAGAGTTGAAGAAGAATGGACCAACAAAGTACAAATCCAAAGGTTAGAAGACTAGCAGAGTGCAGTGCTAAAGGAGAGATGACCAATTGAGTGAATAGATGAAGGTGTAAGAAGGAACCCAGTCCTGTGTAGAGAGGACACAACCGGTGTGTATTGAGTGGAATGCATATTGAGATTTGATCAGGCTATCCGTAGCTAATTCAGCATATCATCCATCCGTTGCTTTCTAACAAATGTAACATAAATCCCTTGACTGGGCGGACTTTAACAGGTCCCTATTTTAAACCCCTTAACTGGATAATATCTGAACTGATGTTCTAAGTCCTCTAACTAGGCTACCTTTAACAGGGTAAAGGGACTAACTGACCTTGTTCAAAATCCCTTAACCGGGTGACACCTAACAATTTCTTTGTAATCTCCTAATAGGGATGACTCTTAACTGGGCGTACTCTAGAAGAGTGGAAATTTTGTGAGTTCCTACTCACACTGTGGTTTTCTCCCTATTGGGTTTCCACGAGATAAATTCTTGGTGTCACTGTCAACTTTTCATGCTTGCATATTTTACTTTAGTGATTGAGTATATTGTTGGATCTTAGATGAAAGAAGATTTAAGATAAAAGTCAAATTGTGAAATTTTGATTAAGTGCTGATTCACCCCTCCCCTCTCAGCACTGGTTGGGACTAAAAATTGGTATCAAAGCATCATGTCCCTAGAGTTAGAAGAAGCTTAACGAGCCTAGGGAAAGATCAAAGATGATGCGTATGAAGGGTCCTAAGTTCTCTAAGAAGAACTACATCTTATGGTGTAGAAGAATGAAACTCTATTTAAAATCCCTAGGTGAACACTATTGGAGTCATGTGATCACATAATATAATGAACCTATAGGGACTCTTACTCTGGAATAAATCAAGGAAAGTCAAGTTGATACTACTTCTATGGATCTAATTGTTAGCACACTTTCAGTTAATAAATTTGTTGAGGTACAAGATTTAAAAACAACTTTTCAGATATGGAATAAGCTAAAGACAGTCTATGGGGGATATCCCCATTTTCAAAAGGCCAAAGTAGACAACGTGAGAGGAAAATATGATGAGATGAGAATGCAGGAAAGTGAAAACATAGAGTAGAACAATAAGAGGATAAAATATGTAGTAAACTCAATTAAAAGTGTAGGAGGAAAACTCGAGGAGAAGGATGTGGTTAGCAAAATCCTGAGAACTCTGCTACCACAATATGCCATAAGAGTCTTTGCTATCCAGGAGCTTAGATCCTTGGGAAAAGTCAGTGTAACTCTTAACTCACTGATCGATAAGTTGACTTCTTTTGAGTTGAGCACTTATGACAACAACATACCAAGGATTGATGCTGCTTTCAAAGCATCCATGATGCATGCACCCACAAAGAGAAGGAAAGAAACCAGTAGTAGCTCTACTACCAGAATCGGTCATTCCCATGAGAATGACAATCTTCTCTCTGAGGAACAGGAGCAAGATGAAATTGAAGCTCTACTGGCAAGAATATTGGCAAGAGGTAAAGGTAAATACAAAGGTAAATTACCCTTAAAGTGTTTCTCCTATAATAAGATAGGTTATATTGCTTCAAGATGTCCTAACAATGATAGAGACAAGAAGGATAATTTCAGAAGTTACAAGGACAAAGAAAGAAGGAATGTTATATTGCAGAAGAAGAAATTACTGATGAAGAATCAGAGAGATCTGATGAAGATGGCATTGCTTTTGTGGTAGTCAAATAGGACAACACAGAGGAAGGAGATATGGCATTGATTTCTAGCACAAACTAATATGGAGAATGGGTGATCGACAATGGCTACACTCACCACATGACCGATGATCAAAGTAAATTCCTCAGCATGGAGGATTGCAATGGAGGAATAGTGAGGTTTGGAAATGATGCCCCATGTGCAGTAAGAGGTAAGGGGTCTATAGCCTTGAATGATAAGACAAATTGTGATGATGTCTTTTGGGTAGAAGGATTAACTTACAACTTGTTAAGTATTGCACAACTTAACAATAAAGGATACCGGTTAGAGTTCAATAAAGGGGTATGTAAAATAAATGACAAATTTGGAAGTTTAATTGCCACTGGTAAACAGTTAAGAGGCAATTTGTTTCATCTAGACACCACCATAGGTAATTGTCTAGTGGGTAAGGTAGAAGACAACTAGTTATGGCACAAAATATTGTGTCATGTTAATTTTGGTAGCATAGATAAAATTAGCAAGGAAAAATCTGTAAGAGGTATGCCTGATATAGTAAAACCTGAAAAATGCTATGTGCAGAGAGTGTCAACTAGGGAAGTTGACCGGGTCTAGCTTCAATAGTAAAAATTTCTCATCTGAAAGTGTGTTGGACTTAGTTCACATAGACCTGTGTGGTCCCATGAGAACCAAGAGCTTCTATGGAGACCAATATTTTATGTTATGATTGGATGACTTCTCAAGAATGATGTGGACTTGTCTTTTTAAAAGAAAAATCATAAGATTTTCACATGTTTAAAGTGTTTATGGCTCGAGTAGAAAGAGGAACCAGTAAGAATCTGAAGTGCCTAAGATCAGACATAGGTGGAGAGTTCACCTCTCAAGAGTTCATGAGATATTGTGAGGAACAAGGAATCATGAGACAAATGTTGGCACCTAGAACTCCTCACCAGAATGGAGTTGCTAAAAGAAGAAACAAAACTCTCCTTGATTGTGCTAGAACTCTAATGATATAGAAGGATATCCCACATACCTTCTGGAGAGAAGCAATAAGCACTGTTGTATACACTTTGAACTGGATATAGGTAAAGAAGGGAACAAACAAAAATCCTTATGAATTATGGAGTGGTTACTCAACTAATGTTTGCTATTTCAAAGTATTTGGAAGTAGGTGCTACATCAAAAGGGACAAGTACACTGGAAAATTTGATCCCAAAAGTGATGAGGGAACCTTCTTAGGTTACTCAAGAAAGAGAAAGGCATTCCGATGTCTAAACAAAAGGACCAATAAGATTGTGGAAAGTGCAAATGTCAGAGTAGATGATTACTCTGAGAAAAATGAACAAGACAGTAAGAGTGAACTGGAGGACTATAAAGGGTTCGAGTACAATGTACTAGTGTAACCTACTGAAGAAGATCCTATTGAAGCGGCTAATGAAGAAGCTTGTGAGATAGAACCTGCACAACTGGTAGAATAAGTTCCAAGGAGTGAACTGGTATTGGCTAAATATGTCAAAAATAATCACTCTCCAGAAGATATCATCGGTGACAAGGATGTAGGAGTTCTAACCAGAAGAAGAGCAAGAGGGAATGAGTGTATGCTCTCCATTTTTGAGCCCAAAACTGCAAAGGAGGTTCTGAAAATGATGACTGGGTAAAAGCTATGGAAGAAGAACTGGAGAAAATAGAGAAAAATGATACATGGACTCTATTACCCAAACCAAAAAAATAAAAATGTAATAGGCACCAAGTGGGTGTTCAGAAATAAGATGGATGAAACCGGTAAGGTGATAAGAAACAAGGCAAGATTGGTCTGTAATGGCTATGATCAAGAAGAAGGTTTGGACTATGGATAAACCTTCACACCGATAGTCAAACTGGAAGGGGTCATAATTCTACTAGCCTATGTTGATTATAAGAGGTTTAAAGTATACCAAATGGATGTCAAATCGACATTGTTAAATGGTGTGTTAGAGGAAGAGGTATACATAGAGCAACCAGAAGGGTTTGCATCTAAAGATGGGAGAAATATCGTATGCAGGTTAAGGAAAGCTCTGTATGGACTGAAACAAGCATGGAGAGCTTGGTATGAGAGATTACACTCATATCTGTTAAGCATTGGGTTAAAAAGAACCAGTGATAATAGTAACCTATATCTAAAGAGCAGAACTGAAGGAAAACACCTAATTGCTGAGATCTTTGTGGATGACATCATCTCTGGGGGAGATGATGAGATGAGTAGGAGCTTTGTAGGAGAAATGTAGAAAGAGTTTGAGATGTCCATGATTGGTGAGATTAAGTTCTTTATTGGCCTACAAGTCTCTCAGTTAAATAATGGCATCTTTATCGGTCAGACTAAGTACATGTGAGAAATTCTCAAGACTTTTGGAATGGATGATTGCAAACTTGTTGGAACTCCAATGGTTATAGGTTGTAAGCTATCTAAATATGATGAGGCTGCAGAGGTGAATGAGACACTTTACTGGTCCATGATTAGTAAATTATAGTATGTTGTACATAGCAGGCCGAACATAGCACAAGCTATTGGCCTGGTTGCCAGATTTTCTGCAAATCCGAAAGAAATTCACATGGTGGTAGTCAAAAGAATATTTAGATACCTAAAGGGGACTGAGGAGTATGGTCTTTGGTATCCACACAAAGGAGACTTTAGCTTAAGTGTCTTCACTAATTTAGATTGGGGTGGAAACATCGATGACAGGAAAAGCACTAGTGGAGGAGCATTCTTTCTTGAAGAAAGAATTGTATCCTGGACAAGCAAGAAACAAAACTGAATATCTCAATCTATAGCTGAGGCTGAGTATGTGGCTACTGCAATTAACTACACACAAATAGTTTAGATCAATAAACTACTGGAAGGAATTCAAGAAAATGTGGTTGGACTGGTAGTGATTCATTATGACAACACCAGTGCCATTGACATATCTAAAAACCCAGTGATGCACTCCAAAACGAAGCATATAGCCATCAAATATCACTATCTAAGGGAACAAGTTCAAGAAAAGGAAGTAATGTTGGAGTACATATAAACAAAAGAGGAGGTGGCTAATATATTCACCAAGCCACTACAGAAAGACACCTTTGACTATCTTAGAGGTAAGTTGGGGGTGATGCCCCTCAATTCAGTAAAGTAGGCAAACAGGGTTCTACATCAATATGGTATGCTTTAAAGTTTTGTTTACACAAACTATATTGATGAGTGTTGACTACTCTGGTTAGGGGGAGCAGCCTTGTAAGTGGTCAGACATGACTCTTTGGCATTGTTGTCAAAGGGGGAGATATGATTAGAGTACATCATTGGCAGGTAGTGATTGAGTTGAAATTGTTGTATCAGAGTATGATTAGTGACAGGGGGATATATTCATTACTCAGGGAAGAAGCAATGACTGTACTATTATAGAGATGAAGAAACATGCTACTAACTAGAAAAAGTTTGAAGTGTTTGCCATCAATGCCAAAGGGGGAGATATTTGGATTGTTGGCATTGACAAAACCGATCAATCTAGAAAACCGGTATATATGCTAAGGTTTGTCATTGTTGTTCAACACCTACTGATGAAGATATTATCTAGTGTAGTGGTATAGGTAAAGTGATTTTGATTTTCAGTAATCAATAATGAATGGGTAATGAATGATCAAATGGTACTTCAGCTCAAGGAAAGATAAAGTAAGTCAACCGATCTATCATTCAGGAAGATTGATCACCTTGATGATGGTGAAGTCACAAAAGGTGACTCAGGCAAAGAAACTTGTTTGTTCCAACTAACCGGTAACTCTTTGGCTAAAAGGGGAGAAACATGATGCTAACACAACAAATTGATAGCTGAAGAATGAACCGGTAAAGAAAGAAGTACAGTTACATACCAATACATTGGTATGACTAAAGGAAGACAGGCGATCACCATAAGTTTCAGAGTAGTGATTGGCCATTTAGTTGTGGTGGCAAAGAATGAGTTGGGAGGCTTGTGTCTATGCCAAATAATTTATTGGTAGAGTTAACTTTTAGTTACCATGCAGTCAAGCATGATTACATGCGGATTCTCTAGTTTGCATTTATTTGTCTGGACATGTCTCAGAGGTTTCTATCCTTGGAAGATGCGGTGGCAAAATTGGTTGAACACTTGGTGGAATTGCTGAAAGGCGCACAGAGAATGAGTGGGAGAGTTTGAATTTGAAATATTCTGAAATCCTTGATTGATCTGATTGAGGATATGCCTGTAGGTGTCGACTAAAAATGTATAAAGAGTTTTTGAGCTCTTTCATAATTTTTTTGATCGTGAGATTTTAAACAAGCAAATCTTGTTGAAGGCGATCCAGGGTGAAGAGAAAAGTGAGAGGAAGTGGTAAGATGTGTTAGCATAATTGAGTGTATGTGTGTGGTAGATTGATTAAGTGTAGAGTTGACATATAGAGAAATAGCTAAGTGCAAAGCCGAAGGACAGAGAACCGGCTGAGTGCAGAGTTGAAGGACAGAGAACCGGCTAAGGGAAGAGCCAAAGAACAGTGGACCAGTAGAGTACAGAGCCAAAGGTTAGAGGACCGGTAGAGTGTAGTGATGAAGGAGAGATGATTGGATGAGTGAATATCTGAAGGTGTAAGAAGGAAACTGGTGTTTTGTAGAGAAGACACAACCAGTGTGTATTGAGTGGAATGCATATTGAGATCTGATCAAGCTATCGGTAGCTAATTCAGAAGATCATCCATCTGTTGCTTTGTAACAACTACAACATAAATCCCTTGACTGGGTGGACTTTAATAGGTCCCTATTGTAAAATCCTTTAATCAAGTAACATCTTAGCTGATGTTCTAAGTCCTCTAACCAGACTACCTTTAATATGGTAAATGCACTAACTGGCCTTGTTCAAAATCCCTTAACCGGGTGACACCTAACAATGTCTTTGTAATCTCCTGATAGGGATGGCTCTTAATCAGGGGTACTCCAGAAGAGTGCAAATTTTGTGAGTTCCTACTCACACTGTGGTTTTCTCCCTATTGGGTTTCCACGAGATAACTTCTTGGTGTCACTGTCAACTTTTAATGCTTGCATATTTTACTTCAGTGATTAAGTATATTGTTGGATCTTAGATGAAAGAAGATTTAAGATAAAATTTAAATTAAGAAATTTTGATTAAGTGCTGATTCACCCCTCCCCTCTCAACACCGTTTGGGACTAACAAAATTTACTAAGCCTCACGACCCTCCACTCACTGTCGATAAGCAGGAGACTAGAAGGCTCTTTTTACCAAACAAATGGAAGCAAGTAGTAATTTATGTGATCAAGTATCTCACTTGTGAAGGCAAGAAATCTTGGCTCCATTCACTACATTTTAAATTGTTGAGCCACATGAGATATGACCAGAGGATGAATGTGCTAAATGTTTTTTATAATATTCTCTCAATCATGGCAACTGAAACTCAAAAAAGTAGGCCAAATTCTATCTCACACCATTCTTTAATCAAGTTTCTTGTGGAATAATCTTTGTGGGTTGTATCCCAGATGTCTTGGGATGAATTTTCTATAATTAGGAAGTTTAGAGAAGTTAATGTTGGACTTAGGGGTCAAAATTTAACTCAGAGGGTTCGTACTATAGAAGGAACTGTTAAATTAACCTCATGTGCCTCAACCTCTAGGGCAGTTCCTGCTAGAGACTTTCCTACAACTGAACCAAGTCTACATGAATCTTCATCTACTGATGCTAGTAGCTCTTTAGTAGATCCTAATGACAATATACCACCTAAAACCCCAGTTAGAACGAGGTCTGTTGTGCAAAACTAGAGATAGAAAGAAAAGAAAGTAAAGGCAAAGGAGGAAAAGGTGAAGAAAGAAAAATTGGAAAAGAAAACAATAAGCCCTAGGAAAAGGAAAACTAAAGAATGAGAATCACCTACAACTATGCAAGTTGATAAACCTACTAAGAAACCCAAGGAGGCTAAAACCCCCATAATGGCTGAAAAGACACCACAAAGAAGTAGTCACGGGATTAGGGTAAAGCCCAAGAAAGTGATTGAACATAGTGAACCTAGGATTAATATCCAAATTGAATCATTAGAATCTGTTCATACTACCCCTAGTGAGGAGTAAAGGATAATTATTAATCGTCCTCCTAGACCTCCTACTTATAATCCACAATTCTCCTCTTTAACTGAGAAAAAAGACAATCCACTGATGGAAGTTCATGAGTCAGAAGGGGAGAGGGATGAAGAGGTGTCACAGGAACAAGGTTTAGGAGAGAAGTCTTAGGAGGATGTATGTTTGAAGGGTCTTGCTAGACTAGCTATTGCAGTTGAGAAGATAGCAGAGCAAGAGCCAACGAGGAGAGAAGAAGAGGAATTAATATAGAAAAGGCTCTAAGTAGTTAGGTATAGGCCTACCTCTTTTTATGGATGTCTATGGCCTTGGAATTTCTCAAGGACATGATGGATAAGGAAGAAGAATGGAATAAAGAGAAATTTAAGCTGCAAGAGATAACAAATAAGAAGGATGAGGAGATTGAGAATAAAAATGAAGAAATTTCTTTATTAAAAAGAAAAGTAGATGATGTGGTAACCTTGGTACCACATATTTTAGAATGCAAAGCACCACCAAGAGTATATGCAATATATTTAAAGGAACTCAGTCTCTCCTTCAAATCGTCAAAAATTGTTTCATATTTGAACCCCTCTATTGAGAATCCACAATATTTTTACCAAGTTTTTCAGTCTTCTCCTGTAGTAGTTAAAATTTTTCTTTGTGAATTAAATATTCATAACTATGTGGTTCCTCATGATAGAAACTGTAATCCTTTGTTTTACATTAGTGATATTCATCTCAGAGCCCTGATTTCTTGGGTCCAAAATGAGAATAAGAGGGGTAAAAAGTTTAAAGCATACAAGGATGATGAACTCTGGATTCCTCTACCTTTAAGGGATGAATCTAAGATTCCTAGGACTGTTTACTTCAGTTGGAAAAATATTATATACAGACCAGAGTGTAAAGAATAAATCCTAGCTTTGAGAGAGGAGTCATTCCAAGAATTTTAACAAATGGGCCCTGCCAAAGGGCAGATAATGATGGGATATCTAGCATAGAGATGGAACAATTTGATAGAAGAATTGAAGTAGGCAGAGCCACATTCCCTTCAAAATTATTATATATTTATTAGAAGAGAAACATGGTATATACACCTGGGCAGGACAAAGCAGAGTCATTGGATTCTTCTTATTTTTCAACCACCGATGCTTTTATGACCAATATTAGATTATAGGCATTATGGAAATGCTTTCAATGAAGAGGCCAAGACAACTAGGTGGGATAGGATGGAAAAGCAAAAGGGGTTCTATTGGAGGAATATGCCAAGTTACCCTTGATGATTACAGAGTATAATCTTGGACGATGAATCTTGTACCTGCTGGAGGACTAGCACAAAGTTCAGTTGGGGGGAATGATGAGCCCGAATAATGGCTCAATTCTATCTAGACTTTTATGTTTTTACTGGTTCTGTTAGAGGTTTAGATATTTTTGGAGGTCTTCAGACTTTGTTAATGATGGTCCTATGTTGTTTTTCTAATCTTGACAAATGTAGGCATGAACTTACCCTTATACTTCTATTTTGATTAAATGTTAAAAGATGATAAGTAATCTTGCTATGTGATTTATTCATATTAATATTGTATGTAGCTAACTAAATGTTATTCTGGTATGAAATGGATATGCCTTTGTTTTGCACACACTAATTTCATGATGTAGGAATAAACGAGGGAGCAATAATTGTCAAAGCCTCGCAATGTGGGAGTTCATGTCAATTAATTGGATGAAGACAAAGTCATGCCAAGATGAGAATTGAAAGAGTCAGCAATTGATTATTTACAACTCATGTGGAGTAATAAAGAGACTTTAATGTTCATTCTTTTAGTAGAGTAGATCTAGGGGGAGCAATTATGCTAGATTTCCTCTGCGTCAGAAACAACTTGACTATTTCCTATTCAGAGTGTAACTCCCTTTCTTTTTTCTCATTTTGTAATAGATGTGTCCTCCTAATGTATTGGGAGTGGACTTGATATTAGTTAAAATTAGTTAGGAGTCTTCTTTCTATAAATAAAGTGTGGATATCTCTTCTTAGGGAGTAGAACTTCAGATATTGTAATTCCAGTTATAGTTTATTAAAAAATGGTTTCAACTACATTATGATGTTACAATGACTTTTGATAAATAAGATAATATTCTATTTTGTGGTACTTAGTTGAGCTTTGGGAGGACTCACTGAGGGGTCCCACTTAGTGAGAACTCCAATCTTTGTGTTCAGTAGTTATTTTTCATGCAACATTCAGTTGTTGTCTTGGCGGTTGACTGTTCCTGCAGCCACTGGAAACTCCATCCTATGACTGTTCCTGTAGTCAAAGAAGATATAGTAGTTTCTTGTTTGTTTTCCATGGATTAGATTGTTATTATTCATTTGAGTTCAGTTTAGATGATAGTCGTCATTAAGAATTTGAGTTGTTCCCTTTTCATGCATTTTGTTTTCAGTATCATTTCCTTTTTAGTTATATTTAGTGTGGATACAATTGAGTATCTCGTTCATATATTTTGCTAACCTATTTCAAGTATATGCCCTGGGTTGATAGAAAATGAGCCTTCATAATGATGAGATAACTACTTAGCATGGATATTCAATCCCTAAGACATGGTTCTAGGGATTAGTTATTAAAACTATGAAAAAGGGACAAACACTTGGATTGCCTCTAGGAGCTAGGCTCAAACATAGTAAACTATTGGGTCCCCTTGGGGAAAATATCTCAATCCGATTGGGTTCTTGGAAGGGGAATTGGTTGTCATGGGTTGGTAGGATAACAATGATAAAGTCTTTATATTGGCAATACTAATATATCTAATGTCTTTCTTCCTCCTCTCTACTTGAGCAAACCAAAAATTAAATTAGAAAATGAGAGGATTATTTTGGCAAGGCACCTAGAACAAAATTAAATTTGCTATCATTGCTTGGGAAAAGATCTGCAAAGAAAAGGAAGCAGAGAATGTAGGGCTTAGAAAGTAATTAACTCAAAATAAAGCTCTTGGAGCAAAACTTATATGGAGGATACATAAAGAATCCCATTTAAAGTGGGCCAAGATTCTTCAAAATAAGTACTTGGAGGACAACAATGCATCAAGTATCCTCACAAAAAGAGACTTACATCATAGTTTAACCATCTAGAACTTCATGAGTAGTTGAATGTCGATTATAATTGAGCATTTTAACCTAGGATGTCTATGATGCTAGATCTACCTTATTCTGGCATGACTCCTGGGGTAGCCATTCATATATGGATAAGAACATTGATGTAGAGTAGACAAAAAGTATTATAAAGTAGACTTGGGGGCACTAAGGGATTATGTGTAGTAAGCTTAGAGGGATGACATCAAAAGATGGAAATGGAAGGATTTTATGTTGTTGGGTTTTTCGATCAATGAAGTGGAGCAATTCAGGTTATCTTAAAGGAAAGAGTCATTACAATCAAATAAGGAAAACATATCATCATTTGGAATTGTTCTAAATTGGGTTAAATACAAGGCAAGGGATGGTTACAAGGTGATTGAGAGGGACAACAAAGGAACTCTCATTCCAATACATCTTGTTTGCACAAAATATGCCTTCCAAAAGAAGACACTTTCTCATGGGATGCCTTACAAAAATGATATTGATAATATACATTTTTGCCCAAATGGGCCACTAATGTCTATGTAGATGTTATCTCTATAAAAGCAACAAAGAAAAATGTTGATCATTTGCTTTAGGGTGCCAGTATTCTTAGGACTATTGGAGGTTTATTTGTGCCAAAATTGGTTGCATGGGCACCCTTCCAAATGACATTGTAAGTCTTTTTAAGACAAGACCAATTCAAAATAAGTTAGCAATGCCCTCTTGCATGTGGATGATAAGTTTTTCTATCCTAATGTGGAAATTATGGAAGGAAGGGAACCATAGGATCTTTCAAGAGGAAGAGATGACAAATTGTTCTTTCTTAATCAAAATAGAAGTAGTGACAAAAAAGGTTTTGAACAAGAGGTTGTGTCAAAAGAGTAACAAAAATAATAGATTAATAGATTGGGATTCCAAAATAAGGAGAAATTAGTTTGGATTGCATATTCCTCCAATTGTCAAGGCGGGGTGCGCCAAGGCACAAAAATTGAGATCCCTAGTTGAATGGAAATCACTATTACATGGTTGGTATAAGTTGAACTTTAATAGAGCATCTTAGGTAACTCAGGTTGTTGGATTATTGGGGAGATTGTTGGATTTGGTTGTTCATTGCTGCTGCTAGGATATGTTGTTTTCATTGATGTCAACATATTTTTGTGAGTTATTCCAGTGAGTTTGGGAAGATTTTTTGATCCGGTTTTGTAGTTTGGTTTTGCTGATCATTGTTTTGCAGAATCCGATATTTCCTCTAGTATATTCAGTGTGATCAAATCTTGTGCGGAGACTTTGGATTATTGTTAAGGATGATCTTGTGTATCTTCTTTTCAGATGGTTAGTGATTTGGTGCTTCGCAAGTTATCTTTCCTTGTGACAGTTGCTGATTGGTTGTGTTCTTGAGCTTTGAGATGTTGACCGATGAAGATTCAAAAAAAGGTGTTGGTGCAAATGTTCTAGATGATTCTAACATGCATGTTGGTGTTTCCTAGTCATGTCCTATTTGTTTTGACAATCCACATTGAGCTTTTAGATGTTGACCGATGAAGATTCGAAAAGAGGTGTTGGTGCAAATGTTCTAGATGATTCTAACATGCATGTTGGTTTTTCCTAGTCATGTCCTATTTGTTTTGACAATCCGCATTGATCGTCGTGCAAGTGTTTGTTGGTTTCTATGAACCGGTGATGATTTTTGTGTTATGCAGTATTTTTGGTGGTGTAGTGTGTTGAAGTTGATCTTGGCCGTATTTCCAATGGATGTAATTGTTTGGAAATTTGAATTAGGACCATTCTATGTAATGTAAATCATAATATTGGTTTGGTGGTGGATCTTTGTATCATGCAATGTAATTTTTGTAATTGTGAGTTGAGGGTTGAGGGTTTAGCTGACCTTGTTGTCAAGGTTGATGATTTGTATATATAGGTGAGATGCTTATGTAATTTAGGTGTCGGTATCATGTTTGCATTATAAGAGAGAGGTGATTGTGTGAATAAGAGAGTTATCATTTGATGAAGCGTTGAGGTGAGATTGGTGTTGCATAGCAGACAATTGTGCTTAACCAAAACTATCATTAGGCATTTGTAAAGGCTATCATTGCAGTTCATTCCTTCCAAATTGTAGTCTGAATCATATTGTAAGTCAGTGAGACTTCCCTGAGGGTTGTCTCCTTCTGGGCATATATCTTTTAAGCAGTGAGGTCTAGGCAGTGTGCATGAATGCATGTGCATTCCCCATTGTAATATTTTCACATACTACTATAGAGTATCATCTTATTGTGTGTAGGTTCCCACTGTGGTTTTTCCCTTTACTGGGTTTTCATGTCATAATCTTGGTGTTGTGTGTTTTGTTGTTAATTTGCTTATCTGTCGTTGCTACAGTCTATCAATTTATGTTTTAGAATTTAATTTGTTGTGATCTGGTGAAGACTGATTCACCCCTCTCACAGTCTTCCTTCTTGATTGTTGCTAAAAATTGGTATCAAATGTAGATCCTCTAGTAGAAACTTAATTGCTTGAGGAGATCTAGGATAGTAGCTCAAGGTATTCTTTTCAAGAAGGAAAGTCCAAGGTTTGATGGAAGCAACTATATTATGTGGAGGACATAGATGGAGGTGCATTTGAAATGTCTTGGAGAAGATTATTGGAAGATTACCAAGAATGCCTTTGTTGTTCCTCAGAATGGACCATCCACTCCTGATGATGTTAAGGAAGTTGAATATAACATCAGAGCGAAGAAGCATTTCTTAGTACCCTAACTAATTCTGAAATGACAAATATTATAGAACTCCAGACCACACATGAGATCTAGGTGAAGCTTGGGATCATGTATGAAGGTGATAGTCAAGTGAAAGTTGCTAAGTTGAAAAGTTTAAAAGAAAAGTATGAGACATTAAAGATGGGAGATGATGAGAACATTCATTCATACATGGATAAGGTTAATGAGCATATCCTTGGTATCAGATATATCAGTGGAAAGATAGAAGAAGATGAGATTGTTGCTAAAGTAATTAGATCTTTGCCTCCTACTTATAAACATAAGGTTGTTGCTATTGATGAGATCCAGAGTATAACTACAGTGACAAGAGATGTGTTGGTTGGAAAACTTGCTGCATTTGAGCTAAGAAAATTTAGAGAATCACATGGAAAGTCTGAGACAACATTCAAGGCATCAACATCTGTTTCTGGTAAGAAGAAATATGATCCTGATGAGTACAAGATATCCAGATATGAAAGAGAAAGAAGAGAGATAGCAGAGCAAGAAAGAGAGCTTGATGAGCTTGAAGCACCGATTGCCTGGAGATTGCCTAAAGGTTCCAGTAAGTATGATGGAAAGTTTCCCTTGAAATTTTTTTCTTGTAATAGATAGGACATTTTGCTTCTAGATTCCCACAGAGAATGTCTAGTTATGACATACATGATAAGCATGAACAATATGATAAGCCTTATAAGTATAATTGGAAGTTTAGGAACCTGAAGAACTATTATTATACTACAGATGAAGGTATTACAGATGATGAATCAGAAGGAGATGAAGATGTGTTTATTGCCATTAAATAAGATAGACATGAGCCTATTGATTCCACTAGCTATTCTATTGAGGAGAAAGATTTGGTTGCAAAGGTAAAAGAAAAGGGTGAATGGGAGATTCACAACGGTTTTTCACATCATATGACCGATAACAAAAGTAAAATTGTAAGCATGGAAAGGTATTACGGTGGAATAGTTAGATTTGGAGATGACAAAGCCTATATAATCCATAGGAGAGGTTCTATTTCTTTTGATGGTAAGCATAACACTGATGATATTTTGTATGTTGAAGGTTTGAAGCATAATATTTTGGGTGTTGGACAAATGGTTGATAAGCGTTGTGATCTAAAATTCAAAGATGGTAAATGCAAGATCTTGAATGCCTCTGATATAAAGATTACATCTGGAACTAAGACTGAAGGTAACATTTTTCATTTGAATGCTAGTGAGAAAAGTTGTTTGATTGCCAAGATAGATGAGAGTTGTTGTGACATAGAAGAATTTGTCATGTAAACTTTGATTCATTGATTAAGATCAGTTCTATACAAGTTGTTAGGGATCTGCCTAAGATTGTTAAACTTGTTAATCCGGTATGTAAGGAATGTTAGCTGGGCAAGCAAACAAGGATTTCTTTCAAGAGAAAATGGTATACATCTGATGGATAGTTAGATCTTGTGCATAATGACCTGTGTAGACCTACAAATGTTAGAAGTGTGTAGGGTGATAGATACTTTATGCTGTTAATTGATGATTATTCCAAACTGATGTGGGTTGTCTTTTTGAAGGAGAAATCAGAAGCATTTGAGAAATTCAAGATATTAAAAGCTAAAGTTGAAACTGAGTCCGGATTGAAGCTGAAGTGTCTAAGATTTGATAGAGGTGGATAATTTTGTTTTGGTGAGTTCAATTCTTTCTATGAAATGCATAGAATTAGAAGACAACTATCTGCTCCTAGGACCCCACAACAGAATGGGATTGTTGAAAGGAAGAACCATACTATTTTAAATGCTGCAAGAACTATGTTGATTGAAGTAAATGTTCCTAAGGTCTACTAGAGAAAATCTATAACACTGTAGTCTATACATTCAATAGAGTTCATATCAAAGGTGATACTGGTAAGACCCCTTATGAGCTTTGGTTTGGTCATGTTCCTACTATGAAATGTTTCAAAGTTTTTGGTAGAAAATGCTATATCAAGAGAGATGAGGATATTGGAAAGTTTGATGCTAGAAGTGATGAAGGTATCTTTTTGGGATATTCTACAAATAGAAAATCCCATTGGTACTATAACAAGAGAGTGAGAAAGATAGTTGAGAACACAAATGTGAAGGTGGATGAGAACCTTGGGAAGGAGATTGGAGCTTATGATGAAGGTCAACATGTTGTTTTAGCTCCTATTCAGCCTAAAGAGCCTAAGCAGAATGATCTGGTAGATACTATAAATCCAGATGTTGTTGCTACTAGTGATGATGTGCAAGAACCTGAGGATCAGAACAATCAGAAGAATCCGAGGTATGTCAGACTAAATCATTCCAAGAATCAGATTATTGGTGATAAGAATAAAGGTGTGATGACTAGAAGAAGGTTAGCTACAAAAGAAGTATGTTTGACTTCTAAAGTTGAACCTAAAGATGTTGTTGAAGCCTGAAAAGATGATAACTAGATAAGGGTCATGGAAGAAGAGCTAGATTAATTTGAAAAGAACAATACTCGGGAACTTGTGTCTAGACCTATAGATAAAAATGTTATTGGTACTAAATGGCTTTTTAGGAACAAATTGAATGAAGTCAGTGAAGTAAGAAATAAAGCTAGACTGGTCTGCAAAGGATATTCACATCAAGAAGGGATTGATTATGAAGAAAAATTTTCTCTGGTTGCCAGAATTGAAGCTATTAGACTGTTACTTGCTTATAAAAATTTCAAGGTAAATTAGATGGATGCCAAATATACATTTTTGAATGGTGATCTAGAAGAAGTTTACATTGAACAACCTGATGGATTTTCATTATTTGATGATGGAGACATGGTATGTAAGTTGAAGAAAGCACTTTATGGATTGAAACAAGCTCCTAGAGCCTGGAATGCTAGGTTAGACAAATATTTTTTAAAATGATAGTAATATGTACTTCAAGATTGAAAATGATAACATTTTGATTTTTGAAGTATTTGTTGATGACATTATCTTGGGTGGTGATGATGATATGAGTATGAAGTTTGCCTGTGATATGCAGAAAGAATTTGAGATGTCTACGATTGGTGAGATAAAATTTTTCTTAGGTTTGCAGATTGCATAGACAGGAAAAGGTATCTTTGTATCTCAAACTAAGTGTCTGAAGGAATTGCTGAAGATGTTTGGATTAACTGATTCCTAAATGGTTGGAACTCCTATCGTGATTGGTTGTAAATTGTCTAAAAATGATGAATCAATAGAAGCTAATTAGAGTTTGTATAGATCTGTGGTTGGTGGACTGCTATATCTTACTTAGACTAGGCTTGACATTATGTATGTTGTGTGTATGGCTGCTAGATATCAAGCTGATCCAAAGGAGAGTCATGCCATTGCTATTAAAAGAATATTTAGATATCTAAAGGGAACTGAAGATTATGGTTTATGGTATCCAAAGAATTATGATTTCATGTTGTGTGCTTACACTAATGTAGATTGGGTTGGTGATGTTGATGACTAGAAGAGTACCTACCGATGGAGCATTCTTTTTAGGTAAGAAGTTGGTTTCATGGGCTAGAAAGAAACAAGATTCAGTATCTTTGTCTACTACTAAAGACGAGTACATTGCCACTGCTAGTAATTGCACTCAGATAGTTTGGATGAAGCAAATGTTGAAAGATATAAGAGTTATTTATGATGAGCCTACTGTTATATACTGTGATAATTCCAATGATAAAAACATGTCTAAGAATCCAGTGCAACATTCAAAGACTGAACATATATCAATTAAATATAATTACTTGAGAGAGGAAGTTAGTGAACAGAAGGTGAAGCTGGAATATGTATCTATTAAGGAAAAAATTGCTGATATTTTCTCTAAGCCTTTGGCAGTAGATACATTTGTCTATCTGAGAGAAAAGTTAGGGGTATCCACCTCTCTTGATAAGAAATAGATGCATTGAGTTGCGTAGATCTGGTGGAATTAATAGCCCTATTCTTTTATCCAGATTGATGAGTTGGTGTTTCTCCTCTATTGGAGTAGTTTGTGTTTTAGGGGGAGAGAGTTTGGTTTTCTATTTTGGAGATCTTTGGCATTGCTATCAAAGTGGGAGACAGATCTGTTGGCAATTTGGAGGAATTGATTATGTGTTGCATTGATGTTTGTCATTGATGTCAACACTATCTTGTTTGGTTGTCTACCAGGTTTCGGTAGAGTGATTGGATTGTGATGTTGATCTGGAGATCATCTTTGGTTTGTTCTACTTGGTGGAATTGGTTTGGTTTGGTTATTCATGTCATTCTGATGCATGTCACATTCAATTGGTTCAGGATTTGTGATCCGGAAGCTATCATATGTTCTAGTAAGCCTTTTGGTTACCAGTAAGGGTGTTATTAGCAGAACTTCATTGAAGATCCTTTGATGGATTCAATAAGTGGTGTTGGTGTGGCTTCTAGAAGGTTCTCGGGATGCTGATGGTTATCATGTTTGTATTCTAATTGATCGGTGGTGTTGCATTTAGCACCAGACCTATCCTATGCTATTTTTTTGGGTTATGGATCAGTTTATGTAACGTGCTAGTGGATTCTCCCGATGTGCTACCAGTTGGACTTATTGTTTGGTTAATTTTGTTTCAATCTTAGGTCGAATTGGATTATCATTGGTTTGTGGGTTTATGTAATGGATTTATTGTATTATCTTTTAGGTGGCCTACCTAATTGTTTAGGTCTCAAGTAGGTATAAATATGATGTAATATATCTTTGTAGATCATGAGATGTATGGTTATGTGATTATCTGTGTGCGAATAAAGTTGTAATCATATGCAGAGGTTTTGGTCGATCATAGGTGATTGAATTGGGTTTGTGTAAGAGGTTTAAGACCTCCGACATTGAGCTTAAACCAAAACTATACTCAGGCATAGGAGATGCTATTCTAGTAGTTCAATCTTTATTCCAGATTGTAGGCTGAAGTTTTTTGTAGTTAGTGAGACTCCTTTTGTGATGAGCAGTGTGCTCTAGGCTGTTGGCTTTCCTGCATGTGCAAGGCCCTTATATGTAATATTTATTCATCTAATCAGTGGATAGATATTGTGGGTCTCCAATCCAACTATGGTTTTTCCTCATTGAGGTTTTCCATGTATAAATCTATGGTGTTATGGTGTTGATCTTTGTGGTTGCATTATTACTTATTTTTATCTGCTTTTATGTATACCGGTTGCTAGGTTGTTGTGATAATAAGGTTAAAATTAATCATCAAATAGAATACTGATTCACCCCCCCTCTTAGTGTTCTTGGATCCCAACAATTGGTATCAAATCCTCATGCCTCAGAGTAAGTATAACAACTTGAGGAAGATCCTGTATCCAAAATCTATGGAGATAAGTTTGAGGAAAGAGCTTTGAGTAGCTCTTGAAGACTATGATGTTGAAAGATTAAGGAACATGAAGCTGGAAGATGAGCTGAGATCTGTGAAAGAATTCATCTTTACTCTTCAAGAGAGGTTGTCATATGTGCAAGCCAAAATGAAGGAAATTTTTGATCAATTACAAAATTAGGATGATGAAGAGAAGAATGCTTTAAAGGAACTATGTCAGAAGCTGAGTCAGGAAAATGGTGTCATGAAGAATAAAATGCAAGCCCTAACCATGAGGATGTCTAAGGATATTGAAGACTGAAATAAGAATGAATAAAATCTTGCTAAATCTCTGAAAGACATATTTGAAGAATGCATTAGCTTGGTGCATGAGAATGATGTATTGAGAACTGAATTGGTACAATCTCAGAACAATGAGAAAGAGTTGGAAAGAATGGTGACAGTCCTAAGAGGTGATCTGGATGCTACAAATGAGTACAAAGATAAGTTTAAGGTCAATTCTGCAAATCTTGATGAGTTATTGAAGAATCAAAGGGACAGTGGAGACACTAGAGGTCTTGGATTTGAGCATGGAGAAAGCTCCAATACTGCTAATCAGGATGATACATCCTGTTAGAAGAACAATCAGGAGAATCCACCAGTCAACTAAAATATGAGGTCATTGGTAAGGCAACCCAATGCACATAAATTTAATGGTAGATGCTTTTTTTGCAATAAGTTTGGTCATATGGCAAGTCGATGCAGAAATAGAATTAATCAGACTAATAATTCATGTACCGGTCAGTGTTTCAATTGCAAAAAGTATGGTCATAGGACAACAGATTGTAGAATGAATGTAAAATGTCATGCATGTGGAAAGTTTGGACATATGGATAATCAATGTAGGTCAAAGAATAATCAAGGTTACAACAAGGCAATTTAGAAGAACAACGTCACTTGTTAGGCATGCAACAAAGTAGGACACATTGCTAAATTTTGTAGAAGCAAAAACCTATCGGCAGGAAATGACAAATCTAATGAGAAGGGAAAACAAAAGGTTGATGA
Organism: Cryptomeria japonica; assembly: GCF_030272615.1. Taxonomy (NCBI): domain Eukaryota; kingdom Viridiplantae; phylum Streptophyta; class Pinopsida; order Cupressales; family Cupressaceae; genus Cryptomeria; species Cryptomeria japonica. The sequence goes on from NC_081409.1 coordinate 116,174,441, forward strand.
TATTAGTAAGGAGTATGAAAGGAAATGGATTAGAAAGTCTGAGGATCAACAGACTGAAGCATACACCCCAATTACTCAATTGACAGAGCAGAATGTTCCTGCACCTGCAACACCTGCATGAATCTCATCCGGTAACTAAGGCATTCACCTTTAGGGAGGCAAATTCATGTCAGATCTTGCATTGCTCCCAGTAGTGGTCTGAAAGCATATTTCAGACTATGGAGAAGTCAATTTGGAGGTTAACCAACAAAGATTTGTTAGATCTTGGATATGGTTTGGTTTATCGGTAAGTCACTTTATGAGTTGTGGTTTGGTCATACATCTATAGTTAAGTATTTCATAATCTTTGGTAGTGAATTGGAAAGTTTGATCCTAGATGTGATGAAGGAAAAATTATTGGTTATTCAAATGAAGAAAAGCATATAGATGTTATAACAAAAGATTGCAGAGAGAAACAAAAGGTCAAATTAGAACTTATAAGAGAGAAACAAAATTGGAAATAATCACAACTGAACCAGTAACAACTGTGCTAGAACAAAATTTTGAGTCCAGTTACCTCAACAGTATCAAAAAATTCAACAGTAACTAAAGATCAGAGTAGAGAAACCGAAAGTCAGAGGACTCCTAGGTATGTAAGGTTGGATCATTTAGAAGATCAGATCATTGGAGACAAAAGAAAAGGAGTGATGACAAGGTGAAGGTTGGCAGCTAATGACATATGCTTAATTTCTTTAATTGAACTGACATCAATAGTTGAAGCATGTAAGGATGAATGTTGGATGAAAGCTATGGAAGAGGAATTGGACCAGATAAAAAAGAACAACTCGTGGACTTTAGTTCCCTGACCTAAAAATAAGAATGTTATTGGAACTAAATGTTTTGGAATAAATTGAATAAAGATGGTCAAGTTGTGAGGAACAAGGCTAGATTGGTCTGTAAAGGATATTCTCCGAAGGAAGGAATTGATTATGTTGAATCCTTGCTCCAGTAGCTAGGATTTTCAGGTTTGGTTTATGGTTTATGATGACTTTACACTATGTGCATTTACAAATGTTGATTGGGCTGGAGATATAGGTAGCCGAAAAAGCACATCCGGTGGAGTTTTCTTTCTTGGAAAGAAACTTTTTTCATAGATCAGCAAGAAATAGTCATGTACTTCTTTATCTACTACTAAAGCCGAGTATGTTGTTGCTACTACTAGCTATACACAAGTTCTATGGATGAAGCAAATGTTGAAGGATATAAGGGTAGATTGTAATGAACTGGTAGTTTTACTGTGATAACTCTGCTACTATTGACTTATCTAAGAATCCTATATTTTCATTCTAAGACAAAGCACATATCTATTAAGTATAACTTTTTGAAGGAAAAGGTGGAAGCAAATGAAGTCAGGCTGGTTTATGTGAACACTAAAGAGAAGATTGTAGATATCTTCACTAAACCTTTGCCTAAGGAATCATTTGAGTACTTTAGAGACGTATTGGGGGCCTTTGCCCCTCTAGTAAAGACTTAATTGATGCTGATTGGCATTAGTCTGATATTCATTATCAGAATAATTATTCATTCTGTATTGATGAGATGGTGCTATTACTCAGGGGGAGTAGTCATTTGTGTGGTTAGGAGGATCTGTGGTTTTTCTTTCATGTTTATGTCAGATTTATGGCATTGATGTCAAAGGGAAAGAGATATACATGTGAAAGACAAAGCTTAACAGAGATATTAGTCAAAAGGGGAGGAAAAAAATTCAGATTGGTTGTATCCCACTGGGGGAGTTTGGTTCAGGTCTATGGATGGTTAATTGGTACAAAACTTCATTGATATATCATTTGTGGGAGATTGTTGGATGTCTTCCATTGGGGGAGACTTGTTTGGCATTTCTTGGCACTTGGATGTTTTTCACATCTAGTGTTACCATCAATGCCAAAGGGGGTGATTGTTGGCAATTTGGAGGAAATGATTATGTGTTGCATTGATGTTTGTCATTGATGTCAACACTAGCTTGTTTGGTTGTCTACCAGGTTCTGGTAGAGTGGTTGGATTGTGATGTTGATCTGTAGATCATCTCTGCTATTCTACGGTTTGTTCCACTTGGTGGAATTCATTTGGTTCATTTATTCATGTCATTATGATGCATGTCACATTTAGTTAGTTTTGGATTTGGTGATCTGGAAGCTATCATATGTTCTAGTAAGCCTTTTGGTTACCGGTAACGGTTTTAACGACAGAGCTTCATTGAAGATCTTTTGATGGATTCGATAAGTGGTTTTGGTGCGGCTTCTAGAAGGTTCTCGGGATGCTGATGGTTATCATGTTCATGTTCCAGTTGATTGGTGGTGTTGCATTTAGCATCGGACCTATCATGTTCTATTTTTTTGGGTTATGGACCGGTTTATGTAACGTGTTGGTAGATTCTCCTGATGCGTTACTGGTTGGATTTATTGTTTGGTTAATGGTGTTTCCTTCTTAGGACGACTTGGATTATCATTGGTTTGTGGGTTTATGTAATGGATTTATTGTATTATCTTTTAGGTAGCCGACCTAATTGTTTAGGTTCCGGGTTGGTATAAATATGATGTAAGATCTCTTTGTAGATCATGGGATGGATGGTTATGCGATTATCTATGTGAGAATAAAGTTGTAATCATATGCAAAGGTTTTGGTCAATCATAGGTGATTGAATTGGGTTTGTGCAAGAGGTTTAAGACCTTCGACATTGATCTTAAACTAGATCTATACTCAGTCATAGGAGATGCCATTCTAGCAGTTCAATCTTCTTCTTGATTGTAGTCCGAAGTATTTTGTAGTCAGTGAGACTCGTTTTGGGATGATCAGTGCACTCTAGGTTGTTGGCCTTCCTGCATGTGTAGGCCCTTTATATGTAATACTTATTCATCAGATCAGTGGATAGATATTGTGGGTCTCCAATCCCACTTTGGTTTTTCCTTATTGAGGTTTTCCACTTATAAATATGTGGTGTTATGGTGCTGATCTTTGTGGTTGCATTATTACTTATTGTTATCTATTTTTATGTATACCGGTTGCTAAGTTGTTGTGCTAATAATGTTGAAAATTAATAATTCCAGCAAAACACTGATTCTCCCCCCCCCTCTTAGTGTTCTTAGATCCCAACAAGATCATGTGAAAAAATTATTTATCTATCTTGATCTTAGGGGGAGTTTGTTGGTGATATGTTTGATAGTTCTGATACTTAATGTAAGTATAGATGCCAAGCTAATAAGATGAGAGTGGGGGGTGAATCATACAAACTTAATCTTCCTTAAAAACATTAGATTCAACCTCGGTAACCTTTACTTTAGTAATATAACCAAAACTGCTAAACATGTAAACTCACAAGCATATAAACATCATAACACTCATAACACCAGATTTAATGTGGAAACCCAAATAGGGAAAAACCACTATGGGATTTCGGACCCGATAAGAACTATACTCTTCTAGAGTATGCTCGGTTAAAAGAAAATCCTGTTAAAGATTACAAACACATTGCTAGATGTGACCCAGTTAAGGGATTTCCCTCAGATTTGTTAGGATCTTCACCTTGTTAGAAGTGACCTTGTTAAAGGATTTCAAAACACTCAATCAGAATGTCACCTTGCTAGAGGGTTTTACAAATAAGACTGTTAAGTCCACTAGGTTAGAGATTTTTTGTCACTTCACAAAATAATAGTAATAAAAATCTATCTGCAACTTCACATCTAAAATGCTAAAGCAGATTCTTATTTGCTCAATACAATATAGACATAGAACTAATCTTGTCCATCTGCTGGGCTCTATACTCGGTTATTCAAAACAAGTCTTCAAGCTTCAGTGCTCGGTAATCACTATGTAGCATCCCTGTGCATACACTTGCCCACATACATTGTTTATCAATAGTTCCTTATTTATAAACAATAGCTAACCACTTAATCTCCTTGATCACATTTCCCATGATCAATCATAGCCATCAGATCTTGAAACTTTGTCCAGGTTCAATGTATTCGCTGATCTGAAAATGTGTTACCCCACCTTGGAACTTGCATACATTTCTTGGAACTTGTGCTAGGGTATTGCGGTTCAATCTGAGTTGTAGATCTTCTTGTTGATTTTCCTTTGCCATAGATTCTTTAAAAAACTTCATTCACAGCATACCAATCTTTTAATCATAGCCAGCTCATCAACTTCCCTCATTAAATAATGCTTTTATTCATTCAATGCATTCTATTATTACTCGGTTGCAACTCGGTAAATACTAAACTTCACTTAGTAGACATTTCACCTTCATTAACCGATAGCGATAACCTTAGGGTTTACCGACTAGGTTCCTTAGGTTTTACCGACTAGGTTCTTTGCTCGGTAACATAGTATAGTATTAACCTTACAATCAATAACATATGTATGATATCAAAACAATCTAAACATCATGATCTCATCATTGTCTAACTCTATAATAATTGCCTATTGAATAACTTATTTCTTGCCTTATTCATCATATTCTTTTTGTGTCTTTTACCGACATCTTTATACTCATCAAATCATACTTCTCAAGATATGGCAACATCATACTGAATTAGAAAGTCAATTTCTTGACATCAATGACAAAATAATAATATTAAGATAGTAATCATCCTTAATCAGTTATATTCATAATCATCAACAACCTTCTCAATATCCTTATTGAAATGCCAACAATCTCTACTTGTCTGTTATAATGCCAACAATCTCCCCCTTTGGCTTTGATGGCAAAACCAATTAATTTGACCTAATTGATTCGAATTGCTATGAGATTCTGAAATGCTGAAATTCTCTCCTTCTGTCATTAGAATTCTCCCCCATACATTAGTCTTCTCTTCTTTTCTCTTCAGTCTTGCTTTTCTTCAGTCTTCTCCCTCTTTGACAAAAATGCCAAAAAGTGAAGAACTAAAACATAATTTCTTCTTGTATGAAGTGAATTCCTACTGTTATGTATCAACTTAGTCTCGGTCAAAGCATTTTGTCTTTAATTCTTGTTCCCTGTATTTGTTTCCTGCACACCTTTAGATAACCTCCTAAAGTGTGTAAATCAACATCAACTCCTAAAGATATTCTATAGAGTCATCAAATTGATGCCTTCACTGAACTCGGTCAGTGAGTAGAAGATAGGGGTAGGACCCCTAACTTACTTCTGAGATACTCAAAAGTGTCCCTTGGCAATGGTTTGGTGAAGATATCTACTATTTGTTCCTTTGTACTAACATACGCCAACACCACTTTCTTCTCTTGAGCTTCTTCTCTAAGATAATGATATTCGATAGAGATGTGTTTTGTCTTAGAGTGCATAACATGATTCTTTGAAATGTTAATGGCACTAGTATTGTTACAGAATATAGTTACTGGCTTGGTAAATTTCTCATTTATACCTTCCAACAAATGTTTGATCCATGCTATGTTGGTACAATTCAATGTTGCAACAACGTATTCAGCTTCTGCTGTTGACTGTGAAACACATCCTTGTTTCTTGCTAAGCCAACTCACTAGTCTTTCTCCTAAAAAGAAAGCTCCTCCACTTGTGCTTTTCCTGTCATCAGTGTTGCCTACCCAATTAGCATCAGTATAAACTTTTAAATCAAAGTCATTTCCTTTCTGATATACTAAGCCATAATCCTCAGTGCCTTTCAAGTATCTAAAAATTCTCTTGATTTCTGTCATGTGTGTTTCCTTAGGATATGCAGAGAATCTTGCAACTATACCTACTGCATGTGCTATGTCTGGTCTGCTATGAACAACATATTGTAACTTTCCAATCATGGATCAGTAAAGTGTCTCATCAACAAATGTAGATTCATCATTCTTTGATAACTTGCAGTTGGTAGTCATAGGAGTACTTACTGCTTTTGAATCCTCCATTCCAAATTTCTTCAAGATTTCCTTTGTGTATTTGGATTGAGTAATGAAAATCTCATTTTTCATTTGCAGTATCTGTAAACCTATAAAATACTTTATCTCACTGATTAATGACATCTCAAATTCTTTGCTCATTTCATTTCCAAAGTTCTTACATAGAGAGTCATTTCCACAAAAGATAATATCATCAACAAATATCGCTGAGATCAGTATTCCATATTCATCATTCTTCATGTACATATTGTTGTTTTCACTTGTTCTTATAAAACCAATCTTGATTAAATACGAGTGCAATCTTCCATACCATGCTCTAGGTGCTTGTTTCAAACCATATAAAGCTTTGTTCAATTTACATACCTGATCTTCATTCTTGTTTTCAACAAATCCTTCAGGTTTTTCAATAAAAACTTCTTCTTCTAATATACCATTCATAAATGCAGATTTGACATCCATTTGATAGACCTTGAAATTCTTGTAAGCAACATATGCCAACAATGTTCTTACTCCTTCAAGTCTAGCCATAGGTGCAAAAGTTTCACCATAATCAATTCCTTCTTCTTGAGCATAACCTTTGCAAACTAGTCTAGCTTTATTGCGAATGACCTCTCCTTTTTCATTTAACTTGTTTCTTAAAATCCACTTTGTACCGATTACATTTTTGTCCTTCGGTCTTGGGATCAGTGTCCATGTGTCATTCTTCTTGATTTGATCAATCTCTTCTATCATAGCATTTATCCAATCTTCACTGTTAAATGCCTCTTTCACTATTCTTGATTCAAATTCAAATATCAGACATGTGTTTTGTCTCAGTTTGTTCCTTGTCATCACTGGATCATCCTTATCTCCTATAATCTGACATGATGCATGATATCTTCTGACATACTTGGCTAATATAGGCTCGGTAGGCTTTGTATGATCTTCTTCATCACTCGGTAACTGGATATTCTCTTCATTTTCTTCAATAGTTCTCTCAGTAAGACTTTTTAGTTGAACATAGACAAATTCATCATAATCTTCTAGTTCTTTGGAGTTTCCTTCATCATTTCTTTCTGCAAATTCATCAATTTTCACATTTGCACTTTATACTATTTGGTTAGATGATTTGATTAGACATTTAAATGCTTTACTTCTAGAAGAATAACCAAGAAATGTTCCTTCTTCACTTTTTTGATCAAACTTGTCATTTCTATCATCTTTGTGTACATAACATCTACTTCCAAAGATTTTAAAATAACTTACATTAGGTTTTTTGTCATACCAGATTTCATATGGTGTCTTCAAAGTTCCTTTTTTCAGTTGTACTTAGTTTAGGGTGTAAACTGCTGTGCTTTTTGCTTCTCTCCAAAATGTTTGTGGCACTTTCTTTTCAATCATCAAGGTTCTGGCACAATCCACAATAGATCTATTTCTTCTCTCAGCTATTCCATTTTGCTGTGGAGTTCTTGGTGCAGAGACTTGTCTTTTAATACCATGATCATTGCAAAATAAGTTGAACTCATCAGATGTGAACTCTCCTCCTCTATCTAATTTAAGACATTTCAGTTGTCTTCCTATTTCATTTTCAACTCTTGCCTTGTACCATTTAAACATTTGAAAAGCTTCTGATTTTTCTTTTAAAAACATAACTGACATCATTCTTGAGTAATCATCCACAAATAATATGAAATATTTATCACCATAATAACTTTTAACTTTCATAGGACCACAAAGATCAGTGTGCACAAGATCTAAAATTCCCTTAGAAGTGTAAGATTTACTTGTAAAGCTTGATCTTGTCATTTTTCCCATCTAGCATCCTCGACACATAGCATTCTTAGGTTTTTCAAGACTCGGTAGACCTCTTACTCAGTGCTTCTTTCTTATTTTGATCAGATTATCAAAATTTACATGACAAAACCTTTTATGCCATAACCAGGTATCATCTATCTTTGCATATAGACATTTATTCCAAGTTGTGTCAAGGTGAAATGTATTACCTTTTTTTTGTGTCTCGGTAGCAGCTAACTTTCCATGCTTGTCATAAAGTTTGACAGTTCCTTTCTGAAATTCTATTCGGTATCCTGTATTGTTTAGTTGTGCTACACTCAACAAATTATATTTCAAACCTTCAACCCAATAAACATCATTGCACTTTGCATTGTCAAGAAGTGTTATGGATCCTTTACCTTTTACCGGACATGGTGCATCATTACCAAATCTTACATAGCCTCCATCATAGTCTTCTAACATAACAAACTTATGTTTATCACCTGTCATGTGATGTGAGCATCCACTATCTATGATCCAAGAGTCATTAGTATTTATGTGAGATATTAGGGCTTTTTCTTCATACCTTTCTTCATCTGATCCATTTTTGATAGCCACATAAACTACTTCCTCTGTATTAGTTTCATCTGATTTATCATCATTGGATTCATCATCGGCTATTAAGCATGTCTTTCTTCTTCTGAAGTCTCAGTGTCCTCTGTAATGATTATCTTTCTGTCTGTCATCTCTGTAATCTCTCTTTTCAGTACAATCTTTGTCAAGACAGTTAGAAGCCATATGTCCTATCTTATCACAATTGAAACATTTCAAAGGTAGTTTTCCTTTATACTTACCTTTGCCTCTCGGTAACCTTTTGGCTAATAGTGCTTCAAACTCTTCTTGCTTTCTGATTTCCTCGTATAGTTTGTGTACTTCCTCCATGTTCTTGCAAAATCTTTCACTTGCTCCACTATGATCTCCTTCAGAGTAATTATACTTTCTTTCAATTTAATCATTAGGTTCATCAAGATGAAAAGAACTAAATGCAGATTCAACTTTATTTACCGAAGACCCACTGTTATCAAAATTACTTAACTCAAATGCATGTAGCTTACCAATAGTAGCATCTAAAGAAACTGGCATATTTGGTACATACCTCAATTCATTGATTGCAGAGACTCGGATTGCATAAGCTGGTAGAAGGGTTCTTAACAGCTTACTTGTTATGTCCTTTTCTTCAATGGTTCCACCTGCTCCTTTGATTTGATTGACAATCTCCTTTAGTCTTGTACTGTATTGGGTTATGTTCTCACCTTCATTCATCCTCATAGATTCAAGTTACCCTCTTAGACTATCTACTTTTTCTCTTTGAACATGTTCATCTCCTCCATACACTGATATGAGCTTGTCCCACATAGCCTTTGCATCATTGCAGCCTTCTAGATCATTAAACTCTAAGTCGGTCAATGCAGATGTTATTTCAATCATTGCTTGGATATGTTCTTGTTTTGCCTTTATCTCTTCCATTGTCAATGGATAGGTTCTCGGTGTGATGAAATCATTCTCCAGATAATATACAACATATTCTCCAACTCCTGATAGGTGCAGCTTCATCCTTTTCTGCCATGTAGAGAAACTTGACTTGTTAAGCTTTGGTGCATCCCTCTTATACATCTTTGGATCTTTGCCTCAAGTACCTTTAAACTTTTTTTTTTCAGAGTCTAAAGCTCTAATACCAATTGATAGTTATGATAATTAATGTAAGTACAGATGCCAAGCTAATAAGATGAGAGGGGGGGGGGGTGAATCATACAAACTTAATCTTCCATAAAAACATCAGATTCAACCTCAGTAACCTTTACTTTAGTAATATAACCAAAACTGCTAAACATGTAAACTCACAAGCATATAAACATCATAACACTCATAACACCAGATTTAACGTGGAAACCCAAATAGGGAAAAACCACTGTGGGATTTCGGACCCACTAAGAAATATACTCTTCTAGAGTATGCTCGGTTAACAAAAAATCCTGTTAAAGATTACAAACACATTGCTAGATGTGACCCAGTTAAGGGATTTCCCTCAGATCTGTTAGGATCTTCATCTTGTTAGAAGTAACCTTGTTAAAGGATTTCAAAACACTCAATCAGAATGTCACCTTGCTAGAGGGTTTTGCAAATAAGACTATTAAGTCCACGTGGTTAAGAGATTTTCTGTCACTTCACAAAATAACAATAATAAAAATCTATCTGCAACTTCACATCTAAAATGCTAAAGCAGATTCTTATTTGCTCAATACAATATAGACATAGAACTAATCTTGTCCATCTGCTGGGATCTATACTCTATTATTCAAAATAGGTCTTCAAGCTTCAGTACTCGGTAATCACTATGTAGCATCCCTGTGCATACACTTGCCCGCATACATTGTTTATCAACAGTTCCTTATTTATAAACAATAGCTAACTGCTTAATCTCCTTGATCACATTTCCCATGATCAATCATAGCCATCAGATCTTCAAATTTTGTCCAAGTTCAATGTATTCGCTGATCTGAAAATGTTTTACCCCGCCTTGGAACTTGCATACATTTCTTGGAACTTGTGCTAGGGTATTGCGGTTCAATCTGAGTTGTAGATCTTCTTGCCAATTTTCCTTTGCCATAGATTCTTTAACAAACTTCATTCACGGCATACCAATCATTTAATCATAGCCAGCTCATTAGCTTCCTTCATTAAATAATGTTTTTATTCATTCAATGCATTCTATTATTACTCGGTTGCAACTCAGTAAATACTAAACTTCACTTGGTAGACATTTTGCCTTCATTAACCGATAGCGATAACCTTAGGGTTTATTGACTAGGTTCTTTTCTCGGTAACATAGTATAGTATTAACCTTACAATCAATAACATAAGTATGATATCAAAACAATCTAAACATCATGATCTCATCATTGTCTAACTCAGTAATAGTTGCCCATTGAATAACTTATTTCTCCCCTTATTCATCATATTATTTTTGTGTCTTTTACCGACATCTTTATACTCATCAAATCATACTTCTCAAGATATGGCAACATCATACTGAATTAGAAAATCAATTTCTTGACATCAATGACAAAATAATAATATTAAGACAGTAATCATCCTTAATCAGTTATATCCATAATCATCAACAACCTTCTCAATATCCTTATTGAAATGCCAATAATCTCTACGTGTTTGTTATAATGCCAACAATGTTCTTTCTTTGCATTGACTATTTTTCACATTCATATGTTGCCATCAAGGCAAAAGGGGGAGATTGTTGGATTATTGGGGAGATTGTTGGTTTTAGTTATTCATTTCTACTGCTAGGATATGTTTTTTTCATTGATGTCAACATATTTCTGTGAGTTATTCCGATGAGTTTGGGAAGAGTTTTTGATCCAGTTTGGTTTTGCTGATCACTATTTTGCAGAATCCGGTATTTCCTCTGGTATATTCGGGTATGATCAGATCATGTGCTGAGACTTTGGATTATTGTTTGGAATGATCTTGTGTATCTTCATTTCATATGGTTCATGATTTGGTGCTCTGAAAGTTATCTTTCCTTGTGACAGTTTCTGATTGGTGGTGTTCTTGAGCTTTGAGATGGTGACTGATGAAGATTTGAAAAGAGGTGTTGGTGCAACTTTCCCGAATGATTATACTGTGATTTTTGGTGTTTTCTAGTCATGTCCTATTTGTTTTGGAAATCCACATTGATCGTTGTGCAAATTTTTGGTGGTTTCTATGAACTGGTGATAATTTACGTGTTATGCAATATTTCTGGTGGTGTAGCATGTTGTGGTTGATCTTGGCGGGATTTTTGGTGGATTTAATCATTTAGGAATTTACATTAGGTCCATGCTATGTAATGTAAATCATAATATTGGTCCGGTAGTCAATCTTTTTATCGTGTAATATAATTTTTGTAATTGTGAGTTGAGGGTTGAGGGTTTAGCTGACTTTGTTGTCAAGTTTGATGATTTGTATATATAGGTGAGATACTTATGTAATTTAGGCGTTGGTATTGTGTCTACATTATCAAAGAGAGGTTATTGTGTGAACAAGAGAGTTATCATTTGCTGAAGCATTGAGGTGAGATTGGTATTGTAGAGAAGACAATTGTGCTTAACCAGAACTGTCATCAGCATTTGTAGATGCTATCATTGTAGTTCATTCCTTCCAAATTGTAGTCTGAATCATATTGTAAGTCGATGAGAATTCCCTGAGGGTTGTAGCCTTCTAGGAATATACCTTTTGAGCAGTGAGCTCTAGGGAGTGTGCCTAAATGCATGTGCATTCCCCATTGTAATATTTTCACATACTACTTAAGAGTATCATCTTACTGTGGGTAGGTTCCCACCATGGTTTTTCCCTTAACCAGGTTTTCCACATCAAAATCTTGGTGTTGTGTGTTGTGTTGTTAATTTTCTTATCTATTGTTGTTGTAGTCTATCAATTTATGTTGTAGAATTTAATTTGTTGTGATCCGGTGAAGATTGATTTACCCCCCCTCTCAGTCTCCCTTCTTGGTTGTTGCTAACAGAAGACAGGTTGCATCTTGAAAAATTGGAAAGGGCATATGATTAGCAGAACATCAAAACCTCTCGTCAAGGGAACAAGCAATGAGGTAGAGCTTCAAGCCCTCAGTATTGGCTTATTCTTATATAGAGAGCTAAAAATTGAGAAAGTAGGAATTGGGAGTGATTCTACCATTGTGATAAATATGCTCAAGACAAGGAATACATCAATGTGGAAGTTGCATGTCTACTCTTTTAGACATGGCATTGAAGGGGGTCTAGAATTTTAAGATCTATATTGCAAACCATGTATATAGGGAAGCAAATAGGAAGTAGACAAACTGACAAATGTAACTATGTGCAACTTGGATCTGTAGGTTGTGGAATATAATGGTAGTGAGGATGGTTTGCCCGCTTAGAAATTTCTTAATTTTCTTTAGCACAAACTCTCACTAACATTATGAATCATAAGGGATAGAGTATGGGTGTGTAATGTGAATACACTTGGAAGGTATTTGGGTTGAAGTGGTTATGATAACTTGACAAAGAAGAAACACTAAGAGGAGATTTTGTCCCATCTTTGTAATTGTGGCTCATGTATACTAAAATTTTTGTTATGAATGAATTTATAAGTATGACTCTTTAAATGAAGAGGAGATCATTCAAAGGAGTATTTAGTGTTGGAGACGCCAGTAAGGTTGGTCTAACCCTGGTGACATATGGATTTTTTGGGCAACATTTTGAATTAGAGACTAAATATTGTGTTCATGTTCTTGAGCAAGCTCACAATAGATGTAATAAAGATGGTTTTGGGGTGAGAGTTCATGGAGTAGAAAGATATATATAAAGTAAATTCATACATCTCATTTCATTTCTTGTTATCATTATTGGACCTGAATGAATCAAAAGTAATGGTTTTGTAGAAATTGATGCAATGACAAGTTGCAATAAGATTTTGCTTTGTATGTTATATGTTGATATAAGAAGAATATGGTAAGTCTTGTTTTTTATTAAGAAAAAGCAGGTTTTGAGGGGACCCAAAACTCTAGAAACATCTAAATTAGCTGGGTGTATGTGATAAGAGCCTTCACATCAAGGTGAAATTGCCTCACATACCTCGACTCCACTTAGTTGAATGCTATAGGGAGGTTCCCATCATTTCTTTGTCTATTTTGAGAGAATTTCTTTATTGTGCAATCCAGGTCCCTGCGAAATCTGTCCAAGGATATGAACGAAAAAAGGGTCATTGTGGACAAGATAATTAATATTGCACATGCAAAGAAAGGAACTCTACTCTGCCTGCTATAATTATAAAACGCTCAATGATGAAAATTAAGCTTTTCAAAGTCCAGTGACTAGGTTTAGGGTTGCATCTCATTTTGCATCTCATCTTACATTTCATTCTGCATCTCATGAATGTAGAGTGATTTCGGTATGGTAACACTAATCTTTGTATCTTCTGAATGAGAGTTGGAAGCTTCATCATTTCTTAGCTAAGTGGTCTCTTTTCATCATTTCTCCGATCGAGTACTTGTGTTTTGAGATGTTAGCTGCATACATAAGTATTTTATATAAATTTATACATTTCATTATTCATTCATTTGCATTCATCTTATTGCATAGAAAAATGAAAAAAATTGCATTACTCATTACTCATTCTCATTCATTTATGTGCATATGAAAAGAAACAAAAATAGACATCCATATTCATTTGCATTCATACATTCATGCTGAAAAGAAATGCATACATATAGAATAAAGCATATAAAGACATCTCATAAATGAATCAACATAAGTACGATGAAGTCCAATCGGATCTCGTATATATATATCATGTCAAGTCTAAGGTACAAAATGATGTCGAATGACATATACAAACTCCCATCAGAGCAAGAATCTTATAGGCTACAAAAAATGGGTGTGTCAACAAAAAATATCCAAGCTACAACAAGAAATAATCTAACTAGCACCCTCTCCCTCATCGCTTGGTGGAGGAGGAGATTGATGACTAGGATCTTGATGAGGCACCCATGCTCCCTCTGATCATGCCATATACTGCGAGTAGGGTATCACCTGCTACGCCACAGGAATTGCGACACTATATGCTACCACATAATAAGCTACCCTACTACTCTGGAGAAGGACCTCCTATCGTAAAGCCTCTATCTCTCCTCTTGACTCTGCCCTTAATGATGCGATCTACCGATCACGCTCGACCCTCACCTCGGCAAGTTGTCGGTCTCACTCTTCCAATTGAGTCTGAGCCACTATCAACTATGACTGCATCTCTACAAGACGCGCTCTCATTGAGCGCCCTGCGTCAGTCCCTTGCTCTCTCGTACGCTCTCCACCCCCATCTCCACCTGTGGCTCCACCCTGCTCATCTAGCTACTGCCTGGCCTATCTCAGAGTTGTTCGCTCCTCCACAGTCCCACCCAATCTCACTCTTACATGTCTTAGGGATCCGCCCTCACCCCTTTGTTGTCCACCCTCAGCTGGAACCCTGCTACTGCTAGCACCAGGATCACCACCTGTCTGTCGTGGAGCCTCAGCTCTCTATGCCTATCCCTACCTGTGTCCCTATCCCTGTGCCAGTGTGGGGGCATCATCCTCAACATCCTCAATATGAGGATCCTGCTCACCCGAATCCATGAATCGAAGGAATGGATGCTACTGAAAATAATCTCTATACTGGGGCAATACCCCCACATCCGCTACATCATCCATGTAATCCCACCTCAGGTGGTGTATCCCAGTCATCTCCTGCATCGCCAAAGCATAGGACAACCATGGAGACCATCCCTATCTCTCCTTGTCTGCGTAACAAGCATAAGTTGTGTACTCCTATGAGATCCCCTGAGGCCGGCCATACTGCCTCATCACTCGAGAAATAATGAATCGCTCCATAATAGTCTTTGATCTCCCGATCAGTGGGCATGTAATAAAAAGGTCCCTGCGAACTAGTCGCTAGTTATCCCACGGCTCTAAGCCTTTGTACGGTCTCCATACAATGACTATTAGGTCATCTAGTTGCCATCTCCAAAAATCTATCTTGCCCAGATGGGGCTGTGTAATGTATCCGACATAGCTATATATAATCGGCTACTTGAGCTCTCTATTGTCATCTACTATGGGCTGACAAATGGGAAGGTGCTCCCAAGCCCACACCTACAAAATATATACACCAATGGCCATGCTCCGCCCATCTCTATACACGATCTCATGCATCTCTCGATACATGTGGGCCAATAAACATGAACCCCAGCCAAGTCTCTGATGGGTCTCTATCAATCTCTCTAACATCTGACCCCATCCACACTAGAAGCCCTGCTGCCCTCTGTCTAGCATCCAAAAACAACCTATAAACCCTGCTAGAACACATGCCAGAGGAAACTCCTCGTTGTATCTGCTCATCAGTATGTTCTAACTCATGGAACGAGTCAAAATGTCAGGATCACTGAAGACATGCCTCACTGCCTGTAATCCTGGAAGGTGCCCTGAATCATAATCCACCTTATCCCCAACAAAAGGGATATAGAGGATCCTATATACATCCTCGGGGGTGATAGTCAACTCCCCCATTAGCAGATGAAATGTGTTATACTCTGAATGAAAACACTCAACCAATGCCGTGAGCATTCCATGGTTCACACAGATATCAGGTAATCTCAATAGATGAGTCAAGCTGCACAAGTCAATATGAGCCTTTTCAACCTCAGATAAATGTCAAACTAATGCCATAGTAGGAGGATAAATGCATCTAAACAGCAGAGGAGGTAATTGAACCTGCAAAAAACCCAACAACGAAGCATCAGAAAACATTCCACATGAGCCTACAAGAGAAGCAAAACATCATGCAAGTCCAACTAAGTCAAATGCAAAATCAAAATTTCAAGTTTAGACCTTCAAAAATGCTCACTGTCTCCCAAATGATAAAACATGGAGAGAAAGAATCTTGTACAAGCGAGGATTAGCTTTCGCATGACAAAACAACCCCAAACGACATACTATTATCTCTCGCATGACAAAATGGTCTTTAACAGACCTGTTGTACAATATGAGGGTGCATCCCGAATGACAAATATAATGGGCTTAAATGACAAAATAAATTATGCCAGTTACTCATACGAGCTAGGATTAGCTTTCCCACGATAAACCGTGACGCCCGACCCAAAACATGCAAAAAACCTGCAAAATGAACCAAAAAAAATTCAAAATTGAAAACATAAACAGGCTTAAGATCGATCACTTACCGCTGGCTCATAGTTTCGGGGTCGATTATGTCTCCTCTGGCGCTCGAATCGATGCTGATGAGTAGGGACCACCATTTTTCTTCGCAGAAGGCTTTTCGAATTTTCAAACTTGGAGGGTTAAAATGAATTGAAAATGACACTTTTGTCCCATATATAGCCAAAAAACCTAATTTTTCAACTTGCTCCAATTGACATGAAAATTGTACCCTTAGCTAATTAGGCTGTCTTGAGTCCATTTTTGGGATCGAAATTGAAATTCGAGATCATTTTGCTAGTCAATTTCACAATTTTTGGACCAATTAGCGCTTTTCATCAAATTCTCTTTCTTTAACTTTGCACTCAATTTCAACGCTGAATCTTAATTTAATTTCTCTTCTTCAATTTGCGCTCAATTTCTTATCAATTAACGCAAAATTTTCAAAAATTCCTCTGAATCAATTTGTGCTCAAAACAACTTATTATCACTAAAAATTGCCTATAATCATCATGTACCCTCGCTATCTTTCGACTTCAGTCTCGAGGGGGCATACTCGTGACCTTATGACCTCACATCTTCAATGTCGAGAAAATTTTCAAATCTTCATCGAAAGTCAAGCAAAAAAAAATCTTTTTCAACTAAAGAAAATCAATCAAAGAAGACCTCATCGCTAGGGGCATCTCAACTTCATCGCTTTATATCAAGTTGAGATTTCTCGATCATTTGAATCAAATCAATTGCTAGGGGCATATCAGTTTCATCGCTTCATGTCAAGCTGATATTTGTCTTCATCTGAATCAATCTCTTAACGTTAATCAGTTTCATCACTTTTTATCAAGCTAATTATTCATTTAAACTCAATCAAGGGTTTAAAGAATATCTTTCATCACACTCAATCTAAGAAGGTGTTCAGTATTCGTTGCTTTGGATCAAGCTGTACAATTTATCCTCATCGTATCTTGATCAATCAAGTTCAAGATTGATTTTTATCATCACTCACTATGTCTAGATAAATCAAGTTCTAGATCAGTAAGATCTGCTTCTTGATCAATCAAGTTCAAGTTCGGTATCTTTTGTTTTCTATCGTTCCTAGTTCAATCAAGTTTGGGATCGATATCACTTTAATCAAACTTCATTCAGCTTCGTTGCTTCGAATCAAGCTAAACACCTTGCTTTTCATCTAGTTCGTGATCAATCAAGTTCAGAACTGGTATCTCCTAGACATCAAATTTTCATCTCATTTCGATGAGAGAGTTGACATTAGATTTTGATTTCGATCGCGAAAATGGACTCAGGACAACCGATTTACAAGCTCATGATTTGATTTCATCGTACTTGTGTTGATGAATTATGGGATGTTGTTCTATATGCTTTATTCTATATGTATCCATTTCTTTTCAGCATGGATGAATTTAATGCAAACGATTATTGATGTCTATTTTTGTTTCTTTTCATATGCACATAAATGAATGAGTATGAGTAATATGAATAATGCAATTTTTTCATTTTTCTATGCAATAAGATAAATGCGGATGAGTAATAATGAATGTATGAATCTATATAATATGTTTATGTATGCAGCTAACACCTCAAAACACAAGTACTCAATCAGAGGAATGATGAAAAGAGACCACTTAGCTTAGAAATGATGATGCTCCAAATCTCATTCAGAAAATAAAGAAAGCATTGTTACCATATCCAAATCACTCTAAATGTATGAGATGCAGAATGAGATGCAAAATGAGATGCAAACGAGATGCAACTGAAACCTAGTCACTGGATTTTGAAAAGCTTAATTGTCATCATTGAGCATTTTACAACCACAACAGGCAGATTAGAGTTCCTTTTTGTTCATGTGCAATATTAATTATCTTGTTCGCAATGACCTTTTATTTTTTGTTCATATCATTGGACAGATTACGCATGGACTCAGATAGATTACGCATGGACCCGGATGACACAATAAAGAAATTCCCTCAAACTAGATAAAGAAATGATATGGACCTCCCTGTAGCATTCAAATAAGTGGAGTCAAGGTATGTGAGGCGATTCCACCTTGATGTGAAGGCTCTTATCACAGACGCCCAGCTAATTTAGATGTTTCCAGATCATTGGGATCAGTCCTACAAGAAGAAAACAAGAAAATATTATGCCCCCAATCCTTGCTCCTCTTAGTCACGATAGACTTCCTTGAGTTACTCAGAGAAATAATAATCGAAAACCAATATAAAAGACAACACACAAATAAAATTTTCATTCATAGTTCAAACTATTTAGTGATTGTTTTCCATTATGTTGTTTTGCTTGTTAACTTAGTGATAAAACTCTTCAATAGTCAGGAGACAGGTAACTGACTCAGAGTGGATGACCAAGTTTCACTAACGTAAGGTTGACTTGGTTGATACTGCTTAAGACATGTAATGTGCTCTGTTGATTACCTAAGACTAGGACATTGATTAGTTTCAAGCCATGAGGGTTCCAATGAACCAGAATGTCACAAAAGTCACTGAAAGTTATGTACAAACGAAATCAAAGATGCATGAAAGAGGGAATGCCAATGTTGCATTGATAGATGGAGCGTTTGAGTACAAGAGGCGCATGTTTACCAGGTTTTCATCTTCTTGGCAAAGATCTTCTGATTTTTTTTTTTAGGACTTTTTTCTGATTTTTAGGATTTCTTCATGACTTTTTCTGATTTTTTTTTTGTTTTCCCCTAGTGTCTAGCAAGGCAAAAGGGATTTTGAGTACATGAATGTATAAGAGAATGATGGTGGACACTTTCAAGGACTATCTCACAACGTTAATCCAAGCACAGGGTCCAGATATAGCAATGTAAACCAAGGATTTTAGTGATGTAAAAAAAGGATTTTAGAAATGTAAAGCAAGGATATAGAATAGTGAAGCAAGGATATAGCGTAACGAACCCATATGGTACAAATAAGTGGCCATGTCAAGAGGTTTGTGGAAAGAATGTTCTTGCATTTCATCCATAGTGTTGATCAAAATTTGGATAGGGGACAAATAGGATAATCAAGATCAAAGGTGGTAATGAAGGATGTAAGCAAGCAATGGATAGGAGCTAAAGGGTGTGGATCAAGTGCAATATATAGGACATACAAAACTCGTAAAGATCCTTAACCTTGTCAAGATCAAAGGTGAAAAAGGGATATAAATGTAGATAGAGTGAATGAGGGATAATGGAGAATGAAGGATAATAGATGGATGTACATGGATGGAAATTGCCCCCAGTGTAAAGTGCAAAAGGATAATGGATTACGCATGACACCTGTTTGCCAAGTTTTCATCATGGTACTTGCCCAAGGCACCACAAGAAGTGGTTTTCACACAAGGATGAATTTATTTCTCTTTACGTTTTTTTTCAGCTTTTTTTTTTTTCTTTCACTTTTTCATCAATTTTTTTCTTTTTCTTTTTAGAAGGTAATGGAGGAATGATAGGGGATGGAAGAAGGATCCCAATGTCTCACTGCTTTGGATGGTACCTTTAGAATATGAGTTGCAATAGACCATAACTATGAAGGTATGCTCAAAGATATTGGTAGGATAATGAAATGAAACTAAGGCAGGGAGTTATGCAAAGGATTGGATAAGAGGGATGGAAGGGTGAAAAAGTGGTGTTGGATAATGGATGGGATGTTGGAAGAATTGTGTATGGATAGATGGAAATGCTGGAAAGATCAACATCGACACACTCCTTGAGGGATGGTGGACATATGGAAGAGAAGTGAATCTCAGATTTTGAGATTTGGATGGAGGAAAGGTTACACAACACTTCAATTAAGTCATTAGATGCATGGTTAGTAAATCAATAATCAATGAACAATAAAACCATAACAAAGAGACCCATTGCCTTCTAGTAGATGCGAGTTTAGATTGCTCTCAGATTGCTAATCTATCCAGAGACTAGACAACACCTAAACGAAGGATTTTTATCTATATGAGCATGATAATAGCTAGATGGATGTAAGATTAATCTAACAAGATTTAAGCAATAAATGAGATAAATGATCTAAATATGTATGCAATATTCTCAATGAACCTAGAGAAAAATCAGCAAAATAACAATATATTCTCCACGATCCTTTTTTGAATGAGAGATGAGAGCCTGAATTTATAGAAAATTCAGAAAGAAACCAAAGGCTGAGATCAAATGATGATGAGCGGTCAAGATTTTCCAAGAGGAAGCACAATCCAGGTGAATTGATGTGATTGGATGCTTTTCTCAGTTTTAAAAGAAATTGAACTAAAATTAAGATAAAATTAGAAAAACTGATTTATTCTCTATTTCATTCAATTTTAATATTTAATTGTTTTAATTGCTTTCTTTGAGATTATTTATCAATTTTTAATTTTTTTTTTCAAGATTATTTCCAATTGATTTCTTTTCTCAAATTTTTAATTCTTTTTTTGGTCAATTAATTCCTTTTTTGATTTATTTCCATTTTTGAAGATTTGTGCTCATAATTTCTAATTCCTCTTTCTTGATTTGTTTCCTTTTTTAAAGATTTATGGCAAATTGATTTATTTAATTAAATATGCTAGCATACTTAATAAAATAAATAAGATAATTGTTTAAAAAATGATTTACTTGGAATGATCAATTAATTAAATAAATATTTAATTAATATTGGTTGATTAATTTTGCCATGTGACATTTGATGATTTTAGAATTAATTGTGCGCCCAAGATTTATTTAATTGCCTTTGGTTAGGACCTTGTTGATGTTGCCGAGATTGGGGGCTCATGGTTTAGATGACCATTTTTAGGGTATTACATTTGCCCCTCTTTGAATTAGTGTGCGAGCATCTAATGGTTCTTTTTTTTGAATTTTTTATAAATTTCAGACTTAGTCAAAATTCAGGGCATTTCAGCATTAGGGGTGAAAAATTTGTAACCAAGATTTGAAATTAGGCTTGTGTAAGCCCACCAAGAGATTTGATATTTCACTAACTTTTTCTTCTTGCAGGTTTCTAACAATTTCTTGTAGGTTGGAGGAGTTAGATTAGGATTTTTTGAAAAACAAATTACTTTTCAGGGTTTTTCTTGAATTAAATTTTGATGATATTGACGCTAACCCTGAATTGTCTTCTATCTGCCTAATATTTTCACAGCCTAACCAATTTCTTGCATGATGCTTCTCAAAGAATTTATCAATCAAACATACGCCTGTAAAAGAATGAAAACAACATGACTACTGATACGTTGTTTTTTACAGGTTGCCTAAAAAGAATCAACCAAACATCATGTATTCTTTAAATTCATTTTTTTTAGGAACCTAACTTGCTATCTAGTTAATGAACAAATCTGTCTTTTGTGTTTTCAGAAAAATCTCAGAGGTAGGAGAGTATGCTCTTGTCTTTTACAGACAATCAGAAATCTAGATCCTTGAGGCTTTTTTCTAAGTTTTGAGATTTGTGTACCTTTAGCGGGCTTGTCACAGTGGGAAAAAGTAATCACCTTGTGAGAACGATCCAAGTGAGTACAGTTGGACCTGAGAATTCCAACTCACTATAATAAATAGGCCTCTGGTGATTAAAGTCTCAGAGGATGAGATTATTTGAGTTTTCTCTTTGATATCTCTCATATCGATCATTTTGTAGGGCCTCATGGTCTTAATCATGTTTACGTGACTACAACTTGTTTTGATACCTTGTCGAGCTATAGGCCTCAATCATGCTTGTGTGACTTCAAGGGGTAATTTCAAATAGAATTCTTGACTAAGAACTATAAGATAGAAGCTACCCAATTCACATCTGAAAGGTTGATAATCTTTGTGCAAGAGAGATAGTAACTCTCCCAAGACACTTGCCATATCGTGCCCCCATTAGAGTTTGGAGTCGACTAATATGGTGTTGAGAATACATTGCATGAGACTCAGTGGCATATTCTAATTAGCTATTGGGTGTGTACCTAAGTTAGCAAGCAAAGGTTTTCTTCTCTAAGCCAACTTCCATAGGGTTAGCGTGCTGTGATTGAATTATTATATATCTTGCCTATTTTCTGTGTTTTCATCCCTAAAACTAAAAACAAAATACTAAAACTAGAGAAAACAAATGAAACAATATCAAACAATTTAGTGATAAACTCTATCCGTGTCCAAACTGGTCTCTATCAATCATCGAAACATCAATCTTTATCAAAAAATGGTAGTCGTCAGTCATTGAAACTTTGCCTATTAGAATCTTGTCTTTGTCCAATGCTCTGTCATATGAATTCCTAATCTTGTCAGTCAAAATTGTCTAAAATAGTCTACAGCAAGCCTAAAACTAGTTATCATCCTCCTGAGCATAAACAACCTTGATAGTGTACCCCTGTCGTAGTCTTGCACGATTTTGTCGATCATCTCTCTGCTAGTTCAAACAACATCTTATCAAACCTAAGTTAACTTAAATAACGTCTTACATAGGATAGATCATTCTTGAAACCAGACCAGATATTAGTTACTTCACTCAATCACTACATTAAACAAACTACTAGCTACAATTTGATCTTGACTTCTGCAACACATCTAGCACTTGGTCTTGTCGGTTGTAAATGCTTGTTCAAACCAAAAGCTCTTCTAATTTCTTTGACAAAAGTAAGAATCTCATGGATACCTTAGCTCCAATTCCCATGGTTACCTTTTCTCAAATATTTCAAGATATCAAGAAACAAATATATGACATGGAAATCCAACAAAATAAATCAATGACTCCATTTGAAAAACAAATGCATGATATCAAGAGTGAGAAACTTCAAGGAGTGCTAAAACAATTATATGATTTGACAATCAAATACCAACAAATAATTGACAATCAAAGACCAAATCTCAAACAAGCTCACAAGACGCCTTCACCAAGACATAAAGACATTTCCTCCAAATATTCCCTAGATAGACAGTTTACGCCTTTGGGGCAATTTGTTGAGTCATCTTTGGAAGAGCTTCTTAAGAAAAATATTATCATATTACCTAAAAAGACCACATGGGGATGGGAATTTTTGAGTAAGTATTGTGCATATCATAGACAAAATGAACATAAGACTTCGCATTGCATAGAATTAAAACATAAGATTCAAGATCTCATTGATAATGGTGTCATTGAAATTGAAGATCCTAATGACTCACCTAAAGAAAAAGAAGGAACTATTTCTAAGCATGATCAAAATCATGAACCTATGTCTAGCAAGGCTCCATATGTAGCTGTAGGTCTCGGGGACAATTGAGAGGGGGGGGTGAATCGGTTGTCTAATAAATTCAAACCAACATCTTATTAACCAACTTATTGCTTAATACTGGTAAGACAATTAATTGTGTCGGTAAACAATGTTAACAAGAAATGTTGTACCAGTAAGAATTAATGCATGAAACATAAGCACAAAGTCAACCACAACACATGACACAAATATTTGTATGTGGAAATCCTGTAAGGGGAAAAACCACGGTGGGAAACCTTACCCACAATCAGATGATACTACTGCAGATAGTAAGTGTACAAGAGGGGTCTGCACATGCAGAAAGGCCAACAGCCTAGAGCTCACTGCTCAAACACAAATGGGAGTCACACTGACTACAGATGGATGGTTAAATCCAATGAGAATGTACTGCACAAGATAGCATCTTCTTATGCTGGATTCAGTACCGGTGTAATGCTGATATGCTTCTAGCTTTACCTTCAAATGATGTCTTCATGTATACCTCTGCTTAATCTCGCATATACCTTCTTACAATTCTTTTCCGCATTCCACACTTGATCTTACAAATAAGATCTTACATTTATACCATACCCTAAGACCAATTTTAGTAGGTCGGCTCTACAAGATATTACTATAAATTTTTTTACAAATAATACAATATCCGATGCAATAACCGATTGAACATGTTGGTTTAATGCATTTACAACAATAATAAATCATCTCCATAGCGTGCCATGCTGATCTGGAAAAGATAAACCTGCTGGTGTAACCCTAGATAACCTGGACCTATTGTCGGTGAAAGCAAATATGCAAATAAGAATATACCAATGACATTACTTCAAGGAAAAGTGTCCACATGATGTCTTCAACATTACCAAGTGTCTTCCATGTCATTGTGTGTACCGGTGTACATTATATCCTACCGGTTAACCATATACCGGTGATTGTTGAACAGTTTACTGATTGCCGGTGAATGTTGCTGGATCCTCAAAGTAGGTGTATTTAGCAGGTGTTGACATCAATGAAAAAACCATACCAAAATACCAATAGTAGCCTCCATCCCTTCCATGATGTCTTCATCTCCTTCAAACAATGAAACTTCTCATGTTTACCTTCAAGGGCTATCTCCTATGGAAATCCAAGTTAATCCCAATACTAATACAAGTTCCTCTAAATATTTAAAAATCCTAGATCCTATGCCATTATACACTTCAATTCCAAATGTACCCACTCTAGAGAGTCTCACTCAAAATGCTTCCCCATCATGCCAAAATATGGAGATCTTCCAAGAATCCCCTACACCTATGCAAAATCCTATCCTTTCCTTAGAAGTGACTCCATGTCAAGAGGATAACCTGAAAAATGAAGAAACAAGTCCTATCATAAATCAAGATCAAGACACCAAAACTCCTCAATCCCATCTAATGATTGAAAAAAGATCCTATTTCACTAGAATCCCATGATGATCCCCTTATACCTTTCCATTTCTTCCAAGATGATCCCCTTCCATCTCAAGAGAAAAGAATCCTTCCTAAGCAAGACCATGATGTCTCTTCCACCTTTTCAAATGGTCCTATTCAAAATGAAGAGTCAAACACCCTTCCTACTCTATCCAATGGTCCTCTTTAAATGTCAAGATCAAAGTATCCCTTATCTCCTTGTCATAATCCTCCATATTCACCTCAAGGATCCATCATGTGTACAAATCCCTCTCATGATCCTATCATTCCCTACATTCCACCTCCATCTCATAATGGACTTGCGCCTTCTTTCCAAAGCAAAGTGTATCCTACAAGTCAAAATATTTGTAAAGGGAAAGGGGTAAATCCCCACAAGCAAGAACCCCTCCATATTAAAGAAAATGTTAAAGGTCATGGCCTTAGGGACATTTTTCAAGATGTTGGTATCTCTCATAAATCCTACATTTCTCCAATTAAATCCAAATATACACTTTCCCCATCATTGCTTCCATCCAATCTAGGTCCCTATATCCCTCCATTCCTTATGCGGAATCAACAAAGGCACACATCTTCGAGTACCTTCCATCCATCTAAAGACCTCCATATCATTCCTATATATCCACACATCTCCCTCCAAGCAATTTGGATTCCAAGCATAAAATTCATAAGTCAAGTAATCCACATGTATTCAAGGGTCAACATGTCCCATCTAATCGACATGTCAAAACAAAAAAAACCCACAAAGAAAGAAGAAAAGTCAAAAGTTATATGGGTTCCTAAGGCACTTGTACAAGCAATGCGCTCTAAGGAACTATAAAAGCATGAAAAGTCAAAAACCATGTGGATCCCTAAGCGGCTACTTGAAGCACAAAAGTCTAAAGAAAAAACAAAATTGGCATCCAAAATTGTTGTTCCTCCATCCAAACCTTCTGATTATATTCCTCAATCACCTCCTTCATCCATTTTGGGTTCTTATGCCCCAAAATATGTAACCTTTCCTCCATCCAAATCTCAAAATATGAGATTCACTTCTCATCCATATGTCCACCATCCCTCATGGCATGTCTCAATGTTGATCTTTCTAGCATTTCCATCTATCCATACACAATTCTTCCAACATCCCATCCATTATCCAACACCTCTTTTCCATCCTTCCATCCCTCTTATCCAATCCTTTGCATAACTCATTTCCTTAGTTTCATTTCATTATCCTACCAACATCTTTGAGCATACCTTCATAGCCATGGTCTATTGCAACTCATATTCTAAAGGTACCATCCAAAGCAGCGATACATTGGGATCCTTCTTCCATCCCCTATCATTCCTCCATTATCTTCTAAAAAGAAAAAGAAAATAATTGATGAAAAAATGAAAGAAAAAAAAAGCTGAAAAAAAAAGTAAAGAGAAATAAATTCATCCTTGTGTGAAAACCACTTCTTGTGGTGCCTTGGGCAAGTACCATGATGAAAACTTGGCAAATAGGTGTCATGTGTAATCCATTATCCTTTTGCACTTTACACTGGGGGCAAGTTCCATCCATGTACATCCATCTATTATCCTTCATTCTCCATTATCCCTCATTCACTCTATCTACATTTATATCCCTTTTTCACCTTTGATCTTGACAAGGTTAAGGATCTTTACGAGTTTTGTATGTCCTATATATTGCACTTGATCCACACCCTTTAGCTCCTATCCATTGCTTGCTTACATCCTTCATTACCACCTTTGATCTTGATTATCCTATTTGTCCCCTATCCAGATCTTGATCAACACTATGGACAAAATGCAAGAACATGCTTTCCACAAACCTCTTGACATGACCACTTATTTGGACCATATGGCTTCGTTACGCTATATCCTTGCTTCGTTGTTCTATATCCTTGCTTTACATCATTAAAATCCTTGTTTTACATCACTAAAATCCTTGGTTTACATTGCTATATCCGGACCCTCTGCTTGGATTAACGTTGTGACATAGTCCTTGAAAGTGTCCACCATCATTCGCTTATCTATTCATGTACTCAAAATCCCTTTTGCCTTGCTAGACACTAGGGTCAAACAAAAAAAAATCAGAAAAAGTCCTAAAGAAATCCTAAAAATCAGAAAAAGTCTTAAAAAAAACCAGAAGATCTTTGCCAAGCAGATGAAAACCTGGTAAACATGCGCCTCTTGTACTCAAATGCTCCATCTATCAATGCAACATTGGCATTCCCGCTTTCATGCATCTTTGCTTTCGTTTGTACATAACTTTCAGTCACTTTTGTGACATCCTGGTTCGTTGGAACCCTCATGGCTTGAAATTGATCAATGTCCTAGTCTTAGGTAATCAATAGAGCACATTGCATGTCCTAAGTAGTATCAACCAAGTCAACCTTACGTCAATGAAACCTGGTCGTCCACTCTGAGTCAGTTACCTGTCTCTTGACTATTGAAGAGTTTTATCACTGAGTTAATGAGAAAAACAACATAATGGAAAATAATCACTAAACAGTTTGAGGTATGAATGAAAATTTTCTGTGTGTTTTCTTTTATATTGGTTTTCGATTATTATCCCTCATAGTAACTCGAGGAAGTCTATTGTGACTAAGAGGAGCAAGGATTGGGGGCATAATATTTTCTTATTTTCTGCTTGTAGGAATGATCCCAATGATTTGGAAACATCTAAATTAGCTGGGTGTCTATGATAAGAGCGTTCACATCAAGGTGGAATCACCTCACATACCTCGACTCTGCTTATTTGAATGCTACAGGGAGGTCCATATCATTTCCTTGTCTGGTTTGAGGGAATTTCTTTATTGTGCAGTCCGGGTCCATGTGTAATCTGTCCAAGGATATGAACAAAAAAAAAGGTCATTGCGGACAAGATAATTAATATTGCACATGAACATAATGGAACTCTAATCTACCTGCTATGGTTGTAAAATGCTCAATGATAACAATTAAGCTTTTCAAAATCCAGTGACTAGGTTTCGGTTGCATCTCATTTGCATCTCATTTTGCATCTCATTTTGCATTTCATTCTGCATCTCATACATTTAGAGTGATTTCGATATGGTAACAATGCTTTCTTTATTTTCTGAATGAGAGTTGGAGTGTCATCATTTCTAAGCTAAGTGGTCTCTTTTCATCATTTCTCCGATCAAGTACTTGTGTTTTGAGGTATTAGCTACATACATAAACATATTATATAGATTCATA
The DNA here is from genome assembly GCF_030272615.1 of Cryptomeria japonica. Taxonomy (NCBI): domain Eukaryota; kingdom Viridiplantae; phylum Streptophyta; class Pinopsida; order Cupressales; family Cupressaceae; genus Cryptomeria; species Cryptomeria japonica. Next base: position 116,202,702 of record NC_081409.1, read on the forward strand.
CATTCATTATTACTCATCTGCATTCATCTTATTGCATAGAAAAATGAAAACATTGCATTATTCATATTACTCATACTCATTCATTTATGTGCATATGAAAAGAAACAAAAATAGACATCAATAATCATTTGCATTACATTCATCCATGCTGAAAGAAATGCATACATATAGAATAAAGCATATAGAACAACATCTCATAATCCATCAACACAAGTATGATGAAATCAAATCACGAGCTTGTAAATTGGTCGTCCTGAGTCCATTTTCGGGATCAAAATCGAAATCTAATGTTAACTCTCTCATCGAAATTTCACAAAGTTTGAACCACTTAGCTCTCAATTTCTCGGAAATCAACGTTGAATCTCAATTTAATTTCTACAAATCAACTTTGCACTCAATTTTCAAAAATTCCTCTGAATTAATTTGTGCTCAAACAACTTATCATCGCTAAAAAAATTGCCTATCATCATGTACCCTCGCTATTTTTCGATTTCGCTCCCGAGGGGGCATACTCATGACCTTATGACCTCACATTTTCAATGTCGATAAAATTTTCAAATCTTCATCAAAAGTCAAGCAAAAATCTTTTTCAACTAAAGAAAATCAAATAAGACCTCATTGCTAGGGGCATCTCAACTTCATCGCTTTATATCAAGTTGAGATTTCTTAGTCATCTAAATCGAATCAATTGCTAGGGGCATATTAGTTTCATCGCTTCATATCAAGCTGATTATTCATTTAAACTCAATCAAGGGTTTAAAGAGTATCTTTGATCACACTCAATTTAAGTAGGTGTTCAGTATTCGTCGCTTTGGATCAAGCTGAACAGTTTATCTTCACTCATCGTATCTTGATAAATCAAGTTCAAGATCGATTTTTATCATCACTCACTGTATCTAAGCTCAATCAAGTTCTAGATCAGTAAGATCTGCTTCTTGATCAATCAAGTTCAAGTTCAGTATCTTTTGTTTTCTATCGTTCCTAAGTTCAATCAAGTTCGGGAATGATATTGCTTTAATCAGACTTCATTCAGCTTCATCACTTCGAAACAAGCTAAACACCTCACTTTTAATCTAGTTCATGATCAATCAAGTTCAGAATTGGGATCTCCTAGACATCAAATTTTCTTTGAACCAATGCGCTGCTCGCACATTAATTCAAAGAGGTGCAAATGTAATACCCTAAAAATGGTCATCTAAACCATGAGCCCCTAATCTCGACAACATCACCAAGGTCCTAACCAAAGGCAATTAAATAAATCTTAGCACACAATTAATTCTAAAATCATCAAATGTCACATGGCAAAATTAATCAACCAATATTAATTAAATATTTATTTAATTAATTGATCATTCCAAGTAAATCATTTCTTAAACAATTATCTTATTTATTTTATTAAATATCCTAGCATATTTAATTAAATAAATCAATTTGCCATAAATCTTCAAAAAAGGAAACAAATCAAGAAAGAGGAATTGGAAATTATGAGCACAAATCTTCAAAAATGGAAATAAATCAAAAAAGGAATTAATTGACCAAAAAAAGAATTAAAAATTTGAGAAAAGAAATCAGTTGGAGATAATCTTGAAAAAAACAAATTAAAAATTGATAAATAATCTCAAAGAAAGCAATTAAAACAATTAAATATTAAAATTGAATGAAATAGAGAATAAATCAGTTTTTCTGATTTTATCTTAATTTTAGTTCAATTTCCTTTAAAACCGAGAAAAGCATCCAATCACATCAATTCACCTAGTTTGTGCTTCCTCTTGGAAAATCTTGACCGCTCATCATCATTTGATCTCAGCCTTTGGTTTCTTTCTGAATTTTCTATAAATTCAGGCTCTCATCTCTCATTCAAAAAAGGATCTTGGAGAATATATTGTTATTTTGCTGATTTTGCTCTAGGTTCATTGAGAATATTGCATACATATTTAGATCATTTATCTCATTTATTGCTTAAATCTTGTTAGATTAATCTTGCATCCATCTAGCTAATATCATGCTCATATAGATAAAAATCCTTGGTTTAGGTGTTGTCTAGTCACTGGATAGCTTAGCAATCTGAGAACAATCTAAACTTGCATCTACTAGAAGGAAATGGGTCGCTTTGTTATGGTTTTATTGTTCATTGATTATTGATTTACTTGTTATCACTATTTTAAAAATGGATGTTTTCAGTCCATAAATGGCTAAGTTTTTGAAAAAAATTGTGTCTAGTATGCCCATGTTCTTTCAAATTGTTTTAAATCCTAAGGGGTTCAGGGTTTAGGTTTTAAGTCGCTTCAATATCTGAGAAAAACCCTTTTGGTTTCTAATTTGGCGTTACTTTATTCACTTAAGTGATGGGTCCATTTATCATAAAAGTGTTCCCCCCTTGTCATTTACCTAGGTGGTTCTTTTTAAATATTTTTGTTTGCTTTTAATATGCCTTTTCTAATGTTCATCGGGCCTTATAAGCATCATGCAACTTTCTGTTGATCTAACGGCCCGCATTGATTCGCGACCAAAAATTGCTCGAAAGTTAGCTTCTGCGAAGTAGCGAAAGGCAAAAGTGGACCCGATATATAGGTTTGGACTGAAGCTAAACACCGATCAAGTTTCATCTGATCGGACGGACGACATGCTTTTGTGAGATCAAGCTTAACATGTTTTAACCTTCGCAAAATGGCGAAAGGTTTTGGTGGGTCCCCGAGACAAGCGATCTTCTTTGGTTAAAGAATGATCAGGTTGGAAAGAGATCAACGGCTCATCTTGATTCGCGGCCAGGAGATGCACGAGTACTAACTTCAGCGAAATAGCAAAAAGGTGGCAGGTCCCACTAAAGGTGGCAGTGAAGATGAGTGGTCCAGCTGGCGATGACAGAGCAGTGATGAGGAGCTCGGTTGGCGGTCTGTAGTGGGCCCGAGTCAGGTTGTCGTAGAAAGGAGTAAATAACGAGAAATTTTTTGAGATCTAATGGCTCATGTGAATTCGCAAAGATAAGATGCTAGCAAGTTAGTCATTGCGAAATGGCGAAAAGGCCGGTGAGCCCAAGGGACAAGCAGGGCATGAAGCTAAAAGTAGATCAAGTCTGTTTTGATCTAATGGTTCTCGTGGTTTCGTGGTTGCAAACCAAATGAAGAATAATGTTCAAGAAGTCGCGAAAGACAGGTGGAAATCACACAGAGGTGTGTTGTGGCATAACAGCTGCCACTTTTTGTAGAGATCGATAGTGATGTGTCGAGTGACACTTGGTTTTAAAAAGTGGTTGAGAGCCTGCCTAGGTGTAACTGACAGTTATGTGGGAATAATAAAGCTAACACATGGTGGATTAAAGGTGGAACCCAAAGAAGTTTCCAGGGCTAATGGTCAACTGCCATGTGGCATTTTTCAATCGGAGAACAAGTGGGGTAAGTAATCCTTGGATAAAGGGTCCACTTAAAAGGCATTCATCTCAAGATTGATCCAACGCTTCTCGTTGTTTCGTGGCCTGAAGATGCCCGCATCTTAACTTCAATGAAATGGAAAAACTATTAGCCATCAAGATGAGGCACGGTTAGTTAAAAGGATTGACGGTCCCGGTTGGAGTTAAAGGCCGGGTGATTTGAGTTTGATCTAACACTTGGCGCGGCCTCGCAAAGGAAAAGTGCACGACTGTTAAAGTTCGTGAAGTGGTGAAAAGGAGGTAGGGCCCGACACTAAAGCGAAGAGATCAATTGGAGATAAAGGTGATGTAAGTTCTTGTGATCCAATGATCGGTGTTGTTTCGCGAAAGGAAAGAGCATAGGTTTTATGTTCTGCGAAATAGCGAAGGAGCAAAACAGAAGAAAGACTTAGAGAAATTATGACCCGTTGGAGCCAGTTTTGAATTCAATTTGGCCAATTCAATTCTGAAAAGAAAGTCGAAGCATGCGGAGTTAATTTCTAAAACTTAAATGTCAACTTGTCCTTTTGAGTCTGCATCAACTTGATTGCTAAGTATTTGTAAAGCGGAAAATCGAACCCTAAGTGTTCCCCCACTCCATGGAGAGAGAAAGGAGGTCACTAGGATTGACGGTTTTCACTTAGGAGAGACTTTACATTCAAAAGAGGGGTTGAAACCCACAAGATCCAATCCCACACAATGCAAGACTGGATTCTAAATGAGTTTTAAGGGTGGAGACATCAAGGATACCCTCTTTTGTAAAGAATGTAGATAGAAGGATTGAACTAGGAGTGTATGTAAAGTAAGAAAGATTTGCTTGTAGACAGAGATAGGGACACGGGAAGAAGCTACGGACCTGAAATTAGAAATAAAATGTCGAGACGAAGCTGTCCTGCAAATTTGAGCGAAAGTTGACAGGACGATGGCGCCCGGAGTGCACACGGTCCTCCGAAAAATTCGCGAAACGAAGGGGGATCTGTTCGTCTCTGCACAAGGATTCCAGATCTTCAATTACAACCGCATACCTGCAACCTACACACAAAAAAGAGAGGACAATTGGGGGGTTAAGGATGAGGGGTTTGCCTTCAGGTCAAACCCTGGTTTTTGGAATTAACCAAGAAATGAGAATGTTGTAAATGTAAATGTTTGTAATGTAATCAAGTACTGATACCTTGTTGTAAGAATGTTTGTATTCTTACATGCAAAGGTGTAATGATGTTGTATGTTGTATGTTGTAAGTGATCTCCTCTTCAATGGTTGAATCCTTGTCTTGAATGCAACACCTAGCCTTGAATGGAGACTTGGAATGCTCAATTGCTTGAAGGAATGCTTGAATGATTGAATGTTTGAATGTTTGCCTGTCACTTCCGCCTTTTTGCACACATATGTTTTTCCTCTCCCTTTTCCGGGAGGGGAAATGTAGTTTATATACTTGTCAATTAGGGTTAGGAGACTAATTTTTCCGACCTTAGGCCGACCTAGGAGCATTATTTTCCAAATTGCAAACTTAAAGACCCGATGCCCAACAAGAGACCGGGCCCAAAATAGGGCCAAGGACCAGGGCGCTGGGTGCCATGGTCCTGAGGGACCAGGGCGCTAGGCACCATGGTCCTGGAGGACCAAGGCACTGGGCGCCATGGTCCTAAAGGACCAGGGCGCTAGGCACCATGGTCCTACCTCCCAGGACAGCAGGGTGCAAGGAGGATCAGGCCAAGGTGCAGAAAGATGCAGTTTTTGATGTCGTAAACAGGTTTCGGGATCTCCATTCAGGTTCAACATTGCGCCGCCATCGTGAAGACCCAAATGCAGTTGAAATTGCAAGTGTCACAATTTTATGACGCTACATTTAGCGCACACTTTAGCCGGAGTATAAGCGTACGCCCATACTTCCGGTAAAGTACAAGGAAACAACATTGAAAGACTTTCACCACGTCAAGGAGGCAAGATACACCAAGCCCCCAGTGGACTAAGGATCTTATGACTTCGATTGACAAAGTAAAAGGGAAGATCATGAAGGAAAACCATGACTGTCAGTAGTAAGGTTCCCTCACTATGAGTCATGCAAGAAAAATATCAAAAAATTTCAAGGCAAAGCTAAGTTCGCCAAGAAATTTTCAAGTATCTTGAAGAGATATGAACGGAGTGTATGCCCCCTACTTTAGAGCGATCGCACACACCTCATCGGGGGTGATTAATTTAAGCTAGTGATACATATAAGAAATGAGAGGGGAAAGGAGCACGTTATCACAAAGATTTAGCCCCCAAGTGTGAGATAAACCCAAGGATAATAGACACAAAACACAAAGCACGAGGTGACTTCGCTTTCCTCGGGGTCAGTATGATGTATGATAATTCATGTATATCATATGTATGTATGCATAATTGTTCTTCATTCCCCAATCAAGGAAGGTCACCTAGAAGAAGGGAACACATGTGTCTTTTGAGTCAACATGAGAGAGACCAAAAGAGATCTCAATGCTTTGCATTGTCCTCAAGTAGACAACACTAAGGACAACAAATAGAAGAATGACAATAACACATAGAAGAAGTAACAAAAGAGATCAAGAGAGGAGGAGAGAGTCTGCTATGCTAATGAACTAGTCTAGCACGTCATCTACCCCCCGATCTTGCTGATCAATATTTTGGGAAGGTAGGAAACACGCTAGAGGAGGAACATCCAACACAACAGATGGAGCTATCACAAGATCCAAACAAGGGCTATGTTCATGTTCCAAGCCACGTTGTTCTTGTCTAGGAGCTAGGATAAGTGCTTTAGAAAATTCGTTAGATAAATGGTTATCAACATCAACATATTCATATTCACTATCAGAATGAAGAGGAGTAACATTTCCGTCATGAATAACATTTTCATCTATATCATCATCAAGATTTATAAAAATAGGATCTTTAACTCGCACAGGATCAAAACCATCATGCATCTTATGTTTAGGAGATTTTGGCTCAATTTTCGGCTGAGGAGAAAATGGAATAATACTAGCTGAAGGTGTTTTTGGGGATTGCAAAGTTTGAGAAGCAGCTGCACGAGCTCTAAGACGATGCTTTCGTCGGCGTTCATGCGCAGAGCGATTTCATCTAGTCTTAGTAGGAAGTTGAGAAGATTGAGGAGGAGGAATGTTCTCATCCTTATCACTTGGGTGTTTAGGTTGTGGTCTCTTAGGTTGGACAATAGGAGAGGAGGAAGGTCTCTTCTCTCTATAAGAGGAAGGAGGAGGAACTGCTCCATATAAAGGAGGAATATCTGGTTTAGGAAGGAGACCAAGTCCATCATGATGAGGAGGTATAGGTCTACCTTTAGAAAGTTTATTAGACATAGACATAGTCACATCCACAGGGATGGGTTGGGAATCTTCTTGAGGAAAGACATTAGTTTTATCTTTCAAAGGAAGAACTTCCTTCTCAAGAATGATGGGAATATCAAGTTTGGGTGTTCTAGGTTCAGTTAGAGATAAGATCATATTTGTTTTCCACTTTTGATAAGATTTGAAAAGATGATCACTTCACGGTGGAAGAGATTGAAATTGTTTAGGCCAAAAATAATCAATAGGAACGCTAGAAGTTCTTTCAGCTGGTTTAAAGAGACTATGATTGATAGTAACAACTTCACCATTATGGGGAAATTTCAAACACTTGTGAATAGGAGAAGCAATAGCTTTCATGGAAGATAGCCAAGGATAGCCTAGCTTCATACGAAATTGTTCGGATGATGGAATAATAGCAAAGCTCACATTAAGGGATTTGTTATGGACCTCAATAGGTAATGTAATAGAACCAATTGCAGGAGAAGAAAATGCATCAAATAATTTCACAACCACATTTGTTTTGTCATAGATCACTTGATTCAATTGCAAAGTAAAAAGAAATTCTTTAGTAATGACGTTAACCATGCAAGAAGGATCAATAAGCACTCCACGGCAAGGCGTATTCTTGAATTTTGCAACTATATATAAAGGACCATCAGGTGCCTTGATAGTTTCACTAGAATCAAATGTGATGGAAGGTTCTTTAGGGATTTTCTGCTGCTCCACAAAGTTAATCACATTCGGAGTCATAGACACAAGACCATCAGGTGAGAAAGAGGAATCATTAGTCTCAATCACATTAGAGGTATGAGAAGGTAATGGATCAGTAAAAATCTTAAGATTTTGGTTAGGAGGAGCTACAGATGTGTTTCCTTTATCATTCACACCTAAAACAAAGATAGTATTATTATCAATCAAATCTTGAATTTTACCCTTTAAAGCAAAACATTTTTCAGTATCATGCCCAGGTTGACGATGAAATTGACAAAAAGATTTGTTATCAAAATAGGGTGAATTAATCTTTGCAGGATCTTTTTGCTTTATAGGAGGGAGAATAAGCACATTTTGTTCCAATAACTTATTCATAATACTATGCAATGATTCATTCAAAGGAGTAAACTTTCTTTCTTTCTTGAAAAACTTAGAAATAGGAGGCACACCTGATGCTACATTCACATTGTCGTTGATGATGTTTTCATTGAACTTAATGAACCCTCTGTTTGGTTTAAACTTCCCAAATGGTTGTTGACTACTATCACCCTTATCACTCGGAGCCATAGGATTTGCTTGTTCCATTTGACTCACAGTCAGTTGATAATTGTGAAGAGTTGCACACAACTGTTGGAAAGAAGTAAACTCAGAGAACAGAAGTTTTTCTCTAATATCTTTTTGTAAATTAGAAATAAAGATTCTTTGAATATCATTGTCAGGTACTGGAAAAGAAATTTGAGCACACAAATGCTTATATCTACCAATGAAATCAGTCACCTTTTCTTTAACACCTTGTTTACAATGCATTAAATCAATCAAAGTAACTTTAGGACTTATATTGTTTTGAAATTGTTGAATAAAAGCATTTGCAAGTTGTTGGAAAGAAGTAATAGAATAGGAAGGCAATGAGCAATACCATTGTAGAGCCTTATCTCTTAATGTTCTAGTAAACAGTTTTGCAAGCAACCTTTGGTCATGAGCAAAATCAGTACATATTGTTTGAAAGGTCTTAACATGTGTTAGAGGATCACCTTTACCATTATAAAGCTCCAACTGCGAGATTTCAACATGTTTAGGGGGGATAGCTCTAACAATGTCAAGAGAAAGTGGGCTCGCAACATCAAATGTGGGCACACTACACTTAGATTGATTCATAGAGGCAATTTGTTGCTGTAAAGAAGAGACAGTTTGTGCAAGATTGTTAATGGTCGCTTCAGTCAAAGAGTTCATATTAGACATGTTAGATTGTGATGGAGGTATTATGTTATTGAAAGAAGGTAATGATTGAGAGTAAGGTGGCGGGACACTATGATGGTTAGTCATAGGAGATGATTGGGAAAAAGGAACACTACAAGGAGGAATGGAATGTTTAAATGAATTGCCCCCTTGCTCCATGTTCATTTGTGGAGATGTAATAGGAACACTCATTGAAGGAATGAATGAAGCAGTCGGATTGAATGAAGGAAGAGGGTTGATTGAAGAAGAAGGATTGCCCCCATGACTGGTGATCATAGGTGGAATGTTTTGTATCGAAGTAGTCATTATGTTTGATGTAAAAGTAGGTATACTAGCAATAGAAGTTGTCAAAGGAATAGAATGATTGACTTGAGTAGGAGGTTGTGTATAACCTAAAGTTTCGGCACAACTCTTCATAGGCATCACATTCAAATCCACAATGTCTGCAATACTACGTAAAATATCAATTCCATTCTTATCACTTTGAACCATACATTTTAGACCCTCAATTAATGAAAGAGCTTGACTATCGGGGTATTCTTGAGACATCCATTGCTGAAAATCATCAAATTGGTTATCCAATTTTGAAAGTTGTTCTACAAAAACCTCATGGAGAGCTTCTTCATCATTAAGAGGATTAGAGGAATTACCCATGTCCTCGTTAAAAAGGCCATTCAAATTAGGTTCCATCTCCTCAGTAATTAAACCTTGGAAAGACTTAATTCTAAGGCTTCGTCTAACGGGAATAGTGTAAGTAGGGCTTATTGTTGTAAAACTCATGCACAACTTCCAAGAAAGGTAGGCACAATTGAAAATTAGGGCCAAGAGGGTAGCACTTAATTTTAATTGTTATCTTGAAAATTGAGATCTTGAATTTTGAATTTATTTTCGAATTTAGAGGTAGCAAATTTCAATAAAATCAGCCAATCTCCTAGATTTAAGCTGTTAAATGCAATCATGACAATCTCCCAAAGTTTCAGAAAAAATGTCAGGGACCGTGGCGAACGGAGTGCACACGGTCCTCGCAACTTTTTTCGAAATTTTTAGGGATGCAAGTTATGATGATTTTAAAGCTAATCTAAAAAAATTGAGTGATTTTACGATCTATAGATAGGCCAAATTAAAGTTGCAATCTCAAAATTGAACCCTACCAAGATTGTTGAAAAATGCAAAATTTGAATTTTGAAAAAGAGAGGGAAACTGAAATTTTGAATTTTATGATTTTAGAGGGAATACTAAAAGCAATGCAAGCTTTGAAATTTAACAGTTGACTCGATTTCATGCAAAATTCAATTTTGGAAGCGGAAATCACAGTTGTTGCAATTAAACACTTAATTTCAAAAGTCACAAATTGCAAAAATTTGAATAAAACACTGAAACTTCGAATGAATGCCAACACACTTTTCAGATTTAGGACAGTAAGAAACACAATTTTAACACAAAATTTCAATTTCAACAACTTTTGAATGATTATAAGCCTTTATCCAAGCAATCACTAGACCAACTTTGACTTTAATTTTAAAAGTGTTAGAATTGATGAAATCAGCCAAGATTCTAGATTCTAGCAGAAAAATATAGTAAGATCTAGCTCCCGAAATTTCAGAAAAAATGTCGGGGACGATGGCGCTCGGGGTGCACACGGTCCTCGCAACTTTTTTCAAAATTTTTAGGGATGAGAGATATTATGATTTTGTTGCAGAATCCAAAGTTACAACCAATTTGGAGGTGTTTTGATAAGTGAAATCATCGGTCAAAGGTTGAATCAAGAGGGTTTTAAAAATTAGGGTTTTGACGTGCTTAACCACTTAATTTTCAGAATTAAAGCACAAATATGATTTGACAATTTGCAATAGAAGGGTAGATCTGAAACAAGCATTAACAATAAAACATTTCACAAGCTCAATTACTAAAAAGAGAATTTAGGGTTTTTATGCCATTAACCTCTAAAATTTGCAAAAGATCAAACATGGAAATGTAATTAAGGAAGCCAATTTTTCAGATCTAACCATGAATAATAAGAATTAGGATTTTCACGTTGGGTTCACCAAAATGTAAAGCGGAAAATCGAACCCTAGGTGTTCCCCCACTCCATGGAGAGAGAAAGGAGGTCACTAGGATTGACGGTTTTCACTTAGGAGAGACTTTACATTCAAAAGAGGGGTTGAAACCCACAAGATCCAATCCCACACAATGCAAGACTGGATTCTAAATGAGTTTCAAGGGTGGAGACATCAAGGATACCCTCTTTTGTAAAGAATGTAGATAGAAGGATTGAACTAGGAGTGTATGTAAAGTAAGAAAGATTTGCTTGTAGACAGAGATAGGGACACGGGATGAAGCTACAAACCTGAAATTAGCAATAAAATGTCGAGGCGAAGCTGTCCTACAAATTTGAATGAAAGTTGACAGGACCATGGTGCCCGAAGTGCACACGGTCCTCCAAAAAATTCGTGAAACGAAGGGGGATCTGTTCGTCTCTGCACAAGGATTCCAGATCTTCAATTACAGCCGCGTACCTGCAACCTACACACAGAAAAGAGAGGACGATTGGGGGGTTAGGGATGAGGGGTTTGCCTTTAGGTCAAACCCCAGTTTTTGGAATTAACCAAGAAATGAGAATGTTGTAAATGTAAATGTTTGTAATGTAATCAAGTACTGATACCTTGTTGTAAGAATGTTTGTATTCTTACATGCGAAGGTGTAATGATGTTGTATGTTGTATGTTGTAAGTGATCTCCTCTTCAATGGTTGAATCCTTGTCTTGAATGCAACACCTAGCCTTGAATGGAGACTTAGAATGCTCAATTGCTTGAAGGAATGCTTGAATGCTTGAATGTTTGAATGTTTGAATGTTTGCCTATCGCTTCTACCTTTTTGCACACATATGTTTTTCCTCTCCCTTTTCCGGGAGGGGAAATGTAGTTTATATACTTGTCAATTAGGGTTAGGAGACTGATCTTTCCAACCTTAGGCCGACCTAGGAGCATTATTTTCCAAATTGCAAACTTAAAGACCCGATGCCCAACAGAGACCGGGCCCAAAATAGGGCCAGGGACCAGGGTGCTGGGCACCATGGTCCTGAGGGACCAGGGCACTATGCGCCATGGTCCTGAAGGACCAGGGTCCTGGGCGCCATGGTCCCACCTCCCGGGACAACAGGGTGCAAGGAGGATCAGGCCAAGGTGTAGAAAGATGCAGTTTTTGATGTCGTAAATAGGTTTTGGGATCTCCATTCAGGTTCAACATTGCGTCGTCATCGTGAAGACCCGAATGCACTCGAAATTGCAAGTGTCACAATTTTATGATGCTACAGTATTGTTTCATCGAAGTTTGTTGTAGAGCAATTTGTTGCAGAGCATTTTTCTTCAGGCGAATAATCAGGTTTTTTGTGCTTTTCTTGATAACTCTTGGTTTGTTCTCAAATACTGTTGTGTGAATTACTTCATTGAAGGTCTGTGCTAGCTTCTAGTGGTATAATTGTTTGACCAGAATGGCACCCAGAAGAGAATTAATAGGGAAGGTGAATTACCAAGACCAAAATATCTATGATGATTTTTTAGAGCAATTAACCATGTCCACCAATGCTGGGGCTAAGGCCAAAGAGCTAGTACCCAAGAACCCTCGTCTAAAAATTGGAGATGGCCTCTATGATAAGGGTAATTGGTTGAGGGACCCTAAAATAGGATTGTCAGGCTTAGGACTATTCAAAGTCGGTTTTGGGGAGAGGAATTCCCTAGCTCCTTTAAACAACACATGGGAACAAGATGTAGGGAAGCTTGTGGTCCTAGGTGTTTTTATGGATGTAGATCTGTTAGCCCTGATTGCACAGAATTATGACCCTATGGCAAGATGCATCAGGAACATAAAGGGATCAGTCTTGATTGAGATAAATGAAGATGAATTCAGGAAAGTGTTTAAACTCAGTGAGTCCTCCAATTTGTTAGAGCCTATTGACTTTGAGTCGCTAGCCCAGGTTTACAACGCACAAAGGGATCATCTTAGAAGTGGCCCATTGAAAGAATTCTTTGTAAAAATAGGGGGGTTAACAGTTGTAGGCCCCAGCACAATGGAACCATTCTCTCTCAACTTATTTACTCTAAGAGCTAAGGGTATGTATTGGGCATTATGCTAGATCTTTGGAGAGGATGCTGAAAAGAATATGCCAACCCATCATATGTTAATGATTGCACAAATTCTAAATCCCTCCCTAGCAGTAACATTTGATTATGCCTTATACCTTGCTGATGCAATTCATAAAGGGCTAGTAGGAATTAAGAATGGTAAGGTGGATAGGCCATTTGGATGGTATTACATGTTAATGCACATGTTCTTGTTCAAAGGTGTTGATTACTTTACAAAGGAAATGGACCTGATCAAGATAAAGGATAAAGAGGAGATGCCAGTGCAATTGTGGAGTACTATTCTATCTTGGGATAGAGAGGATGCAAGTTATCTAAAGTTTGATAGATGCTTTGCATCTAAAATTAAGATTCTTCTATGCAGAGAAAACCCTAGAATTCCTAAGGACCTTTTGGAGTTTCTCAGACCAAAGGAATTTGCCGAGGATATCAAGATTGTTCACAATTGGGGAGACTTATATTTGTACCATGTGTCTACTATTTTTAGAGTTTTTGGGTTTAGAGGTACCCCCTATTTACTACCCTATCAGGTCCCATTGAAGATAGGGATTGCAGAAGTCCTGAGACAAATTGGGGGAGTACAAGAAGCAGAGCTAACTAACAGGGGTAAAGGGACTATTTACCCAACTATTACCATGGCTCACCATTTTGTGATCACTAAGGGTGGATGGAAATTTTTTGAAGAATTCTTCAAGCCATATAGGTTGTCTATTGCAGTGTCAAGATGTGCAGACCTCAAGGATTTTTTCAATGGCATGTTCAGAAAAAGAGCAGTGTGCAGAGGTAGGCCCCATCAATTTAAGTTCCTAGAAGATTTGATTAGAAATGAATTCAACTTAGATGAGCAAGAATTGAGGAAGGAGAAGTGGGTTGCATATATGAAATCTCTTGATTTTATCCATCAATTCGACACTAGCTATGACCCTCTTTCTAGCTTCAATCCATTTGAGGAGAAAATAAAATTCCTGATTCTTTATTTTGAAGACCTCATGTAGACCTTAAAAGAAAAGAGAGAGGCCATAATGCAAAATGATCCTGATAAGGCTAAGATTGTATTGGATAAGCCTACCTTTGCTAGAGATATCCCACCTGGTGACTATGTAATACACAAAAGGTCAAAGTACACTGTGATGATGCCAGTGAAAGGTGAGCCATCCACTTCAAAAGGGAAGAGGAAAATTGAAAATGTCATTGACATTCAGGATTCCCCTAAGAGGCAAAGAGTGGGAAAGGAAATTGAAACTGATGAGCCTCAACATTCTCCATCTCAGTCTCCTATCCACATTGGAGATGAACAAGCTGTTGCTGAGCAATTATTGCAGCTAGGGAGTCTCAGTGAGATTGCCTATACCTATGAGGAGACCCAAGAGGGGATACCTAAAGAGCCACCCACTGCTGTAATGGATTTGACTGATGGTGAGTTAAAGGGCCAAGAATTGGACCTTACTGTTAAGCAAGCTAGTGAAGAATTCCTAGCTGACAACAATTTTGTCACATCAGGAGCTTTTATGCAATTTGTATGGAAGCAAAACATGGAGCAATTCAAGGTCCGATGTGAATAGAGGAAAAGTGAACAACCTCTCAAAAATACAACTCAGGTAGAAGAAGAAATAAAGCAAGAAATGATGGAAGAATTCAAGACAATTACCCCTGAGAAAGGAAGATAGATGGTAGCAAAGGCTGGTGTGTTGATTCTCCCTGAATGGGATATAGTTGAAGCATTGATTCTTGATGCAGTGAGTAAAGAAACAAAGCCTATGGAAGGAGTGACATTCAGCAAAGATAATGCTACTCCTGTCATGTGGTCATTAAAGAAGGATGAAAACAAAAGAAGGAAAAATACATCAGATTCTAGCCTTTTAGGAGGCATGATAGTTAAAAGAGTCCAAGACACAGGGGTAGTGGAAGCTGATAGCACAGTACTAGAGACAGCATAGTTTAATGTGGTAGTAGAAGAGAAAGAGGCACAAGAAAAGGCTAATCTCCAATTGAAGTTGGAGACTATTTTAAAAGCTTACAATGATGCTAAAGAAGGAATAGACAACAGAGATAGCATAATTGCTAGACTCCAGAGTCAATTGGCAGGTCAACATCATCAAGGTGAGTCCTCAACATTAATGATCGCTTCTTCTCCTGCATGACCTCCACCTACTAGCCCCAGCATTGAATTCCCACCATCTCCAGCACCTTCTAGTTCCCAATTGGTTGAGATCACTCCCCATGAGTTGGAAAAGTTGAAACAAGCTCAGACTTTGTATGCAAACAAATATGAGGAGAAGGTGAAAGCCACCATTTTGAAGTTTGCTGACTCAGTCAAAACTTCCAATGTATACATAAATATGAAGAGGATTCTTGAGATCTTGATCAAACTCAAAGAAGAAGAAGCCACTTTGGAACCAATCCTGAATAAGTGGGTGCCTAGAGGTAGGGAGTTAGAGCTCATGTGTTCCTCCTATGCAGATGCAGAAGAGAATGACAATATTAGGTCCACATGTGAGTTTATAAAACAGATGAATATTCTTTCAGTGGAAGGAACAGGTATAAATAGAAAAGCCCAACTTTATAGAAAAGAATATTTAGATCATAAATTTGAAATATTTCCAGGAGGTTTCATTGGTCCTATGCAGCTAAAGGAAGAGAAGACTTGGTTAAAGGAGGTGGACCACAATTTGTCCCTATGGATAAATCAGATTATTAGTACTGATGACACATCCTTATTTGTCCAAACAATTGAGGAAATTGGAAAGGTGAAATCTCATTATGGTTTCATAGAAACAGAAATTGGGCATATACGAGTCACTTGGAAGCGGCTAGAAGATATGAAACAAAAGGTTGCTAGTTCTACTTGGCCTAGTGATGATGTGTATTAGGAATGGAAAGATAATTATAGGGACAGAAAGAAGATTCTCAGGAGCAGTTATAAGAGGTTGCAATAGAACAACAAGCAGAGGAAGCTGCAGATGCTGAAAAGGATTTATAACCGCTTCTTGGAAAAGACTCTTGTTTTGTAACAAACTTTTTTTGAAAGGTCCATAGCTTGTATGCATCCATGATATTATAAATGGATACCAGGACTTCTAAAAGAGGATTGCAAGAATTTGTAAGAAAACTCTGTAGAAATATATCTGGGATTTTCTAGTCTTATGGAGAATACTCTGAGTTTTGTAATATTTTCTCAAAATTAATATCAATATATAGACTATCAACTTTCGAGCCTAAATTTTGTGTTGTCTTCTGGTCTACTTGCAAATATTTATTATTCTCAATATGAGTAATCTAGGGTTATTCATTTGAGTATGGATTGTAAGGCAGTCTTAAATAGAGGCGTTTCTTAGCTTTTCTCTCCAGGAGGGAAATTAAATACACATGAAGCATTTCTATCAGTAGATTCCTTGTGGGAGATTTTGAATTTGATGAATGCAGTTTAGTTTGATAAGGGTAAATTCTTATGTATGTCAGGCATATGTGGGGTTTTATAGAAGCTGAGGTGATGGGATGTGTGGAGATATTTGATTGTGGGAGTATTGTTTAAACTTAGATGACTTTGTGGCCTGGATAAGGCACTGGTATCAATTGTGGTTATCTTTTACATATCTTGTAGGTCAATACTGAACATGAGTATAAGCTTTCTTTCTTTGTTTCAGTTAGTTTTGAGGCGATAAGATTCATTGGTTTTCGTACTGGTTTACTGTGGATCTGTCTTTTAAAAGTGTGAAGTCAATTCACATAAGGTATACCCGCCTGAACTTTGGATAAGTTCAAAGTGTAGAAGGTTGTAAAACCTTGTCATATGTTGCTCTGAAGTTTCCTTCTCTTTGATCTCTCTTCTGTAGACAGAGTTTATCATTTTATTATAAGGGTTTTTAAGGGGAATCAGATTTTAAGAACAACATTATTAACCATGCATCTAATGACTTAATTAAAGTGTTGTGTATTCTAGATATAGATATAGGTCCACTTTTCACACACACACACTTACATCATAAGCCAAAGATAGAGTATGAAAGCAACTAGACCAAGACTTTCAACAAAGAAACATAACAGGACGCAATAGATAAAGACAACAGAGACACACTAGCCAAAGAAAAGACCAACAAAAAGGCAATGAGGTGCTGGCAAGAACAACAACAAAAAGATACCAAGACAAGGTGTTAGTATGTCTTGTTACTACTAATGATCTGGTAGTAACCATTTTTTATTTGGCCAAGTATGGCCCTTTTTGTAATGAATATAACCCAGGGTTGTCATTATGTATTGAAAAATAGATCACGTGTCATTCTAAGCCACTCAATCCAAGGGCCCCACATCCTTAAGGGATGATCTCTTATTGTGGAAAAATAGGATTTTGTCAATCACTCATCTAAACAAGAAAAATGGCTCTTGAACCTCCTATAAGGCCTTTTGATTTTGCATTATGCCAAGAGATAAATAAGCTCAATATTGTCTAATACAAGCACCTCTTAACAACATGAGCTTTGTTATAAAATTATTAAGCCCAACACTACCCTTAAGAAGTTCATATTGACATACCAAAGGAAATTAATATAGTCATTGAATCATAATTCCCTATAAGACATGAAATAAGAGGGATTAAATTCTCAAAAAATAAAATCACTTTGTTTTATAACTTAATTCAATTGAATTGTTACCTATATTTACTAAACCTAGAGACTAAGAACATTTCTCTTGTGTGCAAAGTTCTACAAAGATTTAGTTTCTAGTAACATTTGATCTCAATTAGTGTAACTCATATATTTCTTATTCCACCAAAGTATGGGCCCTATATTGTGCTGAGATACTCTTTATTCTATCTATACAAATTTTACATTGTATATTCTTAAATTTGCCTCTTTTACTAGATTGTGGAACAAAAGTATTCCTGCACATGGCACATCCTTGTACTTGTTACTTAATGGATCAATATTGGTTGTTTAAGATATGCTCATAAAATCTCCTTTGACAAGCAATTCTATTCTCACATTGCATATTCTTGACCTCTTTTATTGGTGAAAATTTTGACTTGGCTCAATCAATATTAACCTTTCTTTGGATTCTTTTACTGATTTTTTTGTTCTTGAATTAATATAGTTCATCTTCCAAAGAACTTGCATCCCACTAGAATCCCAAGAACTAAATAGATATATGCAATCTCATCATAATTTAGTGCTCATTGCCACAAGCAAGTAATTAGAATTTAGATTCATTCAAATGTATCTAGTTTTTATATTTAGTTTATTAGAATAATAATAGTGTGCACAAAAGTGTGATCCGTCAATTAAATATGAAGTAAGTGACACAACAATGAAATATTATATTGAAGGATGTATTTAAGAAAAACACTTTAAACAAACAATCCTTCAAAAGTATTCCATTGTTCTCTATCTATAAGGATTCTCAAAGCTATGGTTTTCCTCTTAGATCATTGAGCACTGAACTTTTAGAATGACAACCTAAATAATGAGTGCTATGATGAAATGATCTACATGCTATGCAATTAAGATCTTATATGATGATAACCATGCTACTTAAATTGATCTATGATAATGAAAAATATTATGCTTGTGATAATGAAAATGCTAAGATAACATGGATAATTGCTATGCTAAAATGCTTGAGTGAGAGAGACTTACATGACTTGATAATGAAAGAACCTTGATAATGAGAGCACAGTTTATGTAGCACCTTGATAATGAGAAAATGAGCTATATTTATAAAAAAAAATGAGCAATTGGAAGGCCAAGATGGATTTGGCATAGTAAGGGCTAGGATTGCATGAGGAGGGATTGATCCTCAATCCATGTTTTCAACTTCCACCAATGCCATGGTGACAAGTGGCATCATGAGGAGGTTTGATAGGAGAGAGATGAGGCATTAAATGTTTAAGAGACATGATGGTTACCCTAGGTGGTTTGGTTAGGATTAGATTAATGGATAAAGCTTTTATCCAAGGGATAAATGAATGTGCAAGGGTTATCTTAGTCAAAGAATTAAATTCTTGTACAGACTTGATAGTTAGCTAGATGGTTGAGTTACAAAAAAAGTCTCTAACCAAGGGTCAAAAGGGGTTTTAGTTGGGTCAAGGACCCATGTGGGTTAACTTGTTGAAGGGAGAAAGCCTTTAATTCTTTGTAAGAGCCTTAGATATTTTTGAGAAGTGACTATTCACTAATCCCTTAGGAATGTGCTAACACTTAGAAGCGGATTAGGCTGATTTAGAAGGGATTAGAAGAAATTGGAAGAAAGGTTAGTGTGCAAGTGGGCATTGTAGGAGAATGCAAGTGGGTGAGGATAAATAGGGTTTTAATTAAAGTAAAATTCATTTATTTCAATTAAATGTGCAACTTGCATTGACTTTTAAATAAATATTTATTTATTTAAATCTATGAGGGGGATTTAATTAAATGTGAAAGGGGGTTTTAATTAAACAAATATGATTTATTTAATTAATGATCTGAATTTGGATAGGTGAATTAAATCAAATAAATTGAATAATTTATTTAATTAATAGTAGAAGGGTGTTGGGATGTGTAGACACCCAAAATTGTCCAGTCTAATTAAATAAATATTTTATTTATTTAATTATCTAAGCTTAATTCTTCTATTAATTAAATAAATCTTTATTTATTTAATTAATTCATTTATCCTCTTCTAGCCTTATTTCTCATTTAAATAAATACATTTATTTATTTAAATTATCCTTTTCCTAAATTAAATAAATATTCTTATTTATTTAATTATCCTACTTCTTCTATTAATTAAATAAATCTTTATTTATTTAATTAATTCATTAGCCTTTTCTACCTATGACACATGTCATTCATCTCTTAATTCATACACTACCTACCCCTTTCATTATTTTATTATTTCTTTTACCTACCCTCTAATCATAGCCGACCTCCTTTTTACACCTCTCAATCTTATCCCTCCATTTCATATAGTGTCTTCTATATAAGGAGACGCTTCCTTCATTATCAAACCCTAATGAGCTAACTACTTGATCAATTGACTACACTACGATCCTACTTGCAACCACATTCCATTCTTTGTTGAGCTCTTGTGCATATAAAATCTGAGAGCAAATATATCAAGCAAGATCAATGGAGATAGGAAGAATGGAGATCAAAACCCTATTGGACATGTGATGGTATAATCTTTGTGATTTCATTTGATTTGCATTGTCTTAGGTAATCTTCATATGTTATGGTGGATCTTTGTTGATTGTTAGGCTAGGGTTTTGTGGTTGGATTCATTTAGCCTTTCAATATTGTTATTATTGTTATCCATTTTCACCATATACATTTTGGCACGCCCGGTGGGACTCTTGTCCCTTTTGCATTTAACCTTTTGTTGCAGATTTTGTGTTTGAAGTTGCAGATCTGGCATTTCCGACAACATTTTTGACATTTTCGCGTCTGCATACTTTCAGATCGCGTTTTTGATTTTCTGGCGCATTTGCGACATCTGGAATCGCGTCTATGTTTTCGACAAAATTTTATTTTGCAGGTTTTCGAAAGGCGCGTCTGTGTCATTTTTATCCGCGTCTGTGTCTGGGAAGCGCGTCTGTGGTTTTTATCTGTGTCTGTGTCTTACAGAACCGCATTTGTGTCGCAGAGTCACGTCTGTGTCGAGGGTAATCGCGTCTGTGTATCACCTGTTTCAAAATTTTGAAGTTTTATTGATTCAGTTTTCGGATTTTGCATTTAGGGTTTCAGATCTGGTTTATTTTTGGACTAACATTTTCAGATCTAGCTAACAAAATTGGTGCAGCTTGTCTTAAAAGCAAAATCGTTTGGTTGAAGGCCCCTATTCTCACAAAGTCTTTTGGGTTTTAAAATTTACCTAACTTGTGTGCTTGCAGGATGGGGTGATCATTTGAAACAACCCAAACTACTAACAAATCTTTGGTGCAGGTCCTTGGCAAGGGTTTTTGGATTTTTCTTATGTGCCTTGTTTTCATAGACTAGCAAACACTTCCATTGGTGCACTAAAATTGAATCATTGTCTTTTGTGTCTTGAGCAATAGGCTCTTTTTGTTTAATCTTTAGAGGGCCTATCTTCCCGTGTGGTCATTAGGACTACTAGTGAGAAGAGAACGACCCAAGTGGTAGTAAAAGAAAAGCCATATTCTTCCGAACCACTATAAATAAATGTATTCATGGTGAAAACTATGAATAACATGTGCTGATTAGTTCATACCGACACTATGTCTCCCCATAAACCCATTTGATCAAATTTATTTGATCAGTTGTAGGGCGTAACCCCTACCGGCTGGGAGCCTTCTGTATTTACAGAGCTGAAAGTGCCGCATGTATGGCCACACGAGTGGATGCCCTTACTAGCACCATTTTATTTTAGAGGCCCAAATCCTTCTAGTTGTTGGGGCAAGAGGTCAGACCTCTGGTAGCGGCCCACACACATACGGTTCTTAGTAGAGATACAAAGTTCACCATGGGGAGTTTTCATGGGGACTGATGCTTGGCTGACCCGAGAAGTGAGTGCCAAGGGTGGAGCCAGTGAGGTCAAGCATCTAAGTATCTACTCTGAATAGCGTAGCCTCGGGGGTAAAACCCCATGTGGGATCAACAACTATTCTCTTGGCCAACCATAAGAATTGTGCTTGACTTATGTTAAACATTCAAAACATTCAAGACCAAACAGCAAAACATTGTG
Source organism: Cryptomeria japonica (assembly GCF_030272615.1). Classification (NCBI taxonomy): domain Eukaryota; kingdom Viridiplantae; phylum Streptophyta; class Pinopsida; order Cupressales; family Cupressaceae; genus Cryptomeria; species Cryptomeria japonica. The sequence continues at coordinate 116,224,184 of NC_081409.1, forward strand.
TCTTTTGTGTCTTCAAGTGGATGCAAAACATTTTTACATCAAACAACACACTTTTCTTGGAGTCATTTTGAGTCTAGACACTTGCAAACATTGGGTCTTCATCAACATTGTGTCCTCTTGTCACGAAAATCAGTCAAACAGTTAGATTTGGTCACAACAAAACAACTTCACAGATTGGAAAAATTGCACAAAATTTGCAGAAACGCGTCTGTGTCGAGCATAATAGCGTCTGTGTTGTCTAGCCACGTCTGTGAAGGACAGAATCGCGTCTCTGTTCCAACAGTCAACATTGCATTTGGCAAACAAAAAAAAAAATCTTAGAAGCGCGTCTGTGTTAAACAGAGCCGCGTCTGTGTTGGGAAACCGCGTCTGTGAAGTATACAGGCGCGTCTGTGTCTAGAATTGAAAAACTGTTACAGTCCAGCAAACAAACATAGTCAGTTTCGGAATTCTTGAGCTTCCTAGGTCATTTCTCCAGGGTTTCATCTATCATTCAACTTGTCCTTGGGTCTCACATAGTCCATCATTGCTTTACATCTCTCATTACATACACAATTGTCTAAACTTGAGTCAAAAGGTCACTTGCTTGTCCTCATCATACTTTATCAACACACTACATACAACAACACTTTGCTAAGTGGTCCCTCATCAAGGTTTCTTACCTTTGGGTCTCATTTGGTCTTACTTAGAGTCAAGGTCAACTTACCTCATCAAGAGAAACTATCCTCTCTTTGGAAGTCACACCTACTCTACTACATACATTACTTGGTCTTACACTTTGGACATTGCAAGTACACCTCAGATTCATTTACATTCCATCCAACTCTTGGTCTTCCATACTTTTTTCCATTTTCATCTAGTCTCACACATCTTGGTCAATACCTAGTTCATGGTTGAAACCTGTCTTCAAAAATCTAGGAGAGAAACTAAAGAGGCTCAAGAGTCCGCAAACATGAGTTGTTATGAGTATGACAATGAGATCTTTTTCAATTTTGATAATACCACATTACCTGACATGGATACCTATAGAAACATTCCAAATGTTGAGAACATGGACACTATTAACAACAATGCTACACACAATGACAATGTGGACAACTTTTCAGTACATTCAACAGATGTGGAAGAATCCATTATGAATCCCCATTTCAATCGATTGGTTGAGGAAATAATGAGGAGGGATAGACAATACTTCTTACAAATGATGGCACAAAGTGGAGCCAAGATACCTCATGATTTTGACATGTCTCAAATAATGGAAAATCGACCTTTGCAACAACCTCACTCCAATATGGATCAAAGGAGACCTAATAGTGGAGGAAATAGAGGACCACACATGGTACCTGAATCACCATCAGCTTTGCTTCAAAAACCAGAGGTCCCACATACACATGGTCAAACATATGATACTCACCTTCGCAGACCATTATGGAAGTCTTATGGAGAAAAATATGCTCAATCACATATTAATGCTAAGGATCAACCACCAAAGCAATGTGATGTTCAAAGGCATGCTCAAAATTTGGACACAAGGAAACCTCATGTCAAATTTGGGGTCAACACAATGGAACATGACATGCCTGTAGAATATGGTATACATGCACAAAATAGATATGGTATTCCTCAACATGAATCTATACCAAGTGGTCCATATACACAGCATCATTATAGACCTCCTCCATATGAACATGTGTATGATCAATACCATCCATATATGCAACATGCTCCTCCTCCAATGGGTACCTCAAACATAGGATATGGTCCAAGAAGTCGATCTCCACCTAAGAGCAATTTGGAGCAACAAATCAGGGACTTACAAAAGAAAATGGAGGACATAAATACATCAAAGCCAACATACACAATGAGAGACATATGTCCTTATCCATTTGACAAGAGCATTCCAATGCCTCCTTTTCCTACACACTTTGTGACGCCTAAATTTGATAAGTATAGAGGAAAAGGGGATCCTAAGGCACACATAAGACAATTTTTCACAGCTTGCATTGAGGTAGCAGCAGAAGAGACATATTTGATGAGATTATTCCCACAAAGCCTAGGTGATCAAGCTATAGAATGGTTCTCCCAACTTCCACCTGGCATTAAGTCATGGGGTGACCTAGCAGAGGCATTTATTCAACATTTCTCCTACAACATAGAGACAGACATATCAGTCACTACTTTGTGCAACACCAAGCAAAAAGAGGGAGAATCTTTTGCATCATTTTTACAAAGATGGAGAAATCTAGCCAGCAGATGCTCTTGTGAAATTCCACAAAAACAAATGGTAGAAATGTTCACCCAGAATGTTAACAAAGACATTGGCTATGATCTAAGGAAAGCTTGTTTGTCCATCTTCAAGGACGTCATTGAAAAAGGCTTAGCGACAGAGAAGGTCCTAATTGAACAAGGAGTCATTAAGATATTCAAGGAAAACAAAGATGACTTTAAAAGAAAAGACAAGCCAAGATTTTGGAATAAAAACAAGAACACAGTCAATGATGGTGTTGTTGATGCCAACATAGTGCGACCCAAATTCATCTTTTCGGGATCAAGTTCTACAAACAATCAAGTGAATACTCAAACAACTTTTAGATCATGAAGGAAGTATACCCCATTGGGAGAACCACTTGAGTCAGTTTTCAAGAAGCTTGTGGCAAACAAGGTGATCACAGTTCCAGATTTTCCTCCATATGAACCAAAGGTCAAACCAAATTGGTGGAATGATGATGAGTATTGTGAATTTCATAAGAGAAAGGGTCATAAGACAGGAAATTGTCATCGACTGAAGAACATCATACATGATCTCATTGATAGAGGTGACATTGAGATTGAGGGACATTCATCCAATCAAGAACATGAGATGTTCAAGGAACCATTCCCAAAACATGACAAGGGAAAAGCTAAAGTCATAGAGGATCAAACCAACTATACCAGAGCATCTTACAATTATGATTCAACTATTAATCACATTTCAATGGACAATTGTGTCTCTACCATTATCATCAAGAACAAAGCATCTGAGAATTCTACTCAGAGACCCAGGATTGTCCTAAAAGGTGTTGGATCTTCTTCCGAACCTACCTCTGAATGTCATGTTACAACTCACCTAAGTAAATTCACTTTGCAAGGTGCTCCAACTAAAAACACTGCTTCTTCATCAACCAAACTTGAGTATGACCTTGTAGAACAGTTAGGGAAGACACCCGCGCTCATCTCCATTCTTGAACTATTATGCATATCTCCCGCACATAAAACCATTCTTGACAAAATCTTGAGAGATACTGCTGTTCCTACTGATCTAAACATGGACCAGTTTCAAGCCATGGTGGGATACCTTTCCATTCCACATTCACTTACTTTCACGGAAGCTAATGACGCCTCTATAAGTCAGCCGCATAATGCACCATTACACATTGAAGCCTTCATACACAAACATCGAATAAAACGAGTCCTGATAGATGGAGGAGCAGGTCTAAACATTTGCACATTAAGCACTATCACACAATTGGGATATTTTGATAAAGCTGTGAATTCTACAAACAAGATCACCATTAAGGCATATGATGATGAAGAGCGTTCATCCAAGGGTACAGTCATCTTACCTCTCAGAGTTGGGCCAGTTACAAAGGATGTGGTCTGTCAAGTCCTGGATTTAAATCTCACATATAATATATTGTTAGGACACCCTTGGATCCATGAAATGAGGGCAGTCCCATCCACATATCACCAATGCATTAAGTTTCCTCATAATGGAGTGGAAGTAACAGTTAACAGTGATCCTAATCCATTCATATATTGCAATAACCTAAAATCAAAGACTGAGACCATCATTCCTAGTAATCGGGAGGCTGTTCCTTTGTCGGCATACATTGATCCTGAGTCATTAAAACCTTCGACATCAAAACAAGGTGAGCTTAAAGGCAAGTTTCAGGACAAAGGCATGGGGGAATATACTTTCAATCAGACCATGTACTTAAGACAAGTCATGAGTTCCCCAAAAGAATATGGAAGACCACATCCTAACAAGCAAATCTCCATCATGATGCTCAAATGGGACCCTACTACCTTTCAAAGATGGGGTGAACTAGAAGAGGAAGATTTATACCAAATGCTTTTCAGAGACAATGAAGAAGAAACACAAGACCACATCAATCTACCATGTGAGAAATATGGCAAAGGCTTCAAAATTCTACAAAAATTTGGGTACGATGGAAAAAGCCCTCTGGGGTTACAAAAGGAAGGCATCATTGAACCTTTACAACCTGAATTGACTTTCAAGAAGGAACGCTCGAAAGGACTTGGTTTCTTAACTTCCAAGGTCCACACCCAAAGGACAGAAGAAGCCTTACAAATCAAAGCTGCCAAAATTCAATAAGAGAATCGCTATTCCACAGATTCCAACGAATGGGAATGGGGTTCCGACAAGTCTTCCAGTGACTACGAGCTCACCAAGACATTCAGAGAGCCAGGTGAACCCACAGAAGAGGAGGAGTTTTATAACAAATTTAGAGTTGGTCAAGAAACAACCCATGAGGAGTCTACACAGTCCTTGTCTCAAGGTTCTAGGTTGAAATCACATAGGATGAGAACACCTGTTCCGGAATACGCTACTAGTGATTATAATTTGGATTCGCTCGTGATCGAGACTGATGAGGAGAGTGCCATTGATGACCTCGATAATTACCTTGACATACCCGAATATAACCACATCTTCACTCTTAGCCCCACTAACTTTGAAGACATTAACGACCTTCCCCTTGTTCACCACCAACTCATTTACTGGGATCATGAAGGACTTGCATAGTTGGATACATTCCAAAATGATGAAGCTTTTATTGACTATCTAGGCATACGAGATGATCTTCCCCTTGGAGATCATAAAGCAGGATACACCATAGAACTCAATAGCGTGGCATATTTTGGTGAGGGTGTCGGACCTTCCAGTTGTAAAAATGTGAAAATAAGAACAAATCAAGGGTCTTATGGCAAAGACCACACTGTGGTGTTGTCTGACCCCAAAAAAGTAAAAAGAAAGGACGTATCTGAGGGCGAAAACCTCTCTGAGGCGCCTGAAGATGGAAGGCTCGACATTCTCCCAGCATCATATGAGGAAAAATCATCCATGTTGGTAGAGGAGACTATCAAAACAAATATCGGTACAGATATCACAACTGCATCACATCCTGCACACAACACCTGTTAGCACAATTTACATTTGCATTATCATATTCATCTGCATTACTTACATTCACATTTGCATCATGCATACACATATAAAACATAAAAAAATAAAATATATATTGCATTGCATCATGTACATATTTGCATCCATATCATAAGAATCACATAAGAACATCTCATCACATAGGTCCACATGCATATAGATGCTGCAAAGATGAATCATCTCATATATATAATCAAAAGTGTCATGATACAATGATGTCAAAATCATATGGCTACAAAAGCACCCACAGGTGTCTACAATACAAAAATGGTACAAAACTAATACATAGGGAGCCCTCTAAGGCTATGATGAACTCCCTCCCTCGGAGCCGCCTAGCCTCGATGGAATCTGAGCCCCTGAAGGACCCACCCCAGGATCGTCCCACCTGTCCCCTCTATCTGGTGGTGGTGGAGGACCCATAACCCCACCACTCGATGCCTGTCTCCTCCGACTCCCTCCCGTAGCTGTCACTGTACGCGACGGTCTATGGAAGCTCCTTGCCCACTGATCTGTTGGCACTGCACCATAGTAGAGGTCTCTCCAGTAGGCTATCTCCTCTCCTGCCCGCAGGACATAAGCGTATCCTGCCCCTGTATCCTCGGCTGCCTGTCTCCCTGCCCTCAGTGCTGTCTCAGCCTCTGTGTAGCGCTGGATAGCCTGATCCCGCTCTCGCTCAGTATCCCTGAGCCTCGTCCTGAGCTGATCCCTCTCCCTCTCCAGCTCCTGGATCTCATCCGCCTGGCCCTGATAGATCTCCCTCAGATCTAGCAGCTCGACCTCCACCGGGTCATCCCCCTCTACCTTTGCCTGTGGCTCCCCCTGTATGGGTGCCTGCCCTTGTGCTTGTACCTGTACCTATACTGGTGCCTGTACTAGTACCTGTCTCTGTCTCTGTCCCTGTGCCTGTACCTGTTCAAGACCCTATGCTGCTGGTACCTGTAGCGGCAATCCACCATAACCCCTCACCACCCGAGCCTGCCTCTCCTCACCACCCTCCCTCCGAGCTGCCACCCTCCTCTCTCCAACTACTCCCCTCCTCCTCCGTCGGCCTCGGCCCCCATCACCTCCACCATCATCATCATCTCCCCCCCATCTCCCTCCAGCGCCTCTCCTGGATCTGTCAACCGTGGAAATGGATGCTCTGCCCAATAAGCTGTATACTCAGCATCCATGCCGATGTCCTTGATTTCTGGCCACATGTCCCAGGGTAGAGGTATCATCTCCACCAACTGTGTCACTGCCTGATCATACGACAACAATGGCCCAAATTTAGCCTGATCTCTAACTGTGCGGGCATACATGCCTCAGCCCCGGGGCATCCTCTGAATCTTGCGAAACTATCGGCCAATCCTGTCTACCAGCTGCCTCTCCAGCACATAGGGCATCTACCCAATCAAATACCTGCTCTGGAAGGTGTAGGGAAGCTCAACTGCATCATCCTCCCACTGCTCGCAGCCTAGATATGGTCGCCATATGACCTCATCAATGTCATCAATCACCCGCCGCCAATACTCTAGCCTGCCAATCCGTGACTGCGATGTGATCACTTCATACAAATGCACAAAGCTACGTCCATAACCTCTGCCCCTGAAGTGTATCAGTCGGGTAACCGGCAGATGCTCAGAAGCCCATACCTGTAGCAATGTAACTCCGCAGCCCAATCCTACTGATCCATGATAAACAAACTGATGAAGCTCATAATACAAGTGGGCCAACACACATGGTCCCCAGGCATATCTGGTATGCTATGTCACCAGTGTCTCCAGTGCTGCTCCCCAGCCCACAGCCAAACCCCATGTCGCCTTGTCCGGACACAGGAAACCACTGATAGCTCCTCCGATCACTGCCGACAATGCTAACCTGGTGGCTGTCATGGTGTCCCATGCCACGTGTCTTGCCCTCATCTCTAGTCCAGGGTCCTGGAATACTCATCTCAGGGCCTCTCTGTCACCATCTTGATCATATGGGATCAGCTCCCCATCGATTGGTATCCTCATAATCCTGTACACATCCTCTAGGGTGACTGTCATCTCACCCATCGGCAGATGAAACGTGCACTTCTCAGAGTGCCATCTCTTAGCTAATGCAGTTAGCAGTCCCATGTTTGCCCAAAACTCAGACACATATAGCACATGTCTCAAACCCATCTCCTCGATGGCAGCTCTGTCCTCGAGTGACAACTCAGGTCGCAACCTCTGCATCGATGGGAATCTCTCCCGTGACTCTAGCATCGGTAAATACTCCTGCAGTCAAACAACTCAATCATGTTAGTTATAGTGGCATTCACTGTTTATCACAAAATGCTACTCACTATCTAAATGCATATGGCTATCTATCCTAGTGACACTCACTGTTCATCACAAAGTGTTGCTATTTATCCTAGTGGTACTCACTATTCATCACAAAGTACTACGTGTGTGACACTCCCTGTTCATCACAAAGTGTTACTCACATTTGCACTCCCTGTTCATCACAAAGTGCTGCTCATATTTCAGTACTCCCTGTTCATCACAAAGTACTCTATCTTGGTACTCACTGTTCATCACAAAGTGCCTTGATCTGTCCTAGTCTTCCTAGAGGACCTGCTTGAGTGTATCCTCTCAGCTGCTTATCCAATCGACAGTGTATGTTCATCACAGAACTGCCGATTTGACCTAGAAGATGCAAATTCATACTTTTCAAACGCAAATGCGCTTACATGACATAAACGCGCTCAAAGACTGCATAGACGCACCTAAAAAACACAGATGCGCCTGCCTGACACAGACGTGCCTATGCTCTGCATAGACGTGCCTGGGAGACACAGACATGCCTTCTTGGCACAAATGTGCCTGTCCATCACAGACACGGCCACAATTGACGCAGACGCGGGTCCCGACATAGATGCGCCTGGCACAAACACAGACGCGCCTAGCGAACACAGACACTCCTGGAACCAACGCAGACGTGCCTGGATGTTTTTGACACTTTTTGGACCCTAGTCTAAGTGCATTTATTACACTATTCGACATGCATTAATGACAAAATTAAATGCGTCAAAGTACGAGGAGGTTTGGTGGTACTTACCGGCTCTCCTGCCTCTGCTGGCCTCTGAAATTGGTAAACGCGGTCGAATCTGTGAGTGAAGGCCATTGCTACTGACTGCTCCTGCTCTATTCTCGCTCTGCAATATGCTCTCGTGGATGTGTAGATGACAATGAGGATGTATTTTCCCCCGTGGTCTATCTTATAGACTACCCCTAGCCTTCGTTTCCCGAGTCAGTCTTCTTTATCCCGTGACTTTGTCACTTTATTCGGTCAGTCCGTTCTAGCCTTTCTTTCTTATCGAGAGATTGTCTGCAATCTTTCAGACATTTCCATCCAATCTCTCGAGGGGGCATATCATTCCCATTCTGGGGCAACTCTGTATCAGTTCATCTTATCTTCTTTGAAACAACGCGACAAGCCGCATTGTCTCAAAGAGGGGCAAAATGTAGACACCCAAAATTGTCTAGTCTAATTAAATAAATATTTTATTTATTTAATTATCTAAGCTTAATTCTTCTATTAATTAAATAAATCTTTATTTATTTAATTAATTCATTTATCCTCTTCTAGCCTTATTTCTCATTTAAATAAATACATTTATTTATTTAAATTATCCTTTTCCTAAATTAAATAAATATTCTTATTTATTTAATTATCCTACTTCTTCTATTAATTAAATAAGTCTTTATTTATTTAATTAATTCATTAGCCTTTTCTACCTATGACACATGTCATTCATCTCTTAATTCATACACTACCTACCCCTTTCATTATTTTATTATTTCTTTTACCTACCCTCTAATCATAGCCGACCTCCTTTTTACACCTCTCAATCTTATCCCTCCATTTCATATAGTGTCTTCTATATAAGGAGATGCTTCCTTCATTATCAAACACTAATGAGCTAACTACTTGATCAATTGATCAAGTTCATCTGTAGCTATTTTTGAGACTGATGAGGAGAGTGCCATCGATGACCTCGATAATTACCTTGACATATCCGAATATAACCACATCTACACTCTTAGCCCCGCTAACTTCGAAGACATTAACGGCCTTCCCCTTGTTCACCACCAACTCATTGACTGGGATCATGAAGGACCTGCACAGTTGGATACATTCCAAAATGATGAAGCTTTTATTGACTATCTAGGCATACGAGATGATCTTCCCCCTGGAGATCATAAAGCAGGATACACCATAGAACTCAATAGCGTGGCATATTTTGGTGAGGGTGTCGGACCTTCCAGTCGCAAAAATGTGAAAATAAGAACAAATCAAGGGTCTTATGGCGAAAACCACACTGTGGCATTGTCTGACCCCAAAAAAGTAAAAAGAAAGGACGTATCTGAGGGCGAAAACCTCTCTGAGGCGCCCGAAGATGGAAGGCTCGACATTCTCCCAGCATCATATGAGGAAAAATCATCCATGTTGGTAGAGGAGACTATCAAAACAAACATCGGTACAGATATCACAACTACATCACATCCTGCACACAACACCTGTTAGCACAATTTACATTTGCATTATCATATTCATTTGCATTACTTACATTCACATTTGCATCATGCATACACATATAAAACATAAAAAAAATATATATATTGCATTGCATCATGTACATATTTGCATCCATATCATAAGCATCACACAAGAACATCTCATCACATAGGTACACATGCATATAGATGCCGCAAAGATGAATCATTTGATATATATAATCAAAAGTGTCATGATACAATGATGTCAAAATCATATGGCTACAAAAGCACCTGCAGGTGTCTACAATACAAAAATGGTACAAAATTGATACATAGGGAGCCCTCTAAGGCTATGATGAACTCCCTCCCTCGGAGCTGCCTAGCCTCGGTGGAATCTGAGCCCCTGAAGGACCCACCCCAGGATTGTCCCGCCTGTCCCCTCTATCTGGTGGTGGTGGAGGACCCATAACCCCACCACTTGATGCCTGTCTCCTCCGGCTCCCTCCCGTAGCTGTCACTGTACGCGACGGTCTATGGAAGCTCCTCGCCCGCTGATCTGCTGGCACTGCACCATAGTAGAGGTCTCTCCAGTAGGCTATCTCCTCTCCTGCCCGCAAGACATAAGCGTATCTTGCCCCTGTATCCTCGGCTGCCTGTCTCCCTTCCCTCAGTGCTGTCTCAGCCTCTGTGTAGCGCTGGATAGCCTGATCCCGCTCTCACTCAGTATCCCTGAGCCTCATCCTGAGCTGATCCCTCTCCCTCTCCAGCTCCTGGATCTCATCTGCCTGGCCTTGACAGATCTCCCTCAGATCTAGCAGCTCGACCTCCACCAGGTCATCCCCCTCTGCCTCTACCTGTGGCTCCCCCTGTATGGGTGCATGCCCCTGTGCTTGTACCTATACCTGTACTGGTGCCTGTACTAGTACCTGTCTCTATCTCTGTCCCTGTGCCTGTACCTGTCCAGGACCCTATGCTGCTGGTACCTGTAGCGGCAATCCACCGCGACCCCTCACCACCCGAGCCTGCCTCTCCTCACCACCCTCCCTCCGAGCTGCCACCCTCCTCTCTCCAACTACTCCCCTCCTCCTCCGTCAGCCTCGACCCCCATCACCTCCACCATCATCATCATCTCCTCCCCCATCTCCCTCCAGCGCCTCTCCTGGATTTGTCAATCGTGGGAATGGATGCTCTGCCCAATAAGCTGTATACTCAGCATCCATGCCGACGTCCTTGATTTCTGGCCACATGTCCCATGGTAGAGGTATCATCTCCACCAACTGTGTCACTGCCTGATCATACGACAGCAATGGCCCAAATTGTGCCTGATCTCTAACTGTGCGGGCATACATGCCTCAGCCCCGGGGCATCCTCTGAATCCAGCCAAACTGTCAGCCAATCCTGTCTACCAGCTACCTCTCCAGCACATAGGGCATCTAGCCAATCAAATACCTACTCTGGAAGGTGTAGGGAAGCTCAACTGCATCATCCTCCCACTGCTCGCAGCCCAGATATGGTCGCCATATGACCTCATCAATGTCATCAATCACCCGCCGCCAATACTCTAGCCTGCCAATCCGTGACTGCGATGTGATCATATCATACAAATGCACAAAGCTACGTCCATAACCTTTTCCCCTGAAGTGTATCGGTTGGGTAACCGGCAGATGCTCATAAGCCCATACCTATAGCAATGTAACTCCGCAGCCCAATCCTACTGATCCATGATAAACAAACTGATGAAGCTCATAATACAAGTGGGCCAACACACATGGTCCCCAGGCATATCTGGTATGCTATGTCACCAGCGTCTCTAGTGCTCCTCCCCAGCCCACAACCAAACCCCATGTCGCCTTGTCCGGACATAGGAAACCACTGATAGCTCCTCCGATCACTGCCGGCAATGCTAACCTGGTGGCTGTCATGGTGTCCCATGCCACGTGTCCTGCCCTCATCTCTAGTCCAGGGTCCTGGAATACTCATCTCAGGGCCTCTCTGTCACCATCTTGATCGTATGGGATCAGCTCCCCATCGATTGGTATCCTCATAATCCTATACACATCCTCCAGGGTGACTGTCATCTCACCCATCGGTAGATGAAACGTGCACGTCTCAGAGTGCCATCTCTTAGCTAATGCAGTTAGCAGTCCCATGTTTGCCCAAAACTCAGGCACATATAGCACATGTCTCAAACCCATCTCCTCGATGGCAGCTCTGTCCTCGAGTGACAACTCAAGTCGCAACCTCTGCATCGACGAGAATCTCTCCCGTGACTCTAGCATCGTTAAATACTCCTGCAGTCAAACAACTCAATCATGTCAGTTATAGTGGCATTCACTGTTTATCACAAAATGCTACTCGCTATCTAAATGCATATGGCTATCTATCTTAGTGACACTCACTGTTCATCACAAAGTGTTGCTATTTATCCTAGTGGTACTCACTATTCATCACAAAGTACTACGTGTGTGACACTCCCTGTTCATCACAAAGTGTTACTCACATTTGCACTCCCTGTTCATCACAAAGTGCTGCTCATATTTCAGTACTCCTTGTTCATCACAAAGTACTCTATCTTGGTACTCACTGTTCATCACAAAGTGCCTTGATCTGTCCTAGTCTTCCTAGAGGACCTGCTTGAGTGTATCCTCTCAGCAGCTTATCCAATCGACAGTGTATGTTCATCACAGAACTGCCGATTTGACCTAGAAGATGCAAATTCATACTTTTCAAACGCAAATGCGCTTACATGACATAAACGTGCTCAAAGACTGCATAGACGCGCCTAAAAAACACAGATGTGCCTGCCTGACACAGACGTGCCTTCTTGGCACAAATGCGCCTGTCCATCACAGACGTGGCCACAATTGACGCAGACGCGGGTCCTGACATAGACGCGCCTGGCACAAACACAGACGCGCCTAGCGAACACAAACACTCCTGGAACCAACGCAGATGTGCCTGGACGTTTTTGACACTTTTTGGACCCTAGTCTAAGCGCATTTATTACCCTATTCGACATGCATTAATGACAAAATTAAATGCGTCAAAGTACGAGGAGGTTTGGTGGTACTTACCGGCTCTCCTGCCTCTGCTGGCCTCTGAAATTGGCGAATGCGGTCAAATCTGTGAGTGAAGGCCATCGCTGCTGACTGCTCCTGCTCTATTCTCGCTCTGCAATATGCTCTCGTGGATGTGTAGATGACAATGAGGATGTATTTTCCCCCGTGGTCTATCTTATAGACTACCCCTAGCCTTCGTTTCCCGAGTCAGTCTTCTTTATCCCGTGACTTTGTCACTTTATTCGGTCAGTCCATTCTAGCCTTTCTTTCTTATCGAGAGATTGTCTGCAATCTTTCAGACATTTCCATCCAATCTCTCGAGGGGGCATATCATTCCCATTCTGGGGCAACTCTGTATCAGTTCATCTTGTCTTCTTTGAAACAACGCGACAAGCCGCATTGTCTCAAAGAGGGGCAAAATGTAGACACCCAAAATTGTCTAGTCTAATTAAATAAATATTTTATTTATTTAATTATCTAAGCTTAATTCTTCTATTAATTAAATAAATCTTTATTTATTTAATTAATTCATTTATCCTCTTCTAGCCTTATTTCTCATTTAAATAAATACATTTATTTATTTAAATTATCCTTTTCCTATTTCTACCTATGACACATGTCATTCATCTCTTAATTCATACACTACCTACCCCTTTCATTATTTTATTATTTCTTTTACCTACCCTCTAATCATAGCCGACCTCCTTTTTACACCTCTCAATCTTATCCCTCCATTTCATATAGTGTCTTCTATATAAGGAGATGCTTCCTTCATTATCAAACCCTAATGAGCTAACTACTTGATCAATTGACTACACTACGATCCTACTTGCAACCACATTCCGTTCTTTGTTGAGCTCTTGTGCATATAAAATCTGAGAGCAAATATATCAAGAAAGATCAATGGAGATAGGAAGAATGGAGATCAAAACCCTATTGGACATGTGATGGTATAATCTTTGTGATTTCATGTGATTTGCATTGTCTTAGGTAATCTTCATATGTTATGGTGGATCTTTGTTGATTGTTAGGCTAGGGTTTTGTGGTTGGATTCATTTAGCCTTTCAATATTGTTATTATTGTTATCCATTTTCACCATATATAGGATGAATTAATTAAATATTGATTTAATTAATAGTTGAAAAAGGAAAAATGATTAATTAAATGTGAATTTAATTAATACTTGGATGGATGATAATTAAATAAATATAAAATTCATTTAATTGGGTAGACAAAAATAGGTGTCTACAATAATAAATAATTATTAAAAGGTAAGACTTAGTTTTTTAATAAATTCACCTTGGTGACTTGAGTGAGTTTATTATTCTAGTTTTATATTTTGAGTATTTAAGATAAGTTGTGTCATGTTTATTCTATTGTATGTTTATTTGGTTTCATCCTCCAAACCCTATATAAGGAGATGAAACTCGTTGTAATTGATATCTTGATATCTAATAGAAATTTGTCATATTATATTTCTTTTTAGATATACTATGGCCTATTCATTTTTAAAACATGGTATTAGAGAAAGAGGTCACATGAAAAGGATTTTTTTATTCATAGCATAGATTTTTTTAAAGAAAATTTGAAGGTTTTTGGTGAACAAAATTGTGTTTGGTATTTTGAGAGAAAATAGTTAATTTTTGTTGTATTTTGTGAGAAGCGAGAGTCGAGATATGATATGATGCCAGTCATAGATCATATGCACCTCCAAACAACACATGATTGAAGATCAAAATAGCTAAATGAAGAGAAATATGAAATGAGAGAAAAATAAAGACAAAGACAAGAATTTAGAGAAGACTCTCATCGAGCTATCACTGAACTAGTGAAGGTGAGATTATAGTGCTTATTATATAAAAAAATAATAGCATATAATTTCCAAGAGGTGCATTAAATCTCACTCCCCATAAAAGGTGGGAGGTTTAACCTACTTGGTAAATGCCAAAACATGTGGCATAACCTCCTTACCCAAAAACAAAAAAGGAGTTATAAAGGTGGCACACATAGCCAAAAGAGGGTGAGAAACTCAACTACCCCATAACCCACTTAGAAAATGACAAAATAGTGGCTATGTGAGGTGGCACAACAAGGAAAAATAGGTTGTATAGCTCAACTACCCATAAGTAGGTGGGATTTACACATGTAGTTAAAGTATTTCACCACTTGTCCTCATATTAACTACTCCTAATAACCTAAGAAAGTTTAAATAATATGTGTAGGAAAATAAATACCCCCTAACACAAAGAAAATAAAAAACCTACACTAACAAATTTTGCAAGGTCAACGAGGAATGTGATTTTATTTGAAAATCATAGGTTTTTATGTTAAACATTGTGTCATTTTCTAGTCTCCAATCTATGTTAAGTCACATTCCTTTCTTATATAATCATGTCAATGCTTTCATTTGAAAATTGTAACCATCTTCTACAAAATTGTAAGCATTTTTTTTTGTTTCGTTCTTCTACTTGAATAGTATCAAGGCCCATATACGGAGGTTGCACAAATTAAGCAACATAAATCACACTTGAAACTTTCAATTTAACGATAAAAAATTTGTGTTTAAAATTATCATTTCGTTATATATGTGAGGTGATCTTTACCCTCAACTAAAATTTATATTCATATAGGTACTCAACAATATTTTTATTTGTAAACCTACGATTAGGGTTTTACCAACCATAGTTAGGGTTTTGGATATCACAATAACTTGGTTTTCAAAAATCAAGACCAATTTATGAGTTAGTTTTTCAAGATGTTTAGGGTTTAAAATTTTGTAGGATTGTATCTATAGAAGAAGAAATTAATGGAATTGAATTGCATTCTAATGAATGGTTTGGGTATGATATCATTTTTATTGTAGTTGAAGTAAAGTATAACAAGGCTAATGAAGTCAAATTCAATGAAAGATGCATAATACATACATCTAAGGACTAGTTTTGCAATGAGTGTAGTAGCGAGGTTGACTCAAATAATTGTATTAAGTGTCCTTCTTGATGGACCTACTCTAAATGAACAACATAATGAAGATGAAATCGAAGAAGAGTATGGTAAAAATACAAAGATAATTCTTTTATTGGTCATGCAACAAATGTTGGTAATGTTGAGGGATTAAAGAATGTCCTCTTACTTAACATAGACAAATATGAAGTAGACTTGGAAGGATGGACAACCATTCTCTTTTCCTATGGGTATTGTGAAGTGAAATGCGTTGAGGTTCTTCTTAAAGCTAATGCTGACACACTTTATCACCATGTTAAAGATCCTCCATATTCATTGCAAAGAGAGTCTACAAATATTATTATGCTAAGATGAATGATGAATTGCCAATATTTTAAGAAGCTCACACTTGGGAAATAGGTGGGAAACTAGTGTGGACAAAGCTAAATTTGGATGATTGCCTAGTTATTTTAGGATTCTATGGATCTTGGGAGTCATACCATTACAAGAGTTATAAGATAACTTGATGGAACTCTATGTGTGTGTTGGTTCCCAAAACCACAGATTGGAAATCAAAAGGAACTTGCTAAGTTCCTCACTAATCCAATCGTCTGGCCAACGAACAGGAATGGTCAAAGACCAAATTCCTCTGCACTTCAGGCTCGACTAGACCTAGGCAAGTATACCTTAAACTCCAAAGCACAAAGATACTTATTTATAGTGAATTTAAACTTAATGCATAAGCTATCTACAGGCTTGGCAAACTAACCTGCAACTTTGCTATGTTGTGTACTTTTAATTGCTTAAATATAAAAAATAGAGTGTATTTGATTATATAAATGAATATTTGTAAGAGAATGTTGCTGGAACTTTAAGTAATTATGAAAGAACAATACTGATAAGAATAAGAAGTATGTTTCCCTAATGAGGACCTTATGCACACCAGAATTAATCACAAATACTAACAATAGACTAGTGCCTTATTTGACAATTAATGTGTTACTTAGTGGACAAATATTTTAATCAACTTTGGAGACAGTTTGAAAAACTCACAATATGTAAGACTATGAATGCAATCATTTCATTATGTGCTGCAAGAAAAACAAAAACAATTTTGTTTCCTATACAACATCATGTGATGGCACACTAAAACAAATCTAAATTAGATTTATCCAAAGGACTTGTATCATCAACATAATGTAACAGAGAATGATCTGAAGATAAAACAATAGATCTTATATATTAGTTTTGGAATAAAGATATGTACAAAGCTGCAAACTCACAAGGACTTGATGATGTTCTTGCTTGCACAAAAAATAACTTTTCATTCCTATAGATTTTCCTTAACACAATACTAGTAGTCCCAACACAAATGAAAGGACACACCCTTTCATTAGTATAAACTAAAAACTGACAAAAACCTAACTAATAAATCCCTAATTGCTATGACAACTAGAGACATTACAAAACATATTACAATGACACAAATTAACTTTTCCCATCCAGCCTTTGACCGCACTTCTGAATATGCCAAAGATATCCTTCATCTTTGTAGGTGCAAGCATTGTAGATGATATCTCTGACTTCCACTTCCAATGTAACAAAACTCTCAAGTTGTTCCCCTATTTCAATCATGTCCAAGGTATCCGCATGGGCGATGTTAAGGGCTGCACTAAGTAGTGATCTGCAATCAGAAATCCATTGGCTTTTATCCTTTATCATCCCTGTATCATCCACAACATTTGAGAATCCATGTTGGATAATCCCCTGACACTCCTCATATTCAATTTTTAATTCAATTGTAAATTTCTCATGAGTATCAATCAATTTATGGACCTTACTGACCACTTTGTCACTCTGTGTTTTATCTTGAAATAACACATTTAATCTATCATAAATTCTCTAGTGTGATACAATATTATCCATATTTTTCTGATAAATAGTCTTGAATTCCTCTAATACTTTATGCAAATTCTCATATCTTTTAGTGATCAATACACATGTTGCATCTGCTTTGATAGTTCACACCTATTTCTTTAACTTATTGTACTCCTGTAACAATTCATCATACGTCTTTTTTATCTTTGAACCATCTGTAATCTGTGGCACTGGATGACCACCTCTCTTTAATAATTCTTCATACAAAGATTGTATTTTTCCTTTTTTGCTATTTCCCTCTTCATTTGATCTTTGTTAAACTTTGAAAGATCTATCCCCATCTCTGTTGTGACCATGGGATCTATTTCTCCAACTTTTAATTTCATCATATGGCCAAAGGCCTTGTCAACATCTATAATCTTTGGCCTCTTATTCGGGGGATAGGGGGCCCATAAAAGCATAGCCTCATCATCTAGATCATATCTTGATCTAATAAAAATATCATGAACACCCTGAATGTCTAACTTAAAATCTTTCTTATCTAAATGCAACAAGCTATCAAAAATAAAAAGATGCACTAAGGTCCCAGCGTGGAAAAATAATAATTCCTGCCTCTACGAGGAGTTGTTCCCCTTTGAGGGGTCATGTTCTCTAACTCAAAATTAATTTTTGCCTTCAACTTTCTAAGCATTTCTGCCTCATTCTCTGGTGTCACATCTGACATTGTATCTCTTAATTTCTTTCCTTTAAAATGATACAAGAAAGACTTAAACTCCTTTGACTTAACAAATTCATCAACTGATACAAAAGATGTATGCTCTTCTAGCCTAGCATCCGAATCTACATTCAATGTTGCTAAAATTTTGTCTTAAGCATCTGGTTCATCTTCTTTTTCTGGTACTTGAAGCTTAGAAACTGTTTCATTCTCTCCAAAATCACTTTCCACATCCTGTTCTTCTTCTCTTTCTAGATCCCCAAGTGTTTGCTTCCTTTCTTCCAATCTTCTTCCGAAGTCAACAACAAAATTTGTAAGTTCTTATAACTCTTTGTTCTTGCACAGGTCCTCATAGTCATCAAACTCATGGAGATAATCTTCCAGGTTTTGTCCTTTTCTGCTCATGTGGATGTAATCTTCTGGGTCATAGTTCTTCCTTCGCGTGTGCATATACAGATTGAATTCATCCACTAGCTTCTTATTTATGGCTTCATTATCTCTAGTAGAGACTATTATGAAATCTCCAAATTGAAGAGTCCCGAGTAAGAAGGCTTGCTTGTGGGCACCCCCAAAGTGTTGTACATTAGAGACACTCAATTGTCTCACAATCTCCAAGTAAGAAATTCGGTCTGGAATAGGCTTCGGTAGCACATAGGGAGTACCTCCGAATCCAAAAACCCTAACAAATGTGAAATCTCTACAAGTATACCAATCTCCCCAATTATGGTTGACTCTGGTATCTTTGTATTCATGTGGCCTAAGAAATATTTTAATCACTTCTAATAATGACCCTTCACACGACACATTATAAACCCTGAACATTTTCTTAACAAAAAATTCCTCAAATCTCACATAGTGAGATTTATCATACCTCGAATCCCACAATGACACCCACAACTATACAGGCTGATCCTGTCCATGCTTTCCTTGAGGATTTACCCTTAAGCCATCTGGCCATAATCCTTTCAATTTTCCATAGAACAAAACAATATGCATCAATAGTGAATAATGCTTGAAGGACTTGTTAGGGTTATTCTAAAGATTCAGAAAACCCTCATGTAGTTTGTCGACCAAATAGGTTGCATAATCAAACTATCTTGGTTCATGCCTTTGAATGTTTTCTGTAAGAACCAATGGCCCCATCCATGCTACATTTGGAGCATCCATTCCTCCTACCTATTCGCAATCCATACATGTGTATTGTAAATACTATTTAAAAATATTTATATCATAGGGTGGACCATCTTCATCAGTTAGCTTCCCTTTCTCTGCCCTGTGGATGGCTAAGTTTCATCCTTGATAGGTTGTGTCCATGGTTATGTATTCTTCTTCCAATTCCTCAAATGATAGAGGCACCTCTGCTTCATAACTCAAATCAAACACTTTGTAGATTGTGACCATATTGAAGCGAATAAATGAATCACCATTGGAAAATTGGGTGCATCTCTTTGTAGCATTGTAGTTCTTAACCAAGGCTTTCAATAATTCAATATTTACGAATACATTCATAACTACAAGCTTACCTAGACTGGTAATCCACAGATTAGATATCGGCATCAGCTTCTATCTTTGTGAGTAATGGTAGAGGAACAAGTCATGCCCCATAACCCTAGTCCGGACATCACCAATTTCCTTATAATCATCCTTTAGTTGATCATGGATAGGCAAATTAACCTTAGACCTTTGGGACTTGGCTCCTGGTGAGTTCATCTGGTCAATTATGTCTTGATTCAATTTCCACTTCTGCATGCTTTCTCCACCTTTAGATTTCTTCAAGGCACTATCAAAAACTTCAATGACCTTCCTCTTTCCTTTAGAACTAGAACCCTTCATATTTGAATTTTTCAAGCCTTCTAAAATTCAATTCTCTACAGTTCAATTTCACTTCAATCTTTCTGTTCACTTCAATCTGTTATGCAAATTCCTTGTACAAACTCCCATATATATATATTTGATACATTAGAAGCATTTACTCAATTGCAATCCTGCTATGATCTACTTCATGCGAACACAGACCTACCTATTGTCTGCATTTAATAATGGTGAGCTGATCCGTTTAAAATTAGATTTTATAACGGCTAATCAACACAACTCCTCTCGATGATTTAGTCACTCAACACCACCCATATGGTACGTTTTTCTAATTTATACATGCAATGATGACATGGGTTTCTATCTTTCTGATTGGTGTAGGTTTCCTCCATCAATCCATTAGGCTTCGGTGTAGCTGTTTTTATTTCATTCCGGTAAACCTAACCTACCCCGATGAATCCTCCTTCTTGTTCATCATGTTTCAAAGCTTATCGAGTGTCAGGACAACCTATCTTATGTTTCTCTGATTACCTAATGAGATCGGGCTCCAGCTTGTCTATCTTTATGTTATTCTGGTCTATTGCCCTATGTTCCCTTGACGAGGTCTCCTTCCTAGAAACTACCTCAGCTTCTTCATCGGGTATCAGTGTAGAAGCAAATGTCTTCTTTCGATTAGCTGATATTATCCCAATAACTTCACCTTGTTACTTTCCTAGTCACTTCTTTCGGTGTAGGCTATCTCGATGAAACCTCATTTCCATCCGCCATGATATTCACTCTATCGAGTATCGGGGTAGCTATTTTTTATACTTTCTGATATCCCGATGAATTTAAAGTATCCACTCCGCATTCTCCTTCATCAGTGTAAGTTATATCGATAGCCTCATCCGCTATCGGCATAACACTTTTCTCATGCCTCCGGTAGTGAATGTTATGTCTATGAACCCTCCATTATGAACTTCTTTTTAGTTCTCCTTTGGAGTGGTCGGTCTAGGTTACACCGATAGATCCTTCCATTATTTTTACTAAGCGGTCTTGTCGGGGTAACTTGTGCTGATAACTCAAATTTGAAAATCATGCAAATTAAGCTCCTCTTCTTGAATGTTGATGCTTCCAATCTTCCATGGAGACTTCATTTGTGCTAATAAAATGTCAGATTCCATCACATAGGCCCAATCTCTATCATGTGCAAAAATGCTCTTATACGGATCCCAATACTATCATAATGAAACCTCTTCATGTAGTCCCCACTTAGTGCCAACCCTTAACCTGGCCAAGTGATACTTGTCCATTCAGGAAAAAGGTCACAGTTGGATTTTTCTGATGCTGCAACATAGCTCCTACATATACAACCTAGTAGTAAATTCTCTTATATGATAGAAATATACATAGAATGCATCATTAAATAGCATAAAAATATTTTGCAAAAATATGTGCTAATAGTGGCTCTTTCTGGGGATGTATGTTCCTTTTAGAGACATAACAAGATCTCAGCTATCTCTGGAAAGTAGACTAATAAAAAAAATTAACAAAAACAAAAAATAAAGGCTACACTACTAAAGTACAAAGATTCTCCCTGCTCCTTAAGAGAAGAAATGCTTGAGATACTATGCATGGACTAGAAACTCCTGAATTTCACCATCAGTTTTTTGCAAAAAGTATGAATTTTCTCCTCCTTTACCCATGATGATGTATGGTCCTAGCCAGAGTGCTTCAAACTTTCCATGCTTTCCCTTGTCCTGGTCCTTTGCATTACACTTGAGCACCCACTCTCCTTTTTTTAAAGTTCTATCACAATCTTTCTTCTCATGCAATTCCTTTACCATTTTCTGCATTTGTATATTTTATTCCTGAGCCTCTCTTATGTACTCATCCAATTCAGCCAAATGGACCAAACTATTTTCCATGAAATTAAATTCTTATAGATATATCTCTGAAACAAATGTATACACTAAGAGTAGGTCATTTAGAGGCAGCCTTGCTTCTTTTCCATAAACAAGATGATAAGGAGAAAACTCTATGGACTTCTTGATTGTTACCCTATCTGCCCATACTGCCAAATTCAACTTTGAGTCCCATGCCCTTTTTTTGTCACCTAACATCCTTTCAATGATCTTCAACAAATTTTTGTTACTAGATTCTGCTTGTCCATTCCCTTGGGAGTGATAAGGTGAGGAATATGACAGAGTGATTCCACAACTTTCACAAAAGTGAGAAAATTCTTTGGATCTAAAACACATCCCATTATCTACAACAATCTTGTGGGGCACCCCAAATCTTGTCAAAATATTCTCCAAAAGAAACTGTCACTACCTTACTTGTAGCCTGCCTTGTAGGAATTTCCTCTACCCATTTGGTAAAGTAGTCAGTGGCTACCAAAATCCATTTGTACCCTCCACTGGATTTATTTGTGATTTCACCTATGAAATCAATAACCCACATTTGAAAAGGTTCTTCAGTCTGCATGGGTCTAAGTGGAAGAGCTCCATTATATTTAAGCTTTCTTGAAATATTTTGGCAAGCTTCACATTTTCTAATATAAGTATGACAATCCATAAAGACTTGTGGCCAATAGTAATCAGCATTAAGTATTTTATGAGCAATAGTCTTTGCTGAAAAATGATCCCCACATACACCTTCAGGCAATTCCTTTAAAACGGACTGTTCTTGATGAACATCCAAATAAAATAAAAGGATACCATCCCTATTTTTCCAATATAAATCACCCTTAAGAAATACATACCTAGATGCTTGAAGCTTAAGTGTTATTTTCTGACTATCATTTACATCCTTTGGACACTTCATGTATTTTAAATAATAGATAATATTCTTATACCAAGGACACATTTCAATGCTTATTTGAGCCTCCTCTAACTCTACCTAATTTATCTATGCTGCCTCCAAATTTGATTCTGGCATCAATTTAGCCAAACCTTGACCTCTTACCAATTTATAAATCAAGATGTCAATGTTGAACTCCTGGATTTGATTGATCCATCTGCATCTTCTCCCAGTAGTTTCAGTCTGCCTGAAAATATCCTTGACTGCTGCATTAGGAACATAGGCAATGACATTAGCTTCCACTAAATATGGTCTAAAAGATTTTACAACCTTTACTAGGGCATATTCTTGCTTCTCATTTATATCTTAATTTAACTCAGAAGCTTGTATTGTTTTGCTAAAAAATACCACTGGTTGTTCATGACCTTTATTATTCTTTTGTAACATAACCACAACAATAGTATGAAATGAAGCAAAAGAAAATACTTGAAAAGGTTTAGAGAAATTAGGAGATTTAAGTACAGGTGCTTCCTTGATAACTCTCTTAATGTTCAAAAAAGCCTCAATTGCTTCATTAGTCCATTTTATCTCTGCACCCTTTTTCAACATCTTTGCAATAGGTTTTACAATTTCAGAAAAATTTGACACAAACCTTCTCACAAAATTAGTTTGTCCAAAGAATGTCTGAATAGCTTTGACTATTTTAGTAATCTAAATTCTATCAATGGCTGCAATTCTTTTAGGGTCAATCCTTACTCCATCTTTAGATACAATATTACCCTACCTTCAGTGACTCCAAAGTGACACTTTTTTGGATTCAGAGAAATACCATATTCTAGTGATCTGATAAAAATATTTTCTAGATCATTACAGTGGTCTTCTGCTTTCTTGGAGTATGTTGTCATATCATCCTGGTATATAGCTATAATGTAATCAATTATGCCTTCAAAGGCTACATCTATGACCCTTTGAAAAGTAGCTCCAACATTGGCAAGTCCAAATGACATCCTGGCA
This sequence comes from Cryptomeria japonica, assembly GCF_030272615.1. Taxonomy (NCBI): domain Eukaryota; kingdom Viridiplantae; phylum Streptophyta; class Pinopsida; order Cupressales; family Cupressaceae; genus Cryptomeria; species Cryptomeria japonica. The sequence goes on from NC_081409.1 coordinate 116,248,115, forward strand.
TACACATATGTGCCCCATGGTGTAGTGAAAGTTGTTTTGTATTTTTCTGATTCCTTGACCTTCACTTGATTGTAACCAGAGAACCCATCCATCATAGAGAGTATCTCATTCCATGTTACTTTCTGCAGAAAAGCTTCCATGTTAGACAGAGCATAATTAGCTTTTAAAGATGATATATTTAAGTTTCTAAAGTCTACACACAATCTAATATCACTGTTCTTCTTCCTAACAAGCACCGAGTTGGATACCCATGTGGAGTGCCTTATAGGCTCTATAATCCCTGCATTCCTCATCTTCATAAACTCTTCTTTCATTTTGGGAGCCAATGTGGGATTTATAGGCCTTTTCTTTTTCCTAAATGGTTTTGCATCTGGCTTTAGTGGGATTTCATGCTGGAACAAATCCTCTTTATATGCCTTAAGGTCATCATATGACCAAGCGAAAATATGTCTGTATTTTCTTAATAGATTGATCAATGTAATTTTGATTTTCGGTGTAAGCTTCTTCCCAATGTAGACCTCTCTAGGATTTTTTCACTTCCTAAGTTTATTTTCTCCTCTTCTTCACAACTTCTAGTGTTGGGCTTAAAATTTGTCATATCCTTATTGTTAAACATCCTCTCTAGTTCCACCAACCCCTTTTGGAATCATATTTGTTTTAAGTTGTAGAATGTCTTTTCCAAACAGAGACTCCTTACCATTCTCCTCTTCCATATATGTATTCCAATCCACGTGTTGGCCCTCATACTGATCTTCACAACATAAGAACTTCAAAAGATCCTTGTCATCATCAAATATCTGCCAGTTCTTTATGTTCATTTTTTTTATTATTTCTTGTACTATCCAACATAGAGTCCTTTAGAAATCAATATAGAAACTTGGCAATCAAAATCTATTTGATTCTTCTCAGTAACACTTAGGCCTTCACCAAATGTTCAAATCTTTTTTATTGGGTGTGTCATGTCCCATTTTCAATAAATTTATGTTTGTGTACCAAAATCCCATTTCCTATTTTTTTGTGAGCTAAGAAAGATGGAGCTCAACCTCATAGGTCATGATTTTTTATGTGAGAGGAATTTATTGTTTAATTTTCTATTTAAAAGTGATTGTCAAAATTAAGAAGTTTACCTTCTAAAAGTTTTTTTCCCCAAAAACCTCAACCATTTGTATTTTCTTTTTATGCCAAAGTTCATAATCTCTTTGGGTACCTCATAAAGGTCATCTCCAACTCCTAACTCCCAACTTAATATTTTTACTTTGCCATGGTTGAATTTATTGCCTTGCTTCTACCTAGGTACATGTTCCTTATCATTCTCAAACCCAAACTTTGCAATTTCCCTTATACATATTTTCAAAGTCAAACCTTCACTCATTTTGTTACCCAAGTATTACTTGTTGAGCATCATCAAACCCTGATACTTGATAAACTCCCTTCATATATCCCATAGGAGTCAGAGGTGTAGGCATAGCCTTAATCTAGTACAAGGTAGGAGTTATCCCTCAACTATCATTCCCAATACTTTCCACATTCTTATATCATTGTTGGTAAATAGATTTGTCACTATGATTGATTCTCCAAATCTAACCTTGTTCATCCCAAGAGCAATGATAACCATGCCAATAGTTGGAGAGATTGTAGTGAAACTACAATCTTCCTCTGCATTTGAGAGGGACATTTCCCTCGTGTGATGGGGGTTTTTGGGAATTTTGTGTACTTTATACCTGAAAGTACATAAAGGAGAAAACACAAAATTAAAGAAAAATAACTCATGAAAACCCAACATTAGACATACGAATACCATTTGAGATTCACAATGAATAACAATTACAAAGGGGGTTTAAGCACAAGATATATTTTGGATATTCTATGATGATGAAAGAAAGACAACAAACCTCAACATATGAAGAAATAAGCTGTACTAACACATATAATTCAAGATACCAAGAAATGATATATTTCATCAATTACATATAGTTTGGAATTGAAAATCAATGGATTCCACCAATACACAAAAGGATTATCAATTTAACATATGAGAAATTGATAATCATAACTCGTAAACATGTTCAAGACATACAAATCAAATGCATTATTTTTTATTCTTTTGAAAATATACAAGTCCAAAAGATTTGAGTACAAAATGTGAAAACCAAAAGTTCTCTATAATCTTCCCTCTGTAAGAGTCTCTCTTTAACCATAAAAAGAGATTTGTATTATAGGCTTCTTTTGATAACCACCTTATAACTACCAAAATGTGAAAACCAAAAGTTCTCTAGAATCTTCCCTCTGTAAGAGTCTCTCTTTAACCATAACAAGAGCTTTGTATTATAGGCTTCTTTTGATAACCACTTTCTAATTACCTTTTTGAAATACATTCATTTTTAAACTAATAAACCTTATTCAGTTAGGATTTTCTTAACTTTTATGAAAATAAGGCTCATTTCCTAACTTTAAGTTACAAATAAGTGACATAAGTCACTTTTACAAAAAGGTAACTTAAGATGTATTACATCTTGATAAAGAGATCAAATAATCTATCTTGATGAAGTGAGCATCGAGGCTTCTCCTGATTCAAGGATCATTTGTTCCCCAACAAATTAACCTTCAAGAGCATTTTTTTCCATTGTATTTAACAACCATCGTTTCCTTCCATGGAACTTGTCAATTTTACTGAATCTTTTTTTCTTCCCTTTAGCTAATTTCTAACTCTTCAGAATCTCTTTGTTAAAGTATAAAACTAGAACAAGTAGTAACTTTGCACATGCTTATGACCATCCCTGTTTCTTAGCTGGAGGTCAAATATATCTAGAGGTTCATCATCATTAATAACATAAAATTTAAGGTCCCCAACACTAATATTGACTATTGTAAGCTTGCCCCTTTTCAACAACTCCTTTCTCTGTGTGTTATTATGATCATACATTCAATAGAAAATTTGACTTTCAAGTGCACAATCCAATTATATTGGTAGGTATCTCTTCCTTCAACAAAACTATGATAATTTATAATGTCATTACCCATCTTCAAGAATGGTTGATTGAAATAATTGTACACATCATCTAAAGATGTCTTCATATATCGAGATTGTATGAAAAACACAACAAAGGCCAGACGTGAAACAATTTAATACAAACTTTTCAATAAAGGTAACAACTCCATTTAGATGATCTTACAAAGGAGTTTCACCAACATCGACCCATTACCATCTATGAATTTGCACCTTAATAAGAGAAAAAACCACACTGAATCTTTAAGTGTCACATTACTTTCATTGGTAAGGAGCCCATATGACTTGAATCTCCATTTTGTGCACATATTCATTGGTACTACCAACAAAATCATATTGAATAATTTCTGTCATTATGAGAGAATCCAATCCTCATCATCATTGCCATAGATATCCATTGTGTTTGATCTTATCCAATGTTGAATTCTATTAGGTCTTCTCTTCATTGCTGCACCAAAGAACCTCTGCAATATGGAATGCTAGGAATCAATATTGTTCAATTTCCTCGATATTAAAGTTAATGAACTTCTACACTTTTTCATCAAAATTCATGGGAGGAAGACACTTCATACTAATACCACATGTTCCACCGTCAACCAAGGACCAATCTTTGGATTGCCTATGCCAATTCCCTCAAGTTTTCCATAGCAAATAGAGTCACTCAACTCCTCCTCCTTTGGAAAAGAGATTCCTTTTTTTTTTTTGGCATCTTCAACTCTCTCTTCAATTGAATTGTGAAAATGCTTTGGTTTTCACTAGAGACCTTTGTTTCAACACATTATTTTTTATTTCAAATTTTTTATATGCATTGCTTGAACATTTCTAAAACCTTTCTGATAGATCCATTTTGTGCTAATGTTGCAACCATTGTGTTCTATGGGATGACTTAAATCACACACACTAAGCTTATACTTCTAGTTTTAAAAGTGTTAAATACTGAGAGTTGACTAACATCTTTAAGGTTTATTATGTTGCTTAATGTATGTTGTCACACTAAGAATACACTTCTAGAATTAAAAGTGATAAACACTTAGATTTGACTAACATCCTCTAGAATTAATATGTTGCTTAGTGTGTGTTGTTTAAGGCTGGCCCATTCCATGTGGTGACATATTCTTGAGACATTATGGTTAGCATTGTATCTGTTTGTTGAAGAATTTTGTCAAATAGTTTGTGTGCTATGTTTGTCTTTCCACTTTGTGCAAACATTGGATGACATCCTTTGATGAATTCTATCAAATAGTTGGTAATATTTGGCTATGCTTTGACATTTCCTATATAGTCTATCACAACATTTCAGCTATAATATACAACAAAAATATCCATCGATAACATCTTGATAAACTTCCACACAAAAATCCAAAGACTGTTATTTGAAGAAAAGATAGGGAGGACTTTGGTAGTCATGGTGGAACCAATTGTACTCTAATTGAAAGTTTCTAAAGCCTTTTAAATAAATTATTTTATGTATATCATGCAATCATTGCATGTTATAACACTAGGTAGAATGTATATCAACCAGAACACATTCAAGCATCAAAATAACAAAATCTTCACTCATTCTTTGATGGACCTCCAAAACATGTTCCAAAGACTCCACTTTGCAACAAAAGATAGGCAACTAACCACCCACCAAAAACACAAAGGAATGGTTTACTAAGTGGGGTTTTATCACCTTTCCATTCATGGAATAACACTTTAACTTTATCAGCAAAGGATAACTTTTTGTTGGAGTCTTTCCTAGAGGATAGCCACAAAATTCGGAGTAGCTTTAATAGTGGAGGTGAGGGGGTCCAATTCTATTGTAGGAGATTCTAAATGTTGCTTCCTCTTTTCTTTCTTTCAATATCCTCCTAAATAACATGAAGAGAGACAAAGTTTTTCATAGCCATTTCCTTTCTCAAGGTAGTCATCTCCTCAAATGTTTGTTTTATGGCCTCATGGTTTTCCTTCAAATCTTCAATGTCCTTCCTCTCATCTCTTATATTGATCTTAGTGTTGATATCTTTGAGTTTATCCTCCATGTTCTCCCAATGTTATAGTTTCCCCACCATGTTGTTAGCTACCATCCAAACCTTCTCATCTTTTCTTTTCATAGCCCAACTGTCAATACAAACCTCTTCCTCAACCACTACTTGCAACCTGTTGATCTTTTAATTGGCTACATTTAGTTGGAAAAGGAGTCAATGAATGATTGCATATTGTCTATTAAAGGCCTCACCCAAACTATCAACTTTATCTGCTAGAGTAGGGGAATTAATTTTAAGGGTAGAAACAATATGGATCAGGGAAGAGAGACCTATTGGTGCAGGAGCAACTAATTGGGTAAAACTCCCATTTTTGGGTTTTTCATGCTTATATGTTTGTAAATTCTTGCTGTAGGTTTTTTTTTTTTTTTTAGGTTGTTTTGAGTCACTTGTAGTGGTTTTGATCTCATTTTGGGCTTGTGAGATCAAATCTTGCATTTCAGGCCTTGAGTTGACAATTTTTGACAAAAATGTGGAAAAGTGCCAAAAAGGTCTCCTAATGGTCTCAAGAGAATTGAAACATGTTTTTTTAGTGTTTTTAAGCATGTCTAAATGGTTTAGGAAAGTTTCTAAGGCTAGGATGTCAAAAATGCCTTTGTGAGCAAGAAAAGTTGTCATTTTGCTTAAGAAAGTTGTCAAAAAGGTCATTTTCTTGAAAAGTGTAATTTAAAAAGTCTCTTGTCCATACATTGGTATGGAAACCAAATTGAGAAACTATATAAGGCCTATCCTTTCCTTTGGAAAGGTTGGTGATTGTATTTGCAAGAGTAATTCAATAGAAAACAAGTGTTTTTTGGCTTTTATGATTGTTTTTCTTCCTTTTTGAGGGGCAGTCCGTATTGTAGCTATACAATCCAAACTATACCTTCTTGGAAGTTGTAATATGGATGTAACAAAGCTTCCCATATAATTATTTCATCATTTTCTCTTTTGCAAAGTGTTTTTACAAAAATAATTGGAAACTAGGTACCTGCTGCCCTGCCAAGGGTTTGGGGTTGCAAAATGTGTCAACTTGGTTGATCCAGGTCTGGGATCCCTCCAATGGATTCTTCCAAGTTGATCCATGTGTATATAATTTACATATCTTTCTTTTTGTTCTAGAGAGATGTTGGGAATATGCAAATGAGTGATTACTAGGCAAGTGTTTGTTATTTGGCTAGTAACTTGAACAAAACTCATAGTTTGCACTCAAAAGTGATTTGAGTGAGCAGATGGATGTGACAAGAGCCTGGAGATTGGGAAAATGGCATTTAATATCTTCCTAGATGACTTATTTAACTTGGTCTTACTTCAATCTTTCTTTTTTTGTAACCAAATAGTGAGTTCACTGTTTTCATGAAATTGTAATTGGCAAAATGCCCATGGAATGCTTGTTGAGCAGAATCCAAGCCTTGCATCTTGAAGGAAATATAATAGGTGAATGGATAAATGTTTGAAGACCTCCTTTATGGTTTTATCCCATCTCCAAGTTCTTCATTTTTGCAGGTTATAAAGAAGACAAGTTGTTGACTGGTAAAAGGCAGTAAAAGCACAATGGTAGGGTCAAATCACTGTTTTCCTTCTTCTGTGCCAATTGTTTGGCAAAATGGCCGGTGGAAGTGACTTGAAAAGGGAACTCCAAGGTGTGGTAGACCCTCTTGAATATTATTAGGCCTTGGTTCATCCAAGAGAATGCAAATCAAACAAAGCAAGTACCAAACCCTCAGTAAACCCTCCTTTTGGACCTTAAAATATGGACAGTTGTCAAACACACCCCATGGAACTCAAAACCACAAAAATATTTGAGTATTCACTCCTAAAACAAAATTCCAAACAATTTTCATGGTTTAAATGCCCATTGTTGGGCTAGGCAAGGAAAAAGGAGCCAATTAGCCCTCCACGGGCTAGTAGCCCTGCTACATAACACACAAATTTTGGTAGTTTTTGGAAAAAACTAGAATCCGGTGGGAAAATGAAACTTGGAGGCTTATAAACCATACTGAAACATTCCAAGCAATCCACCAAGTGCAATTTGGGACTCCTAGGACAGTGAGCAGCCATTTTGGGGTAGGTGAGCCTCATGAAGGAATTTGAGCAAGTTAAAGGTCTTAACCCTCAAACAAGTTTTGAGCACCCAAAGGAGAGTAGAACTTTGCTACCCCAGTACTTCTTTGTGTAAAACCCCTAGCTCACTCTGAAAACCTAAGGAAGGAAGCCCCAAAAGCCAAGCACAAGCATTTGGAGTTGGGAGGCACAAGCTTTTGAGTAGTTCTGGAGCATGGGAGTAAGCCATCGCCAATAAGGGAGCTTGCTAGGTAAGAAAACCTTAAGTACTTGGCATCATGACAATCAGACAGGTTGAGCAAACATACACAATAGAGCCTATAAGTCTTTGGTAAAAAATTGATCCTTTTGAGCAAGAGAGCCTTGTGAGCACTTTCCTACCAAGCTCCCTATCACCTATAGGGGGTGTGAAGGGTATTTTCTCCATAGAAAAAACAAGAGACCAATCTGAACTTGTGGATGCAGAAGAATCATAATCCTCTTCCTCCTCAAAGTCCACTAAATCAATTTCCTTAGAAGGGGGACCAGGGGGATTTTTTTATTTGGCCACATGAAGAGGGTTGAAATGGATAAGGATTTGTTTAGTCTTAGATGAGGAGGCCATAGTGGGGTCAACCTTAGCAATAGGGGTTCCAGAAAGTTCCACCACAAGGTTAGAATTAGAAATGTGACCAAAGTAGATCAAAGAGATCCCACTAGATGGGGTCAAAGCTAGATGAAACTTATAAAATATCAAAACTAAATCTTGGTGAAGAGGGAGAGTATTCTTAGTGCTGTGACATTTTAACACATTACCCCATTGCAAATGGGGACCCACACTTTTTGCTTAGATTGGGTGCCTTAGTTAGGTGTTTTAGTTTGGTTTTAGCTTAGGAGTATTTTCTTTAGTTATTAACTTTTGCTAGTAAGGAAGAGGTGTGTAGGTTGAGGTAAAGTTGTAGGATGAGAATAATGATAAGTGATAGACAAAATTGAGATTTCCTTATGGATATCGACTCTCCACTCTTGAGAAAAAATTTAAAGGGTCAATTTTGAAGGAAATAATAATCTTCCTTATAAATCAAGGAAATAAAAATCTCCTTTGTGCGTTTCAATTTTCACCCTTAGGAGAGTGAAATTTTAAGGCAATGGAATGAAATACCCTATAAAACAAGAAAAATTTAACAAGCCCTGAACAAATTTGAGAATCTTCCTTAAAAAATAAGGAAAATTAAACCTTCTTTGTTTTGTGTGCTCCTAGTCTTAGAAATTCGAGGAGCGATTTTGAAAGGTTAAAAAACAAGGAAATTGGAATAATCTTCCTCAAAAACCAAGGAAGATAGAGATCCCTTATCAAGTGACTTTCCTTTAAAAAGAAAGGAATATTAAATTTTATTATCATATGTAGCTATGTATTGGTAGCAACCTTCCTCCAAAAATATGGAAATAAAAAATCTTCCTTCAAAAACAAGGAAGTTTTCAAACATGAGAGATCAAAACTTCCTTAAAGAACAAGGAAGATTATTTTTCTTAATCGATCTTCCCCCAAAAATAAGAAATATTATTTTCCTTAATTGATCTCTCTCAAAAAAATAAGGAAGATTATTTGTCATAATCCATCTTTCCCCAAAAAATAAAAACACAAGGAAATTTTAATTACCTTCTTCAGAAAAGTTAAATTGGCTTAATGAATCTCCCTTCTAAAACAAGGGTTGTACCTATTTCAGCTCCAAAATGGTATGCCCTTTATATGATATCATAGGACATCGCATGGGAGTACAAAATGCTAGGAGACCAACATTCTTGGGACCCATTGACGATGTGGAAGATGTTACCATTTTGCCTTTGATGGAAAAGCTTGCATGCATCTAACATTTTGCCGACTGATCTCACGGTTACAGGAACACGACTAAAATTTAAACATCATGACTCTCACGGTTATGGGAACGACGTCGGGTGTTGAAAAGGCCCACTTTATATATTTTTAAAATTTGATGCAAAACCAATAAAAAGAATCAATAACCTGATCATCTAAATTTTTTTCAGATTTATTTCATACGAGAGCTGCATGGGTGAGGGTGAGGCGAACGTTGCGACCAAAATGGAAATAATTCAAGAAAATATTGATCGTTCTGGTTGAATGTCCCTGGTTGAATCATAGAGCGAGGGAGATGCGCATCTAGTGGAGGTATATACATTGTATGGATATTTAGTTTTTTGGAGATCTCATTGGGGTTTTTGTGAAATCTATTTTTTGTATGTCCATTGTTCGTATCGTAGACTATGCAGGAGTTGTGAAAAAGGACACAGGGTTTATGGCTACGAAGGTGAGGGCAAAGTTGGTCACAAGAATAACGTGAGTTGTATGGGTTTATTGTTATCACCTGCTAACACGTGGGTTTTTCATGTGCAGGGAGGAGGGATTGTAGCGTAGAGGTGGGTTGGAGGGGTCAAGATTGGTGTGTAGGGTTTGGCGGCAGTGGTAAGTTCAAACCCCAACAGATAACACGATAGTTTTTTGTTTTTCCTACAAAAATGTTCTGACTAACCCTCATGTTTGTGAAAATAGTGATTTTTTTGTAGGCAGATTATCTACATCCACGCGTCATTCTAGATAATCTACCTAGAAAAACATCAGGAAGTTCAAACCCCAACAAATAACATGATAGTTTTTTTATGTCTGTAAGTTGAAACCCTAACACATAACACGATATTTTTTTGTTTTCTAACATTTACTGTGTTGATTGTGAATTTTATTTTTCATTTGCAGCATTCAAGTGGAGGTGTCAGGAAACCAAGCGTCGTTGTTTGTGTGGTGGTTGGGTGAAGAAGAGTATAAAGGTGTGTATATTTGCCTAATCATATGTGCCATTTTTCCATAGTGGACCATAGCTAAACTGACTCCAAAATGACACATCAATAACACAAAAAGTCAATAGCATGAAAATTTTCAAAAATTTTAGATCATTGATCATGATCAACATATTCAGTTGTACCTTTGATTTTTCAAAAAATTTCAGAAAAGTCAATAACATGAGTTTTATAAGCCCTTTTTGGAGACCGTTTAGTCGCGTCTTGAGCAGAGTTGTGAAAGATGAAATACCAATTTTCTTTATTTTCTGTATGTAAAAATTCAAATTGTTTTAAATTTGTTGAAAGGTTGCATGATAGGGCCCAATATGTTAAGAGTTAGAAAATACATTGGGTTGCTTACTTTCTATAACTGCGAAATTGTTGCAGTGCCTCACTTTTTTTAGTGTTCCGTTTCTGTAGTCAACCAACTATGCATATGCCTATGTGTATATGTGTGTCTATGTCTATCATTCTCTCTCTATATATATCATGCACACACACATAAACATACATATATACACATTATAATTGTATTACGTTTTAAGTGCTTATACAAAACACATTTGTACGCCTTCTTCATCACAGTTCTGGCACTATGGCAAATTGACACATAATTTTGGTCATATACATTACTTAGTGCTAGTTTACATTGAATGTTAAACTGCAATTTCATATCTAAACATGTAGGTTCATTCTATGTATTTTGAAATGCATTTACTACCCAATGTAGACTACCACTAATACTAGTTATCCATGCAGGTTGTTGATTTCCAAGGACGATTGAGAAGTCCACCGCAACGTCCAGAAATTTCCAGGTTTTTGCTCCCTCTACCTTCTTAATATTAGTTGCACTGTAATGTCTCCTTATTAATAATGTTTAGGGATTGTCTAATTTATTATTAGAGGATTTTTTATATATATATTGATGCATACTAATCTTTTATTTGATAGAAATGTTTGAATAAAAATTTGTTCTTTATCATGTAATATTAATGTCCTTAGTTTAATCAATTAGGTAATGAAGAAAATGATCAATGTACTTGTCTGTTTCCTTATAGTCTTTCTTGTAGATGTGCATCTTAGATAATAAGATATAATTCCCAGATTTGAGTGCAGTAGAAATTTAATTTATAGAAATTGACCTCATCAAGCCAACATGAATTATATAAACCCGATATCTTGATTCCTGTAGATGATGTGTGCAATGCAATTGCTGATCTGAATATATTATATTGATATGAATAAGAGAGTTTACGTTGGTCTGACTGTGTGTGTAAATCTAGATTAGCATTGTTCCTGAACAAAAGAGTACCATGTGTTTTTGACAGTCCATGACCGATTTCAAATGATATCTGGAGTGTTGTGTGAGATGAGTGGATATCGTATACACACTATCGCACTGATGGATCCCTCTCTAGTTGGCAATACTAACTCCTCATCTATCTATCCTTCCTATTGTCTATTTTTCTCCATTGATAAATTCATACCAGGGTATTAATAATATCTCGATAGCAACTAAGAGATGGAACCTTTAGAATAGATACTTCTTTTGAAAGAGACACGTCTTTCCAATAAGGAGTTGGTGCTCTTTATATACATTAATTATCGTCAAAGACTGACTTAATGATAATTTTTTCCTTTGTCTTTTAGAAGAAAGAGTGACCAACTTAATTGCTGCATAGTAGATTGTGATGAAATTGTTAGACACAATGCACCACTGATTCACCCCCCTCTTAGTGGTGCATTGTGTCTAACAATTGGTATCAGAGCATAGGTTCCCAGTTAGAAGAGAGTTCTCCAACTTGGGTAGATTTCGGCTCAAGGACACAATTGTTTATCTAGTGTCAATCTTTGCTCCTGTATTTGATGGTTCAAACTTTTCCATTTGGAGTTGCAGAATGGAAGTCTTCCTATCCTCTTTAGGGTTTTATGTATGGATGTCAGTAGTTGACAGTCTCCCTAGAAAGGTGAGTCTTCCTATCAGATCTGTAGAAGAAAGAAGAAACCAGTGCAATGAAGAAGCCATGAAGGCTATGTTTATGGTGAAAATGGAAACAACAATATTGAAATACTAAATGAATTCAACCACAAAACCCTATCCTAACAACAACAAAGATCCACCATAACATATGAAGATTAACTAAGACAATGCAAATCAAATGAAATCACAAAGATTATACCATCACATGTCCAATAGGGTTTGGATCTCCATTCTTCCTACCTCCATTGATCTTGCTTGAAATATTTTCTCTCCGATTTTATGTGTGCACAAGATCTCAACAAAGAACGGAAATGTGGTTGCAAGTAGGCTTGATAGCATGTGAAAATTTGAAAGCATAGTTTGGGTTGAATAGTTTATTAGAATGATTAGTTGATTGAATAGAATGATTAGGATTGTTGAATAGATTCATTAGGGTTGATAATGAAGGAAGCATCATCTTATATAGAAGACACTATAAGAAATGGAAGGATAAGATTGAGAGGTGTAAAAGATAAACGGTCGGCTAGGATTAGAGGGTAGGTAGAGGAAATAAGAAAATAATGAGAGGGTAGATAGTGTAGGAATTAAGAGATGAATGACATGTGTCATAGGTAGAAAAGGCTAATGAATTAATTAAATAAATAAAGATTTATTTAATTAATAGAAGTGGGATAATTAAATAAATAAAAGTATTTATTTAATTTAGAAAAAGGATAATTTAAATAAATAAAAGTATTTATTTAAGTGAGAAATAAGGCTAGAAGAGGATAAATGAATTAATTAAATAAATAAAGATTTATTTAATTCATAGAAGAATTAGGCTAAAATAATTAAATAAATAAATATCTATTTAATTAAATAGATATTTATTTATTTGATTATACAAAGCTGCCCCAAGATGGGAATGATTGCCCCCTCGAGAGATTGGATGAAAATGTTTGAAAAGATCACAGATAATCTCTCGATAAGAAAGAAAGGCGAGAAAGGACTGACAAGATAGGATAGGGTGAGAGAGTCACGGGATAAAGAAGACTGACTCAGGAGACTAGGGCTAGGGTAGTCTATAAGATAGACTACGAGGGAAAACATCCTCATTGTCATCCACACACCTAAGAGATCAGAGTGTAGAGAGAGCAGAGAGCAGTCAACAGTGATGGCTTTGGTGCATAGATTTGATCGCGTTCACCAATTTCAGAGGCCAGCAGATGCAGGAGAGCTGGTAAGTACCACAAAACCTCCTTGTACTTTGGTGCATTAATTGTTGTCATAAATGAATATTAGGTAGGTAATGAATACACTTTTGATATGTCAAGCGGGGGGTGAAAAAAAATGCTAAGGCGCGTCTACGTTGGTGCCAGGTGCGTTTGGGTAGGCTAGGCGCGTCTGTGTTGGTGTTAGACGTGTCTATGTAGTATGGGCACGTTTATGTCATGAAGGCGCATTTATATCTTCAAGGCAAAATTGACAGTTCTGTGATGAACATACATTGTCAATTGGATAAGTTGCTGAGGGGATGCACTCAAGCAGGTCCTCTAGGGAAGACTAGAATAGCAAATACGACTAGGATTGACAATTCTATGATAGAACATACGTTACCAATCAGGAAACTACTCAAGAGGATACACTCAAGCAGAGGCCCTAGGATAAGATAGATCGAGGCACTTTGTGATGAACAGGGAGTACCAGGATAAAAAGTAGTACTTTGTGATGAACAGGGAGTACCAGGATAAAAAGTAGTACTTTGTGATGAACAGGGAGTGCTAAAAAAGAGCAACACCTTTTGATGAACAGGGAATGCCACTAGGATAGAAAGTAGTACTTTGTGATGAAGAGGGAGTACTAAAAAAAAGCAGCATTTTGTGATGAACAGGGAATGCCACTAGGATAGAAAGTAGTACTTTATGATGAACAGGGAATACTAAAAAAAAGAAGCATTTTGTGATGAACAGGGAATGCCACTAGGATAGAAAGCAGTACTTTGTGATGAACAGGGAATGCCACTAGGATAGAAAGCAACACTTTTTTATGAATAGGGAGTACCACTAGGATTGACATAGTTGATTTGCTTGACTACACGAGGACCTACCTATGCTGGAGTCATGAGAGAGATTCCCATCAACTCAAAGTTTATGAGAAGAGCTGACATTTGAGGATAGAGCAGTGGTTGAGGCTATGGGCTTGCGACATATTCTATATGTGCCTGAGTTTTGGGTGAACATGGGATTGCTGATTGCTTTAGCTGAGAGATGGCACTCAAAGACATGCACATTTCATTTGCAGATGGGTGAGATGATAGTCACCTTAGAGGATGTATATAGGATACTGAGGATACTGATCAATGGGGAGCTAGTTCCTTACAATCAAGAGGGGGACATGGTACACTGAGATGAGTGTTTTAGGATCTAGGACTGGAGATGAGGGCAGGACATGTGGCTTGGGACACCATGACAGCGACAGGATTGGTGCTATCGGCGGTGCTGGAAGGAGTGATTAGTGGGTTCCTCTATCCAAACAGGGCAACACGAGGGTTGGTTGTGGGATGGGGGAGGAGTTTGGACACATTGGTGACTAAGCACACTAGGTTTGCATGGGGGTCATGTCTGCTAGCACACTTGTATTATGAGCTACATCAGTTTGTGTATCATGGATTAGTAGGATTGGGATGCAGAGTGACATTGTTGTAGGTATGGGTATATGAGCATCTGTCAGTTACACGTTCAATACACTTTAGAGGCAAGGGACATGGGCGCAACTATGTACATTTATATGATATGATTATGTCACAACCATGGATTGGGAGACTAGTGTATTGGCCTAGGGTTATCGATGAGATAGACAGTGTGATATGGAGGCCTTACTTAGACTATGAGGAGTGGGAGGATGATGCAGTGGAGCTACTATATGAATTTAGGAGAAAGTATTTGATAGGGAGGACACCATATGTGATTGAGAGGTAGTTGATAGATAGGGTATGAAGGCAGTTTGGTAGGATATAGTGGATGCCATGGGGTTCAGGGATGTATGCACAGACAGTGAGGAATTAGGTGCATTTGGGGCCATTGCTTTCTTATGATCAGGTTGTGACATAGATGGTAGAGATGGTTCACATGCCTTGGGATATATGGGAAAATGTAGAGGATGCAGGGATGGATGCAGAGTACACTACATATTGGGCAGAGCATCCATTTCCATGACTGATGGATCCAAGGGAGCCGATAGAGGGAGATGGTGGAGGTGACAGAGATGATGATGGAGATGTCAGAGGTAGAGGCCGATGGAGGAGGTAGGGCGCAGTAGTAGAGAGGAGAGTGGCTTCAAGGAGAGAGGGTGGAGAGGAGAGAGGCTTGGTAGGCTCACATAGTGAGGGGCAGAGGTGGATTTCCTTTATAGGTGCCAGCAGCACAGGTTCCCAGATAGGTACAGGGACAAGAGCAGAGATGGGGATAGGAGAAGCCACAGGGACAAGGTGAGGGGGGAGAGGAGGAGTACGAGTTACTATCCTTGAGGGAGATCTGGCAAGGATAGGCAGATGAGATCAAGGATTTGGAGAGGGAGAGAGCTAGGCTCAGGAGAGAGCTGAGGGATATTGAGCGGGAGAGGGATTAGGCTATTCAACTCTATATAGAGGTTGACACAACACTGAGGACAGGGAGGCAGGCAATAGAGGACATAGGGGTCGGATACACCTATGTTCTGTGGGTAGGGGAGGAGATAGGCTACTGGAGAGACCTATACTATGGAGCGGTGCCACCAGATCAGCGAGCTAGGAGCTTTCGCAGACCATCGCGGACTCTGATGACCATTGGAGGTAGAGACAAGAGACAGGCATCTAGCGGTGGGGTCATGGGTCCTCCACCACCATGAGATAGAGGGGGTAGGAGAGATGATCCTGGGTTGGGTCCTTCCAGGGCTTAGACTCCATCGAGGCCAACTGACTCCGAGGGAGGGAGTTCATCATAGCCTTAGAAGGATCCCTATGTATCAATTTTGTACCATTTTTGTATGATTATGTAGACACCTTCGGGTGATTTTGTAGCCATATGTATTTTGACATCATTGTATCGTGACACTTATGATTATATATATGAGATTATTCATCCTTGCAGAAGCTATATGCATGTGTACCTATGTGATGTATGTTTCTATGCGATGCTTATGATATGGATGCAAATATGTACATGATGAAATGCAATATTTTTGTTTTTTTCTGTTTTATATGTTTATGCAAATGCAAATGTGAATGTATGAAATGCAAATGAATGTTATAATGCAAATAACTATTTAAATGATGAGAATGTAAAATGTGCTAATATGTGTTGTGTGTAGGATGTGATGCAATTGTGATATCTATATGTATGTATGAAATGCTAACATGTGATAATGCAGGTGCAACTACATGAAATGCAAATATTTTTGGCATGTCATTATACTCAGTCATGTGATAGCAGGCTACACGGACTTAAGAAGGACAATGGAGGTCAATCAAGAAAGGGGGATGGAAGATAGAAGATATGAAAGTGAAAGAGCTTCTTGTGCATTATCATCATTGAGCTTTATTATGGCAAAAAGGTGATGACAATCCAGATATATGTTCGACCCAGAAAGTCATTGTACCCATTTGCATGGAGATAAGACAGTCGCAAACAAGGAATGCCCCAGTTCACACTACACTCATAGTGTCCTCATATCCTTAGATAAGTCATAGCATTACTAAGAGACAATCCATAAACAACAAAGAAAAAAATAGGTGACAATACCCATCCTTGCCTTTCTAGTCAAAGACATCCTAGAGATAGAATCTCTAGTCAGAGACATCCTGTAAAAGCTAAAAGACATGTCACCAAAAGATAAAATCAAAAGAAAACCAAGACTCGACACCAACATCCACTGTAGTCCTTAAGTTTAGTCTCTCTTATCACTTGTATAAGTTTTATTTTATTGTGGTCACAATGTTTACTTTCACAGAAGGATAGATAGCACTGAACCATAATATTGTCTGAGTCTGTTGAAAGATTTGATTTGTTGAAGCCCATCATTGCTGCTGTGTCTCATCTGAAGTAGACTAAATCCATGAAACTGATACTTTATTGTGGAGAAGATAGAACTTTATTGTGGTCTGGCAATGCAAATGTTGCTTTATTGTGGATTGTGTGCGGATAGACTGATGAAAATTGAAAGAAATTGTACTCCTCAAAATGTGTGATGCTCATAGTTCCACACCCATCACTAGCCGTAGGATTTGCCTTAGCCACAGATAGGAGCTGATTTATTATGGATGGAAAGGGGTGAAAAGGGAGGTTTATTAGGAATGGCTAACCAATCTTGGGTAGATCAATAACAAGCCATGATGGGAATGGGTAAGTTTATTATGGATGGAGAGGTTGTGAGTGTGTGCAAAGTGAAATGATGAAATGGAATCCTGAAGGAGGGAGGAGCAATGTCTCTATACATGGAGTTGGTGACCCGGTTTTCACCATGGTACTTTCCCAAGGTGCCACCGAAGTGGTTTTCACCATTGGACGAATTTATTTCCTTTACTCTATCTTTTTTTTTTTTTTTTTTGTATTTTTTAATTTTTGATTTTTTTTAATTTTTTAATTTTTTGATTTTTTTGTATTTTTGAATTGGGATATTTTGAAGAGCTATGTGTAAAACCTACGAAGGTGCATGCTGTTGATAGGATCCTCCAAATATTCACCCTCTGTGGTTGAGAGATGATATGCACTAGATCCATAGGTTGTCGTGATGATGTAAGGACCAAGCCAATTTGGTTCAAACTTGACTTTCATCTCTCTGTCTTGCTGATTTTTTGGATTTTCTCTGAGAACTATGTCACACACCTCAAATGTGTGAGGCTTTATCTTATGATTGTAACTGTATTGTTCCTTGACTGAATGATATGTAGCTTGTGTGACTGTCTTCCTTAATAAAGGAACTAAGATAGAATTACTAATGTGTGGACTATGTAGGACCATATGCGTGTCACCTAAAGAAGTTTGGGCATCCCTAACAACAAAGTCCTTCAATAAAGTTCCATTAAAGGTCCATGATGTATCACCAAAAGGGAAAGGATGTGTGAAACAAGTGGATGAGTTATGAAGGCTTGTGATTGTGAAAAGAAGTGAAAGTATAATGACATGATGGAGACTTAGGATCAACAAGTATTCATTTTTACTTGAAATTTTAGAACTTTTGCCCCCATTTATTTTGATATTAGGGGAGATCAACTCTTGTTCTTTTTCTTCCATAGGATTTTTATCCTTGACTTTGATTTTTGCATAGTCCAATAGATTTTGATTTTGATTTGGACTAAAGGACTTTTCTTTATTTTTGACTTTTAGATTTTTCTTTTCAAGGCTTGATTTTTGATCCTCGATAAGTAAGGGCTTTTGTGGTTCTTATTGATCCAAGTCTAGGAGAGGACTGGAAATGGAATGAGTGGATGATATGGTGAAGCTATGTGAGTTCTCGAGAGGTATGACAATACGCTCAATAGATTCTTTGCTAGAACCACTCTTAGGACTATTGATATCAAGAGCTTCTTGCACCACTAGAGGATATTTGCATTCAGACTTAGTAGCCACAATACTAGGTGGTTCGTACCCAATTCCTTGGCATTGCAATTTTTTAATAGATTGTTCCTATCGATTGACTGTCTTAGGAGATAGTGGGAGTTGATCAACATGAAAGCTATACTCACCACATCCAAGGTCTTTAATCTTGAACTTTTCTTTGATCTCTGCTTGTTTTGATGTAGAAGCTTTCAAGGATTCTGGATCCACATATGCTGAGGATGGAGTTGCTTCTCTATTAACTGGAATTGTTATTTCTGATCTAGGTCACAGATTGTTGCAATATATGAATGGTTTTGTATCATCTTTGATGGTCACTTCAACTCCATTGTGTTGAAACTTGATACATCGATGATATGTTGAGGGAACAACTCTCATTTCATGAATCCATGGGCATCCCAACAGTATGTTGTATGTGAGATCTAGATCAAGGACTTGACAAACCACATCCTTCGTTACTGGCCCAACTTTGAGAGGTAAAGTGATTGTACCTTTGGATGAACACTCTTCGTCATCATATGCCTTGATGGTAATTTTGTTTGTAGCATTCGCTGATTTATCCAATATCCCAATTGTTTAAGAGTATTCAATGTAAATATATTAATACCAGCTCCTCCATCTATTAGGACTCATTTTATTCAATGTTTGTGTAGGAAGACTTCAATGTGTAAAGGTGCATTATGTGGTTGGCTCATGGAGGCGTCATCAGCTTCTATGAATGTAAGGGAGTGTGGAATGGAAAGGAATCCCACCATGACTTGAAACTGGTCCACGTTCAAATTAGTGGGGACGGAAGTGTCTCTCAAAGTTTTGTCAAGAATGTCCTTATGTGCAGGGGATATGCGTAAGAGCTCAAGGATGGAGATAAGCGCAGGTGTCTTCCCTAACTGTTCTACAAGGTCATACTCAGGTTTGGTTGATGAGGAAGTGGTGTTTTTAGTTGGAGCACCTTGCAAAGTGAATTTACCTCGATGAGTTGTAACATTACATTCAGAGGTAGGTTCAGAAGAAGATCCAATGCCTTTTAGGACAACCTTGGGTCTTTGGGTATAATTTTTAGGCGTTTTGTCCTTTATAATAATGGTAGAGACGTAATTGTCTATCAAAATATGATTGACAGTTGAATCATAGTTATAGGATGCTCTAGTATAGTTAGTTTGTTCATCTGTGGCTTTAGCTTTTCCCTTGTCATGCTTTGGGAATGGTTCCTTAAACATCTCATGTTTTTTATTGGATGAATGCCCTTCAATCTCAATGTCACCTCTATCAATAAGATCTTGTATGATGTTCTTTAACCGATGACAATTTTCTATTTTATGGTCTTTGCTCTTGTGATATTCACAGTATTCATCGTCATTCCACCAATTTGGTTTGACCTTTGTCTCATATAGAGGCATATCTGGAATTGTTATTATTTTGTTTGCCACTAGCTTCTTGAAAGATAACTCACATGGTTCTCCCAATGGGGTGTATTTCTTTCGTGGTTTTGAAGTTGTTTGAGTATTCACTTGATTGTTTGTAGAGCTTGATCCAAAAAAAATGATTTTGGGTCACACTGTATTAGCATCAACAACACCATCACTGACTGTGTTCTTGTTCTTGTTCCAAAATCTTGGCTTGTCTTTTCCTTTAAAATCCTCTTTGTTTTCTTTGAATATTTTAATTACTCCTTGTTCAATTAGGACCTTCTCTATTGCTAAGACTTTTTCAATGATGTCCTTGAAGGTGAAAAAACAAGCTTTTCTTAGATCATAACCAATATCTTTGTTAACATTCTGGCTGAACATCTCTACCATTTGTTTTTGTGGAATTTCACAAGAGCATCTACTGGCTAGATTTCTCCATCTTTGTAAAAATGATGAAAAAGATTCTCCATCCTTTTGTTTGGTGTTGCACAAAGTAGTGACTAATATGTCTGTCTTTATGTTGTATAAGAAATGTTGGATAAATGCCTCTGCTAAGTCACCCCATGACTTAATTCAAGGTGCAAGTTGGGAGAACCATCATAGCTTGATCACCTAAGCTTTGTGGGAATAATCTCATCAAATATGTCTCTTTTACTGCTACCTCAATGCAAGCTGTGAAAAATTGTCTTATATGTACCTTAGGATCTCCTTTGCCTCTGTACTTATCAAACTTAGGTGTCACAAAGTGTGTAGGAAATGGAGGCATTGGAATGCTTTTGTCAAATGGATAGGGACATATGTCTCTCATTGTGTAAGTTGGCTTTGGTGTATTTATGTCCTCCATTTTCTTTTGTAAGTCCTTAATTTGCTGCTCCAAATTGTTCTTAGGTGGAGATCAACTTCTTGGACCATATGCCATGCCCAAAACACCATATGGAGGAGGGGCATGTTGCATATATGGATGGTATTGATCATACACATGTTCATATGGAGGAGGTCTATAATGATGTTGCATATAAGGACCACTTGGTATAGAGTGATGATGAGGAATGGAATATCTATTTTGTCCATGTATACCATACTCTATAGGAATGTCATGAGTTTGTTCTAATGTGTTGCCCCCGAATTTGACATGGGGTTTCCTTGTGTCCAAATTTTGAGCATGCCTTTGGATATCCAATTGCTTTGGTGGTTGGTCCTTAGCATTGGTATGTGATTGAGTATATTTTTCTGCATAAGACTTCCATAATGGTCTTTGAAGGTGAGTATCATATACTTGACCATGTGTATGTGGGACCTTAGGTTTTTGAAACAAAGATGATGGTGATTCAAGCACCATATGTGGTCCTCTATTTCCTCCACTATGAGGCCTCCTTTGATCCATGTTGAGGTGAGGTTGTTGTAAAGGTTGATTTTCCACTATTTGAGACATGTAAAAATCATGAGGGATCTTGGCTCCACTTTGTGCCATCACTTGTAAGAAATATTGTCTATCTCTCCTCATTATTTCCTCAACCAATCGATTGAAACGGGGATCCATAATGGAGTCTTCCACTTCTACTAAATGTACAGAAAAGTTGTCCATATTGTCATTGTGTGTATCATTGTTGTTTGTAGTGTCCATGTTCTCAACATTTAGAATATTTCTATAGGCATCCATGTTAGGTAATGTGGTATGATCAAGACATCATTATCATACTCATAGGAAATCATGTTTGTGGACTCTTGAGCCTCTTTAGTTTCTCTCCTAGATTTTTGGGTATGTGTTTCAACCATGAACTAGGTCTTGACCAAGATGTGTGAGACTAGATGAAAATGGAAAGAGTATGGAAGACCAAGAGTTGGATGGATTGTAAATGAATCTGAGGTTTACTTGCAATGTCCAAAGTGTAAGACCAAGTATGTATGTAGTAGAGTAGGTGTGACTTCCAAAGAGATGATAGTTTCTCTTGATGAGGTAAGTTGACCTTGACTCTAAGTAAGACCAAATGAGACCCAAAGGTGATAGACCTTGATGACGGACCACTTAGAAAATTTTTGTTGTATGTAGTGTGTTGACAAAGCAAGATGAGGACAAGCAAGTGACCTTTTGACTCGGGTTTAGATAAATGTGAATGTAATGCAAGGTGTAAAGCAATGATGAACTTTGTGAGAGCCAAAGGTAGGTTGAATGCTAGATGAAACCCTAGAGAAATAACCTAGGAAGCTCAAGAATTATGAAACTAATTGCTCTTGTTTGTTGGACTGTAAATTTTTCCAATTTGTGAAGTTGTTTGTTGTGACCAAATCTGAATTTTTGACCATTTTTTCATGACAAGATGACACAATGTTGATGAGGACTCTATGTTTGTATGTGTTTGGACTCAAAATGACTCAAAGAAAGTGTGTTGTTTAATGTAAAAATGTTTTGTATACACTTGAAGACACAAAAGACACAATGTTTTGATGTTTGATCTTGAATGTTTGAATGTTTAAAATAAGACAAGCACAATTCTTATGGTTGGCCAGGACAATAGTTGTTGATCCCACATGGGGTTTCCCCTGAGGCTACGCTATTCAAAGCAGATACTTAGATGCTTTATCCCATTGGCTCCACCCTCGACACTCACTTCTCTGGGGCAGCCAAGCATCAGTCCCCACGAAAACTCCCCGTGGCCAACTTTGTATCTCTACTAAGAACCGTATGTGTGTGGGTCGCTCAAGAGGTCCAACCTCCTGACCCAATAACTAGAAGGATTTTGGCTTTCTAAAACAAAAAGGTGCCAGTAAGGGCATCCGCTCATGTGGCCATACATGCGGCACTTTCAGCTCTGTAAATACAGAAGGCTCCCAGCTGGTAGGGGTTATGCCCTACAAATGATCAAGTTAATTTGATCAAGTGGGTTTATGGGAAGACATAGTGTCAGTATGAACTAATCAACACACATTAACAATAGTTTTCACCATGGATATAGTTGTTTATAGTGGTTCGAAAGAGGTGGGTTTTCCTCGCTACCACTTGGGTTGTTATCTCCTCACTAGTAGTCCTAATGACCACATGGGGAGACAGGCCCTCTAAAGATTAAACAAAAAGAGCCTATTGCTCAAGACACAAAAGGCACTAGTTCAATTTTAGTGCACCAATTGAAGTGTTTGGTAGTCTATGAAAACAA
Source organism: Cryptomeria japonica (assembly GCF_030272615.1). Lineage (NCBI taxonomy): Eukaryota > Viridiplantae > Streptophyta > Pinopsida > Cupressales > Cupressaceae > Cryptomeria > Cryptomeria japonica. Next base: position 116,271,135 of record NC_081409.1, read on the forward strand.
GGCACACAATAAAGATAAAAAAACCCTTGCCAAAATTTTGCAACAAAATTTTGTTAGTAGTTTTGCAATAATACCCCTCCTGCAAGCACACAACTTAGGTAAATTTTAAATCCAAAAGACTTTGTGAAATAGGGGCCTTTGATAGGGCATTTTTTTTTATAGATTCAAAGATCTGATTTTCCATGAGTTATTTTGCATCATAAAAAACATACCACCTGTAAAATTTCAAGACATTTCCAGAAATGTAAGAAAATCCAAAAAATTTGCTAATTTGCTCCAAAAATTATTTTTTTATGAAAATCATAAAAAATTCATTGAAAATGCAAAATTGATCCAAAAAAACTAAATTTTTTACTAGACACTCCTAATAGCCTTCCAAACCTACATAAAACAATTCTTGAAAAAATTCCAAGTAGTTTGTGAGATATGAGCAAAATAATGCAAAACCCTAATTTTCAAAGATCAAATTTTTTAGGAATAATTTTGTATCAAATTTAAAATCACAAAGAATAGATCATGTGTATAATTCTGAGAGCTTTCCAAAAGTGTAACAAAATCCAAAAAATTCGCTAAGTTTCTCTCAAAATTATTTTTTTATGAAAATGCATAAACAATTCATAGAAATTTCACATATGATCCAAAAACTCTAATTTTTTAATCAGACTTTCTAATACTATTCTTGACCTGACAAAAAAATTTGATGTCAAAATTCAAACCAGTTTGTGAGATCTAATGAAAATAATGAAAATCCTAATTTTTAAAAATCCGATTTTTTAGGAAATATTTTGCATCAAAATTAAAATCACAAAGAACAGACCATGTGTATAAATCAAAGAGCTTTCCAAAAATATAAGAAAATCCGAAAACTTCGCTCATTTGCTCTCAAAATTAATATTTTATGGAAATTCATAAAAAAATCATAGAAAATTAAAATATACTCCAATAGATTTGAATTTTGGTTTGAGAGCTCTTCTAACTGTCTTCAACCTACCAAAACATTTGGTGCAAAATTTCCAAGCCGTTTGCGATATCGGATCAAATCTCTCCAAGATCTTGATTTTGTGTCCAAAACCCTAGCTGCACAAGGTTATTCTCCAAATTGTTTTACAAAATAGTAATATAGGGTTAGAAAAACCTATAAAAAATATAGATCTAACAAAAATCCATGTCCCACAGGGCGTGCCAAAATGTTTTTAGTGAAAATGGAAACAACAATATTGAAAAACTAAATGAATTCAACCACAAAACCCTAGCCTAACAACAACAAAGATCCACCATAACATATGAAGATTACCTAAGACAATGAAAATCAAATGAAATCACAAAGATTATACCATCACATGTACAATAGGTTTTGGATCTCCATTCTTCCTATCTCCATTGATCTTGCTTGATATATTTGCTCTCAAATTTTATGTGTGCACAAGAGCTCAACAAAGAACGGAAATGTGGTTGCAAGTAGGCTTGATAGCATGTGAAAATTCAAAAGCGTAGTTGGGGTTGAATAGCTGATTAGAATGACTAGTTGATTGTATAGAATGATTAGGATTGTTGAATAGATTCATTAGGGTTGATAATTAAGGAAACATCATCTTATATAGAAGACACTATAAGAAATTGAAGGATAAGATTGAGAGGTGTAAAAGATAAATGGTCGGCTAGGATTAGAGGGTAGGTAGAGGAAATAAGAAAATAATGAGAGGGTAGGTAGTGTAGGAATTAAGAGATGAATGACATGTGTCATAGGTAGAAAAGGCTAATAATTAATTAAATAAATAAAGATTTATTTAATTAATAGAAGAAGTAGGCTAAAATAATTAAATAAATAAAATACTTATTTAACTAGACATGACAATTTTAGTTGTCTATAGACTATATTCAGTGGACTCACTAGTCATGTCTCCTCACAGGTGGACAAATGCACAACAACAAAGAGCTTATGGGAAAGATTGAAGAGGCTCAATGGAAATGAGCCCAATACTGCAGAACCAGCATGTGAAAGAAATGTGAGAAATATATCTCATATTCATAAGGATGATGAAAATAGATTTGCTAGCAGCAACAACAGTGATGAAGAAGGAGCCCACCTCTTCATGGCTCAAGAATCAGAAGATGAAAGACACACTTCTGAAAATGATCATGCAGAACACTCCTACCGACAAGATGTGTTTGGGAGTGATAGTGAAGGCGAAGAAGAAGAAGAAGTTGAGGTTGATTTTGAAGGAGAGCCTGTAAATGCACTTGAAGAACTTAGTAGAGTTAGAAGAGAATGCAAGCTATTCAAGAATGCTTCTATAGTAGAGCAGAAATGGCTGACAAAATGGCTTAAAGATACTAACAAATACTTCTCAGAGTTGAAGTCTCAGGCAGAGAACACAAAGGTGTGCCGGTGTGAAGATCTAGCCTCTCAACTAGAGATAAAAGATTAAGAACATCAGAAGCTTCTTAGAGAAATAGAGGTCCTCCAAAATGACATTGAAAAATGTAAAGATGAGCTCAAGGTGAGAATTAGGATTGATGGTAGCAGTGATGCCTTGGACAAACTGTTGAAGAAGAAATGGCATGCCATGGACACTAAAGGACCAAGAAGTGGTGTCGGGGAATGCTCCACCAGCAAGAATGTTCCCCATAATGAAATTATGTTTATCTCCTCAAATGGAGAAAAAAAAGGCCAGAGCTTCCTAGGTAGAAATTCTCCTTGAAAGAAGGTTGACCTAACTACAATTGGTGAGGACTTGCAGATAAGAGTGAAGACCAGTGCTGAAAAAAGGAAGAATCATGCAGATCCCAAAGGTAAAGGGAAAGTGGGAGAAGATAGCTTCACCGAAAGTAGGAAGATAAGGAAGCAACAAAGAAGACCCTCTACCGGCAGAGGACAAATAAATGCTACCACCCACAGGGGGAAGCAAGTGTGGGAGAAGAAGAGATCAGATGGAAGAGTTGCACATAATGGACAACCAAGGATCCATTCACAAAGAAGAAGAAATGGAGATGCAAAACCGATAAGATTTCCTCATGCATCGCAAAATAAATTTGTAAGTCATATGCCATCATTTACTGGTTACTGCTTTGCATGTAATGCTTATGGCCATAGGATAGGAGAATGTAGAAAGAGATCTAGAAAGGATAATATAGGATCTCATAGACATCATGCAAATAAGCAACATGTATCTAGGAGTAGATACATGCATGTCCCCTCTCCTAGTTATGCAAAGATTATTTGTCATAATTGCAATGGATCTGGTCACAGAGAGTTTGAGTGTAGGAAAAGGAAGTTGCACTCACATGGAGGCCAGTAAAACAACTATAAAACAAAACATATGGAAGGAAAAGACCTGCATAGAACCAAAGGAGAAATGTCCCTATAGGAGAAAGAGGCCTACTAGTTCTGGTTGCTAGTCACAACAACATGACCAGAAGAAGATGGTCAAACAAGTATGTCAAGAGATTCCCCAATCATGAAGTTGGGATGGATGTTGTGTGCTACTATAGCGCTACTTCTCGCTATGATGGAGAATCAGGAAATGGAAAGACCCATCAGCAAAAGAAGGAAATACCTGCTCCCAATCCTGAAAATGGGAAGAAGGATGAGACCAACAAGGCATAGAGGAAGAAGACCATGGACTAGCACTATGCACCCACTGCACAAGTAATGTCTCCTAAGGCCTAAAGGAGATGTAGGACCTCAGGGGGAATAGTACATTGAACTTATCATTCACCCCCTCGGTGAAAATAAAAAGATAAGTGTGTGTAGAGGTTTCCTTGACTACACACCTACAGATGAATGTTGGATCACTACTGATGTGTATGTGCATGACAAGATAACAATTAGAATCAGATACATGGTGACAAAAGATGTCAGGAGTCACATGAAGGTGCTCCGGTAGTGATAATGGACCAATATAAGAAACTGGTATGTGTAGATTGTTACCGGTATGAATGCTAATAGGTACTTGTAGGTTATGTAAGACAATGAGGTTGGAGATCATTGCAATAGCCCCGGTAGCATGGAGTGAAGCTATGTCTCAGGTGGTGTTGATGAAGACCTGAATGAAATGAGTGGGTCCAGTTGCTGATCATGTAGGCTTGCATATCTTTGGGCTAATCGACTTATTTTATGGCATGATGATGTCATTGTATGGCATTGTGTGAATTCAGGATCATGCATAAGCTATGGTGGATACAATGGAACTGAAGAATCATCAGATGATCGTATATGCACAGCTCAACCAGTATATGGTGAAGTTTGGAGTCCCGATATTGGACCTGACCGATGATGAGAACCTGAGATGTGTAACTCAGGGGGAGTTTAAGTGCTCATAATGCAAAGCCGACATGCTTGAACTAATAAGGATACTGACTGCCCAAACTGCAAATGATGAAAATTTTAGTAGGAATACCCAGGAGAATTTCATTACAAGGGGTATCTACCTATCTTCTGGTTGGTTGTATTGGTAGTACAATTACATTTGATTCCTAAAAAAATTTGGATCAAACAAGAGGTGATGCAGGTTGACCGACAAGTGAGTAGTGTTCACTGACACATCCCTCAACATTTGAGTGTGTTAAACAAATGGTTTCAAGAGTTGCGTGCTCAATTAGTGTCAGTTGATGGTTGAGTCTCTCATCTCAAGAGCTGTGACTTGAGAAAATGTAACAATTTATAACAATTGGTATCAAAGAAGGAGAGACATCCAATAAAGTCAAAGGGGGAGAAATAATTCTGTCAGTACTTGGTAAATTCAAGGAGGAATAATCTCCTGACAATGCCCTTTGTCATTGTTGTCAAAGGGGGAGAAGAATGAAAATAGTATACTGCATACTACATGTGTGAGAATCCATGGATCATAGTAAGGGGGAGAAGGATTATGTAGTATGTTGGATACTAAAAGAGTTGACATCAATGCCAAAGGGGGAGATTGTTGGCATTGTGGTGTCATTGATGTCAACCGGTATGGGATGTCTATCGGCATGAGAGGTGTATGGGAAACATTGTTATGAAGGAGTACAAGATGTGATATCTTGGATATCACCTTGTCTTGCAGAAGACAGGCAAGGTAAGGCAAAGTGATCACTGGTGACACCGGTACACAAGTTAGTGCCTAACTTTTGTGTGGGTGAAATGATACTGGCACAATGTATCACCGGCAAGGAAATGATGTCAACTGATAAGTGTTGTGTTGACAGTCTATGGCAACCAAGGATGGGCAATCAGGAAGGACATGATGCTTGGATGGTGTTTGTGATGAAGAGGTGGAATGTTACTTGAATCACATCAACACTCGAGGAGAAGAATGAACAAGTATTATGCTGTAAGGTTGCAGGACAACATGACTCCCACCTGATGAAGATGCAGTCACCATATCAAGAGATGAATGACAATCAATGTTCCCACATCAGATCACATGTGCCTATTTGAATAAAAGCCACACAAATAGGAAAGTCAGATGAGAACACTACAGGATGTAGAAGGCAAGATGCCACTCCATCGGTAAGTGGAACTCATCTCCATTTATGCATGGTGTGCATCATGATTCTTTGAGATGAGAGAGATGAGGTAAAGGCATGTTGAAATGCCGGTACAGAAGGAATGTGATGTGTTTGTCATCTTGATGAACTGGTTGTGATATGATCTTAGCTGATCAAGGAAAAGGCAAGGTTGAGCAGATGCAAACATAGGAAGTGGCCTGACTGAAGATGGTGTGTGGTGAAGGTTAATGACATAGTGTCATCAAGAAGGTTTACCAGTATGTAAGTCCACTGGTATCTAAGTCCACCAATAATATGAGCAAGGTGTAGATGCAGATGTCTTCCCACCTTGTGGGAATGAGCATGCTCAAGAGAGACATGTCTGATGATCGGTCAAGGTGTTCCATCGACAGTTCAGAAGAGAGCGGACATGATGAGTTAACCAGTAGAATGTGAGATACCGGCAGGGTTTGTATATCGGAAAAGAAGAGAAACTGGTAGAAGTGTTTGGTCGGTGATCCTATCTGGACCAACATGAAGAGCCAAGCTGGAAGATGGTAGACATGGATGCCACTTGGAGTCAAGGTGGCGAACCTGCATTTGGATAAAGATGGAATGTACACCGATAGGGTAGTTGTAGGGTTGTTGACATTAATGGAAGGTACCAAAAATCATGAGACATGTTGCAGAAGTATTGTAGGGGTTTGTGGCTTGAGGTTTGAAGGACAACTATGAGCCAGCTAAGAGTGATTGAGGAGATCGAGGTGGATGAAGGAAACAACAAAACCAAATCTTGGTGTTTGACCAAGAGACCAACCAATAGGGTAAAAAGAAGACCGCCAGAGATGAAAGTCGTGATCTAGGAGGAACGTAAATGGTGGAGCTGTGTAGACTGATAGTCTGGAAGATCAGATCGGATAGGATCTGATTGGATTTGATTTTCCTCGAGGATGGTTAAGAAACCCTAATTTCCTAGAATTTGAATGACCCTTCGGCGAGAAAACCGATCTATAAATATGAAGGCAAAAGATATTGTTAAGGGCTATTGTTGCTGAAGAGAAGAAATATATTGTGCTATTGCGAAGTGACTAAGTGTTACTTCTGCACGTGAGAGAAAATCAGCCAAGTATTCAGATAGTATCTGATATAAGAGGGAGAGTGAAGAGCAGAACTGGTAGTGGTTATACTAGTAGAGCAAGAGGGAAGAGAGTTGCAGAGAAGGCAGACGGTGGACCGACAAAGTTTAGCACTGATAAAGTGCAGAGTAGCAAGGAGGAGATCCTACAGAGAAGAAGAGCATAAGAGGTGTACCGGTAGGGCTTACCAGTAGAGAAGTAGCAAGTGAAGAGAAACAAGAGAAGTGAATCGGTGTTGCAGAGAAGGTATCTTACTGACAGTGTAAGGTATATGAAATGGTTGCAAGATTCACTTGTAACAAGATAACTACTTTTGTATTTGAAGTTTACTTTAAGAACACTGAGTTGTAGCTCGGTGCAGGGGTTGTATCTCCTTTGGGTTGTAGCCCATAAAGTTAGGGGTTGGTGCTCCTTGAGTTGGTGCCCTAAACTTTGTAACAATGTTTTCATTGTGAGGTCGGATTGGAGCAATAGTCTCCAACAACATTGCTCACTAAGGTTTTTCCCATCTTGGGTTTTCCTTGTATATATTGGTGTTATGTGATGTTCCTTATGTGATTGCTCTTGTGTAGGTCTCCCCACTATTCAGTAAGTCTGCATAGAGTTAGATCTATTAACCGGTATTCTCATAGAGAATAGAAAAACAAAAAAGTTTGAGAACCACTGATTCACCCCCCTCTTAGTGGTGCATTGTGTCTAACAATTGATATCAGAGTGTAGGTTCCTAGATATAAGAGTGTTCTCCAACTTGGGTATATTCTGGCTCAAGGACACAATGGTTTGTCTAGTTTCAATCTCTGGTCTTGTATTTGATGGTTCAAACTAAAATCATTATTTTTGTTTTGTATGCTTCTTTATCAATCACTAACAAAGTCTAGTATTTGTATTATAATTTGGATGGGGACATCACATGCACCCTATTTGAGAAGATGCTTGATGGATCATAATCCATAATTCATTGCAAATACAACAAAATCATTCCTTATTGCTATTAATGATGATCTGAAGCAGAATGTCATGATTAGTTTATGGGTAAGCGCTTGTTGTGTTGTATATAACATAACCACGTGCGAGCCTCATATCACAATGTGTGAATAAATAGTTGTGTTGTCATTTTGACCTTAGTCTTGAATGAGCAATGTTATTGATGTGGATAGAGAAAAATATGTTGGTAATTGGAGGAATTGATTATATGTTCCATTGATGTTTTATCATTAATCGCAACACTGATTGTTTACCGATTTCTAGTAGGTTCCGGTAGAGCCGTTGGATTATGATATTGATCCGGTATGCTTTGGTTTGTGGATTTGGTTTGGATCTATTATTCATGCTATTTAGATGTGTATAATGATCAGTTACTTTGGGATTTGATGACCTAGGAGCTATCATTTGTTCTAGTAAACCTTTTGGTCACTCGTAAGTGTTCTACCGGTAGAGATTTGTTGAAGATCTTTTGATGCACTTGATAAGTGGTGTTGGCATGACTTCTAGATGGATATCAGGATGTTATTGGTTATCTTGTTTGTGTTCCTGTTGATCGGTGGTGTTGGATTTGGGTTCGAACCTAATGCTATCTTATTCGGCTAGGTTATGGACTAGTTTATGTAACGTGTTGGGGGATGATCCTGATGTGTTTTCAGTTGGATCTATTGATTGGATTATGTTGTTTTGTTCTTAGGCCAACTTGGTTGATCATTTGATTATGGGTTTTTGTTATGAATTTATTGTATTATCTTTTAGGTGGCCAACCTAATTGTTTAGGTCCCAAGCTGGTATAAATATGATGTAAGATCTCTTTGTAGATCATCGGTATATTCATGGGTTTTTGGGTTATGGGATTATCTATGTGCGAATAAGGTTGTAATCATATGCACAGGTTTTTATCGATCATAGGTGATTGAATTGGGTTGGTGAAAGAGGTTTAAGACATCTGGTCCTGAGCTTAACCGAAACTGTATTCAGGCATATGAGATGTTATTCTTGCAATAAACTCATCTTTTTGGATTGTAGTCTGGATTTATTTTGTAGTCAGTGAGTCTCCTTTTATGATGGGAACTGCACTCTATTTTTTTGGCCTTCCTGCATGTGTAGGCCCCTCTTTATGTAATCACATGCTTACTGCAGAAGTATTATCTGACCATGGGTAGGCTTCCCACCATGGTTTTTCCCTTTATTGGGTTTTCCACTTACAAATATTGGTGTTATCTTTTGCAGATGGTTGGTAAATGTTTTGTGGATTATATTTATGATTAGATGTTATATTTTCTATTCTGGTATTTGGTTTATGTATTTTGGTACTAAGGTTTTAATGCTTAAAGTTCTATAATCCGTTAACAACTGATTCATCCCCCTCTCCATTGTTCACTGATTATCTGAGCTGTCTAACAATTGGTATTAGAGCCTAGTCCTCTCCATGGAAGCTTACCTTCTTGAGGAAGATCCTATGGTATCTAATAGTTCAAGTTCATCAAGTTCATCTGTAGCTGTTTTCTGGAGAGAAATTCCTAGGTTCAATGGAACAAATTATAGAGTATGGAAGATTCAGATGGAGACTCATCTGAGATGTCTTGGCAAGGAGATTTGGGAGATCACTGAGAAATGATATATACCTCATAATCTAGCATCTAGCAATCCTCCTCTGGCAGGCTTGGGTAAAGACGTTGAAAATGATTGTAGAGCTAGAGAATCCCTTTTGTGTGCACTTTCTGATCAGCAAGTTGTGGGACTAACCGACAAATCAACTACAAAGGCTATATGGGATAAATTGGAGACTCTGAATGAAGGTGACCCTATTGTTAAAATTTCTAAACTTGATGGTTACCGGGTGAGATATAAGAACCTAAAGATGGAAGAAGATGAAAGGATTATTGCTTTTATGGAGAGAGTTAATGAAATTTTTCTGGGAATTCAATGTTGTAGTGGATCTTTGAGAGAAGATGAAATAGTTTCTAAAGTATTGAGAGCTTTGCCACTGGCTTATAAGATGAAGGCTTCTGCAATTAATGAGTTAAGAATAATGAAAAACACTTATGTTAATAGGGATACCTTGGTTGGGAAGTTATCTACTTTTGAACTTGAGGAATTTGATCCTTCTGTAGTTGCAAAATCTAAATCTGCTTTTCATGCATCTACATCATCTACCAACAAGAGTGATTGGAAAGCCTTATATGCTAAGGAAATGAAGGAAATGAAGAAAGAAGATGAAGAGTTTGAGAAACTTGAAGCCATATTTGCTAGAAGAGTACCTAAAGGTCCGACATGAGCTAAGTATGAAGGAAAATCACCTTTTAAATGTTTCACATGTAATAAGATAGGCCATTTTGCATCTAGATGTCTTGAAAGGAATTCAAGATTTGAGGAAAGAGTTAGAAGATCTTTTAAGCCTAACCATGATTATCAAAACAAGCATAAGTACCAAAGGAACAAAGACAAATCATGCTACTATTCAAATGAGGAAAGTGTGACTGATTCTGATGATGAACCAACACAAGATTCAACTAGTGGATCTAGCAATGGAAAGGAATGGATATTCTTGGCTATCAAAGAAGATAATCTGGTACCTGAAGAAAAGGCCCTTGCTACTAAAGTTGAAGACAAGGATGAATGGGTGATAGACAGTGTATGTTCACATCATATGATTAGAGATAAAAGGAAGTTTCCATCTTTGCAAGAATTTGATGACAGTCTGGTTAGATTTGGAGATGACAAAGCATGCATGATCAAGGGAAGAGGAACTATATCATTGGATGGTAAGCATGATAATGATAATATTTATTATGTTGAAGGTTTAAGACACAATATTTTGAGTGTAGGACAGTTGGTAGATAAGGGATTTCAGTTACAGTTCAAAGATGGAAAATGCAAGATTATCAACAGATCTAGATTGGAGATTGCAATTGGTACACAGACTAAAGGTAACATCTTTCATTTGAACTCCGGTGAGAAGAAATGTTTGATTGCACAAATTGATGAGATTTGGCTATGACATAAGAGGTTGTGTCATGTGAATTTTGATTGCATTGTAATGATCAGTTCTGCTAAGGCAGTTAGAGATATTGGTGTAGGAGCACCCAGTTGAGTCAAAACTCCATTTTTGGGTGTTTCATGCTTATATGTTTGTAAATTCTTGTGTTAGGTTGTTTTGTTGTTTTAGGTTGTTTTGAGTCATTTTTAGTGGTTTTGATCTCATTTTTGGCTTGAGAGATCACATCTTTCTTTTCAGTCCTTGAGTTGACAATTTTTGGCAAAAATGTGGAAAATTGCCAAAAAGGTCTCCTAATCTCCTCAAGAGCATTGAAACATGTTTGTTTGGTGTTTTTAAGCATGTCTAAGTTGTTTAGACAAGTTGATGAGGTTGGATTGTGGAAATTGCACCTTCGAGCAAGAAAAATTGTCATTTGGCTTAAGAAAGTTGTCAAAATTGTCTTTTTCTTGCATAATGAAGTTATTGAAGCCTCATGTCCGTACAAGGGATTGAAAACCAAATAGAGAAACTATATAAGGCCTCCATTTTCCTTGGAAAGGGTTGGTTTTTGTTTGAGCAAGTACTTCTTAATAAAAATATTGAACTTTTGGTGTATTTCACTCTTGCTTTGCTTCTTAGAGTAACAGTCTGTACTGTAGCATTGGTATCTATATTGTACCTTCTAGAAAGTGTTTATATTGGCCATTCAATGATTTCCAAGTGATTATTGTACTGGTTTACCTTGGAAATTGGTTTGTGTAAAATTATTTCATAACTGGGAATCTGCTGCCCTGCTAAGGGTTTGGAGTTGTAAGATGCATCAACTTAGTTGATCCAGGTTTGGGATCCCTCCTATGGATTCTACCAAGTTGATCCATGTGTATATAATGTATATTTATTTCTTTTTGTGCCAGAAGAATGGTTTTAAGATTCCATTGAGTGGATACTAGGCAAGTGTTTGTCATTTGGCTAGTAGTTTGAATAACACTCATAGTTTGAACTCAAAAATGATTTGAGTGAGCAAATGAATGTGACAAGAGCCTGGAGATTTGGCCAAGGATGTTGAGGATCCTCTTAGATGGCTATTTGACTCATTCTTATTTCAATCTTGTTCCTTTTTGCAACCAAACAGTGAGTTCATTGTTTTCTGATTTTGTAAATGACAAAATGCCCAAGGAATGCTTCTTGAAGCATAATCCAAGCCTTGCATCTTGAAGGCTATGTAATAGATGAATAGTGATATGATTGAAGACTTCTTCAAGGTATTTTTATTCTTTCCAAACACTCCTTTCTTGTAGGCCTCAAGGGAGATGTAATTGACTGGTAAAAGGTAGAATTAAAGACAGTGACAGTGGCTTTTTATTGTTTTCCCACTTGCTTGCCAAGTGTTTGGAAATATGACTGTAGGGAAATGTTTTCAGATGGTTCCTAGCATGGTGGAAGAGGTCCTAAGTCTTTGAAGAGGTATGGAAGGAGTAGTTGGAATTGTTTTCCAAGTTGCAAGCAAAAAAACCCTATCAAACCCTTAAAACATGCAACAAAATGTGGACAGTCCCAAAATTGCATAGATAGTGGGCTAAACCTCAAAAATATTTGAGAAAAAACTCCCTAAACACCATCCCCAACTTTCTTTGTGGTTAAAAATACCATCGTTGAGCAGAACAAACAAAAAAAGTGCCAATTAGGCCTCACGGGCTAGTAGCCCTTTTTAGCCCTGTTTTGCAAAAATCATCACAACTTTGGATTTAACCGTTGGATCTTTCTATAACTTGGAGGAAAGTTCTATAACTAGCATGTCTATAATTTGACTGAAGGGATTGTTCTGGTGATTAATATTTTGAGAGTTATTAATGACTGTTTATGACTATAATTTCATGACTGCATAACACACAACAAAATGACAGTTTTTGAAGAATGCTTGAACCCGATGGGAAAATGGAACTTGGAGGATTTTGAAACATAATGGAAACATTTCAAATATTCCACAAGTGTAATTAGAACCCACAGACAACGTGCAACCTCATTTGGGGGTAGTTGAGCCCTTTTAAGGAATTTGAGCAAATTGAGATTTATAGGTCTAAAACAAGTTTATGAGCATTCATGGTGAGTAACTCCTTGCTGCCCCTGCATTTCCATGTAGAAGACCCCTATTACACATTGAAACTGAAGGTTGAAGGCCCCAAGAGCCAAGCATGAGCAAGTGTGGATGGAAGGGTAAGCAATTTGAGTAATTTTAGAGCATGGGAGAAGCCATCACCAGTAAGGGAGTTTGCTAGGTAAGAAACCTTGAGCACTTGGCATCATGACCATAAGACAAATTGAACAATCATACACAACATCATCTAGAAGTCTTTGGTAACAAACTGATCCTTTTTTAGCAAACTAGCCTTGTGAGTGCTTACCTACCAAGCTCCCTATCATAGTGGTATCAGAGCCAACAAAAGATTCAGGAGGAAAGACACATTAGGCAACCATGGTGACCAATGCAGAATTGGCAAAGAAGGTTGAGGACCAAGAAGAGGAAAATAGAATTCTCAGAAAAATATTAGACCAAATAGCAACGAAACTAGCTGAGGTAGAATTCAAAACTGAAGAGGTCCATGATAAGGTTTGTGATAAGGGTAAAATGGTGGCCATAGAAGATGAGGTCCCCATACCTGACCGTGTCATTGAGAAAGAACCATTCTTGAAAGCCTTGAGAGCTATGAGTGGTAAGACCTTAGAAGGAGTGGCCCTTTTCAGTGGAAAGATGGATCCAGATGCTCTAATAGAGTGGATTGAAGGGTTAGAAAACCATTTTGAATGTGATGGAGTGACCGAAGCACAAAAGGTCAAGGTGGAAAAGTCAAGGCTAAGAGGGGCAGCCTTAACATGATGGAAATTCATCCAAGAGGAAAGGGTGAAAGAAGGTAAGCAACCACTAGCCACCTGGAAGGCAATGGTAGCCAAAATCAAAGAGACCTACCTTCCTGAAGACTATGAGATACAACTTCACAAGAAGAGACAAAACTTGAGACATAAAGACCTAGATGTCAGTAGCTACACTGAAGAGTTTCAGAAGCTGTGCATGAGATCCAGAGTAGTGGAGGATGAGAGTATCAAAGTGGCAAGGTACTTAAATGGATTAAGGTGGAACATCCAGGAAGAGATGAGCTTTTTATACCCACAAATCGTACACAAGTGCTACCAATTGGCACTTAAGGTGGAAGAGAAAGGTAGAAGAAAGCAAGAACAAAACAATATAGGCCGAGGTAGGGGAAGAGATGGTAGAGGCTACAGAGGTAGTTTTGGGGGAAGGAGCATAGATCAACGATCCCAGGGAGAATATAAACTTCTAGAGAAACGTGGGGATTCTTAGGGAAAACCCAACTATAGGGGTAGGGGGTCAAGCAACCCGAGTAGGGGTAGATCTAATGGACCAGGGAGAGGGTCCTATTTCTCAACCATGAAATGCTACAACTGCCAAAGTTACGCCACCTTGCCTATAGATGCCCAGAGAAGCCTAGTTCATCCTATGGAGGTGAAAAGAGGGTAAATTATGTTCAGGAAGATGGAGGTAATCCCAGAACTTCAGCATTAAACCACCTAGCTTCAAAAGATGGTGAGAGTTTAATGATTAAAAGAGTGTTGATGAAGAAGCCACAGAGTACAGAGGCCTCACAGAGAAGAGCATTGTTCAGGATTAAGTGTAAAATCATGGGAAAGGTGTGTAAGGTGATCATAGATTCAGGATCCACTGATAACATCATATCAGAAGAAGCAATCAGTAAGTTGAAACTACCTAGAATACAACACAAAGAACCATACAAGGTAACATGGCTAGACAAGGGGAAACATGTGTTGGTAAATGAGCAAGCCTGGGTAGATTTCCACATAGGTGGATATACTGATAGGATCCTGTGTGACATCCTTCCAATGGATGCTTGCCACCTATTGTTGGGTAGACCTTGGCAATTTGACCGAAAAGCACAACATGATGGGGAAAGAAACTCCTATTCCTTTCAAAAAGATGGAGTAAACTATCAGATTCAATCCCTCAATGAAGAAGAAGAGAGCAACAAAAAAGTGCCTAACATCTTGTTAGTCAATGAGAAAGAGTTCATAAAAACACTAGAAGAGGGTGAGGGAGTAGGATTTGCACTCATAGTGAAGCCTAAGGAGGAAAAGGTAGAAAAGAAAGTGGAGATACCATGTGAGTGCAACAAATCCTTGATAACTTCAAACAAATAATCAGTGATGGTACACCTACAACTTTACCACCTCATAGAGCCATTAGCCATAAAATTGACTTTATTCCTGGAGCCTCTTTGCCCAATAAGGCAGCCTACAAAATGACCCCTAAGCAAAACAAAGAGGTAGCAAGACAAATACAAGAACTCTTAGACCAAGGGCTGATTAGGAAAAGCATTAGTCCTTATGTAGTACCTATAGTGTTGGCACCTAAGAAGGGTGGTACATGGAGACTTTGTACAGATTCCAGGGCCATCGACAAGATCACCATCAGATACAGATTTCCCATACCCAGGATAGACAATTTGATGGTTTGTTTGGGGGGTGCACAGTTATTTAGCAAGATTGATTTGAAGAGTGGTTACCATCAGATAAGAATCAAAGAGGGGGATGAGTGGAAGACAACTTTCAAAACAAATGAGGGTCTCTATGAATGGCTAGTCATGCCTTTTGGACTCTCAAATGCTCCCAGCACATTCATGAGGCTCATGAATGAAGTTTTACATGATTTCATTGGAAAATTTGTTGTAGTGTATTTATGTGACATTCTTATTTTCAGCAAGACTAAGGAAGAACACTTACAACATTTAGCTATTGTTTTGAAACAGTTATCTGATGAACATCTAACCATAAATCTAGAAAAATGTGATTTCATGCAGTAGGAATTAGTCTATTTTGGCTTTGTTGTATCAGGAGGCAATCTGAAAATGGATCACTCAAAGGTTGCAGCAATAACCAGTTGGCCAACTCCTAAGACAGCCAGTGATGTCATAAGCTTCCATGGTTTGGCTCAGTTTTACAGGAAATTCATCAAGGGATTTAGTGAGATTTGTACTCCAATGTTGGACACCATCAAAGGGGGTGTCAAGGTAAAGTTTCAATGGACAAGTGCAGAAAATAAGGGGTTTGAATTATTGAAAACTAAAGTAGCTACTCAACCAGTGCTTATTTTACCTAGTTTTGACAAGCTTTTTACTATTGAATGTGATGCTAGCAATATTGCAGTAGGAGTTGTTTTAAGTCAAGAAAATAGACCAGTAGCATTTTTTAGTGAAAAGTTAAATGATGCAAAGAAAAAGTACTCATCCTATGATTTCGAAATTTATGCATTGGTACAAGCACTTAGGAAATGGAGACACTATCTTCTTCCTAAAGAGTTTGTTGTATATACAGATAATCAGGCACTCAGTTTCTTGAACTCACAGGATAAATTGAATCATAGGCATGTGAAATGGGTAGAATATTTACAAGCTTACACTTTTACTCTTAAGCATAAGAAGGGTCAGTTGAATAAAGTACCAGATTCTTTGAGTAGAAGGTTGTTAACTATTCATGAGATTCAAGTTCAGAGTATTGGTATTGATAGTTTCAGGGACATGTATCCTATTGATAATGATTTTGCAGAAGCTTACAAAGTTTGTAAAGATTTTGAGAATAACTTCCATGGTACCTATGTTGATTTTAGTTTGCAAGATGGTTTGTTATTCAGGGGTGGATAGTTGTGTGTTCCACAAGGTTCTATGAGAGATAACCTCATTCAAGAGAAGCACAATGGGTGCTTAAGTGGGCATTTTGGTCTCAATAAGACCTTAGAGCTGGTTCAAAGGTTCTATTATTGGCTTAAGATGCAGACAGACATCAGGAGGTATGTTGAGAAGTGCTTGGTATGCCAGAGAGAAAAAGGTAACTCCTCTAATGCTGGTTTATATCGGCCTCTTCCCATTCCACATAGGCCTTGGGATTGCATTAGCATGGATTTTGTAGTAGGATTACCTAGAACTCAATCATGATTTGATAGCATCTTTGTGGTAGTTGATAGATTCAGTAAGATGACTCACTTCATTCCTTGCAAAACAACACATGATGCAAGTCATATTGCTTACTTATTTTTCAAGGAAGTTGTTAGGATTCATGGTTTGCCTACTAGCATTGTATCAGATGGAGATGTTAAGTTTCTTAGTCATTTTTGGAAAACATTGTGGAAGAGATTGGGTACTAGTCTCTCTTTTGGTTCAGCTTATCATCCACAAACTGATGCCAAAAAGAAGCGGTGAACAGGTCTCTTGGAAACATGCTCAGGTGTTTGACAAAGGAATATGGATAGAGTTGGGATCAGCTCATTCCTCAAGCAGAATATGCCTACAATGACAGTGTTAATAGATCTACAGGTAAAAGTCCATTTGAAGTTGTTTATGGTATGCATCCAAGAGATATAATGGAGTTGAGGGATATCACTAACTTGCAGCAAAAGAGTGGGACATCAGATGACATGGCACACTCCATGAAGGAGGTTCATGAGCAAGTAAGGAAATCTCTCCAAGATACCTCTCAAAAGGTGAAGGCAAGAGTGGATGCTACAAAGAGAGATGTTCAGTTTTCCATAGTTGAATATGTGATGGTACATTTGAATAAGGCAAGGCTACAAAATGGAGTTCCAAGCAAGCTTCAGATGAGGAGTATAGGCCCTTGCAAGATCTTGGCTAAGTATGGGTCTAATGCTTATAAAGTTGATTTGCCTACTAATGTTTCTTTGTCCCCCATTTTTAATGTTGTAGATCTGATTGTTTTCAAAGGGAAACCACCTGAGGAGGTTCAAAGAGTTTCAAATGTTTCCCATTCCCTTTCTGATCTCTCTCTCCCTTCTCTTTCTTTTCCCCATGCTGAACAGGTTCTAGACTCCAGAGTTCTCAAAAAGACAAGGAATCACACCTACATGGAGCATCTCGTCAAGTGGAAGGATCAACCTATCTCAGAGGCCACTTGGATACCTAAAGCTAACTTTCTAAAAGTTGGTATTTCTTCTTCTTTTCTGCCCCAAGAAGTCACATGACTTCTTTGTTTTTGGGGGAGTATGGTGCAGAAGCACCTAGTTGAGTCAAAACTCCATTTTTGGGTATTTCATGCTTATATGCTTGTAAAGTCTTGTGTTAGGTTGTGTTTTGTTCTTTTAGGTTTTCTTGAGTCATTTGTAGTGGTTTTGATCTCATTTTTGGCTTGAGAGATCAAATCTTGCTTTTCAGTCCTTGAGTTGACAATTTTTGGCAAAAATGTGGAAAATTGCCAAAAAGGTCTCCTAATCTCCTCAAGAGCATTGAAACATGTTTTTTTGGTGTTTTTAAGCATGTCTAAGTTGTTTAGACAAGTTGATGAGGTTAGATTGTGGAAATTGCACCTTCGAGCAAGAAAAATTGTCATCTGGCTTAAGAAAGTTGTCAAAATTGTCTTTTTCTTGCATAATGAAGTTATTGAAGCCTCATGTCCGTACAAGGGCTTGAAAACCAATTGGAGAAAATATATAAGGCCTCCATTTTCCTTGGAAAGAGTTGGTTTTTGTTTGAGCAAGTACTTCTTAATAAAAATCATGAACTTTTGGTGTATTTCACTCTTACTTTGCTTCTTAGAGTAACAGTCCGTACTGTAGCATTGGTATCTATACTGTACCTTCTGGAAAGTGTTTATATTGGCCATTAAATGATTTCCAAGTGATTATTGTACTGGTTTACCTTGGAAATTGGTTTGTGTAAAATTATTTCATAACTGGGAATCTGCTGCCTTGCCAAGGGTTTGGAGTTGTAAGATGCATCAACTTAGTTGATCTAGGTTTGGGATCCCTCCTATGGATTCTATCAAGTTGATCCATGTGTATATAATGTATATTTATTTCTTTTTGTGTCAGAAGAATGGTTTTAAGATGCCATTGAGTGGATAATAGGCAAGTGTTTGTCATTTGGCTAGTAGTTTGAATAACACTCATAGTTTGAACTCAAAAATGATTTGAGTGAGCAAATGAATGTGACAAGAGCCTGGAGATTTGGCCAAGGATTTTGAGGATCCTCTTAGATGGCTATTTGACTCGTTCTTATTTCAATCTTGTTCCTTTTTGCAACCAAACAGTGAGTTCATTGTTTTCTGATTTTGTAAATGACAAAATGCCCAAGGAATGCTTCTTGAAGCATAATCCAAGCCTTGCATCTTGAAGGCTATGTAATAGATGAATAGTGATATGATTGAAGACTTGTTCAAGGTGTTTTTCTTCTTTCCAAACACTCCTTTCTTGCAGGCCTCAAGGGAGATGTAATTGACTGGTAAAAGGTAGAATTAAAGATGGTGATAGTGGCTTTTTATTGTTTTCCCGCTTGCTTGCCAAGTGTTTGGCAATATGACTGCAGGGAAATGTTTGTAGATGGTTCCTATCATGGAGGAAGAGGTCCTAAGTCTTTGAAGAGGTGTGGAAGGAGTAGTTGGAAGTGTTTTCCAAGTTGCAAGCAAAAAAACCCTATCAAACCCTTAAAACATGCCACAAAATGTGGGCAGTCCCAAAATTGCATAGATAGTGAGCTAAAACTCAAAAATATTTGAGAAAAAACTCCCTAAACACCATCCCCAACTTTCTTTGTGGTTAAAAATACCATCGTTGAGCAGAACAAACAAAAAACGTGCCAATTAGGCCTCACGGGCTAGTAGCCCTTTTTAGCCCTGTTTTGGAAAAATCATCACAACTTTGGATTCAACCGTTGGATCTTTCTATAACTTGGAGGAAAGTTATATAACTAGAATGTCTGCAATCTGACCAAAGTGATTGTTCTGGTGATTAATAGTTTGAGAATTATTAATGACTGTTCATGACTACATAACACACAACAAAATGACAGTTTTTGAAGAATGCTTGAACCCGATGGGAAATTGGAACTTGGAGGCTTTTGAAACATAATTGAAACATTTCAAATAGTCCACAAGTGTAATTGGATCCCATAGACATCATGCAACCTCTTTTGGGGGTAGTTGAGCCCTTTTAAGGAATTTGAGCAAATTGAGAGTTATAGGTCTAAAACAAGTTTATGAGCATTCATGGTGAGTAACTGCTTGTTGCCCCTGCATTTCCATGTGGAAGACCCCTAGTACACATTGAAACTGAAGGTTCAAGGCCCCAAGAGCCAAGCATGAGCAAGTGTGGATGGAAGGGTAAGCAATTTGAGTAATTTTGGAGCATGGGAGAAGCCATCACCAGTAAGGGAGTTTGCTATGTAAGAAAACCTTGAGCACTTGGCATCATGACGATAAGACAGATTGAACAATCATACACAACAACATCTACAAGTCTTTGGTAACAAACTGATCCTTTTTTTAGCAAACTAGCCTTGTGAGTGCTTACCTACCAAGCTCCCTATCAGATATACCTAAGATTGTGAAGCCCTATAATCTGGTATGTAAGGAATGTTAAATGGGAAAGCAAGTCAGAAATTATTTTAAGAGTATACAAGACAAATCTAATGATGTTATTGATCTTATTCATACTGATTTGTGTGGTCCTACTAGAATCAAGAGTTTTTAGGGTGATAGATATTTTATGCTAATCATTGATGACTATTCTATAATGATGTGGGTTACTTTTCTAAGGGAGAAATCTGAAGCATTCAAAAAGTTTAAAATATTTAAAGCTAAAGTTGAGACAGAGACAAGATTGAAGATTAAATGCTTAAGGTTTGATCAGGATGGAGAATTCACATCTGGTGAATTTAACAGTTATTGTGAAAATAATGGGATAAGGAGACAGTTATTTGTACCCCAGACATCTCAATAGAATTGAGTTGTGGAAAGGAAGAACAAAACTATCTTGGATGTGGCTAGAACTATGATGATGGAAGCTAATTTGGTTCATATCTATTGGAGAGAAGCTGTGAGCACAACGGTATACACATTCAACATAGTTCATATAAAAGGAGACACCTGTAAGATACCTTATGAGTTATGGTTTGGTTATACACCTACAGTTAAGTATTTCAAAAATTTTGGTAGTAAATGCTATATCAAAAGAGATAATTCCATTGGCAAGTTTGATCCTAGATGTGATGACGGGATATTTCTTGGTTATTATAATGAAAGAAAATAATATAGATGTTATAAAAAAAGATTGTAGAGAATTGTGGAGAGCACTAATGTCAAGGTGGATGAGTTGAACATAAGTCAAATCAGAAGTTATGAGAGAGAATTGACAGTGAAAATGATCACAACTGAACCGATAGAACCTACACCAGAACAACATGTCAAACCAATTACTCTGACATTATCAAAAAATTCAACAGTAACTGAAGATTAGAGCAGAGAAACAAAAAATCAAAAGACTCCTAAGTATGTTAGGTTAAATCATTCAGAAGATCAGATCATTGGAGACAAGAATAAAGAAGTGATGACAAGAAGAAGGTTGGCATCTGATGAGGTATGTTTAATTTCTTAAATTGAACTGACATCAGTAATTGAAGCATTAAAAGATGAATGTTGGACAAAACCTATGGAAGAGGAATTAGATTATATAGAAAATAATAATACATGGACTTTAGTTCCTCATCCTAAAATTAAGAATGTTATTGGGTCTAAATGGGTTTTAGGAATAAACTGAATGGAGATGGACAAGTTGCAAGGAATAAGACTAGATTGGTTTGCAAAGGATATTCTCAGAAGGAATGAATTGATTATGATGAGACTTTTGCTCTGGTAGATAGGATTGAAGTTGTGAGATTATTTCTTGCTTATGCTACCCATAAGAGCTACAATGTTTATCAGATGGATGTCAAGTGTGCATTTATGAATGGAGATCTTGAAGATGAATTTAATATTGAGCAGCCTGATGGATTTTCACTTTCAGATGACAAAAAATTGGTTTGCAAATTAAGGAAAGATTTATATGGATTGAAACAAGCCCCTAGATCTTGGTATGCAAGATTGGATAAATATCTTTTGAAGCTTGGTTTCACTAAAGGTAACGCTGACAGTAATTTATATTATAAGATCACTGGTGATGACATATTGATTGTTGAAGTCTTTGTAAATGATATCATTTTTGGAGGTGAGGATAAGCTATGTATGGAATTATTTGATAATATGAATAATGAATTTGAGATGTCTATGATTGGGGAGACAAAAAATTTCTTAGGTTTATAGATTACTCATAATGGTAAAGGTACTTTCATCTATCAAACTAAGCACGCTAGGGAGTTGTTGAAGAAATTTGGTACGGAAAATTCTAAATCGGTTGGTACTCCTATGGTTACAAGTGATAAATTGACTAAGATAGATGCATCAACACCGGTAAATACTACAAGGTACACGTCTATGATTGGATGTTTTCTATATCTTACTCAGACTAGACCAGATATAATGAATGCAGTTTGTATTGTATCAAGATATCAGAGTGATCCTAGAGAGAATCATGAGAGTGGGGTGAAAAGAATTTTCAGGTATTTGCAAGGAACAACTGAATATGGTTTGTGGTATCCTAAAAATGATGATTTTACACTATATGTGCATATACAGATGCAGATTGGGCTAGAGATGTTGATGACCGAAAGAGCACATTCGGTGGAGCTTTCTTTCTTGGAAAGAAACTTGTTTCATGGATCAACAAGAAGTAGTCATGTACCTCTTTATCTACTGTTGAAGCTAAGTATGTTGTTGCTGCTACTAACTGTACACAAGTTCTATGGATGAAGCAAATGTTGAAGGATATAAGGGTGGATTGTAATGAACTGGTAGTTATTCACTGTGATAACTTTGCTGCTATTGACATATCAAAAAGTTTCGTATTTTATTATAAGACAAAGAACATATCTATCAAGTACAAATTTTTGAAGGAGAAGGTGGAATAAAAATTCAAACTAGTTTATGTGAACACTAAACAACAAATTGTAGATATCTTCACTAAACCTTTGCCTAAGGAATCATTTGAGTACTTTAGAGATAGATTGGGGGTTTCTGCCCCTCTGGTAGAGACCTGAGTGATGCTGATTGGAATTAGTCCGGTATGCATTTACATAGATACTATTCATTCTAGATTGATATGTTGGTACTACTACTCAGGGGGAGTAGTCAACTATGTGGTTCAGTGGATTTATGATTTTTCTTTGATGTTCATGTAAGATTTTTGGCATTGATGTCAAAGGGGGAGAGATATATGTGAAAAACAAAGCTTAACATGGATATCATTTACATGGGGAGTTTGTTAACTTCATTTTAATATAATCTTATGTGAGATTGTTGGTTGTCTTTCTTTAGGGGAGACTTGTTTGGCGTTTCTTGAAACTTGGATGTTTTTCACATCTAGTGTCACCATCAATACCAAATGGGGAGATTGTTGGCAATTGGAGGAATTGATTATGTGTTGCATTGATGTTTTATCATTGATGGAAACATCAGCTGCTTTGGTTGTTTACCAGTTTCCAGTAGGTTCCGGTAGAGTGGTTGGATTATGATATTGACCTAGTATGATCTGGCATGCTTCAGTTTGTGGATTTGGTTTGGATCTCTCATTCATGCTATTAAAATGTGTATCGTGAACAGTTGGTTCGAGATTCAATGACTCAGGAGCTATCATTTGTTCTAGTAAGCATTTGGTCACCAATAAGGGTTCTACTGACAAAGATTTGTTGAAGATCTTTTGATGCATTTGATAAGTGGTGTTGGCGCGACTTCTAGATGGCTTTCAGGATGCTGTTGGTTATCTTTTTCATGTTCCTGTTGATTGACGGTGTTAGATTTGGGTCGGACCTAATGCTATCTTATTTGGCTAAGTTATGGACCGGTTTATGTAACGTGTTAGTTGATGATCCTGATGCATTTCTGGTTTGATCTATCGATTAGATTGTGTTGTTTTGATCTTAGGCCAACTTGGTTGATCATTGGATTGTGGGTTTATGTTATGAATTTATTGTATTAGCTTTGAGGTGGCTGACCTAATTATTTAGGTCTTGGGTTGGTATAAATATGATGTAAGATTTCTTTGTAGATCATGGGCATATTCATGGGTTTTTGGGTTATGGGATTATCTGTGTACAGATAAGGTTGTAATCATATGCAAAGGTTTTGGTCGCTCATAGGTGATCAAATTGGGTTGATGAAAGAGGTTTAAGACCTTTGGTACTATGTTTAACTAGAACAATATTCAGGCATAGGAGATGTTATTCTTGTAGTTCACTCTTCTTTCTGGATTATAGTCTGGATTTATTTTGTAGTCAGTGAGGCTCCTTTTGTGATGAGCAGTGTTCCCTAGGATGTTGGCATTCCTGCATGTGCAGACCCCTCTTTATGTAATCACATACTTAGTGAAAAAGTATTATTTGAGTGTGTGTAGGCTTCCCACCGTGGTTTTTACCTTTGCAAGGTTTTCCACGTACAAATCTTGGTGTTATCTTTTGCTGGTGGTTGGTAAATATTCTATAGATTATATTTGTGCTTAATTGTTGTATCTGCTATTCTGGTATTTGGTTTATGTATTCTGGTAATAAGGTTTTAATGCTTAAAGTTCTATAATCTGTTAACAACAAATTCACCCCACCCCCCCCCCCCCCCCCTCTTAGTTGTTCACCAGTTATCTTAGTTGTTTAACAAAATATAGACTTACTTCAACATTCTCAATAGAGTACCCATAAAATGCACATAATGCAAAGCCAAATAAACTAATTAAAACACACATGCATGTTATAAAATCTGCTCCATTGCACTTCTATTATCCAAGATCTTGTGTTTAAAAAATGATGCTCTCAAAAGCACATGCACAAGAATATATGGTGAATGAATATTTGAAATATGATGGATACAAAATAAAAAATGCTAGAATGCAAAGAGTAGGCTCCAATTCTAGATTGCCAAATTGCTAAATTGCCTATTAGGATTAATGAAGATGAAAGAATCCTCTTATGTAGAAGACCTTTTAGAAAATGGAGGGATAGGATTAAAAGGTGAAAATATAAATGGTCGGCTAGGATTAAAGGGTAGGTATAGAAAATAATAAAATAATAATAGGGTAGGTAGAAGAAATAATAAAAGAATGAAGAGGGTGGGTAGAGGAAAATTAAGAGATAAATGACATGCGTCATAGAGTGAAAAAGCAAATGAATTAATTAAATAAATTAAAAATTATTTAATTAACAAAAGAAGTGGGAGCAATTAAATAAATAAAATATTTATTTAATTTAGGGAAAAGATAATTTAAATAAGTAAAAATATTTATTCAAATGAGGAAAGGCTTAGAAGAGGATAAATGAATTAAATAAATTAAAATTTATTTAATTAATAGAAGACTTAGGATAAAAAATTAAATAAATAAAATATTATTTAATTAAACAAGACAATTTTAGGCATCTACAATTGGTAGTGCCTTTTGATATCAATTGGATGTTCATTCTTTTTTCAGATCAAAGATGTCATATGCATTCGGAAAAATGTTCAAACAAGCTCTTGATCTTGGTTTAGAAATGTCTGAACTAGATGACACACCAAGAATTGGCCGCATTGCCCGGTTGGTAGTGCCATATGATTGCTGCTTTCCTATAAGTGCAATAGTTTCAATCCATGATACAACCTATAGTTTTTCTTGATTTTGGACCATCCTTTAATGCTTCTAATTGGGAGGTCCAATTTGTATACTCAGGAGGGAGTTGGGCCTTCAAATTTGAAGCAGGCTCTAGTTGGGCCTTTGATTTTTAAGCCATCGATAGGTGGTCTTCAAAGTGACTGCATGACCATATTGGTAATCATATCTCTTCTTTGTATTAAATTTTTTTTCCACCTGTGTATGCTGTGATTACTGGAAGTTGGGTCTCATAAGTGGAAAGGTAGACTAGTTTATGGAGATAATGTGTATGTTGAAGGGGTGATAGGGAAAAAGAGGATGTTTGTAGTGATAACAAGGTGAGCATCGAGGAGACTGAAGGGTAAGGTGATGGTGTCAGTGGTCATGAATAGGGCCAACAAGGGGGCAGTAATGAGGAGGTGTACTATTTATTATTATATTTTGTAATATCTTTATAATTCTTTATTCCACCTAAATTGAATGTGACAGTTTGTCCCTATAAGGTGTGTGCAGCAATAGTCCGACCACAAAAGAGAATATGTGAATGGTAGGTTCTTCTACTTTTGTTTGTTTGGTGAATGTTCCTACAAAGGAGGTCATAGATTTTGGGAGGCTGAATGTGCATAGATTGTCACTGCACCACCTCCCATTATTGGAGGGCCTAAGACGTGGTTGTGCACCACGGGGTACCAAAAAACACAACTGATACCACATTGAGATAGTATGGAGGTACGTGAATAAGAGGGTGGTTGATATTGAATATCATATGACTATACGGTATAATATGCAAAAATAATGTGTCACTGATCTGGTGTGCAAAAATTATGGGAAGAAAACATATGATGAGCTTCCTACCGAAGGGAAGGAATCCATAAAAGAAGAAATGCGGGTGTACAATAGTAGTCCATTGAGGGAGGAGAGAAGGAAGAAGGTTTTAGATTTACTGAAAAGAAAGAATCTTGGAAAAGAGGTAATTCCTAGTGATTGTTTTGTTTTACACTTTACTAAATTGAATATAATTTTTGAAAGTACACATAATTGAGCTATCCTAGGCTACTGGGTAGGTAGTTTGTAACATCGGAGAGGATGGTGAAGTGAATATGGAATTGGATGCTCTGCCTACAACAAATGTGCTAGTCAATGAGCGTGCATCTCCTTCATCGGGGAGGCATAAAAAGATGAAGGCTACCATGAAAAAAAGGCTGACTTTGGATGAGGGAACACATTTGACATTGAAAGTGGATGTGTGTTCATATATGTTTTTGCATTGCATACTATTCTTTGCACTCCATAGTCTACTATGTTGATTTTTCATCCCTGTTATCCTAGGCTTATTTTCACAGTGTTTGTGGAGGGAGCGTGTAGTTGTCTGAGGTTCTAGCTGACACCATATGTAGTGTGCCAGAAAAACTATGTCGCAAATCTTGGACGTTCGTTAGGATGAAGCAGTTGAAGGAGACGGCGAATGAAAACCTAAGTGCATGCAGAGACGAGAAGAATGTAGGGCAATCTCTTGAATTGGGGAAGACGTTGGACGATACAAGTAAAGATGAATAGGTAAAACATGCAGTTTTACATGGCTAAACTGGCTCCAAAAAGGGGTTATAAAACTCATGTTATTGACTTCTCCTAAAATTTTCAAAAAATCAAAAGCTGCAGCTAAATGTGTTGATCATGATCAATGATCTGTAAATTTTGAAATTTTTTGTGTTATTGATTTCTCGTGTTATTGACGTGGGGTTTTGGAGCTAGTTTAGCGACAACCATCTTATATCACATGTAGTGTTATATCACACACAGTGTTATATTACCATTCATATGGATTAATTCTAGAGTTACACTCCTTTACAATGTGCCCTCTTTTGCAACATACTACCACATAAGGAAGTGTGGATAGCAAGAAACAGTCCACGAGAAATGATAATGGCTGTAATGTGGACCATCCATCTTTTTCAGTATTGTTCTATTGCGTTGACATGAATTGATTTTTTTATATTGATGGTCAACTATACAAAAATCTTATTTATGTTACTGCATGCATACGTTCCTACTGCAGGCAACTATGCAAGAAGAAGAAGAGTGCATTGATGAAGATTTTCACACTCTTGCTATTGGAGATGAAGTCTAGCTACGAGTCGATGGGGAAGTGGTTGGGAAAGGTATTGTTAATGGGGTTTGGAGGGGTGTCCTATGTCACAACAAACCGCTCCAACAAGGTTGTGATAAAGTCCGAATTGTGGATGTCTTTGATGGTAATGCTTTGTTGCCTTCTCTGACATCTTATCAGACTCCCTAAACTCATGGGAGGTGTCGGATATTGAAGACCTCGTCCATCCCCTATCTCCGATAAGATTGCAAGATCCTTTCCTCTATTTTCTCATGCCATCATTTATCTTTTTTGAATGCAACAAAATAGGTAACATTCATATGATGTCATTTTTATGTGGTAGGTTAAAGTTGTCGAAACTGTCGAGCCAAAAAATTAGGATGTTAAATGCAATCCTCCGATCAAATGGACAAGTGGGAGGCTATGATCACTTGGCATCACCCCTCTTGAGTTACATAATAACCAGAAGAAGCATAAAATCTTTTGTCCTGGTGTCAACTCTATTGCACAAATGAGAGAGTGAAGGTGATAATATATTTTTCCTGTGTGTGCCCTATTTGGGCCTCTAGGTAGAAGCTTGAAAGCTCAGAAAATAGACAGTAATATTTATAGCCAGATACTCTACTAGAAGATTACTCTTCATAAAATATTTGCATCCTATCTCAGTTGCTTGGAAGATGAAATTTTATTAAATAATATTACTATGTATCTATGAATAAAAATTTGTGCATCTTTTCATTATTTGTGATCTTATAATGCATTCCACGGGAAACTGTGGTGCAACACCTTAATGTGCCTTGTAAAATAGTCCAACAAATCTTTTTTCACAACTTATGGTACTTCACAAATTTCTCTTTGTTATTATAATCTATTTTCATATATGTTATTGCCTTGTGTTTCTTGTTTTGTCTCTTCTTTTATCCAAGTTTATGCCCAATTTGTTTGTTGTAATTGTCAACCAAGTATGTCCTATTTCCGCTATAACTTATGACAGTTCAATATAATTTTCATATTGTTTGTATTTTAAACACACAATCATAAATGAGTTAATAATTTAAAATAACAATAGAAAAAATAAAGTTATCAGACTACACAAAAATTTCATGAAAAAAAGGTTTAAGAAATCGATCGAAAACAATAGGTGGAGGAAAAGTGAGTGATGGAGTCAGTTTTTGAAGAAGTGCATTCCCAATTGCAAGGTAAAATACCACCCACGTGCCCCCTGATTGTTACACTAAACATCTTGAATTCAGAATTGTACATACTGAAATTCAGAAAATAATACAAGAAAAACCTGTTCATTTCATGTTCATCTACCCTCCTATTTCATGCATATTTCATGCTCTTGTACATTATCTTTTCTTGCTGGCAATTAATATGGCTTCTTTTGGAAATGTTTGTAGGGACAACAATGGGAAAAGCGGGGACACAAAAAAGAAAGGGCGTTAAAATATCTCTTGAGGTGAATGCAAAGCTTGCTAGGAGTCCACCCAAGCATGGGGCCTTTGATGTTCTCACCTCTGATGGTTTAGGGAAGATAACAACAAAAGCACCACCCCCCTTGCCAAACAGAAAGAACCACTAGAGTCGTCATGGCATGGACAAAATGAAGTTTGATGCCATGCACATACAACTACTAATGGACAAGGTCAAAATGATCGAGGCTGAAAATGAAAGGTTGAACGAGATGGTTACTAATATAAAAAGGAGATGCATTGAAATCAGTAAGAAGGTCATGGAGGTGACTGATAAGAATGTGGACTTGGATATGGAAGTGCATAGAAAACAGATGGTGATGGAGAACCAAGAGGTAGGGTGTGAGGTGACCATGAAACACAACAAAATTTTAATTGACCAGTTTAATACCATTTTAGATGTATGTGAGGCAAACATTGCACACTGGAAATAGAGGTTCTAAGAGGCAGTTGGTTTGGTGATCGATGAAGTTGATGGAAAGGGTGTGCCTCCTATTACCTCGAGGAGTAGGGGATAAATTTTTTCTTAATTACTTGTTGTCATTTACCTTCATAAGAGGCTTGTTCTATTATGAAACTTTTCTATATGTATATTGCTGACCTCTGTTGAATAAAATGTTATCAATTATGTTGACTGTTTGCAATAACACATGAACTGAATTGTTCTTTTTCAATGAAACATATTACAATGGTTGATAAATGGTTATAAACAACTTGAATGGTTCCTTGAACAGTTTTTCATGCCTTATGAATGGTTTTACATGGCTTTTTGTTATGATATGATGAATGGTTATAAACAACTTGAATGGATTTTTCAATGGTTATTTTTAATAAAACATATTGATTTGATTTAAACAGATCTTCAATCGTTATTTTCAATAAATTAGATAGATTTCATTTAAACATATTGAATGATTATATTCAATAAATCATATTGACCTCATTTAAACATCTTGAATGGTTGTTTATCAGGATTCTATATAACAAATTGTGTCTTATTGACCATTCTTGTTAATGACAAATTACACGTTATTGACTTTTTATGTTATTCGACAAATGATCAATAATCTGTTGTTTAGTGCTATGAGAACTTTCCTATTATATGAATAGGGTCAATAATCTGCAATGTTCCCATGTTAAAACCTTTGTGCTATACAAAATTCTATCAATAATCTATCGCTTTGTAATTCTGAATTCATTATCCCATGTTGCTTTAATATTACTCCACTTACCCTTGCGGGATAAGCTTGTGTATGTTCACAAAAGCTTCCTCTTATCCCACATGGCATTGCATTCCTTTATTTCTTTTCTACTTAGTTCTTTCTGTGCCTTATGCTTCTTACCTGCATGGGATAAGTTTTTTCTCTTTTGCCTTCGTGTTTTCTTATCCTACGAGCCCTCTTCTTACCCCCACATGATCACGTGGGATAAGGAAATCTTTCGTTTTCCTTTGCCTGCTTATCCCACGTTGGTACTTTTGACCGTTGGTACTTTTGACTGTTGGAAACCCTTGCAAGATAAGAATTCCCTTTGATGCCTTCATACCATCCTTATCCCACATTTCACCTAATCAGACCTTTTTGCTTGTGGGATAAGAGTAAATTAACTCTTAATGTTCATTTTGTTATCCTACACAACCCACTTTCTCTTCTCTTCTTTTATCCTTGTAGTCGCACAACACTATCATGTGAGATAAGCAACCTATCTTATTTCCTTATGTCCTTATTATCCTGCATAGGTAACTTATGATCTTTAAATAGGATGTGGGACAAGCCTTGCTGCTTGTTATTCCTTCCCTCTATTATCTTGTGCGGTGCCAGATGACAACATGAATATGCCATGAGATAAGAGGAACTTCTTTCATCTATTTTATCTTCCTCTCTATCATTGTGGGATGGCGGGATTTACCATTTCACTTCCCCTTTTTACCCCGCAACATCACCCACAAGCTGACTTTACCCGAAAGAAAAAGGACTTACCCTACAAGGTTAACAATAGCTTTTGAAAAGTGTGGCAGGACAACAGGAATGGAAGAATAACAAGGGGCAAAGGATAGGAAGCCAACCCCTTTTTGGAGAACACGACTAAAATGGATCCAAAAAGGGGTTATAAAACTCATGTTATTGACTTTTTCAAAAAATTGTAGAATACTCAATAACACGAGTTTTTAATTCCTTTTCGGAGGCCCAAAACACATGTTATTGACTTTTTCGATTTTTTTTTAAAAACTCGAGGATCTGTTGTGTTGGCATTATAACAGACAAGAAGAAGGTTGGCATTCCAATTACAATGAGAGATTGTTGGCATTTCAATAAGGATATTGAGAAGGTTGTTGATGACTATGGATATAACTGATTAAGGATGATCACTGTCTTAATATTATTATTTTGTCATTGATGTCAAGAAATTGATTTTCTAATTCAATATGATGTTGCCATATCTTAAGAAGTATGATTTGATGAGTATAAAGATGTTGGTAAAAGACACAGAAAGAATATGATGAATAAGGGGATAAGTTATTCAATGGGCAACTATTACCGAGTTAGACAATGATGAGATCATGATGTTTAGATTGTTTTGATATCCTACATATGCTATTGTTTGAAAGGTTAATACTATACTATGTTACCGAGCAAAGAACCTAGTCGATAAACCCTAAGGTTATCGCTATTGGTTAATGAAGGTAGAATGTCTACCGAGTGAAGTTTAGTATTTACCGAGTTATAACCGAGCTATAATAGAATGCTTTAAATGTTTACATGTGATATTTAATGAAGGAAACTGATGAGCTGGAGTGGATTAAATGATTGGTAAGCCATGTATGAAGATTGTTAAAGAATCTATGGTAAAGAAAGATAGGCAGGAAGATCTACAGCTCAGATTAAACTGCAATACCCTAACACAAGTTCCAAGGTGAAAATGCAAGTTTCAAGGCGGGGTAAAACAAGATTGAAGATTTGATGGCTATAATTGATCATGGGAAATGTGATCAAGGAGATTAAGCGGTTGGAAGATTGTTTATAAATAGGAATGTTGATAAACAATGTATGCGGGCAAGTGTATGCATAGGGATGCTACATAGTGATTGTTGAGCACAAGAGCTTGAAGACCTGTTTTGGTAATAGAGTATAGAGCCCAACAGAGGGACAAGATAAGTCCTATGAATTGATTGTATTGAGCAAATAAGAATTTGCTTCAACATTTTTAGATGTGAAGTTGCAGACATATTTTTATTACTGTTATTTTGAGAAGTAGCAGAAAATCTCTTAACCGAGTGGACTTAACAATCTTATTTGTAAAATCCTCTAGCAAGGTGACATTCTTATTGAGTGTTTGAAATCCTTTAACAAGGTCACTTCTAACAAGGTGAAGATCCTAACAGATATGAGGGAAATCCCTTAACCAGGTCACATCTAGCAATGTGTTTGTAATCTTTAACAGGATTTGTTTTTAACCGAGCATACTCTAGAAGAGTATATTTCTTAGTGGGTCCGAAATCCCACAGTGGTTTTTCCCTATTTGGGTTTCCACATTAAATTTGGTGTTATATGTTTGTGATCTTATCTATTTATGGGTCTGCATGCATTACTGTTTTCTGATAAGGTTACCGAGGTTGAATCTATTTTTTTTATTGAAGATTAAGTTTGAATGATTCACCCCCCCCCTCTCATATTGTTAGCTTGGCATCTGTACTAATCATGTTTAGCATCAGAACTATCATGTTGATCAAGATCACCGATCTGTAATTTTTGTAAATTTTGGTGTTATTGACATGCATTTTGGATCCATCTTAGCCGTGACCCTAATTTGGAGCCATTAGTTGCCTGATCAGGATGGCCACGACCAAGTCTAGAATTTGATGGCCACCCTTGCCTGTCATATGAATTTTTTATGATGGTTTAGTAATTCTAATGCCTTTCGTTTTACATTTTTAGAAAAATGTTAAGTGTCATTTTTTTTAAATTTGTGAATAGTTTAATATAAATTCTTTAAGCTTCACAGAATTGAAGTTCTAGTACAATTCAATTGTGGTGAAAATAAATAATTCCATGCAAAAAAAAACTTAAAATTTTTTTAAAAATGATAAATTAGTAATGCACTAAAAAATCTTAAATTTATTTGTAAGTTTCTAAATTCACACCCAAAAATCTTGTTTATTATAAAAAGAGAAACTAATTTAGATTTTTTATTACAATATTTTAAAAAATTAGAAATGATTATATCTTATCATTTCAATTGTTAGAAGTTTCTATATTGATATTTAAGACAATCTTATGAAAAATATTAAAAAATAAATTGACAAAGTTTCTAAATTTATATAAGAAAAAACATACTAAAAAATCATATAAAAATAATATAAACTTAGAAACAATTATATCTTAATCCTACCATTTTAAAATATTCTAAATAAATTCAAATATTTATAATAAATATTGTAAAAGAATATATATCAATATATATTACCTATTAGAATTTTTTACGGCTTATTAATAATTTTAAGTGTCATATATATGGTTTTTTGAAAAAAATAGATTGTCGATACATATGGTCCACTAATTTTATTAGTTGTAATATGTCTACTCCAACTATAATAATAATAACTCTAATTGAAATCTCAATCCGAAGTTTGGACATTCACCTAGTAAAGTTACTATTTTCATGGCTAGTGTTCATTTAGTTATCAACCCAGGGACGTACAACTTGAAATGGGTCTGCACTATATATGCACTAAGCTCCTTCAATGGCTATTCTGCATTGCTGGAGTAACTAACATTATGCAAAAAGGAAAAGAAAGAATGGAAATCATAGAAGACTACATGAAAACTTATAAAAACTATGCTGGAATGATCTAATGTAAATAATAGAAATAACTTTGTTCTGGCTTGGCTGCAGGAACAGTCAGTGGATCTATTTCCAGTGGCTGCAAGAACAATCCAAGCATGAACTTCTGCTGCAACTAAAGGATAAATAATGTCAATGAACATAAACACAGGATCACTCACCAAGTGGGCCCCCTTGGATGAGTGATATCAAGCTTCCAGCAAAATACTTTTAACAGATCAGAACAACATATTTTTCATTCATTTCTTCCTAAAAATGATTACATGTTCTAAAAGAAAAA
Source organism: Cryptomeria japonica (assembly GCF_030272615.1). Lineage (NCBI taxonomy): Eukaryota > Viridiplantae > Streptophyta > Pinopsida > Cupressales > Cupressaceae > Cryptomeria > Cryptomeria japonica. The sequence continues at coordinate 116,304,983 of NC_081409.1, forward strand.
CTCCAGAATGCTTGCCAAAATTCTCTGCTCTATTCCTTTCTATCTGTCTAACCTCTAAGAAAAAGGAAGAGATTATTATAAAGAAAAGGTCAACTACAATGGACAACTCAAATCACGCCCAGAAGAAGAGGCAGATGATTGACAGATGAAGAAGATAACTAGAGCTTGGTTGCAGGAAACATGGATCTAAACTGAACCACAGTCTTTGCACATCGTAGCGATATTTTGCGAACTCAATGCCCACTAGAGTTAAACTCCCATAGTGATATATGGCTGCTCTGGTTATGCCATATCTTGCGCTCGTTCGGCTCCTCTTCAGTTTGATCTCTAGCTATCTCATACGTGATTCTTCATTCCTTAGGCGCGAAAGGAGAAGATCCATCGCGACATCATTTATTATCTACACTAAACAAGAACAACATACAAGGATATGCATACGTATTTTACTTAATTAATACATTCATTAACTCACATATAACATTATCCCAAATAATCCACATAACAATCGGAACAAACCACTTGGCTGGAGGAATAGACCAACAAAATTCAAACATGATTTCATAAGTTCAGGTTTACACATGGAATACATATAGTCAATTCACAATACTTTACTACCATAATGCAACCCAAAAGATGTCAAAAACCTAAGAGTTTTGATGGTAAAAACATGACAAAGTATCAACTTATCATAATATATAGTCTAAAAGTGCAAAAACGACCATATAGCCTATCAAATTCTAGGCCTGGCCATAGCTAGACTAGCTCCAAAAAGGGGTTATAAAAATCATGTTAAAGTCAATATCATGAATGTTAGTCAAAAGTTACAGATGTTTATCATGATCAGCAGAACTAGCCGTGGCTGTGATTGATGGTGTTGTTGAATGTCTGTAATGTTTATGCATGTTTGATATATATGTATATACTCATGATATTTGAGCAACAACAACTGAATAATGATTATAACGTTTGTTTATACTGATTGTTAATATCTTCATTTGGATATGTCTTTAGATGGAATTGAAGTTAATATTAAATGCTCAAAAAATAATTAAATCCTTTAGGTGGATGATTCAGGGGTCTAGGAGCTTGTATGTTTGTTATTGGAAAGTCTTTGCTTTAGTAGATTGCTACAATGTTTTCTTTTTTTAGAATTTGTTGAGTAGTATAATTAAACTGGTTTAAATAATCTTGCCACAATACATACTTACCTCTTCCATCCATCCGAGGATGGTCCTTATGTTTGAATTTCATAATCTAGTACAATCAGTTTTTATAATGACATGTTTTAAATGCATGAGTTTTAGAGATAACTTTTCTAGACATTTCTTTACTCCATATATCTATTTATCTAGATGAACTCCATTTTCTAGGTCCTTTATCAAAAATTCTGCTAGTATAGTCAGCTACAAGTTCTTTGCCTTCTTTGTCAAATTAGACAACACTGCTCCATACTTAGCTACAAGTTCTTTGCCTTCTTTTTCTTCCTATTTGTTGGTAGAGTCTCTTATTTGCTCTTGGTGTCATTTGGAAATAATATGGATGTAGCACTTATATTTTCAAAATGATATCCTCATTTCCTATGTCAATATTATTTTAATAAGTTTGTCTAAGCATCCAACTTAATTATATTGGATGTGCTAGACCAAAGAAACACAACCAAACTATCAAACTCTGATTTTTGTAAACAATTAATTAACTAATGTTTTAGTTTGAAATAGAAATTTAAATTTATTCCATAACTCATGTTTGCATGTGGCTTTGAGGCATGAAGGAGAATTTAATTCATCAAAGTGGGAATGATGGTTTCTGTTGCTTTATCATCTGGTCTCTTTCAATCTACAATTCGCAAAATGACCTTACCTCTTTCTTTGTGTAATTTGTTGATTCTACTTTGCTTCATATGTATTTTGCATTAGTATCATCTGAATTTTACATCTACATTGACCAAAATTCTCAAGTACAATTTTCTCATTCAGAGTTATGCTGATAGAAGCATAAATCAGGGAAAAAATATGGTTTTTAGAATAAATTGTCCATGGTGCTTTCTCCCCAAATTTATCAACAACTCAAACACTTTGCATGAATTATGTGTTTATCAATGGTTTGGAATTAGTCACAAACACAATGATGTCGACATCAAACTTCAATATTATTTTGAGAGGAATTGGTTTTCATTGTATGCGCATCCCTGTTGTAAGTTGCCATGGACCGAACCAAATTTGGCTCTTTACAGTTGTTACTGTGTCTATGACTATGATAATGTACCGACTCTTTGTTAAATATGTCCCATGTACTTGCCATTGTTTTGGAATTTGTGTGTAATTCAGTGATATTGGCTGATATGTACTTCACTAGGATGCCAAAACACCAAAAATGGCACTAGATGTTGGGATTGGAAGTGCAAGATGGTGGTGAAGGTCTTTATCATTTATCTTCTAGGGATATTTTTTGGACCCCAATTTGTGTTGAATATGATTTGATGAAATAACTTTGTGTGGCAATTCCACTTGCTAGATTGGATGCATTCATCAAGGGAGAATCATTGCTTGAAGGTGTTGAAACCACGTTTGTCCGAAAGAGTCACATTGAAGACGATAATAGTAGTGTGCATGAAAAACATACAACAAAGATATGTAACCAGTTAGTAGACATATTCTTTGCTATGCTTTGTCTAGGTTTAATGACATTTCGACTCTTGTTGATAATATGATAATTTTTATCTTTAAGGTATTGGTGTGCTTATGGTCCACAAGACAATAGGAATAAGCCACCACATCTGAAGTGAGATTGTCCATATCATAAAAAATGAGGTTGTATGTGCCACTTCATTGTCAAGGTGTTATATGGTAGGCCAGACGTGGCCATCTTGTCATACAAGAAACCGTTGCATGTAGATAGAATGGTGCATTTTGATATGGTGTGCATGATACCAGTAATGAGCTGTGCTCACAATTTTCACCAAACTTGTTCGATGAATGTAAAGCATATATAGAGAGCTTGTTGGTGATAGATGTCAGTGTTGATGCTATAATGGGCAGATATCTTGATAATCCCATTTTTTGTAGTATGTTGAGGAAGAGAGATTCATTCCTAATATGCAAGGATGTTATGAATGCGGCAGTAATGGTCTGCTCCATTCAATCACGAAAGCATGGAGCGATGCCACTAGCATCTTAAAATGAAAAAAACAAGATGAGGCTAATTTCTTCTTTTTTTCTAGCAACCACAAGGTCCTGACACACCTTTCATTATGGGAATACAAATGTCTTGGATGATCGACATGATGGTTCGACACTCACATGACTCAATAATATTGATGGATTCCACATTTGAAACAAATAAATATGGGGCAAGTCTCCTCAAACTTCTTGTAATGAGTCTTCGTCATATTTTCAAGTTGCCCATTGTGTTTGTAGATGCTAATGATTATCATTGTTGTTGCTTAAAACAATACCAATTGTATTCGTTGCTCATTTTTTATGAGAAACAATTGGGGGTGCCAAGATTGAGGACATTGAGGTGTGGTTGGTGGAGTTGTAGAGATGAGAAAAGGAAAAGAGGGCTGATTAGAGGATCAATGCATTTATCACAAATGATCCGAGTGGAGATATTGAAGTGATACAATACGTGCATGTTTCAATTGTTTGTCTTCTTCAAATCAAATAGTAAGATATGTTTCTCTACCTTTTATTGTATATTGATCAAGCACAATTAATCATTGAGTTCAAAACATGACCGTTTTTCAATATCATTTCATACTTTGTATTTGGCACATGCGTCAAGCATGGTTGAAGAATGTCTACAAGTATGCGACAAAGGAAAGAGAAATTGATATTTTTCACTGTTTAGGGAAAATAATGATGGCTATGCATGAAAGTGAAGAATACACTATTTAGCAAGTGCACACTTTCTTTGTTGAATTTAGGGATCAACATTGTTTTCTAGAGTACTTCTACAACACATGGTGTTGAGATGGCCATATTGGTGAGTTTTGTGATACCTTAGATTTGCCTTTGATGACTTGTTAACTCTTTTATTGTGGCAATTGTTGCATTTGTTTGTTAGTTGACACCCTACTTTTTTTTTGGGGGGGGGGGGTAGCGATGTGGGCGAAAAAATTCATGAATTTCCCTCATTCTAACCAGAACACAAATAATGGCATCGAATCATACCATATAAAATTGAAGGTGCTTCACCTAAGAGACAATAAGAATATGTGCACACAGAGGATGGACAATCTGTATCGTAAGCTTTCCTATAAAGTGGAACCATACTATAAGCCAAAGAAATGGTTGCAACATTATGGATTAATTAAAAACTATAGGTTGTCACATTTACGAACTAGTATGGAGAGGGCAAAGGATGATAATATGATGAATCAATAATGATCTAGTCAACTACTGAGAGGGGGGGGGGGGGGTGAATCAGTAGATAGAAAATATACTAAACCTCACCAAACTAAGAAACAACTTGCACAACTTAACTTAACTTAACTGATTTAGACTCTGTATTTGAAAACTGCAACTGCACTGTCAAGCTTACCAGTTGACTAAAATATCAATATAATAGTGTAACAGATCTGAAACCCAGATACCCTTTAACCAAACCATCAAACCACTTTACTAACATTAGTAATAGCTCATTTCAGATCACTTCCATTCATCTAAACATGTCTTAGTGGTTTTACCAATTAAACATATTAACCATATTGAAAAGGCACACAAAATCATTCACCACTTGACATAATGATTTTTCACGTGGAAACCCAAATGGGAAAAACCATGGTGGGGATGAATACCCACAAGTATTCTGAACTCTTCTAAAGTTCCCCATGTTAGGAGCCAAACCTTGTTAGAAGCTTTTACAAAATTGTGCTATTAGGAATAGATCTGGTTAGGGACCACCCGGTTAAGGGATTGACTGCAATACCCTATTTAAGGTAATATCCTGTTAGGAGTAACCTCGGTAGAGGATTTCAAATCTAAGATAATGGATCACCTGGTTAGAGGATTTAGACAACACCAAGCCTGTTAAAGCTTACCCGATTAAGGGATTTAACTGTTGTAATGGTTAGAGAACAACAAGGTCTTTCTGATCTGGTAATAGCACTGCTCTTCTTAATCAGATTCTTTTATGCTCCTATTTGCCTTCACAACATTGTGCAGATACTCGTTCTGGTTTAGCAACAATCACACTACCACACTTAACCAAATTGCCAACACAATTACAAATAACTCATAGACCTTAAATAGAAATATATTAGGTCGGTAACACATCACAAAACCTAAGATCTCATAGAGATTACAAACATATCGGTTCAAAAATGATCATTGGATTACATAACAATCAAGTACACATTGTTCAAGACAACTTCAACCACTCCTGGATCACCGCACATTGGATCCTATAACTCATCACATGGTTATCACTTCATGCTATGCATTTGCTCATTCCCAAGATAAACAGTTATCTCTATGCACCGAAACCACTTTGAAACTCATCACATGCATCATGCATACGTGGCATAGTCATCTCCACTCATCATTCGATCATAGAACATTACTATTGATTCTCCAAGCTCCATTGGTTAGGGTTACAGGTTGATCTCTCTGCTTCAAATACCAATATCGGTTTTCTCCACCGCTATACTACCAGTTGCATTACTGCATCACTACCGGTTACAATACAACTCCATTACCGATTACTAGTGACATTAATGACAAAACTATACTTCATCATTGCAATATTCATGCAATGCCAACAATCTCCCCATTTGGTATTGATGGCAATACAAATATCAATACCACTGATTGTGATGATTGAGAATAGTGTACATACACAGGTATAGGAATCTTGGTTTACATTTTTTGATCACATACTCTCCTTCAACCATATCTCCATGTCTTCAGTTGGTAATTGGATATCAATCATATACATTTCTTCTCCCCATTAATCATACAATTCTTCTCCCCCTTTGACAACAATGCCAAAGTGAAAGTAAAATATACAGTGTCATACTTCACTGTTCTGCAACTAGCTACTCCCCCTGTGGAGTAGCTCCACTCAACACCAATCCTTATTCAAGATTTCCAATAAGCTTCGAGACTGATGTCTTCCACATCTTCTCAATGAGCTTCATGTAGGGGCACAACCCCTGGCTTACCTCTAAGATACACAAATGTCGACTTAGGTAGAGGTTTAGTAAAGATATCTGCTAGTTGTTCCTTAGTAGATACATTCTCCAATGACACATCTTTACTTTGCACTTTTTCTCTCAGAAAATGATACTTCAGCTCAATATATTTGGTCCTAGCATGCAACACCGGGTTCTTAGAAATGTTTATTGCACTGGTGTTATCACAGAAAATCCTTACCGGTTCTAAGATTTTCAACTTGAAACCTTCCAAAATGTGTTTCTTCCAGATTGCTTGTGTACATTTCATGTATGCTGCAACATATTCAACTTCTATGGTTGATTGGGAGATACAACTTTGTTTCTTTCTGCTCTAAGAAAAAATGCTCCTCTGGTTGTACTCTTCCTGTCATCAACATTGTCTGCCCAATCTGCATCTGTATAGAATTTTAAATCAAAGTCTCTAGCATATGGATACCATAATCCATAATCAATTGTACCTTTCAAATATTTGAATATTCTTTTAGTTGCTACCATGTGTGTTTCCTTAGGAATTTTTTGAAATCTGGCAACTAATCCAACTGCATGAGAAATATCCGGTGTGTTGTGAACAACATAACATAGTTTCCCTATCATAGATATGTACTCCTTTTCATCAACTGATGCAGAATCATCTTCCTTAGACAATTTCAAACCTATAACCATAGGTGTTCCAACTGGTTTATAGTCTCCCATTCCAAAAGTCTTCAACACCTCTTTCACATACTTGGATTGTGTGATAAAAATACCTTCCTTCATCTGTTGAATTTGCAAACCTATAAAGAATTTTATCTCTCCTACCAGATACATCTCAAATTCACTTTTCATCTAATTAGCAAAGTCATCTAACATGTCAACATTGCCTCAAAAAATTATATCTTCCACAAATACCTCACTAACCAGTATCTTGTCTCCTTCTGACTTGAGATATATGTTACTATCTTCACTGGTTCTCTGAAAACCTATCTTCACCAAGTGAGAGTGCAATCTTTCATACCAAGCTCTTGGTGCTTGCTTTAGTCCATATAATGCCTTGTGTAGTTTGCACACCATATCCTTTTCTTCAGTCAAAGCATAACCATCTACCTGTTTAATATAGACTTCCTCTTCCAATATTCCATTTAGAAATTCTGACTTCAAATCCATCTGATATACCTTGAATCCTCTATATGTTGCAAATGCAAGTAGAGTCCTAACACCTTCCAATCTTGCAACTGGTGCAAATATCTCACCATAGTCTTCACCTTATTCTTCTGCATAACCTTTGCATACCAGTCTGGCTTTATTTCTGACCACTACAATCTTCATTCACTTTATTTTTCAAATACCCATTTTGTACCTATTACATTCTTGTTCTTCGGTCTGGGTACCAAAGACTAAGTATTGTTCTTCTCTATCTAGTCAAGTTGTTCTTCCATTGACTTGATCTAGTCTTCATTTGCAAATGCTTCCTTTGCAGTTCTTGGTTCAATGGTGGAAATCATACAAGAGTTCTCTCTAAGCCTTGTTCTTGTTTATACACCTGGATTCATGTCACCAATAATATGATCGATGCTATGATTGAGTCTAGCATACCTTGGAATGACATGATCTTTATTTCCAAATTCTTCTTCTTTTTCACTTTCTTCTTCCTCCATTGGACCTCCCCGTTCCGGTTGAACTGGGGCTTCTCTGTTCTTTTCTTCAACTTCTGGCTTCACTGGTTCCGGTTCCATAAATAGTGTGTAAGGTTCTTCTTCTTTCTTCTCCTCACTAGTTTCTCCTGATTTCTCAGGAAACTCATCAACTCGGACATTTATAATTTCAATGATCTTCTTGGTCCAATTGTTATAACACTTGTAAGCTTTTCTCTTGGTGGAGTAACCAAGAAATATGCCTTCATCACTCTTGGCATCAAACTTACCAACATGGTCACCTCTCTTGATAAAACATCTGCTACCAAAAGTCTTAAAGTAACTGACATTAGGTGATCTACCATACCAGTTATCATAAGGAGTTTTATCCTTACCTCTTTTAACCAATATCTGATTCATTGTGTAAACAACTATGCTAACAACTTCTCTCTAGAATGTCCTAGCTACACCTCCTTGAATTCTTCAACTATTGACCGATTATTTCTCTCTGCAATACCATTTTGTTGTGGTGTCCTAGGTGTAGAAAGTTGCCTCTTAATTCCATTATCTTCATAGTATCTAGTGAATTCCTCTGAAGTAAATTCACCACCTTGATCATTTCTTAAGCACTTAAGCTTTCTTCCACTTTATTTTTCAACTAAGGCTCTAAATGCCTTAAACTTGCTAAAGGCTTTTGTTTTGTCCTTCAAGAATGTGACCCACATCAATCTTGAGCAATCATCAATAAAGATCATGAAATATTGATCACCTTGAATACTCCTAGTCCTTATTGGTCCACAGAGGTCGGTATGAACCAAAACTAGCAAATGTTCGGCTGAGAAAGATTTGTCTTTGAATGTTGAGGATGCCATCTTTCCTAATTGACATTCCTGTAACGTCATAAATTGTACGCACTTGCTAAAGTAGTACAATTTAACACCTAGTTTGGCACCCGCCTTGGTGCAGTTGCATTTTGCATTTCATTTCCCCTTTAGCACTTAATTAATCAAATTAATTAGGTCTAAAGGTTCTATTTCATCATTTTCCACATCATAAAGTCGGGCCCTTTCATTAAAGCGTGCCCCTTTCATTTTATTCTTCCAATACACTACTTAATCAAAAACCCTAATTAGGCCCTATTCTGAGCTTGGGGGCTTGATTTCGGGGGTCAAAACATCTCGAAATCACCTGTAACTTCGGGATTCTCTCTAAAATCATCATATCTGACGCCCCTGAAAATTTGGTGAAAAGTTGTCGGGACCGTGGTGCCCGGAGTGCACACGGTCCCGAACATTTTTCTCAAAATTTTAGGAGCGCGATCCAATCATAAAATAAAGCTTAACCCCAAGAAATTGGCGGGATATCCAATCTCTAGGTCGGCCAAAAGTTGGAATTAAGACCTAGGGTTTCATACATAAGAGCTCTCTTTCTTCATTTGAAGGGATCCGAATTTTGTTTTCAGGAACCTCATAGGCAGCGAAAGGGCAGATCTTTGAAGACTTCAACAACTTTCAACATCCCTCTATCAAGCATTTATGAAATCCATTCATCCATTTAGGGCTTGGAAGACATTGAAGAACAATAGGAGATCACCGACTGAAGATTGGCTTGTACCTCTCCCTTGGGGGTTGGGTATGATTTCATGTTGTTTTCATGTCTTTGCATAAGCTTCAATATCTCATTTATTCATGCTTTAGATCACTTTGCATCTTGATTTAGAGAATTTACATTATCATTAACAAGCAATTAGGGTTTACTTTCTAGGTGGCTCTAGTTTTCTTACTTGCATTTTAGATCTTGCACACACACAAGGTCTGCACACACATTACTTTTACAATACAACTTGGCTATTCGTGGAGGTGGAAATCACCGAAGTGGGGGTTTGACTAAGGCAAAACCCTATATAGCCGCCCAAACACCTTTTTCAGATATAAGTGCAGGTTTCGAGACTCGGGCGACGCCGCAGGTTGCAGATCCGGAAAAAGCAGGTCGAAACAACACCCCACATCAAATTACAGAGCAGAATACCAGGACAGGGGCGTGGGGTGCCCTGGTCCTGCCAGGACAGGGGCGCTGGGCGCTCTGGTCCCTGGGACAGAGGCGCTGGGCGCCCTGGTCCTCCTGACAGATAGCATTTCAAACAGTTTCCAGAGTGCAAAACAGCAGTTTCAGGTGCAGTTCCGGGACAGAATCAGGATAATGGCACCCGCGCCCCCGTCTCGAACATTTTCAGTCAAACTTTGACTCCGGGTACGCATCTGCATTCTTGTTTTATCCTTGTGTTTACAGCTTTCCATTGTTTAAGTTCAATTCTGCAATCTTGTTGTTAGCTCATACTTGCATTTTAGGGTTAGGAATTGAACTTGCATAATCTTACCTTTCAATTACAACAAAGGAATAGAAACCCTAATAGGTAGCTCGTGGCTCTCTCTTTCACAAAAAGAAGTAGCCAATTGTGTGATACCTCTAGGCTCTTTTGTATTCCGTAATGTGTGACAAGAGGTAGGATTAGGGCATGATAACCTAGTCTCGCTTTTTTCCCCCACACATTTTGGTGAACCCGACGTGAATCTATCATTGCTTCTTCTTGCATTGCATTTGTTAGATCTAGATCTAGATTTAGTGTGTTTTCATTTCATTTTCATTAAAAAGAAAAAAGAAAAAAAAAGTGTGTGTTTCTTTGCATTGTGTGTTTAAATTTCATGCAATTTTTATTTCAAAATGTCCGACTTTTATTTGCAAAATGTTCATGCTTATGATGATTATTATGATTATAGCCAAGATGAATTAGATGAATCTTTATATGAGTTTTTGAACCCTAAAGATGCCAAACCTTCATTTTACCAAAAACTCATAAACCTTGTTACTATGCCATTTCGTTGTGATGAGAAAGATAAGTTGAATGAATCCTCTCAAGGGTACATTCCTATCAACTCTTCCACTAAATCTAGTAACATGGTTGTTTTCAACAATCCCCTCTATGAGGAGATGTCTCCTTTTGAATCAAAAGATAAACCTTTTAATAGATATGATCATGCTTTGTTGGATGATGCTCTTGATGACTTTGTGGCTTCATCGAAATCTCTAAACAAAAAACAAAACCTCTAAATTGGTTAACATGATAAACTTGAATGAGCATAAAAAGCCTCTCTTTGAAGTCCAGGGTGCTTATCCTTCTCCCACCTTTCAAGGTCCTAAATCACCTCTCCTTACTGTCCAAGGAGGGTATGATCATGATTCCTTTCATATTCCGAATAAACCAATCATCACTGTGCAAGGAAGAAAACCTATAAGTCCTTATAGTTATGCCAAGCAAATAACTAGATAGAGTTATCATGCGGTTGCCCATACTTATCATACCAGAAATAATAGGCAGCCTAGTCCTCCTCCTGTTATTCCAGTTTCTCTTCCGAATCCTCAACCAATTCTTCCGCAAGCTCCACGTATTTCACAAGTTCTTAGTAAGGAATATGATCTCATAGAACAACTTAAAGTTACCCCTGCTAAGATATCCCTTTGGGATTTGATTCAAACTTCTTCCCCTCATCATGGAATGTTACAAGATGCCTTGAAAGATTTGAATGTTCCTCCACCGAATACATCTAGTAATATAGAATCTTTAGTTAACTCTGTGATGAATCCTAAAGCTCAAATTGTGTTTACCCAAGATGAGTTGCCTACTAGTGAAATCCAACATCAATATGATCCCTTGATGATTGTGGTTATCATGAAAGACACTGCTATAAGACGAACACTAGTAGATAATGGCTCTGGTCTTAATGTGTGTAGCATTAATCTTTTGCATAAGATGAATGTGGATACATCTCTAATTGAGCCGGACTCTCGTCCTATTCGAGGCTTTGATAATGTGGCTAAAACTTCATTAGGTACTATCACCTTACCCATCACAGTGGGGCCTGTTACTTTGCCTACTCCTATCCATGTTATGTTGGGAAATCTAACATACAACTTGTTATTAGGGAGACCTTGGATTCACAGTATGCAAGCTGTCCCCTCTACATTGCACAGACAAGTTAAGTTTATCTACAACAATAAGACATATACCTTGATAGGTGATACCAATTTTCAAGCTTGTTTGCAAACATCTACTTCCAAAGGGGGTGCCTCTAGGCCGCCCTCATCTAGTGGTGACTCTTTAAACAAGATACCTATCGGTGAATCCTCACTCTCTGATGATCAAAATTCTTTGGATGAGTCTGGAGCTCCTGAAGAAGACTCTTCTCGACTTGAAACTACACATAAGAAGGATTTTGATCCTGAGAAGGTTCTCGCAGACGACGATTGGGGATCTCTTGATTTTAATCCTACCTTTGTAGGTGAATATAAGGTTCCTTCTAGAGAGCTTAAAGCTGAAAAGAAGGAAGAAGCTAAAAATCAATCAACACTACCTAAACCTATGAGTAATAACTTTGTGGCCGCTTCTCAAACTTCTTCTCCTCACACCTCTAATTCTGAAGAGTTTGATTCTTTGTCTTATGAAAAACCGCCTTCTCTTTGTGAAATGGCTCATCGTTATGGTCGTGGTTTTTGCATTTTTGCTAAGCATGGGTATCATGGAAATGGTTGTGGCACTCACGAACAAGGAATAAAGGTTCCTCTAGAGAATAATCTTCACAACCATGCCTTTGGACTTGGCTATAATCCCTGTAAGCACACTAAGGCTTCTAGAAGACCATGTATTAGTGTTAATACTATTTCTACATCTCTATCAATGCAACACCCCGAGTACATTGATGAGGATCCTTCGTGTGCTTGTGCTTTTGATGTTTTCCCTACCGATGATGCCTTAGCTGAATTTTTAGGAGCATATGATACTCTTCCTCGTTATCATCACAATAGGGGAGTCCCTTATTGTTTGAGCACTGAAGCCTATTTTGGAGAAGAGACGGATAACGATGAGATTGTGAAAGAATTCCCTCAGCTAAAGGATACTCCTCAACAAAGTAATCCTCAAGAAAAAATTATTAAAATTGGAAAATGTTTGGATAAAGAGGAACAAAAACAATATGAAGATTTATTGCATGAATTCCCCGAGATCTTTGCTTGGGCATATTCTAACATGCCTAGTATAGATCCTAAGATTGTTACTCATAATATTGTCTTAGTCCCTGATGCTAAGCTCGTGAAACAAAAGATTCAAAAAATGAATCCTAAGGTGGCTCTACTTCTTAAGGCTGAGATTGAAAAGTTATTGGAGGCTGGATTTATCCGCCCTATTGATTATTCCCCATGGATTTCAAATATTGTCGCTGTGGCTAAACCAGATAATAAAATAAGAATGTGTACCGATTTCCGAGATTTAAATAAGGCTTCTTTAAAAGATGATTTCCCTCTTCCGAACATTGACATGATAGTTGATTCTACGACAGGACATGCCTTATTATCCTTCATGGATGGTTTTTCAGGATACAATCAAATTTTCATTAACCCTCAAGATCAATTCAAAACTGCTTTCACCACTCCTTGGGGTACGTTTTGTTGGATAATGATGCCTTTTGGACTTAAAAATGCCAGTGCAACTTATCAACGAGCGATGACCCTTATCTTTCACGATTACATGCATAAGATTCTAGAAGACTATGTTGATGATGTTTTAGCCAAATCCATTCTTCGCATAGATCATATTAAGATCCTTCGTCAAATCTTTGAAAGGATTCATAAATATCACATGCGCTTGAATCCCCGAAAATGTGTTTTTGGTGTGGATAGTGGAAAACTATTAGGATTCATAGTTTCGCATCGTGGGATTGAGGTGGATACTAAGAAAATAGATGCTATTGTCAACATGCCACCTCCTAGAAATGTGTCTCAACTCAAAAGCTTACAAGGAAAAATTCAAGCTATTCGTAGGTTTGTATCTCAACTTGCGGATCGTACTTTTCCTTTCACTCAACTTCTCGAAAAGAATATCACTTTTCAACGGAATGAGGATTGTCAGCAAGCATTTGAAGATTTAAAAATGTATTTGGCTAATCCTCCTATCCTTCGATCGGCTGAACCTTCTAAACCCTTCCTTCTTTATACGGCTGCGTCCTCTCATGCTCTTGCAGCATTATTGGCACAACATGATAAAGATGGTAAGGAGTGTCCGGTTTATTATATAAGTCGTACCTTACTCGATTATGAGACCCGATATTCTGCGATAGAAAGACAATGCTTGGTCTTGGTGTTTGCGACTCAGAAATTGAGACATTATCTCTTAAATTTAGAAGTCCACATCATGGTAAAATTTGATCCGTTGAAGCATCTTTTCTCTAAAACTGATTTATCAGGACGCCTAGCTAAGTGGGTTATGATGTTAACTGAATTTGACCTTAAATTTGTTTCACAAAGGGCAACTAAAGGGCAATCGTTGACCGATCACCTAGCTGAGGCCCCTTCACCTTTCTCCTTCCCTAACCCTGAGTCTTTTCCTGACGATTTCATCCTTTGTACAGAGAAAGATGAAACTTGGGAGTTATACTTTGATGGCTCTAAGTGTCATACGGGATCGGGGGCAGGTGTTGTTCTGATTTCTCCTACAAAAAAGTCTATTCCCTTATCTTACTATCTCAATTTCTTATGTACCAATAACATTGCTGAGTATGAGGCTCTTATAGCAGGAATAAAGGCAGCCTTAGCTTTGAATATAAAACACATACATATTTTTGGAGATTCTCAACTGATTATAAGACAAGTAACAGGACTGTATCAAGCAAAACAAGACAAGTTATCACAATATAAAGACCTTGCTATCTCTTTGTTACAAAAATTTGATTCTTACACCATAGAACCTGTTCCTCGAAAAGATAATCGACATGCGGACGCAATGGCATGTGTGGCTTCTCTTGTATCTTTAGAGGACCCTGTGGTTGATCTTAAATTTGTTATTCACAACCTTACTTCTCCAGCTATTGTAGATGATTCCAGCCTGGTGACATGTTGCGACTTCATAGACTTAGATGAATGGTACTCGCATATCGTAAGATACTTGACTGATGGTACCTTTCCTGATTCCACCAATAGGAACACCAGGGCTAGAGTTCACAATTTGTCTGCTAGGTATATCATTCTTTCTAATGTTCTTTACCGAAGGGGTTATAACGGTCTTCTCCTTCGCTGTCTTAACAAATCAGAAATCCCTATTGCTCTTGAAGAGGCGCATTCAGGTGCCTGTGGGGGGCATTTTGGAGGTAAATCCTTGGTTCAAAGATTACTTCGTATGGGATATTATTGGCAAACTATGCAGCAGGATTCTTTTTCATTTGTTAAGAAATGTCACCAATGCCAACAACACAATAATTTGATTCATGCTCCTGCTCAAGAACTCCGTTCTCAGGTAGCTTCTTGGCCTTTCTCTGCATGGGGATTGGATCTCATCGGTAAAATCTCTCCTCCTTCATCTCAAGGACATGTTTTCATTATAACCGCAACAGATTACTTTACAAAGTGGGTAGAAGCTGTTCCTCTTCGCTCCACTACAGCTGAAGTGATTTGTCGATTTCTTCTAGAAAACATTATTTCTCGATTTGGGATACCTTCCACTATAATCTCTGATAATGGGACATCATTTAAGAATAAAGACGTGAAGCAATTCCTCGAGAAATATCATATCAAACATCGATTTTCTACACCATACTATCCTCAATCAAATGGTCAAGCCGAATCATCCAATAAAATAATCGAACAAATTCTTCGCAAAACCGTGAATAAGCATGGTAACGATTGGAGTACTCAGCTAAACTATGCTCTTTGGGCCTACCGAACGAGTGTATGAATTGCCACGGGAACTACTCCTTATAATCTTGTTTATGGTGCTGATGCTATTATGCCTTTAGAATTAGAGATTCCATCACTTAGAATTTCTCTCAAAGGTATAATAGATGATGACTCCTATAGAGAACAAAGACTTCAACAGCTTGAGATGCTTGATGAACAACGTATAAATGCTCTTGAGCATATTCAAGTGTATCACAAAACTCTACAACGAAACTATAATGATAAGGTTATTCAATTTTCCTTCTCAGTAGGTGACTTAGTCCTCTATGAGAATCAACGCAATGTGAATGCCTTACCTAAAGAAAAGGGAAAATTCAGTCCTAATTGGCTTGGACCGTATATCGTTATTAAAGATTATGGATCGGGTGCTTACAAAATAGCGGATGTAGACGGTATGCCTCTTAAAGACCCTATAAACGCTATGCACTTGCGTAGATACTATGCTTAATTCCTCATTTCTTATCATTCATCTACTTCCTTTCTCACTTCTTCAAAATTGGATAATATGTTAGCATATCTTTGTTAGAGCAAATGGAATTAAATGATGTTTTGTTTAAATCTATATTGCTTCGTTCCTGACAAGCGTGTTTCTTTACTTTATGGTTTGTCTCGAATTCATTTATGTAAATTACAAAAGATTTACATTTTCATTATGTTGACATATTATACAATGTTTTTATGTGTTAAGTTGAATCATGTCATGTTGTGTTTAAAATTCAAATTAAATCACATTGGTTATATGATTCGTAGGCTTAATACATACTTTCTTCCTTATCATCAATATAGTACTTGATCAAATATTTTAATTAAGTCACACATGTATCAATTTAATCATGGAGCATTGAGAAATCAATCACATGGAAATTAAATTCAGAACATACATGTACATCTACCAAATGTATTAACTTTAATCACAATACACATTGTTTAGGCATTAAAGATAACACGTTTGAAACAAAGAAGCATGTATATATATATGTGGATCAATATACAAAGGTATTTCACTACACATCCAAAATGTGACCTACCCTACATCATAAAATCATCTCCTATCCCTAGGGCTGGTGGCTAGAGAGTGACGACTAGATGCTCCCTCCTGATCCGGCCATGCAGGTGGACCCATGGGGGTATACCGTGATATAGATCGTGAATGGCTCCGAGAGGAACTCCTACGATCCCTATCCATAAGGATAGCGCGATACGAGGTAGCCTCGGCCTGAGCTGCTACTAGATCACGCTGTGCTCGCTGAAGGTCCTCTGATAGAGCTCGCTCTCTCTCCCTCCATATCTCTACCTGTACTCGAAATGGGGAAAACAAATCATCATTCCGACCCGCATTCCCTTGAGGTCTATAAGCAACCTGTGAGGAACTAGGGATCTGCGCTGTCGTAGAGATATCTGTCACTGCTTGCTGGATCAAGGAGCGCCACTCCTGCACATTAGCTGTAGCAGTAGAACAGATTTTGTGTTAGTACCATTTTATATCATCAAAACATCAATCAATCAATATAAACCTACTATACCTGGATCTCCCTCACGCCAGTAGGGATCATGATATGGTAGCATCTGTGACTGGGAACTACTAGGCTCCCCACGTTCGAGCGATCTGTGTGCGATAGGTGCAGGTCTCTGTAGCGCCTCATGTTCCCCCTTTTGGGGAATAACGGGAGGATCTAAGACTACGGTATCATCTCCTGAATGGTGAGGAGCTGCATCTGACTCCTCCTCATCATCTCTATCCTCATCTGCATCCTCGTTCTCCTCATCATCATCTCTCTCCTCCTCATCGTCATCCTCATCCTCCTCCTCCTCGGCACTAGGCTGAACTCCTATAGGCGGATCAGGACCTCCTGCCTCCTCATGACCCTCTCCCTCCTCTGGCTCCTCTGACCTGGATCCCTGATCCTCATCTCGGTCTCCATGCCTCCATGGACCTGGATGGCCTGTTGGATGATCTGGTGGAAAGATAGGCCCTGGGTATGATCTCACAAACTAGGAATGATACCTGCGCTGTGCCCCGGGGTCTGCAGCATAATCAGTGACCACATCCTGATCGGACCCCTCTATATCTATGATCTTGATATCATCTATCGTCGGTCTCACTACTGCTCTGGGTCTAGGAAGGACTCGTGAGTGTCGAGTGTAGATGGGCACATCGGTTGGGACACACTGCTCTAGCCCGAACTGCCTCCGTACTCGGTCAAGGTAGAATGGGACTATGATGTGTGGATATCGTCCTCTCAGTAGGCGATTCCTTTGTAGGCATGCTAACTGTCCTCCATCCCATCCCATCTGTGCATCCGCAGATATCGTCTCCACACGGTCACCTCGGCTGTCAATCTGTCAACTATCACTCTCCAATACAATAGATCTCCAAATCTCCACTCACTGGTAAGTGGATAAGAAAATACCCTAGGTCGCTCGCTAGCCGTACTCATCGGATAGCCGACAGGCCTGGTGCATGTAAAGTGCTCAAATATCCACACCTGCAGAAGTGTGCATGTCATCAAGCTGCAACCCTGTCCGAAAACATACTCCTCGAGGTCGTGATAGAGATGTGCAAGCATACTCCGACCCCAGGCATATACTCTCCTGTGTCTCTCCATAGCCCTGATGCACCACGTGAGACCCCCATGCATGTGTGTACCTCGCCCATTAAGGCAGATAGCTAGTGCAATGATGGCTATCATAAGACGTCTCATGAGGGGCACCTCTCCTGTAGGATGTAAGAGCCAGCTGACCATGATACGACCTCTTGTCTCGCTCGGCATGACTCTCCCTATGAAATATACCTGCTCCCTCTGATGATCCTCTACTGACTGATTGGTCGCATATGTCACGGTAGCTCCTCTGATCGGTAGGCGAAGAATGCGGTACACATCCTCAAGTGTCACCGTCATCTCCCCTACTAGAAGCTGGAACGTGCATGTGTCAGGATCCCACCGTTCCATGAATGCCATCAGCATCACGGGATGAAATCAGATGGCCGGCATAAGAATCATAGACCACAAACCTACTATCGACAATGTGTCTCTCTCTGCCTGAGTGAGTCAGGGAATCTGATCTCGCAAACTGCGAAGAATCTGTCCCGCCGTGTGCTCTCTCATATACGGGAGACCCTGCATCACAAAAACATAACTATAATCAGTACTCAATCATCAAAAATCATTCATGCAAAACTGTCGAACATCGTATGCTAACCCTGGCATCTCTCGCCAAGTCCTGATTGGGGCCATGGCGCCCTGTCAGGGACCATGGCGCCCTATCAAGGACCATGGTGCCCTGAGGGGACCATGGCGCCCTGAAGGGACCATGGCGCCCCACAGGGACCATGGCGCCCTGTGTGGGACCAACGGTCGGGTTCCAGGGCCCGCAAACGATCACAGAAAGTCAAATGCAGAAAATCAAAAGTCAACGTTCAGTCAACTCACCTCATCCAGTGGCTCGTCGTCGATCACGGCCTGTCACATGATCTCAATCCTCGTGGGACGCTCTGGTCATCGTGAAGGCATGATGATGGCTATGTGGGCTCCGCTGCAATGAACAGTACTCAGAATCAATAAAGTGACAAATGCAAATGTCTCTTTCAAGGTATATACATTCATTCCTTTACCTTTACTTTCAAAACCCTAATTTTCCTCTATCACTCATTTCATCATAACTTGAGTTTGGGAGATGCAATTTTCGAACCGTTTGTTGTGTAGGAATCATATTTTCACTCCCCTACTCTTGGGATGTTCCAAAAAGTGCTCTGATGAAGCCTTTTTAGTGAACATCCCTCATCAATACTCTCTTACACAATTTGTCGTAAGTAAACATGCTACTCTGTTTCACCTCCCTAATAAGCAAGTCGAAACAGGGGGGGGCATATAGCTACTCACAAATTTCATCACCTTCCTTAGTAAGCATTAGGTGATTTTGTGATCTAACGTGTGTTTTGTAGGGTTTGGTTCCTAACTGTGTACTGCAGATACCACTGGGGGCTTCGTCCGACAACTTATGGATATATCCTTTTTCAAATGATGTTTACTTTCTGTAATTTAGCTTGCATATGCACGTAGTACTCATATGACCGCTAAAGTGGGGGCTAAATGTAATGTCATAAATTGTACGCACTTGCTAAAGCAGTACAATTTAACACCTAGTTTAGCACCCGCCTTGGTGCAGTTGCATTTTGCATTTCATTTCCCCTTTAGCACTTAATTAATCAAATTAATTAGGTCTAAAGGTTCTATTTCATCATTTTCCACATCATAAAGTCGGGCCCTTTCATTAAAGCGTGCCCCTTTCATTTTATTCTTCCAATACACTACTTAATCAAAAACCCTAATTAGGCCCTATTCTGAGCTTGGGGGCTTGATTTCGGGGGTCAAAACATCTCGAAATCACCTGTAACTTCGGGATTCTCTCTAAAATCATCATATCTGACGGCCCTGAAAATTTGGTGAAAAGTTGTCAGGACCGTGGCGCCCGGCGTGCACACGGTCCCGGACATTTTTCCTGAAATTTTAGGAGCGCGATCCAATCATAAAATAAAGCTTAACCCCAAGAAATTGGTGAGATATCCAATCTCTAGGTCAGCCAAAAGTTGGAATTAAGACCTAGGGTTTCATACATAAGAGCTCTCTTTCTTCATTTGAAGGGATCCGAATTTTGTTTTCAGGAACCTCATAGGCAGTGAAAGGGAAGATCTTTGAAGACTTCAACAACTTTAAACATCCCTCTATCAAGCATTTATGAAATCCATTCATCCATTTAGGGCTTGGAAGACATTGAAGAACAATAGGAGATCACCGACTGAAGATTGGCTTGTACCTCTCCCTTGGGGGTTGGGTATGATTTCATGTTGTTTTCATGTCTTTGCATAAGCTTCAATATCTCATTTATTCATGATTTAGATCACTTTGCATCTTGATTTAGAGCATTTATATTATCATTAACAAGCAATTAGGGTTTACTTTCTAGGTGGCTCTAGTTTTCTTACTTGCATTTTAGATCTTGCACACACACAAGGTCTGCACACACATTACTTTTACAATACAACTTGGCTATTCGTGGAGGTGGAAATCACCGAAGTGGGGGTTTGACTAAGGCAAAACCCTATATAGCCGCCCAAACACCTTTTTCAGATATAAGTGTAGGTTTCGAGACTCGGGCGACGCCACAGGTTGCAGATCCAGAAAAAGCAGGTCGAAACAGCACCCCACATCAAATTGCAGAGTAGAATACCAGGACAGGGGCGTGGGGCGCCCTGGTCCTACCAGGACAGGGGTGCTGGGCACCCTGGTCCTTGGGACAGAGGCGCTGGGCGCCCTGGTCCCTGGGACAGACAGCATTTCAGATAGTTTCTAGAGTGCAAAACAGCAGTTTCAGGTGCAGTTCCGGGACAGAATCAGGATAGTGGCGCCCGCACCCCCGTCCCGAACATTTTTAGTCAAACTTTGACTCCGGGTACGCATCTGCATTCTTGTTTTATCCTTGTGTTTACAGCTTTCCATTGTTTAAGTTCAATTCTGCAATCTTGTTGTTAGCTCATACTTGCATTTTAGGGTTAGGAATTGAACTTGCATAATCTTACCTTTCAATTACAACAAAGGAATAGAAACCCTAATAGGTAGCCCGTGGCTCTCTCTTTCACAAAAAGAAGTAGCCAATTGTGTGATACCTCTAGGCTCTTTCGTATTTCGTAATGTGTGACAAGAGGTAGGATTAGGGCATGATAACCTAGTCTCTCTTTTTTCCCCCACACAATTCCTTGCACAAAGCATTAACCGGTTTGTCCACCTATGGAAAACCTCTTATCGATTTGGACTTATTGACTCTTACAATGTTATCAAAGTTTATATGAAAAAATATCTGATGCCAAAGCCAACTATCTTCTACTTTTGCAATTAAACAATTGTTGACTTTAGACCTTAGATGAAACAAGTTACCTCTGGTCTGCTTGCCGGTTGCAATCAGCTCACCTTTACTTTCATAAATCTTGAAAACTCCATTCTTGAATTCCAGTAGGTAACCTTTTTCATTGAATTGAGCAACACTTAAATGATTGTGTTTTGATCCTTCAACCCAGTAGACATCATCTACACTCCTCTTATCGTTAAGAGAGATGGTTCCCTTTCCTTTTACCATGTAGGGTGAGTCATTCCCAAATATCACAACACCTCCATCAAATTACTTCAAAGTAAGAAACTTACTCCGGTCATTGGTCATGTGGTGTGAACAACCACTGTCTATAATCCAATCATCATAACTATCCATGTGAGAAAATAAAGCCTTCTGATCTAACATCTCTTCCTTAATGGAAACAAAGACAATGTCCTCATTTTCATCTTCCTCAGGTTCTTCATCTATGATTCCTCCATCAACTGCAATGAGACAGTTTCTTTTACCTTTGCCTTTATACTTCCTAAACTTCTCACATTTCTCCTCATTGTCTCCATTTGGATAGTTAGCAGCAATATGTCCAATTTGGTTACATGCAAAACACTTCAACAGTAATTTACCTCTATACTTACCTGTACCTCTAGGTAACCACTTGGCCAGCAATGCTTCAAGCTCAATTAGACTATCTTCATCATCTACCTCTTTTCTGGATCTAGTCTCATGACTATAGCTCGTTTCTCTACTTTTCCTTACCGGTGGGTTTGAAATTGAGGCTCTTAATGCAGATTCAGATTTTTGAACCATTTAATTCAAAAGCAGTCAATTTACCAATGATGGAGTCAAGAGTTACATTTGATTTATCAATAGACTTGAGTTCTTGAATGGCTATAACTTGGATAAAGTAGACTGGTAGAAGGCTTCTCAATACCTTACTAACCATTATGGTATCCTCCACTATACCACCAACACTTTTGATCTCTTTGACTATCCCCTTGATCCTCTGATTGTACTGTTGAATGTTTTCTCCTTTAGCCATCTACATCAAATTTACCTCTTAGACTCTCTTCTTTGGATATCTTCACATGCTCATCACTACTATAGATATCTTCCATTTTCTTCTATACTTCAAATGCAGTATCCAATCCATGGACATCAACATACTTTGAATTGGATAAGGAACTGATAATGGCCTCCAATGCTTGATGTTTTCTCCTATTGCTCCTTCTTTTGATCATCTGACAAAATCCCACTAGGCAAGTTATATTTAGTAACAACATGTTTCCAATATTGACTTCCTAAGCTCTTGATATAGATCTTCATCCTATCACTCTAGATTTTGTAGTTTTCCCTATTGAATTTTGGACCTTCTTTCTTCATCATGTTCTCCTGGATCTTTTCCTCAAGCGACTAGGCTTAAACACAAGAGGACCTAAAATGCTCTGATACAAATTGATAATATGATGAATCAATAATGATCAGGTTAACTATTGAGAGGTGGGGGGGGGTGTGAATCAGTAGATAGAAAATATACTAAACTTCACCAAACTCAGAAACAACTTGCAAAACTTAACTTAACTTAACTGATTTAGACTCTGTATCTAAAAATTGTAACTGCATTGTCAAGCTTACCGGTTGACTAAAATATCACTATAACAGTGTAACAGATTTGAAACTTAGATACCCTTTAACCAAAACATCAAACCACTTTAATAACATTAGTAATAGCTCATTTTTTATCACTTCCAGTCATCTAAACATGTCTTAGTGGTTTTACCAGTTAAACATATTAACCATATAAAAAACACACACAAAATCATTCACCATTTGACACAATGATTTTTCACGTTGAAACCCAAATGGGTAAAACCACAGTGGGGATGAATACCCAAAAGTATTTTGAACTCTTCTGAAGTTCGCCCTATTAGGAGCCAGGCCTTGTTAGAAGGTTTTACAAAAATGTCTTGTTAGGAACAGATCTGGTTAGGGACCACCCAGTTAAGGGATTGACTACAATACCCTGTTAAAGGCAATACCCTATTAGGAGTAACCTCGGTAGAGGATTTCAAATCCAAGCTAATGGATCACTTGGTTAGAGGATTTATTCAATACCAAGCCTATTAAAGCTTTGCCCGATTAAGGGATTTAACAGATGTAATGGTTAGACAACAATAGGGTCTTGCTGATTTGGTAATAGAACTGCTCTGCTTAATCAAATCCTTTAATGCTCCTATTTGCCTTCACAACATTCTGTAGATACTCCTTCTGGTTTAGCAAAAATCACACTACCACACTTTACCAAATTTCCAACATAATTGCAAACAACTCATCAGCCTTAAATACAAATACAATAGGTTGGTAACACATCACAAAACCTAATATCTAATAGAGATTACAAACATATCAGTTAAAACATGACCTTTGGATTACATAACAATTAACTACACATTGTTCAAGACAACTTCAACCGCTCCTGGATCACTGCACATTGGATCTTGTAACTCATCACGTGTCGGTTATCACTTAATGCTATGCATTTTCTCATTCCCAAGATAAACAATTATCTTTACAAACCAAAACCACTTTGAAACTCGTCACGTAGAATAATCATCTTTTCTCATCATTCGATCATAGAACATTAACACCAATGCTCCAAGCTCCATTTGTTAGGGTTCTTCTTATCAACATGTTAAGGTTACCAGTTGATCTCTCTACTTCAAATACCAATACTGGTTTCCTCCACTGCTATACTACCAGTTGCATTACTGCATAACTACTGGTTAAAATACAACTCCATTACTAGTTACTATTGACATCAATGACAAAAATATACCTCATCAATGCAATCTTCATGCAATGCCAACAAAGGAAAGTCCGGATGTTGATTGTGTTCCAGATGACACGAGTCTTGGTTTGTACTGGCTGAAAATTCAGTCCTCTTGCAATTGGTATGTGGTTATGAAATGTGGCGATCACTTATACATATGTGATTGTCCATGGAGTTTACAAGGAAAAACATGCAAGCATTATTTGAAGGTTGTTTCAATGGTCAACAACTCATTCAATGATTCACATCTCTCGGGTAAGTGGATGTCAAATGCAACTCAACTTGTTTGGTTCGTCAATGTTGATGTACGTTGATTTAAAAGATCTACACTTCACTCTAAGATTTTGTTTTATGCAAAACCTATTCCTATGTCAACTCCAATATCTACTAATGTTAATGAACACCCAACACCTCAGCCGGCTGTTGATACCATTTCCAATGCAGAAGCACATATAGAAGATGTTGACATTGTGACGTGGAACGAAGCAAGGAGAAAGTTGAAGATGTTGTCGCTAACAATGTCATAGGCACACAAAAAAATAATGGCATTTGTAGGTTGTGTGGAGAGGTTCATGGTTGATCTTGACAATTCCAGTGCCATGGCATTCGATTTCAGTCCCCATATCAATCTAGTAGGTACAAACATCATTCGCATGCAGCCTTGGTTCAGTAAAAGTAGGGATTGTGGTCGGATTCAGAGGCAACATAGGAAGACTAGTAGTAATAAGATACTTCATGATGTTATGCAGCCTGACACCTTTAAGTTCCCCTTGGAGACTCCTAGGAGGCGGAAGGGAAAGAGGCAATTGGACCAAGCACCGAAATCGCATGTCCTTGCCACAAGATCTATTGCATCTAATATAAGTTGGTACACAAGTGTCATATTTAAGTGGCATCTAAACATGTTAATGGTGCATGTTCTTATTTAGTTGTGATGTTTTGCAGTTGATGAAAGTGGTCTAGAGATAGGCTTGACAATGTTCACTACACCCTCAACATCTAGGCAGAGGAGTCCTCGCTGACGATTGGCTTTTGATTTTCGTCAATATGGACAAGGATCACACAATGTCCCTCAGTAACACAACATTGGTATTATTGGTTCAGATTTGGATATCTATTTTTATGTATTCCATATATTTAGATGACTACATGACATTTTCATATTCGTGTTAATAGCTACGATGTGCTGTACAAGTCGCTTGGTTCATTTTTTGCAACAAATTACATGTCACATTATGCTACTTTGACTGTGAAACTTTTTTGTTTGGCCTTTCCTGGGAGGTGGTAATCCCTATTTTATCTGTATCATATTTGGAACCATGTGTTAATCATTACCTTTGTACTAAATTTAGCTCCATGTTTAGCCTTTATCTTTCAACATGTTGAGTAATATGGACTAGATTTGTTTGTTGTAATATTGTTCTAATGCTCAGTAATATTGTCCCTAATTTTTTTACACACTATATCTTTCAAAGAAGGTGCCAATCTTCATATTTTTCAGCTAGTACACACTACACTGACATACACATACACTTCGAGCAATAGGAGGAGGTTGTTATTTTGATTTTGCCACTTTATTTTTTAGTATTTTGCCTTTATGTCTTACATTTATTGAATTCTATAGTTAAATAAGTAAGACACTTATTGTATGAATATGTATTACAATTATTGAAAGGTTAAGTTAAATAGCTAACATGCTTCTTGTAGGAATATTTCTTTCATTTATTGAATGCTATTATTAAATAATAAACACCCTTGTTGTATGAATCTGTAGGTTGCGGCTGAGTCTAGTAGAGTGCAACCAACAGGCTGCAGTATTGCAACATCTAGACAACGACATGGTAGAAGACATATTGTTGAGGATACTTCCTTGACTTAGCCTTGGGTGGCATGTCCACGTGCATTGACATCTTAACATTGATATATTGTATACGGTCCACATTAATGAATTCTTCTCTTTGTTTTGTCTTTGGAGAGGGAACCATATCTATAGGCTACTGGGCCTGAATAATTGGAATTAGTGTACTAGCTTGTTTCTCTCCCATGGGTCCACATAATGTGCATGGTTAGCATATTTAGAGACCCACAAAGGGGATGGGTTTGACTACCACACCCTGATCATAACATTGCCATTGTCACTCAACTTTTTCCCACCAATCTAGTGGTTATGGACTATACACACCTATTCATAGGACATAATAATCCTTGGCCACCACTGAGGTTTGGTAGGATTTTGAGAATGTTTCCATCACAGAGGAGGTCTTCCCCATAAAATTGGGATTGTTAATTATCTTTGTTGGTTGTAAGACTTTGGTTTTTATAAAACAATTGAAATTTATGTTTACAGAAGGACATGTTGGTATATTTGCCTAGACAAAATTTATAGTTTTTGTATTTTCCTACAATTTATATTTATTTATGCTCAGAGATAGTGACCTTGGTCCATTTTTTTCTTCTTACATGTGCATCCTACATCACAGATAAGATGCCAAACTTCAATGTATCCTACATTATTAATATTAATTTAAAAATCACTCCATGTCCATTAAAAAGAATATTAATAGAGAAACCACACCATGCTATATTACAAGTCACTATATTACATATATTAGACTAACATGATATGCTATATTACATGCATCACACTAACATGATATGCTATATTACATACATCACACTAACATGATACATTAAATTACATAAATCACATTAACGTGATATGTTATATTATATCTTTCCTTTTGTCATGCCCAAACTTTTGGGCACAAACGGAATAATTTTTATTTTTTTTTAAAACTACGTAGCTTAACACGATTAACTTAATTAAAATAATGCAACTTAGATTGGTCTTAACTACATTTTGTGTGAATCAGGAAATTAAATTCAATTTGGTCATAAAGTTAACTAAGTCATCAGCGAGCTAATACTTCTCCAAAAAGGTTATCACTAATCTCCATTAATAAATAATTAAAATCTCAAACCTAATGATTAATCTCAATTTTAAATGATCCAAAATTTATCTCATAGTTCGTAACTACCTAGGATCTAAATTTAATTGTTCTAGTTATTAAACCCCCTTATTAAAATAAAATCCCCATGAATTAAAAATACTTTATAATTTAGGCTTAAATGGCCCTCTTGCCCCTACAAATATCATTGTGTTTATATTTTTTTTTTTGAGTCTAATCAACCTAACTATTTAAAATCTTCTTATAAAGATTCTTCTACATTTGTCAAATAAATTTAAAAAAAAATGCAAAACTTAGTTTTACAACTAACTTTAATTCCAAATAAATATTGAACTTAATCTACTTTTATATATATATATACTTACTTACTTATAAATTTTATATACAAGTTTATGAATATATTCTAAAGAGGGGGTGGGACTTTTATTCTATTATATTAATTTACCCCTTTTAAATATTCCAACCCACATATCTATTTTTTTTTAAAAAGAACTAAATGTGTTTGCCCTAACCTGAAAATAGGGTTAGGGCATGTGTGTAAAACAACAACATTCATACTTACTTTTATATTTGTGTGTGTGTGCTGTATGTGTATGCTCCTTTTTTTTTGTGTGTGTGTGTGTGCAGGTGCGGGCGCGGCGACCCGAGCTTCATAACCCGGCGGCGCACGCAGGGCCGAACCGAAGGCGGGTTTATATTTTATTTTGAAGGCAAGGCGGGGGAAGTTTACCCTTGCTCACGGAGGGAAGGCGGAGGATGTGGGTGGAGGCGGTGGCAGCGCGGGGTACCACAGGCTGCGGACTGCGCCGCCCGCAGTCTGCGGCTTCCGCAGGCTACGGACTGTGCCGCCCGTAGCTCTGCGGCTCCCGCAGGCTGCAGACTGCGCCGCCCACAGTCTGTGGGTTCCGCAGCCCACAGTCTGCGGGATAGGCTAAAACGCGAACTTCCATTTTTTTTTTTATATATTTTATTTATTATAGTTAATTATATATATATATATATATATGTATATATATATATATGTATATATATATATATATAAAAGGGTATGACAATGTATATACAGTTTTATTTTGAAAAATATCGATTTCGCAAATGAAGAATGTTATATATATATATATAATTATATATATAAAAATATATATATATTTATATATATATCAATATATATATATATATATATTAATGAACAAGGTATATATACATTTTTTTCAAGTTATAACTCACTTAGGCATTCTTGAGTTCATTATTGCTTAGTATAACCTTAGAATGCATGCAGAGATTTTACTATTATTATTTGTAGTTTGTTTAATGGGAAAGAGTATATTTATCTATTTTTTTTTTCACAAATTTGAAGAAATATATATGTTGAATACTCTGTTTTATTTATTTATTTAAAAGCAGCATTCTACTACTAGCATCTACAATGCATCCTAAACAGCAAACTAAAATATAACCATTCTTTTTGTAATCCAATTTAAATCTAAGAACTAAATGCTAATCTTTTTGAAACGAAATAGACTACTATAATAGGTTTCATTTTCTGCATTAAATGGGAAAATAAATGACTGTTTTGTTTATTTGCAGCAGCATTAATATAGCTAGATGAACATGTAGAAACAGAAATAAATTTTCATTTGCCAAATAAACTTAAGTGCAACAACATTATTTTTTGAAGAAATAAATACAAACTAATTTCATTTCTCCCTTTTTTTTTTTTGCAATACCAACACAAATAGGAAAAATATACTTCTTTTACAATTTTAAATACAAGGTAAATAAGATTACAAACAGGTATGAAAACCCAACCATTATTTTCCCTTCCATAGTAATATGAATACAATATATACACTTCTTTTCTTGAAAATAAATTCAACATAGCTCCCATTTTTCTTTACAAACTTCAATGATAAGTGCATTTGACTTTTAAATTTTTCTGCAACATAAAACAGCAACCACATGCTTTACTCTTTCCTTTCCCATCCCAAGCAACCTGCAATAAAACACAACTTTGACCATGGAGAGCTCACCTCCTAGCCTAGGCTTGCTAGAAGCCACCCCCGAGCTTGGAGAACCAAGCACTAGACGGGTTACAAGCAAGCAAACAACACAACAAATAGGGCATACACTCAATATACAACTTCCCATCCCAAGCTACACTTTCACCACACTTTGTGATGTTCATTCCACGGGTGGAAGTGGACCAAGTACCATTGGGGAGATTGCAAGCCAAAACACAACTCAAGCCACCTCATGGCAATACAAATGCAACAAAATACATCCACATACCTTATGCCCCCCAAAGGCTCAAGGCCATATTTTCTCCCCTTATGACCCCCAAATGCATACACAAGGCTATGCAACAAGGGTCACAAAGGACACCCTTGAGATCACTCTCCATAAGGAGAGCCTCTCACCCAAGGCTGTCATACTCCTTCCACCCCAAGACCATCCTACTTCCCCAAAAGTAGGAGATCTTGGACACTCCAAAAAAAAAAAAACAAGAACACATAAACAAAACATAGAAATGAAAACTACACATTTTCTTCTCCAACAACAATTTACATAAACACATATTTTCCACAAGCATTTCTTTCCTTCAACAGAACAACATAACAAACATAAACAACATAAATAAGAGGAGATAAAAACCAACCTTATTCTGCCAATAGGTATGCTAGATTTAGTTGGGGATGAGCTGCCCAATTCCACACAAACGTTTTCTCCAAACTCTTCCAAAAATTCTATTCTACTACAAAATTTTCAAAGCAAAAGCATAATCTCCAAAAATGGAGAGTGGGTGATTACTCACTAAGTCTCCAATCCTTGCCTAAGAAGGCCTCTCACACACTTCCCAACCCCTTGGGTGAGGTGAGAGTTCCCATTGGTTGCTCTTCCCCAACTCTTACACATTACTAAAACTGGAAAGGGAAAAGGTGAGAGAAGATGGGGAAGAGAGTTTGACATCAAAAGGGAAGGTTGTCTATCCTAGGAGGAACTTTCTAAGTTGAATTTTCGTTCACCTTGGAAACACCACTTTTTGAGGTGACTAAACAGTCACATGGGAGAAATCACATGTTTCAAAATACCCCTAACCCATAGGTATACCCTTTGGACCTTTGGAAAAGCCTTAAAACTGTCCCTAAGAGTCCATTTAACCCCTTAGAAACCCAACTGAAGTTTACCTACGGGTCAACCTGAGTTGACCACTCCCAAGACTCCCCACCCAAGGCAAATTTGGGACCACACTCATGTTTTTTGAATGGCTTTGGTAGAAACAAAACTCCCTCCAAGAGACAAGTCAAAATCAAAGACACTAATCAGCACATGTGTCAAGTGACACAATAGAAATACAATATAAAAAATCACACATGGAATTTGTCTCTTGTAGGATTACACATATACATAAAAATTAATTTTAACACTCAAGCATCATACACTTCACAAATAAAATACATTACAAATGGGGTGTTGTCTCTCCAAATAGACAACTCCCGGCTTAACAAACGTACATTGGTCTAGGTTTGGTTCTCCATATAAATTCCATGGTCACATGGATAATTTTCTTGCGCATCTCAATTAACACATTAGTAATTCCAGATAATCACAATTATACATAATTAAATACATAGATTTCATTGCACATCAAACACTCATACATTGTCAACAATAATTCAATATCTCATTCAATTAAATTCGATTTCACATAAGCAATTAACATAATTCTCAAAATTGAACCATTCATAAAATAAGCATCATCTTTCTATCATCAAAAATGAAGTCCTGCAATTCCAATAATGACATTTACCATATCAATGTAATTCTGTTCTAGCGACATATCTATAGTTTCATAATCATCATGCATAAAATAAAGCATCAACATATGTCAATGTGATCCAAATCATGGAATCATATAAGTTCTAAATCCATAAAGCATAAAATAAAGCATCTATAATAGTCTCAATATGCAAATAACTGAAAATGTCAAACTGAGTCGGGGTAGGGCCTCACACGCTCCCCCTCTAGGCATGAACTTCCTCCTGGAGTTCATCAAAAAGGTGGGGGTACTGTGATCTCATACGTGCTGCATCCTCCCATGAGGCTGTGACCTCATCATAGCAATCCCACTGGACCCTAACCTGGTCCAGCTCTCGACCTTGAAGGCCTAGCGTCCGGCGTGCCAAAATGCTAATGGGCTCCAAAGCTAGCTGCCCATCTGACTCCACCTGCAAGGCATCCCAATCTAGAATATGAGACTCATCATAGATATACTTCCTCAAAACTGAAACATGAAATACATCGTGGATGCGTGACAGGCTAGGTGGCAATGCTAGAGGGTAGGCAACTGGTCCTATCCTCTCAAGGATCTCAAATGGTCCTACAAATCGAGGTGCGAGCTTAGAACCCTTTCCATATCGGATTGGACTCTTATGCGGTCGTACTCTCAAGAAGACTCTGTCTCCAACCAAGTAGCTACGATCTATCCTCTTTGCATCTGCATATTTCTTCTGTCTATCCTATGCCTCTCTAAGACGCTGCCTAATCAAATCCACCTGCTGCTCCATATCCCAAACTATCTCTGGTCCAATAGCAACTCTGTCCTCTATGCGGTCCCAACTCAAAGGAGTCCTACAAGGTCTGCCATATAATGCTTGATAGGGTGGCATCCCTAAGGACGTGTGATGCCCATTGTTATAGGCAAACTCCACTAAGGGAAGGTACTCTTCCCATCTGGTCTGGTGGTCCATGACATACATGCGAAGCATATCCTCTAACACCTGATTAACTCTCTTTGTCTGGCCATCCGTTTCCGGATGATAGGCTATATTGAAATTGAGCTTGGTGCCCATAGCTGCCTGTAATGCCTTCCAAAAGGAAGAGGTGAAGAGGGAATCCCTGTCGGAAATGATCTTATGTGGAACACCATGAAGTCTGACAATGTCTCGCAAAAACACCTGTGCTACTGCTGGTGCTGTGAAGGTGGTACGAACTGGTGAAAAGTGAGCCACTTTGGTCAACTTGTCAACCGTCACCAAGATGGCATCATGGCGGCGAGATGACATAGGGAGACCAACGATGAAATCTATGGATATAGTATCCCACTTCCACTCTGGTATAGCATGAGATTGGAGCAACCCACCTGGATGGCGGTGCTCTGCCTTGACTCTCTGACACTCAAGGCATCGGGCTACCAACTCAGCAATAAGCTGTCGCATACCCGGCCAATGGTACAGTTCTCTCAAGTCTGCATGCATCTTCTTGACCCCGAGATGTGCTGCATAAGGAGCTCTATGAGCCTCTATGATAATGAACTCCCGCAATCCCCCGGAAGAAGGTACATAGATGCGACCTCTATGGCGTAATAAACCATCGGACTCTAAGGAATAATCCACATATTTCCCTTCTAAAGTTTCCTGAGATCGTATAGCCTAGCAAACCTCTAAATACCATCTGTCCTCTGGCAACTGCTGCATGATCCGATCTCTCAAATCCGTGCTCATATACATGGTGTATACCTCATGACGCCTCCTACTCAAAGCATCTGCAACCACATTTTCTTTTCCTTTGATGTAGTGAACATCAAAATCATACTCGTACAAGAATTCCATCCATCTCCTCTGACGTGCATTAAGATTCGGCTGAGTGAATATGTACTGAAGGCTCTGATGGTCTGAGTGCAACTCAAAATGATGACCCAAAAGGAAATGTCTCAATCTCACAAGTGCATGCACTACTGCTGCAAGCTCAAGGTCATGAGTAGGATAATTAAGCTCATGAGTCTTGAGTTTCCTAGACTCAAAAGCTATAGCTCTACCACCCTGCATAAGTAATGCTCCTAAACCCTCTAGGGAAGCATCTGTGCAAACCATGAAATCAGCTGAAGGATCTGGTACTACAAGGATAGGTGTGGTAGTAAGTGCCTTTTTAAGTTCCTGAAAGGCCTTCTCGCACTTCTCCGTCCACTCAAATTTCTTCCCTTTGCGCTGAAGAGAAGTAATAGGATGAGCAACTCTAGAGAATCCTTCAACAAAACATCGATAATAACCTACTAAGCCCATGAAGCTCCTAACCTCTGTCACACTGGTAGGCGCTGGCCAATCCATAATGGCTCTGATCTTCGATGGGTCTACTGAGATCCCATCACCGGATATAACATGACCAAGGTACCTGACCTCTGTTCTAAAGAAAGCACACTTCGACAAACTGCCATACAACTGATTTTCCCTCAAACACTGCAAAACCTGTCTCAAGTGCTCCTCATGTTCCTCCTCATTCCGTGAATATATCAATATGTCGTTGAGAAATAAAATCACAAAACGGTTAAGGAATGTGCGGAATACTCCATTCATGAGGCTCATGAAAACTGTTGGGGCATTCGTAAGACCGAATGGGACCACGGTGAACTCATAGTGGCCATATCTAGTGTGAAATGCGGTCTTGTGGATATCACTATCCACTATCCTAAACTGATGGTACCCTGACTTTAGATCAATCTTGGAAAATACTTTGGCACCCTGAAGTTGGTCAAATAAATCATTGATCCTGGGCAATGGATATCGGTTCTTGATAGTTACTTTGTTCAATTGACGGTAATCCATGCATAGTCGGAGAGATCCATCCTTCTTCTTCACGAAGATGACTGGTGCACCCCAAGGGGACACACTAGGGTGAATGTGGCCCTTCTCTAGGAGTTCCTCAAGCTGAATCTTGAGCTCATTAAGCTCATTCGTGGTCATTCTATATGGTGCTCGAGAAATTGGTTCGGCTCCTGGAACAAGGTCTATATGAAAATCAATCTCTCTACGGGGCGGCATACCTAGTAACTCTGAAGGAAATACATCTGAAAATTCCTTAAGGATAGGATGGTCGTCAATAGATGGTTCCTTTTCCTCTTCTTCCTCTCTATCACTAATGGTGATGGCAAATAACTGACATCCCTTTCGCATGCTCCGCTTAAGCTGCATGGCGGAGATCATACGAAGAGACACAGGTCTCTAAATTCCAGTGATCACTATGGGAGAACCATGATCATCCTCACACTCAATCCTTTTCAGGCGACAATCCATCTTGGCTCTGTGGGCATAAAGCCAATCCATGCCAAGTACGATGCCGTAAGATCCAAGTGGTGTAACTCTAAGGTCTACTAAGGTGGTGGTATTACCAATTTGAAGCTAACAACCCTTAACCTCTGATTCCACTGACACTCTAGCCTCTGAAGCTAATTCCACTTCCCAACTGACCTCTTGTCTAATTGCCACTAGCCCGCAACGCTCCACAACCAATGGAGATATAAAGGAGTCAGTAGCTCCTGAATCAAATAATATAGATACACTACTACCTCTGATCATACCTGCTACCTCAATAACCGTGGCCTGATGCTCTGCTTGGCGGTTGTCAACCGCTGCGAATACCCTATGGGACTTGCCCATATCCCCAACTGTCGGCTTTGATGCTGCCATCCTCTAATTCCCTGCCATCTGACCCTGAGGACACTCTCTCGCCATGTGTCCCATGGCTCCACATGTGAAGCAAGCACCATGTGCCTGAAACTGCACTCCCTGTGGTTTGGAGAAAGACTATCCCCCTGTCCTACTAGAACCACTGTACCCACCTCTGGAAGACTGCTGAGTCCTCGTCGGAGGTGTGTAAGGAGCCTGCGATCTCTGATCTCACCTCTGACCCTGTGACTACCACTGCTTGGGCTTCGTGCCCTGCTGACTCTGCGGAGGCCTTTGCCTCTGGTTTTGCTGTGACTGTTGCGGAGGAGGGGGTTTGGAGAACCCCGATGAGTGTCTTTTGTTACCTTTCCAATGGGGTTTCTGAAACCCATAAGTCTGTGGTGTAGGGTTACGGTTCTAGAACCGATCCTTCGAGTCCTGTGGTCTGACCTGAATCTCCTCGGCTATCAAAGCCTTCTCCACGGCAACCCGAAGGCTCCCTGGAGCGGCCATCCTCACTAGTCCTGCTATGCCAGAATTCAATCCTCTGATAAATAGGTTGACGAGAAGCTTCTCATCTTTCAGGTAGTCTACATACGGTAAGAGTTCAAAGAACTTGTTCTCGTACTAGGTCACTGAAAGACCCTTCTGCTGGAGGTCATGAAACTCATCCACCCTACGTTGTCTGAAATGCTCTGATAAGTACCTCTCCCTGAATCTCTTTGTGAAAATCTCCCAAGTGAGGGTCTCTATCTCTAAGCCACACTTATATTCTTCCTGTCTCCACCATGTGGAGGCTGTTCCTCGCAATAGGTGAACCGCTGCACGTGCTTTTAGATTGCTCTCATAAGAGCGCAATGCAAAGCACCTATCTAGGCTTAAAAGCCATGCCTCTGCCTCTACCCCATTGGTAGATCCCCCAAAAGATGGTGGCTGAAGATGCATAACCTCTCTGATTAGATCCCCTGGATCCCGACGTGCCCTCTCAATATACACTGGTGCTACGGCTGGAGGTGGTGCTGGTAGGTGAATGGACTCGGGCTCATGCCCAGCCTGACTCTCTACGGGATTAGGAGGTGGACTCCTACTCCATTCCCGTTCTACTATTCTATGGCTTCCTGAGTTCTAGTTCTCAACATTATGATCTACTGCTGGAAGCCTATCTTGAACTATGCCAATCAGGTTTTGAAGAGCTACCTAGATGTCTTGGTTTGGGTCAACTGATCGTTCGGGAGGAGCTGCTGGGTTCACTTCCTGAACCGATTCCTCCCTAATGACCTCTTCGCGTGCCATGCATTCACGCCTAGGGCCTCTACCTCGTTTGCGAGCTTGTTGCGTAGTTGGAGGCATCCTTTTTAAGAAAATGAAATAAAATGAAATAAATAAATATTCTAGGAGAAATATTCTAGCTAATTTAAAATTAAATATAATAAAATTAAATACAATTTAATTAATTAAATAATTATAGCGAAACGTAATGGAGTAAGGTTCCTAGTGTTGGCAACCTCGCTCTGATACCAAAATGTCATGCCCAAACTTTTGGGCACAAACGGAATAAATTTTTTTTTTTTTTAAAACTACGTAGCTTAGTAGATTAACTTAATTAAAATAATGCAACTTAGATTGGTCTTAACTACATTTTGTGTGAATCAGGAAATTAAATTCAATTTGGTCATAAAGTTAACTAAGTCATCAGCGAGCTAATACTTCTCCAAAAAGGTTATCAGTAATCTCCATTAATAAATAATTAAAATCTCAAACCTAACGATTAATCTCAATTTTAAATGATCCAAAATTTATCTCATAGTTCGTAACTACCTAGGATCTAAATTTAATTGTTCTAGTTATTAAACCCCCTTATTAAAATAAAATCCCCATGAATTAAAAATACTTTATAATTTAGGCTTAAATGGCCCTCTTGCCCCTACAAATATCATTGTGTTTATATTTTTTTTTTTGAGTCTAATCAACCTAAGTATTTAAAATCTTCTTATAAAGATTCTTCTACATTTGTCAAATAAATTTAAAAAAAAATGCAAAACTTAGTTTTACAACTAACAAATTTAATTCCAAATAAATATTGAACTTAATCTACTTTTATATATATATATATATATATATATATATATATATATATATATATATATATATATACTTACTTATAAATTTTATATACAAGTTTATGAATATATTCTAAAGAGGGGGTGGGACTTTTATTCTATTATATTAATTTACCCCTTTTAAATATTCCCACCCACATATCTATTTTTTTTTAAAAAGAACTGAATGTGTTTGCCCTAACCCGAAAATAGGGTTAGGGCATGTGTGTAAACAACAACATTCATACTTTCTTTTATATTTGTGTGTGTGTTGTATGTGTATGCTCCTTTTTTTTTTTTTTGTGTGTGTGTGTGCAGGTGCGGGTGCGGCGGCCCGAGCTTCATAACCCAGCAGTGCGTGCAGGGCCGAGCCGAAGGCAGGTTTATATTTTTTTTTTAAGGCAAGGCGGGGGAAGTTTACCCTTGCTCACGGAGGGAAGGCGGAGGATGTGGGTGGAGGCGGTGGCAGCACGGGGTACCGCAGGCTGCGGACTGCATCGCCCGCAGCTCTGCAGCTCCCGCAGGCTGCGGACTGCGCCGCCCGTAGTCTGTGGCTCCCGCATGCTGCGGACTGTGCCGCCCACAGTCTGTGGGTTCCGCAGCCCACAGTCTGCGGGATAGGCTAAAACGCGAACTTCCATTTTTTATTTTTTTATATTTTATTTATTATAGTTAATTTTATATATATATATATATATATATATAAATAAAAGGGTATGACAATGTATATACAGTTTTATTTTGAAAAATATCGATTTCGCAAATAAAGAATGTTATATATATATATATATAATTATATATATATAAATATATATATATATATTTATATATATATCAATATATATATATATATATATATTAATGAACAAGGTATATATACATTTTTTTCAAGTTATAACTCACTTAGGCATTCTTGAGTTCATTATTGCTTAGTATAACCTTAGAATGCATGCAAAGATTTTACTATTATTATTTGTAGTTTGTTTAATGGGAAAGAGTATATTTATCTATTTTTTTTTTTACAAATTTGAAGAAATATATATGTTGAATACTCTATTTTTTATTTATTTATTTAAAAGCAGCATTCTACTTCTAGCATCTACAATGCATCCTAAACAACAAACTAAAATATAACCATTCTTTTTGTAATCCAATTTAAATCTAAGAACTAAATGCTAATCTTTTTGAAACGAAATAGACTACTATAATAGGTTTCATTTTTTGCATTAAATAGGAAAATAAATGACTGTTTTGTTTATTTGCAGCAGCATTAATATAGCTAGATGAACATGTAGAAACAGAAATAAATTTTCGTTTGCCAAATAAACTTAAGTGCAACAACCTTTTTTTTTTGAAGAAATAAATACAAACTAATTTCATTTCTCCCTTTTTTTTTTTGCAATACCAACACAAATAGGAAAAATATACTTCTTTTACAATTTTAAATACAAGGTAAATAAGATTACAAATAGGTATGAAAACCCAACCATTATTTTCCCTTCCATAGTAATATGAATACAATATATACACTTCTTTTCTTGAAAATAAATTCAACATAGCTCCCATTTTTCTTTACAAACTTCAATGATAAGTACATTTGACTTTTAAATTTTTCTGCAACATAAAACAGCAACCACATGCTTTACTCTTTCCTTTCCCATCCCAAGCAACCTACAATAAAACACAACTTTGACCATGGAGAGCTCACCTCCCAGCCTAGGCTTACTAGAAGCCACCCCCGAGCTTGGAGAACCAAGCACTAGACGGGTTACAAGCAAGCAAACAACACAACAAATAGGGCATACACTCAATATACAACTTCCCATCCCAAGCTACACTTTCACCACACTTTGTGATGTTCATTCCACGGGTGGAAGTGGACCAAGTACCATTGGGGAGATTGCAAGCCAAAACACAACTCAAGCCACCTCATGGCAATACAAATGCAACAAAATACATCCACATACCTTATGCCCCCCAAAGGCTCAAGGCCATATTTTCTCCCCTTATGACCCCCAAATGCATACACAAGGCTATGCAACAAGGGTCACAAAGGACACCCTTGAGATCACTCTCCATAAGGAGAGCCTCTCACCCAAGGCTGTCATACTCCTTCCACCCCAAGACCATCCTACTTCCCCAAAAGTAGGAGATCTTGGATACTCCCAAAAAAAACAAACAAGAACACATAAACAAAACATAGAAATGAAAACTACACATTTTCTTCTCCAACAACAATTTACATAAACACATCTTTTCCACAAGCATTTCTTTCCTTCAACAGAACAACATAACAAACATAAACAACATAAATAAGAGGAGATAAAAACCAACCTTATTCTGCCAATAGGTATGCTAGATTTAGTTGGGGATGAGCTGCCTAATTCCACACAAACTTTTTCTCCAAACTCTTCCAAAAATTCTATTCTACTACAAAATTTTCAAAGCAAAAGCATAATCTCCAAAAATGGAGAGTGGGTGATTACTCACTAAGTCTCCAATCCTTGCCTAAGAAGGCCTCTCACACACTTCCCAACCCCTTGGGTGAGGTGAGAGTTCCCATTGGTTGCTCTTCCCCAACTCTTACACATTACTAAAACTAGAAAGGGAAAAGGTGAGAGAAGATGGGGAAGAGAGTTTGACATCAAAAGGGAAGGTTGTCTATCCTAGGAGGAACTTTCTAAGTTGAATTTTCGTTCACCTTGGAAACACCACTTTTTGAGGTGACTAAACAGTCACATGGGAGAAGTCACATGTTTCAAAATACCCCTAACCCATAGGTATACCCTTTGGACCTTTGGAAAAGCCTTAAAACTATCCCTAAGAGTCCATTTAACCCCTTAGAAACCCAACTGAAGTTTACCTACGGGTCAACCTGAGTTGACCACTCCCAAGACTCCCTACCCAAGGCAAATTTGGGACCACACTCATGTTTTTTGAATGGCTTTGGTAGAAAAAAAACTCCCTCCAAGAGACAAGTCAAAATCAAAGACACTAATCAGCACATGTGTCAAGTGACACAATAGAAATACAATATAAAAAATCACACATGGAATTTGTCTCTTGTAGGATTACACATATACATAAAAATTAATTTTAACACTCAAGCATCATACACTTCACAAATAAAATACATTACAAATGGGGTGTTGTCTCTCCAAATAGACAACTCCCGGCTTAACAAACGTACATTGGTCTAGGTTTGGTTCTCCATATAAATTCCATGGTCACATGGATAATTTTCCTGCGCATCTCAATTAACACATTAGTAATTCCAGATAATCACAATTATACATAATTAAATACATAGATTTCATTGCACATCAAACACTCATACATTGTCAACAATAATTCAATATCTCATTCAATTAAATTCGATTTCACATAAGCAATTAACATAATTCTCAAAATTGAACCATTCATAAAATAAGCATCATCTTTCTATCATCAAAAATGAAGTCCTGCAATTCCAATAATGACATTTACCATATCAATGTAATTCTATTCTAGCAACATATCTATAGTTTCATAATCATCATGCATAAAATAAAGCATCAACATATGTCAATGTGATCCAAATCATGGAATCATATAAGTTCTAAATCCATAAAGCATAAAATAAAGCATCTATAATAGTCTCAATATGCAAATAACTGAAAATGTCAAACTGAGTCGGGGTAGGGCCTCACACCTTTAAAGCATTATGTTATAATAAATAATGAAAATTTCAGAGGTGCGACATGGTAAACAAACTTGATGTGAGATTGGTAACCTTGAAATAAGATTTTATGTATGTGATACAATGCCATTTCTAATGCATAATAAATGATAAAAATGAGGATGCCAAATTCTTAAAAATTTGAATTCCTTATGACTTGCAAAGTACATTCATTAGAACCATAACAAATTGAAACACATTAAAAAGTGCACATCTTACAACATTCCTCATACATAATTTAACCCTTTCCTTAAAGGAGACTTGTTAGTTCCCAAATCAATACAGGTTTCCTCACATTACACATGTTGCAACATTCTTAAAATAGAAATTGATTTATTTACTTGAAATGAAACCCATTCAATGAACAACAATGTGATATCTCAGTGTTAGAAGCATCTATCACATACTCTATGCCTTGCATATAATATTAATTGAAATCACCATACATTTCCTCACACTTTCCCATATATATATATGGGGGTCGAGACCTATGGAGGCCTGCTAGGAAAACCATACCAAACTATGTGATGGTCCACTCTTCCCTTATGGTCACTAGTGTATAGTCTTGTTGATTTCACCTGTTATGATGTGGAGTCATGTTCTGCGAGTTTCTATTTGTGAGTTGATCCGATGTTTTGTGAAACCATGTATTCTTTCCTTTTCCTGCTAGTGGGTCTTAGTGTTATCTCCTAGCATGGAGGGGTGGTTCTTTTGAGCCACATGGTCGGGTGGTAGTTGTACTTTCCATCGGTATCATGTTCGCTCCTTCTTGCGAGTGTTGTCTTGCAGGTGTTCCAGTTGTTCCTTGGACTTGTTCGTCTTCTTATTACAGTTGGATTCCTTTGTACTTCGTGGATCCATTATTGTACGTATTTGACCCTTATGAGTTCAGTTGTATCATTGTATTATTATGCCTTCTTGGCATGTTGTAAATTATGTAAATCATTATATGATCTTTATTTAATTCTTATGTCATCCAGTAATTTAAATGTAATGTGTTTGAAATATTACAAGTTGACAAATTTTGTAATGTTAACTATGAGGTTATTGAATGTTGTATTGTAATTAACTAGATGTATGTAATCTTTAGTATGTAATTGAAGCCTGGCTAATTCAGTTCTTTAAATGAATGTCATTGCAATGTATTATAGATAGTTAACATGCATCATAAGTGGTTAAGTGAAACTTAAGCTTTCAGTTCTTTTCTGAGGTAATCTTTGTTGGAAACCCTTTAGGAATTTAGATAAGTCTTTTGCTTGTGTAATTAATCAGTGTTATATTAATTTAATGCACCTTAATTATATGTTATGTTTTAAAATAAAATTATTTCCGCTTTTATTCCTTTGTTTTAGTGTTATCCTTTTGGGTTTCTTGGTGGGCATTACACCCTCCCTTATCTAGAAAACTAAGCCCTAGTTCTAGACTGAGATTAATTTTTATTTTTTTAATAAACAGTCTATTTCGATTATTCAATCTATACTCTTTCATACCTTACAACTTTAGTAATCCACATTTTATGGATGCAACCTTTTCAAGGACTTGGCATGGCATATGAGGAGCAAGAACACTTCTCCTTCTTAACGTTGTTTATAAAAAGTTACTTCCTTTCTTTCACCTCGATGCACAGACATACACACACACACACCTTATCTAAGCTATCAAAATGTGTGTGTGTGTGTGTGTGTGTGTGTGTGTGTGTGTGTGTGTGTGAGTGAGTGAGTGAGTGAGTGAGTGTGTGTGTGTGTGTGTGTGTGTGTGTGTGTGTGAGAGAGAGAGAGAGAGAGAGAGAGAGAGAGAGAGAGAGAGAGCATGCACAAACATACACATGGTATGTGCAAGATCATGAGGGGCCAAAAAATGGCGATATTTTGACTAAAGTCTTTGTTGATAGACTGATTGAAAAATATCTATAACTTTCAAATGGTATCACATTTTTTGAATCTGAAACATGCATCACATTCTATTCTTTGTATACTATAGGATTAAAAAATAATTTCATAATTTTTTGACCAAGTTATGGTGGTTAGACATATGAGTTTTTATATTTTTAAAAAGTTATTGTAAAAAAATCATGATTAATTATTTATTTAAAAAAAAATGTGTCA
Organism: Cryptomeria japonica; assembly: GCF_030272615.1. NCBI lineage: Eukaryota > Viridiplantae > Streptophyta > Pinopsida > Cupressales > Cupressaceae > Cryptomeria > Cryptomeria japonica. The sequence goes on from NC_081409.1 coordinate 116,347,587, forward strand.
CATCTAGACATGAGTCTTCTACTTATATCTAAAATCTTATAAAAAAATATTATGATTTGATTGTTCTTAAGGTTGTTAGACAGACACCTACTTCTCATCTTTTTCTTAAAATTTTAGTACTACTGCATTGAAATTTCAAATTTTCAACAAATAGATTTTTTTTTTTTTAAGAAAACAACTAGTAGCTTACAAACTACATTCAATTTGCTATAAATTATATTCTTACATATTTTGGAAATAATGTTGGTAACTTATTCAAATTTTTGCATCAAGTTGCCTAACTCTGTTTTTCTGATTTTCATTGCCACTCAAGGGCCTATTTAGCCCACCATGATCCTGCACACACCCTACACACACACACACACACACACACACACACACACACACACACACACACACACACACCTTATCTATATTTTTACCTTGTTATCACTTTATTCATTACCCATATGAACAAATTTAGCCATTTCTCAATGTTAACACAAAGTGCTTTAGACTTTAAGAGACACTTGAACAAATTTTCTTTATCAAATGTATGCAAGCAATTATTAATGAGATAAGAAAAAGATTAATAACATTAAATTCTGAATAGTCACATTTCTTGTCGGATATCATAAGTCCACAAGCCTTTTATAGCTTCTATTTCTCGATAAAAACAAATACGACCAATGATTGTTCAAATGTATTCATTAAGTATTTTCCCCACTCTCATTGATACAACATTGATGAACAAGTCCACCGTGCTGAAATAGGTGGAAGGACTTTCAGCAAAACTAATGGAGTTCATTTTAACATTTAAAAGTCATTAAACTCTATTTCACATCTTGTCATTTGCTAAGCAACTTCTACCACTTGCTATGAGTGTAGGGTGAGATAATACTAAAAATATATTTTATATATATTGAATCTTCTTCTATTATAAAAATAATTGACATTTTACATTTATAAGAACAAATTATCATTTAAAATTTAGCAATCAACACAACTAATAGCTGACATTAGTTTTCCAAAATCTATATAATATAATATTAAAATTATATTTGTCAAAGAGAATTTCAAAGAAAAAAATATGTATCTAATCTAAAACCAAATATTATTCTACCAATATTTGTTTCTTTTTTATTTTTTTGATGGAGGTCTAGACCTACGAGTACCACAACCCAACAAGGACACATAGCCTGCAAACACACGAATCTGGTGAGGGCCTTCACAAAATACTTTTTAACATCCGATACGAAGACATGAATCAATAAGATTGAAACCTCTTCAATCTATGAATAATATTAACAATAATACATACCAATATAATTCTAAACATTATTAAAGTTATCTTTATTAAAATAAAATAAAAAATAATAGACTTCAAAAGTCTCTTTGACTTGCACGTAAAGAAAAAAAACAAAGGAAAAAAGAAGATTCTCTCCATCCACATCAATGATTGGTTCAAAATGTAAATAAACATCCGTCCTTAAACTTGGGGAGATATATGTTCCAATGTAAGTGGAGACTTATACCCCAGGTTTAACTAGCTATAATTTGTAATTTGTTATTTTTTCATGCTATACATTTTCTCACCCCTCTCTGTGAAACGGCTTTCCAAGCAGGTGCATGGAAGGACCTGGTAGCTATACCCAAGGTTGACCTGGCCAAAATCACTGGTTGAGTGATTGCGTAAGTTGTATAAGCGACTTCTCAACTACTCAGGAAGACTATTCTCCAATGTAACGCCAATTTTAATTATAATATGTGCTGGCAATTGCGTGGAAGGCAAGACAAGTGGCTATAATGTTTAATAAATGACCTTGAAATTTTGTATTGTTGACAGGGTTTCATGAAATCTTGGTGAGTACAAAAGTCAAGAACAATGTTATTTTTTTAAATTAAAAAAAAAAAAAATATTTTATTTGAAAGAGTAGGTGGTTCAAGTTTCATTGTCAAAGTCTATTCAAGTTTAAGTTTGTATTTCATTTTATTTATCTATATTTGAAAAAATCAATCTAAATGAAATGTTTAATAAATATATATTTTATATTATGTTGAAATGTTATAAACAAAAGATTAGTGAATTTATTCAAAAAAATCTTTTAATTGAAAATATAATAAAGAAAAAAAATCCAAAAATTGAAATATAATTTAGTAGATTAATCCAACCTCTTAAACATTATTCTTATATTAATTCATAGTTAAGATTACAAAACTATAGACAAGATACATAACCATTCAACTCTCATTTGAATTCTTCAACAATTGGATTTCTAAACTCTAGACAAGATAATTAATAATAACTCTGATATTATTGATAGGAAAAATTTGTTTGAATGTCCCTTTAAACTACATATATGTATGCATGTATACAGATGTATATATAAATGCACACAATGACTTGGAATAGACGTGCTATAATAAATGACTTTGAAATGTTGTACTACTGACAAGGTGTAATAAAATATTGGTAATGTAGTAATACAAATCTTGTAGAAAAGTCAAGTACCAATCCAATGTATCATATCATTACATTAATATATTAAGAGTTATATTTTTACAATAATGGTGTTAAGATTTTATATTAAGAAGAAAATAATTTTTTTTAAAAGGGTAGGTGCTAAAAGTTAGATGATTGAAAGTATTTCAAGTTTAAGTTTGTTTTCTTTTTTATTTGTCTAAATTTCAATAAATCAATGCAAAATGAAATATTTGACAAATATTCTTTTATATTATATTGGAATGTTGTAAACTAAAAATGTAGTGAATTTAGAAAAATATATTTTTGTTGAGATTATAATGAAGAAGATAAATATCCAAAAAATAAAATATAACTTAATGGATTGATCAAAGTGGTTGAACAATACTCTTATACTAATGCATATTTAAAATTACTAAATCACATAAAAGATACATAACCATTCCACTCTCATTTGGATTCCTCAACAATGATGTCTCTAACCTCTAGACATGAAAAATGAGAAAATTGAATGTTCATCATGAACGAATGTGGGAATGATAGTTTACTTTGTGAGGTTTCAAATTAAACCCGCTAGAATAATATCAAAATTATTGTTGTAAAATTCTTTTGTGCATTATATTTATGCCATGTTCAAATCTAGGGAAAGTTGAATATTTCATATGAATTATGATGCTTGGGGAGATCATATACGTGCTTTATGAAATGTTAAATGTTATCAATGGAAACACATTTAATGTATTTCATGAATAAGTTTGGTTATGCATTGATCTTTGTGCCACTTGCTAGTTTTGAGATTTTGATATGTTTTTAATTTGTTCTTCCATCTTGAGCTACTCTTCGGAATCTAGTTGGCATTCCACCTTCTATGGTCATCAGGTGACTAGTAATTTAGTATTAATAGCTTACCTCGTCTCTTGTGAGGGGTATAGTACTACCCTCCTTGGTGAGTACATGAGGCCATTGTGATGGCTCTACTTTTCCCACTTCCCAAAGTTAGCTCATTAGATGTAGAGTTAGACCATATATTTTATTTATTTTGGGAATATGATTTTGATGCATACTTGGATGTTATGTTTATCTTGAGATTGTTGTGCATACCTTTACCCCATGCATTTAGTGTGTGTTTGTTTGGACCTTGTGACACCTCCTAGCATGATGGGAGTGGATCTTTTGATTTCACCTACTAGGGTGGCATGGAACCACTGTTGGAGACCAGAGATTTAAAGATCATGGATTGAGTTGGCTCTTGGATTTTTCTCCACTCCTTACATTTATTTAATGTATTTAATTTTATGCATATGTAAAATGTGTAATTGAGGAAATTTGAGTCCCATTACCTTTTAATTGTAATATTCATTGTAACTCCTTACTGAATGGAATCTAATTGTGCCACATATATGGTACCAATTGTATTAAGTCTTTTATATGTTTTGGTGTAGGTATTGAGCGTGTATGATTACTGTATATGGTGAAAATGGATAGCAATAATAACAATATTGAAAGACTAACATGGATTCAACCACAAAACCCTAGCCTAACAATGAACAAAGATCCACCATAACATATGAAGATAACCTAAGACAATGCAAAATAACTCAAAATCATAAAGATTATACCATCACATGTCCAATAGGGTTTTGATCTCCATTCTTCCTATCTCCATTGATCTTGCTTGATATATTTGCTCTCAGATTTTTGTATGCACAAGAGCTCAATAAAGAACGGAATGTGGTTGCAAGTAGGATCGTAGTGTAGCCAAGTACTCCAAAATCAGTGATTAGTCATTAGGATATGTCATTAGGGTTTGACAATGAAGAAAGCATCTCCTTAAATAGAAGACACAATATGAAATGGAGGGTTAAGATTGAGAGGTGTAAAAAGAGAGGTCGGCTAGGATTAGAGGGTAGGTAAAAGAAATACCAAAATAATGAAAGAGGTAGGTAGTGTATGAATTAAGAGATGAATGACATGTGTCATGTGTAGAAAAAGCTAATGAATTAATTAAATAAATAAAGATTTATTTAATTAATAGAAGAAGTAGGACAATTAAATAAATAAAATATTTATTTAATTTAGGAAAGGGATAATTTAAATAAATAAATGTATTTATTTAAATGAGAAATAAGGCTAGAAGAGGATAAACGAATTAATTAAATAAATAAAAATTTATTTAATTAATAGAAGAATTAGGCTTAGATAATTAAATAAATAAAATATTTATTTAATTAGACATGACAATTTTAGGTGTCTACATTTTGCCCCTCTTTGAGACAATGCGGCTTGTCGCGTTGTTTCAAAGAAGATAAGATGAACTGATACAAAGTTGCCCCAGAATAAGGAATTATATGCCCCCTCGAGAGATTGGATGAAAAAGTCTGGAAAGAGTGCAGACAATCTCTCGATAAGAAAGATGGGATAGAATGGACTGATTGGATAAAGTGACAAAGTCACAAGATGAAGAATACTGACTCGGGAAATGAAGACCAAGGCTAGGGTAGGCTATAAGATAGACCACGAGCAAAAGACATCCTCATTGTCATCCACACCCTTAGAAGATCACAGTGCAGAGCGAAAAAAGAGCAGCAGCAGTCAGCAGCGATGGCATTCATTCATAGATTCGACCGTGTCCGCCGATTCCAGCGACCAGCCGATGCAGGAGAGCCGGTAAGTACCCGAAAACCTCCTCGTACTTTCACGCATTTCGAGTTTTGCCATAAATGCATGTTTAGGAGCAATAAATGCGCTAGGAATAGGATATTTAAAAAGTGCAAAAACGCGCAACCGTGTCTGTGTCAGCGCCAGGCGCGTCTGTGTCCAACAGGCGCGTCTGTGTCGGGTCCAGGCGCGTCTGTGCCTGGAACCGCGTTTGTGTTGAATGCGAACGCGTTTGTGAAATATAGCAGCGTCTGTGCTTTATAGGAGCGTTTATGTCATGTAGGGACGTCTGTGTTCCCTGGTCGCGTTTGTGTCTGGCATAGGCACGTTTGTGTTCAGAAAGCGCGTCTGTGTCGCAGAAGCGCGTTTGTGCAGTCCATAAGCGCGTTTATGAGTTAAAAGCGCGTGTGTGTTGTAAAAGTGCGTTTGTGTGTTTAAATGCATGGTTTTAGTCTTTTAGGTCAAATCGGCAGTTCTGTGATGAACATATGCTGTCGATTGGATAAACTGCTGAGAGGATACACTCAAGCAGGTCCTCTAGGACGATTAGGATAGATCAAGGCACTTTGTGATGAACAGGGAGCACCAAGATAGGCAGCACTTTGTGATGAACAGGGAGTGCGAATGTGAGTGACACTTTGTGATGAACAGGGAATGTCATACACGTAGTACTTTGTGATGAACAGGGAGCACTAATTAGGGTAGATAGCAACACTTTGTGATGAACAGCGAGTGTCACTAGGATAGATAACCAGATGCATTTAGGTAGCAAGTAGCATTTTGTGATAAACAGTGAATGCCACGATAACTGACATGATTGAGTTGCTTGACTGCAGGAGTATTTGCCGATGTTGGAGTCACGGGAGAGATTCCCATCGACTCAGAGACTGCGACCAGAGTTGTCGATCTAGGACATGATTTCCATTGAGGAGATGGGTCTCACACATATGCTCTATGTGCCCGAGTTTCGGGCAAACATGGGGTTGCTGACTGCGTTGGCCGAGAGATGGCACTCGGAGACGTGCACGTTTCACCTGCCGATGGGTGAGATGACAGTGACCTTGGAGGATGTGTACAGGATACTACATGTCCCCATTGATGGAGAGCTGATTCCCTACGACCGTGATGGTGACAGGGAGGCATTGAGACGGGTTTTTCAGGATCCTGAGTTGGAGATGCGAGCAGGTCATGTAGCCTGGGACACCATGACTGCCACAGGATTAGCATTGCCGGCAGTTGTTGGGGGAGTCATCAGTGGATATTTGTGTCCAGACAGGGCCACACGAGAATTGGCAGTGGGCTGGGGAGGGGCCTTGGAGACGCTGATGGCAGAGCACACTAGGTATGCATGGGGGCCATGTGTCCTAGCACATTTGTATTATGAGCTGCATCAGTTTGTATACCACGGATCAGTGGGTTTGGGCTGCGGTGTGACTCTCTTGCAGGTGTGGGCCTATGAGCACCTTCCCATCACACGGCCCATTCATTTCAGAGGCAGAGGACAGGGACAGAGTTTTGTGCACCTGTATGACATGATCACATCCCAGCCTCGGATTGGGAGATTAGAGCATTGGAGGCGAGTCATTGATGACATTGACATGGTGATCTGGAGGCCGTACCTGGGGTGCGAGGAGTGGGAGGACGATGCCTTGGAGCTACCATATGTGTTTAGGAGCAGGTATCTGATGGGGCGGACGCCCTATATTCTGGAGAGGCAGCTGGTAGACAGGGTGTGCAGGCAGTTCGGGCGGATTCAGCGGATGCCACGAGGCTCGGGCATGTATGCCCGTACGGTCAGAGATCAGGTGCAGTTTGGCCCACTGTTATCATATGATCAGGCAGTGACACAGTTAGCTGAGATGATGCCGATGCCATGGGACATGTGGCCAGAGATAGATGATGCAGGGATGGACGCAGAGTACTCTGCGTACTGGGCAGAGCATCCATTTCCCAGATTGACAGATCCGGCAGAGCCACTGGATGGAGAGGGTGGAGGAGAGGATGATGATGGAGGAGGGGATGGAGGTAGGGGCCGGCGGAGGTGGAGGGGAGTGGTGGGAGAGAGGCGGGTGGCACCTCGGAGGGAGGGAGGACAGGAGAGAGCAGCTCCAGTGGTGAGAGGACGGGGTGGACTGCCCCTACAGGTGCCAGCAGCACAGGGTCCCAGAGAGGGACAGAGACAGGTGCAGCCAGAGGGACAGAGACAGGTGCAGCCACAGGTACCTATACAGGCACAGGGACAGGTGCAAGTAGAGGTTGAGGGACAGGCACCTGTAGAGAAGGAGCCACAGGCAGAGGCGGAGAGCGGAGACTCTGAGGAGGATGAGGTGGTGAGGCTGCGGGAGATCTGCCAGGGCCAGGCAGATGAGATTGAGGATTTTGGTTCGAGAGAGGAACCATCTCAGGATCAGGGTCCGAGACACAGAGCGGGAGAGGGATCAGGCCATCCAGAGATACACAGAGGCCGAGACAGCTCTGAGGGCAGGTAGGCGGGCAGCAGAGGATGCAGGGGCAGGCTACGCATATGTTTTGCGAGCCGGAGAGGAGATTGCCTACTGGAGGGATCTATACTATGCAGCCGTGCCAACAGATCAGCGGGCTAGGAGCTTCCATAGATCGTCGCGCACAGCGACGGCTACGGGAGGGAGCCACAGGAGACAGGCATCCAGCAGTGGGGTCATGGGGCCTCCACCACCACCAGAGAGACAGGGGGATCCTGGGGCAGGGCCATCTACAGCTCAGACTCCGTCGAGGCGAGGCGGCTCCGAGGGAGGGAGTTCCTCATAGCTATAGTGGGCTCCCATTGTATCAGTATATGTACCATTGTTGTATTGTAGACACCTGCGGGTGATTCTTTTGTAGCCATATGATTCTTTTGACATCATTGTATCATGACACATTTTGAGTATATATGAGAGATGATCCATTTTTTTGCGGCAGCTATATGCATGTGTCCCTTATGTGATGAGATGTTCTTATGTGATACATGTTTTATGATATGGATGCTTATATGATGCAATGCAATATATTTTTGTTCTTTTATGTTGTATATGTGATGCATGATGCAAATGTGAATGTATGTAATGCAAATGAATATGATACTGCAAATGATTATTTACATAATGAAAATGTGAGATGTGCTAACATGAGTTGTATGCAGGATGTGATGCAATTGTGATATCTATATGTATGTATGAAATGCTTATATGTGGTGATGCAGGTGCAACTACATGAAATGCAAATGTTTTTGGTGTGTCATTATACTCAGTCATGTGATAGCGGCTACGTGGACTCGAGAAGGACAATGGAAGTCAATCAAGAAAGGGGGATGGAAGACAGAAGATATGAACGTGAAAGAGCTTCTTGTGCATTATCATCATTGAGCTTTATTATGGCAGAATAGGTTATGACAATCGAGGCATCTGTTCGGCCCAGAAAGTCATTGTACCTGTTTGCATGGAGATAAGACAGTCACAAACAAGGAATGCCCCAGTTCATACTAGACTCACAGTGTCCTCATATCCTTGGACAAGTCATAGCATTACTAAAAGACAATCCACAGACAACAAATGCAAATAGGTGACGATACCCCATCCTCGCCTTTCTAGTCAAAGACATCCTGGAGATAGAATCTCTAGTCAAAGACATCCTGGAAAAGCTAAAAGACATGTCACCAAAAAAGATGAAATCAAAAGAAAACCAAGACTCGACACCAACATCCACTGTAGTCCTCAAGTTTAGTGTCTCTTGTCACTTGTTTAAGTCTTATTCGATTGTGGTCACAATGTTCACTTTCACAAAAAGGATAGATAGCACTGAACCATATGTTGTCTGAGTCTGTTGAAAGATTTGATTTTGTTGAAGCTCATTGTTGCTGCTGTGTCTCATTTGAAACTGACTGAATCCATGAAACTGATACCTTATTGCGGAGAAGATGGAACTTTATTGTGGACTGGCGATGCAGATGTTGCTTTATTGCGGATTGTGCGCGGATAGACTTGAAGGAAGCTGGAAGAAACCGTACTCCTCGAAACATGTGATGCTCTTAGTTCCACACCCATTACTAGACGTAGGAATTGGCCGTAGTCACAGATAGGATTTGATTTATTATGGATGGAAAAGGGAGTGAAAGGGGAGGGTTATGGATGGCTAACCAATCTTAGGTAGATCAATAACAAGCCATGATGGGAATGGGTAAGTTTATTGTGAGTGAATAGGTTGTGAGTGTGTGCAAAGTGAAAGGATGAAAGTGAATCCTGAAGGAGGGAGGAGCAAAGTCCCTACGCATGGCGCTGGTGACCCAGTTTTCACCATGGTACTTGCCCAGGGCGCCACCGAAGTGGTTTTCACCGTTGGACGAAATTATTTCTCTTTACTTTTTTTTTTTTTTGGATTTTTCAATTTTTTTGTTGTCACAAGGCGCCTGTTTGCCAGGTTTTCACCAAGTAACGATTTTTTTTGTTTTTATAATTTTTTTGTATTTTTGAAATTTTTGATTTTTTTGTATTTTTGAATTAGGATATTCAAAAAGAGCTTATGTGTAGAACCTGCGAAGGTGCATGCTGTTGATAGGATCCTCTAAGGGTTCACCTTCTGTAGTAGAGAGCTGATATGCCCCAGATCCATATGCTGCTGTGATGATGTAAGGACCAAGCCAATTGGGTTCAAATTTGCCCTTCTTATCTCTGTCTTGCTGATTTTTGGGGTTCTCTCTGAGGACTAAGTCACCTACCTCAAATGTGCGAGGCTTGACCTTGTGATTGTAACTGCGACTCATTCGTTGTTGGTAAGCCTTGAGATGATTAAAAGCAGTGTGTCGTCGTTCCTCCAGCAGTTCTAGTTCTTGTAAGCGGGAGACCCTGTAGTCTTCATCGTTGATTATGTTTCTCAAGGAGACCCGTAAAGAAGGTAACTCGACCTCAATAGGCAAGATGGCTTCAGCACCGTAGACAAGTGAGTAGGGTGTAGCTCCTGTAGGTGTGCGGACACTGGTACGATAGGCCCAAAGTGCGGGATTGAGTTGGACATGCCAGTTACGGCCAGCGTCGTCGACTGTCTTTTTAAGGATTTTGAGAATTGTTTTGTTAGACGCCTCAGCTTGGCCATTACCTTGGGGATAATATGGTGTGGAGAAACGGTGAGAGATATGGAAGCGCTCACAGAGTTCACGAACATCCTGGTTCTTGAAAGGATGCCCGTTATCGGTGATAATGGAAGTAGGAATCCCGTATCGGCAAATGATGTAGTTCAGGATGAAAGTAGCGATTTGTTTCCCAGTAACTTGCGTGAGAGGCACGGCTTCAATCCACTTTGTGAAATACTCTGTGGCTGTGATAATGAATTTATGTCCATTGGAAGAAGGAGGGTGAATCTTGCCTATGAGATCGAGTCCCCACTGACAAAAGGGCCAAGGAGATGCAAGTGGTTGTAGTTCCTGCGCTGGTGCATGTATGAGGTCTCCATGAATTTGACACTGCTTACACTTCTTGACAAACTGATATGCATCTTTTTCCATAGTAGGCCAGTAGTATCCAGTCCTGATGAGTTTCTTGGCCAAGGTAGGACCACTAGTATGCGGACCACATATCCCTTCGTGCACTTCTCGTAACGCAATCTGAGCTTCGTCACTCTTTAAACATCTAAGAAGGGTGCCATCTAGACCTCGTCGGTATAGGATATCAGCTAGGATAACGTATCGGGAGGATTGGCGGATGAAAGTGCGGCGTTGGTTGTTCGATAGATCTGGAGGTAAGATATTGTCGCGAAGGTATGTGAATATGGAACCATATAACTGGGATTCAGGACCAACAACACATATCATTTCCGTAGGAGTGATCTCATATGACGGAATCAGCAAGTTGTCAACCAGGAACTCATAGCGAGTCTCATTTTGCGGTAAATCAATGAGCGAAGCAATTGTAGCCATGGCATCAGCAGCACGGTTCTGTTCTCTTGGTATCTGCTCAAACTCTATCTTTGCAAAGTGCTGTTTCAGATCATCTACCAGTTGTTTGTAAGGCATTAGCTTTTCATCTTTTGTTTGATAATCATCAGTTGCTTGACGGATGACAAGTTGAGAATCGCCAAAAACACGAAGTTCCTGGATCTTCCACTGAACTGCAATTCTTAGCCCCGTTGTTAATGCCTCGTATTCCGCTATATTGTTGGTGCAAGGAAATGATAAGCGGTATGACTTTGGTATAGAATCACCTTGGGGAGTTATAAAGAGTATACCCGCTCCTGCCCCATGCTGTGTGTATGAGCCGTCAAAGTATAGTTGCCATGGCTTTGCAGGTGATATCGTTAGAATGGACTCATCTGGAAATTCTAACTGTATAGGAACATCATCTATCATGGGAGCATCTGCCAGTTGATCTGCGATGGCTTGTCCTTTGATTGCTTTTCTGTCCACGTATTCGATGTCGAATTCACTCAAAATCATTACCCACTTGGCCAGCCGCCCAGTAAGTGTAGCTTTGTTGAGAAGATATTTTAGTGGATCAATTCTGGCAATCAACTTAGTCTTGTGAGTGAGCATATAATGTCGTAATTTTTGTGAAGTGAAGACCACAGCGAGACATGCACGCTCAATTGGTGTGTAGTTTAGCTCATATCCCACCAATGTGCGACTGATATAGTAGACTTCTTTTTCCTTGCCGTCAGGTATTTGTTGTGCTAGGAGTGCCCCCAGTGCTGTTGGAGTAGCTGATATGTAAAGTAGCAATGGTTGATCCGGAATTGGTGGCATCAAAACTGGCGGGTTCAAAAGATAGTCTTTGAGTGCCTGAAAAGCCTGTTGACAGTTCTCATCCCATTTGAACTTGATGTTTTTGTGTAGCAGGTGCTGGAAAGGATTGCACTTATCTGCAAGTTGTGCTATGAATCTTCGTATGGACTAGAGTCTCCCTTGTAAAGACCGAAGTTGACTGATATTCTTGGGTGGCGGCATGTCCAAGATAGCCTTGACTTTTGCTGGATCAGCTTCTATTCCTCTTTTAGACACAATGAATCCTAGGATCTTCCCGGAGGTTACTCCAAAGACACATTTCTTTGGGTTTAATCTTACCTTGTATTTTTTCAGTCTATCAAAAGCAACTGAAAGTATGTCCAAGTGTGTATTTCTGTCTATTGATTTAACCAAAAGGTCGTCAACATAATCTTCCACCGTTACATGCATGAGATCATGGAAGATAGTAGTCATAGCTCGTTGATACGTGGCACCTGCATTTTTCAGCCCAAAGGGCATGACATTCCAACAGAAGGTTCCCCATGGACAAGTAAATGATGTTTTATGTTGATCTTCAGGTGCAATCCTGATCTGATTATATCCAGAGAATCCGTCCATTAAAGATAACATCTCATGGCCTGCTGTGAGATCAACAATTAAATCAATGTTTGGTAATGGGAAATCGTCCTTCGGACAAGCCTTGTTGATATCCCTGAAGTCTGTGCATATTCGGATGCTGCGATCTGGTTTGCTAACAGGTACTAAGTTGGAAATCCATTCAGGATAATCAATTGGGCGTATGAATCCGACATCTAGTAATTTCTCCAGCTCTGCCTTGACTAATAATGCCACTTGTGGATGCATTTTCCTCAATTTCTGTTTTACTGGTTTTGCCCCCGGTTTGACTGTTAAATGATGCATTACTAAATCCGGGTCTAGTCCAGGCATATCAGCATAAGACCATGCGAAGTTGACCTGTCGTTCCTTAAAGAAGCTTATGAACCTTGCTTTTTCAGCCTCTGTCAATGATTGAGCCAAAAATATGTTGTGTGGAACCTCTGCTGTACCAATGTTTGTCTTTATAGTCTCCTCTACCAACATGGATGATTTTTCCTCGTATGATGCTGGGAGAATGTCAAGCCTTCCATCTTCGGGCACCTCAGAGAGGTTTTCGCCCTCAGATACGTCCTTTCTTTTTACTTTTTTAGAGTCAGATAGCGCCACATTGTGGTTTTCGCCATAAGACCCTTGTTTTGTTTTTATTTTCACATTTTTGCGACTAGAAGGCCCGACACCCTCACCAAAGTATGCCATGTTATTAAGCTCTATGGCGTATCCTGCTTTATGGTCTCCAAGAGGAAGATCATCGCGAATGCCAAGATAATCGACAATAGCTTCGTCATTTTGAAATGTATCAAGCTGTGGTGGTCCATCCTGATCCCAGTCAATGAGTTGGGGGTGAACGAGGGGAAGGTCTTTAGTGTTTTTAGAGTCCGCAAGGCTAATAGTGAAGATGTGGTTATATTCAGGTATGTCCAGATAGTCATCGAGGTCGTCAATGGCACTCTCCTCATCAGTTTCGATCGTGAGTGAGTCCAAATTATCATCACTAGTAGCACCCTCAGGGACAGGTGTCCTCATCCTATGTGATCTTGACCTAGGGCCTTGAAACGAAGCTTGTGCGGGATCCTTATGGGTCGGTTCTTGACCAACTCTGAATTTCTTGTAAAAATCCTCCTCCTCTGTAGGTTCCTCTGGCTCTCTAAATGTCTCGTTGAGATCATAGTCGCTGGAGGATTTGTCTGAACCCCATTCCCATTCGTTGGAATCTGTAGAATAGTCATCTTCTTGTTGGACTTCAGCCACTTTGACTCGCCATATCTGTTTTGTTCTTTTGTTGTGAATCTTGGGATTTAGAAAACCAAGCCCCTTGGAGCGTTCCCTTCTTGTAGTTAGCTCAGGTTGTAGAGGCTCCATGATACCTTCTTTGCGTAGTCCGAGAGGACTTTTTCCATCATATCCGAATCTTTGCAGAATTTTGAAACCTTTGCCATAGTTCTCACAGGGTATTATAATTTGATCATGTGTATTATCTTCAGCGTCCTTATATAGCATTTTATATAAAGTTTCTTCCTGTAGTTCGCCCCATTTTTGAAAGACGGTAGGATCCCATTTGAGTAGCATGATGGAGATTTGCTTATTAGGATGTGGCCTCCCATATTCCTTGGGAGAGGTCATGACTTGTCGTAAGAACATTGTTTGATTCAGAGTGTATTCTCCCATGCCTTTGTCTTGAAACTTGGCTCTAAGTTCACCTTGTTTGGATGTCGAGGGCTTTAATGACTCAAGATCAATATATGCTGAAGAAGGAGTAGCCTCACGATTGCTGGGAATGATAGTCTCAGTATGTGATCTCAAGTTATTGCAATGTATGAATGGATTTGGATCACCATTGACTGTTACCTCGACTCCATTATGAGGAAACTTAATGCACTGATGATATGTTGATGGGACTGCCCTCATTTCATGAATCCACGGACGTCCTAGCAATATGTTATACGTAAGGTCTAGATCTAGGACTTGACAAACCACATCCTTTGTGACTGGCCCTATTCTTAGTGGTAAGATGACCGTGCCCTTGGACGAACGCTCTTCATCATCATAAGCCTTAATGGTGATTTGGTTTGTAGCATTCACAGCTTTGTCAGAATATCCCAATTGTCTGATGGTGCTCAATGTACAAATATTAAGACCTGCTCCTCCATCTATCAGGACTCGCTTTATTCGGTGTTTATGTATGAAGGCTTCAATATGTAGAGGTGCATTATGAGGCTGACTTATGGAGGCGTCATCGGCTTCTGTGAATGTGAGGGAGTGTGGAACGGATAAATATCCCACCATGGCTTGAAACTGGTCCACGTTTAGATCAGTTGGGACAGGAGTATCTCTCAAGGTTTTGTCAAGGACAGCTTTATGTGCAGGAGATATACGTAAGAGCTCAAGAATAGAGATGAGTGCGGGTGTTTTCCTTAATTGCTCTACAAGGTCGTACTCAGGCTTAGTTGACGAAAGATTGGTATTCTTAGTAGAGGTACCTGGCAATGTGATCTTACCTCGACGGGTTGTAACATGACATTCAGAGGTAGATGTGGACGAAGATCCCACACCTTTTAGGACAATTTTGGGTCGCTGAGGAGGATTCTCAGGAGTTTTATTTTTGATAGTAATGGTAGAAATATGATTGTCCATTGAGATGTGATTAATAGTGGAATCATAATTGTAAGATGCTCTGGTGTAATTGGCTTGATCATCTGTGACTTTGCCTTTTCCTTTGTCATGTTTTGGGAATGGTTCCTTAAACACCTCATGCTCTTGGTTAGATGAATGTCCCTCAATCTCAATATCTCCTCTGTCAATGAGATCTTGTACAATGTTTTTCAATCGATGGCAATTACTTGTCTTATGACCCTTGCTCTTATGAAACTCACAATATTCATCATCATTCCACCAATTCGGTTTGACCTTTGGTTCATATGGAGGAAAATCTGGGACCGTGATCACTTTGTTTGCTACAAGCTTTTTGAATACTGATTCAAGTGGTTCCCCCAATGGAGTATATTTCCTTCGTGGTTTAGCAGTCGTTTGATTGTTCACCTGATTGTCAGTAGAATTTGATCCAGAAAAGACGAACTTTGGTCTCACTGTGTTGGCATCAACAACACCATCATTAACCGTGTTCTTGTTCTTGTTCCAAAATTTTGGTTTGTCCTTTCCCTTAAAGTCCTCTTTGTTTTCTTTGAATAGTTTGATAACTCCTTGTTCAATTAAGACCTTTTCTGTTGCTAGGCCCTTTTCAATGACATCCTTGAATGTAGACAAACAAGCTTTTCTGAGATCATAGCCAATAGCCTTGTTAACATTTTGTGTGAACATCTCCACCATTTGTTTCTGCGGGATTTCACAAGAGCATCTGCTAGCTAAGTTTCTCCATCTTTGTAAAAATGACGCAAAAGATTCTCCTTCTTTTTGTTTCGTATTACACAAGGTAGTAACTGAGACATCTGTTTCAATGTTGTAAGAGAAATGTTGAATGAATGCTTCTGCCAAGTCGCCCCATGACTTAATACTAGGAGGTAATTGAGAAAACCATTCCATCGCTTGATCTCCTAAGCTCTGTGGGAACAACCTCATTAAGTATGTTTCTTCTGCGGCTACCTCAATGCAAGCTGTGAAGAATTGTCTTATATGTGCCTTGGGGTCTCCTCTCCCTCTATATTTGTCAAATTTCGGCGTTGCAAAGTGCGGAGGAAACGGAGGCATTGGAATGCTCTTATCAAAGGGATAAGGGCATATATCTCTCATAGTATATGTGGGTTTTGATGTGCCCATGTCTTCCACTTTCTTTTGTAGATCTCTAATTTGTTGCTCCAAATTATTTTTGGGAGGAGATGGATTTCTTGTAGCATATCCCATGTTTGAAACACCCATTTGAGGAGGAGCTTGCTGCATATATGGATGATACTGATCGTAGACATGTCCATATGGAGGTCTATATTGTTGCGGCATATATGGAGCACTTGGCATAATTTCTTGTTGAGGGACTCCATATCTGTTTTGTGTGTATAAACCATATTCAATAGGCCTTTCATTTTCCATTGTGTTGCCCCCAATTTTGACATGGGGTCTCCTTGTGTCAAAATTTTGAGGATGTCCTTGTGTATCCATTTGTCTTAATTGACCCATATCTTGAGCATGTGTTTGAACATAGGGCCTCCATGATGGTCTTTGAGTGTAAGTATCATATATTTGAGCTTGTGTATGTGGGATTGCTGGTTTTTGAAGCAAAACTGATGGTGACTCCGGCATCATATTATTGGGTCCTCCACTATTTGGTCTCCTTTGATCCATGTTATGTTGAGTTTGTTGTGAAGGTCTATTTTCCATAAGTTGAGATAAGTCAAAATCATGCGGTATTTTGGCTCCACTTTGTGCCATCATGTTTAGAAAGTATTGACGATCTCTCCTCATTATCTCTTCAACCAATCTATTGAATTGAGGATCCATTATAGATTCTTGTATGTCTGCTGATAGTATTGAAGAATTGTCCACATTATCATTGTGTGTAGCGTTGTGTATAGCGTTTGCGCTTTCCACATTTGGATTGTGTCTATAAACATTCATGTCTGGTAATGTAGTGTGCTCAGGATTGTAGAAGACATCATTGTCATACTCATAAGAACTCATGTTTACGGACCCTTGAGCTTCTTTAGCTTTTCTCCTAGATTTTTGAAGACGGGTTTCAACCATGAACTAAGTGTTAGACCAATATGTGGGAGACTAGACGAAAATGACAAGAGTATGGAAGACCAAGAGTTGTATGGAATGTAAATGAATCTAAAGTTTACTTGCAATGTCCAAAGTGTAAGACCAAATATGTATGTAGTAGAGTAGGTGTGACTTCCAAAGAGAGGATAGTTTCTCTTGATGAGGTAAGCTGACCTTGACTCTAAGTAAGACCAAATGAGACCCAAAGGTAAGAAACCTTGATGAGGGACCACTTAGCAAAGTGTAGTAGTATGTAGTGTGTTGACCACGTATGATGAGGACAAGCAAGTGACCTTTTGACTCAAGTTTAGACAAGTATGAATGTAAAATGAGGTATGAAGCAATGATGGACTGTGTAAGACCTTAGAACAGGCTGAATGCTAGATGAAACCTGAAGAGACAACCTAGGAAGCTCAAGTATGCCGAAACTGATTTTCTTTGTTTGCTTGACTGTTAAAATTTTCAAATCCTGACACAGACGCCTCTGTATACTTCACAGACGCGGTTTTAAGACACAGACGCTATTCTGTTTGACGTAGACGCGAGTCTGAGATTTTCCTGTTGATGTTTGCTGGGCCTGTAACAGTTTTTTGCAATTGTGGACACAGACGCGATTTCCAGACACAGACGTGTCTCTGTTATACACAGACGCTGATAAAAACACAGACGCTATTCTGTACTTCACAGACGCGTTTATCCGACACAATAATAACAATATTGAAAGACTAAAATGGATTCAACCACAAAACCCTAGCCTAACAATGAACAAAGATCCACCATAACATATGAAGATAACCTAAGACAATGCAAAATAACTCAAAATCATAAAGATTATACCATCACATGTCCAATAGGGTTTTGATCTCCATTCTTCCTATCTCCATTGATCTTGCTTGATATATTTGCTCTCAGATTTTTGTATGCACAAGAGCTCAATAAAGAACGGAATGTGGTTGCAAGTAGGATCGTAGTGTAGCCAAGTACTCCAAAATCAGTGATTAGTCATTAGGATATGTCATTAGGGTTTGACAATGAAGAAAGCATCTCCTTAAATAGAAGACACAATATGAAATGGAGGGTTAAGATTGAGAGGTGTAAAAAGAGAGGTCGGCTAGGATTAGAGGGTAGGTAAAAGAAATACCAAAATAATGAAAGAGGTAGGTAGTGTATGAATTAAGAGATGAATGACATGTGTCATGTGTAGAAAAAGCTAATGAATTAATTAAATAAATAAAGATTTATTTAATTAATAGAAGAAGTAGGACAATTAAATAAATAAAATATTTATTTAATTTAGGAAAGGGATAATTTAAATAAATAAATGTATTTATTTAAATGAGAAATAAGGCTAGAAGAGGATAAACGAATTAATTAAATAAATAAAAATTTATTTAATTAATAGAAGATTAGGCTTAGATAATTAAATAAATAAAATATTTATTTAATTAGACATGACAATTTTAGGTGTCTACAATTACATGTGTGTCTTTTTAAATTTTTCATATAATCTAATAAAATGTTCTTAGTAATCTTTATCTAGGTCTTAATGGACATGGTACTTGAAATGAACATGATGATATTAATGAGTGTAGGGACATTTCCTTTGGCTTAAAATGAATGTAATGAGTCATAGTCGATTCATGGGTGGTCATGTATTCCATCATGTTTCCTTTTGTATTTAGATGTTTTTTCCTAAAGTGTTAGGTTATTTTGGGTCTTTTAGAACTTCTAGTAAAGACTTGTGAAGTCATAAGTGTTGTCTCTTCTTGCCTTTTGTTAAGGTTAGATCCTACTCATGAATCTAATTGAGTTGTCCTTATTTGTAGTGTTTCAAACTTTCATGACTAGGCATGTGCCCATTGGTTTTGTTTAAATCTATAAAATAGGAAATCCTTAACCTATATCCTGATCATCAAAGACCTCTTATCTTTATCAAATTATCTAACTATTTCGAGCTTCAAGTATCAAGCATATGGCCCTATGAATTAGGTTAAAATATGTGGACAAGATGTAGTGCAACTCAGACCTTTGAACCCCGAAAGACCTTCCCTTTTGCCAATTTTGCTAGGTATTGCTTCAATGGAAAATGCGTCGAAACCTTTGATTTCGTCCCAAACTCTATTCCAATAGTGTTTCAATATTTCATTTTAAACATTAAACAACCCTCTAACCTATTTTACAATTAGTTCAGCATCTCCTTTAACCCACAAGAGTTTCAATCCCAATCTCTTAGCTTCGGCTAAACCTAACAACAAAGCCTCATACTCAGTCATATTATTGGTATTTTTGAATTCTAATTTAAAAGAGAATGGAATATGGTTGCTAGAAGGTGGGATTAACACTACCCCTACACCTGAACCCGACGCTGCACAACTACCATCAAACTCCATTAACCATAGGCTTTCTTCTCCCTGGGGTTGTGATGGATCTTCCACTACCTCATTATCAGACAAAATCATGTAGTTTCCAAATTGACAATCATGATACATAATTTGAGCTCTTGGGTCATTAGAAGGGAAAACAGTGAATTTAGACTTTGGTTCAGGCTGTAGAATGACTCGTTGTTTTCCAATGGGGATTATGGCTTGAGACCAATCCATTTTAATTTCACCACCTAAATCCCTACCGAAAGTACGAATTAGCAGCATGCCATAACTAGCTGGGATGTCAGCTATCAGAAGTCAACTTGATTCTTTTATTTGGGTGGGAAGTAAGAACTACTTGAGCATCCTTAATTTGACCTAGTAGAGGAATTTGTTTTGAATCCATAGAATAACATTTGCCAAAGGTTTTTGTCAAGGACAACCCTAATGGTTTAGCTACTGTAGAAGGCATTATATTGTCCGATGCACCTGAATCTATAATAAAATTATTCAACTTGTGGCCATTTATGAATAATGATATGTAAAAGGGTTCTGGTTTTGACTCAAGGGAAGATATAGAATTATCTATTTGAAGAGCAGTCATTTCAAGCATCTTTTCATAAGCCATAGGGAGAACCAATTCATCACTATGTGAGGGCAATATGGCATTTACTGATTGTTGTGTTCCATTGGCCCAGTGTACATTATTCCCTTTTACAAATTGTACGAGCTTGTCTAGTTCTTTAGGATTTATCTTAAGGTACTAGGTAGGTGTAATGTGAATTTGAGAAGATTTGCAAAATTCTACAATATCAAATGAACTTTGTTTTTCAACAGACCTTAAAAATGGGGGCTCTTGCAATTTTTGATCATTGCTATGGAATTTTGGGTCAATTCCCTTACCTTTGAAAGCCACAGCTGAAGATGAAGAGACACCCTGGGGCTTTATGTTTTGTTGATTTCTTGTGAGCACCGCACATGAAGGATCTTCTAAAGTAACCAAAATATCACCCCCTCTTTCCGAATCTAACTTGTACTCAAGGAAGTGGATTTCAGAGTCGCCGGGTTGCTTTAAAGATTCTTCTTCACCCCACTCATTTGAGGTATCTTTAGAATTCATCAATTGTGTGTAACACACCATCTCAGGACATGAACTACCATCATGTTCATCAGTGAGATGAAAAAAATACATGGTCCCTTTAGGTGGTGGTGCCTCAATTGCTAATCTTTGTTGAGCACGGGGTAATTATAGAGTCTTTTTCCCATAGCCCAAAGACTGGTTTGCATTCCTCCTAGGTACGTCTTGATAGGGAGATTGGTATGAGGTACTGGCTTTAGGCAATTGTCTTTTAAGAGTAATCACATCATTCATTAGTCACTGGATTACAGGGTCAGAAGAAGTAGAAGGTTGGGCAATGGGTGTCTATACTTCTCTTTTCCATTTACTTGCCATGATTAGATCATCTTCCAACTCAACTGCAAGTGTTTTGCAGCACTTAAATCAGCAACTCTTTGCCTACGAATAAGGAAACCTATTTTTGAAGGCATAGAATTAATAAAGAAACACTTAAGATTATCATCTGAGGGGTTTTGATTAACTGGAATTTTATGCACAATCTTATCAAATTTTGCCACAAAGTCCCTCATAGACTCTGGAATTTATTTCTTGAACTAGGCCAATTGAGCCTGGAGAGAGTGTTCATCTTCAGCCACTTTGAATCTTGCCTCAAACCTTGTTTTTGGATCTTGCCAAGTTGTTATCACACTATTTGGTAATTGATAGAACCAATCTGCTACTACTCCAGTTAGTGTCTGGACAAACAATCTTATAACAACATCTTCGTGTTGAACCTCTATTATCCCACAAGCCACATTGAATGCATTCAGGTGCTCATCAACGGTGATTTTTCCATCCCCACTAAATTTTAGCAAGTGATCTCTAGCACCTTTGGGTAAGGGATTGAGATTTAAACCTAAGTTCAATGGACCTACAGTAGCCCCTTGATGATTATTTGCTACCATTAGAAGTATGATATTGAGCGGAGTCGGGTTGATTATATTTGGTAAAGCAATACCATGCAAGGTCAGAGCGTGACAAACTAAGGACACTAGAGATGGTGAAGATGGGGAAGGAGGCCTACTTCTTTCTCTTCTTTGAGGTGAAAAATTGGGTTGAAAATTGAGGTTCTGTAACTCCTGAAAGATAGAATCAACTACCCCCTCCCTTCTTTGAGACCTAGTATATCTCTTTGACTCCAGTCTTCCAACTAGGCGACCAGTCTTATGATTCGACTCCCCAGCATAGTTGCCAAAAATCTGTTGGTAAACAGATTTGTCCCTTTCAATAAATTTATTTTATTCTCTGAACAGAGATGTAACTCCTGTAAGCCCAATTATGAAAGCAAACAAATTACCAACAGTTGGATGAATTTATTAAAATTTAACCTCTGTATTAGAGGGAAGCTCCTCATATGATTTTCAATAAATTTAAAACACAAATGAAACATTGACACTTATTACCAGAAAGCATAGAAAGGCTTTAGCATTCATCCATCAACACAAAAGAATGCTTTCAAACTGAAATAAAAGAAAATTTTCTAAAGATTCAATGAGTTCACAGGCTCTGATTTACACACATGTTCACCTAATAAATTCAAAGCATAACAAATGCATTGCAGTATTGGTTTCTAATTGATCCTCTCTCATGCCTCGCAAGACAAGGGGGATTAGTGCAACTTAATCCACAATGAATCTGTTAACAAGTAATGGCAACCATGAATCTAGAAAAACACAGAGATAACTGATCATAAAATGATACCATGTCCATAGCAATTTTCATAAGGAAGATCACTAATCTTCAAACACACAAACTCAAAGACTGCATATCGTAGCACTTTATTGATAATCAACCATTCTATTTTCAAACAATTCATAGGTAAACCAAAATATTATCTATTGCTCAAAAAATCATAGTTTTTCAGAACCCTTACAAAGACAAGCTTTCCAACTTAAATAGCCTCTAGGCTCATAGTTTTTACATTACAAAATTATACTTTACTTTAACCAAAGGTTAAAGAAACTATTTACTATAACAAGAAAGAAAACTAAAACAATAGCCACTATGGGGCTGACTCGTCATTCTTGGATTAACTATGTTTCCACTATGGCAGTGGAGGTTATGGATTTGTCCTACTTTGCCACAGAGCTGCGCCATTCTAGGTGTGCTGTCGAGAAGCTCAAGATGACCTGAAAATAAGGAAGACCAATGCACTGAATCCTTTGCTTCCACACCTCCTTATCCATGTTCACTTGTGCCACTTTTTCCTTGTGTACCTCCAAATGATCGAAACAGACTATGAGCATCGATTCGATCCTAACTACCTTTGAGAAGTCGTCCGTGGTCAAAGATTTTGTTGTATGAATGAATTGTATTTTTTCCTAAAAGATCTTGGTCATATGCATGACTGCCTCAATTGTCTTGGCATCGTCTTTCATGAGTTGGATGTCAATGCACTTGAGATCCTTCTGCATTGTATCGATCAAGTCTATCAATCCTTTGAGCAATTTGGTGGACTCTTCGTGACCTTGTTCGATGATTGAGTTACGCCACTCCACATTCTTCCTTGATACATACAATACATTATCATCCAAATTTTCTACTGCTTTTTGAGCCAAGAACTTCATCACCCGATATTTCTGTATATCATTCATTTGCGCATGGACCGCCACCCATTTGATCCTTTCTTTCTCCCAAGCCACTGTTTCCAACTCTAATTCCTTGCTCACAGTTTCAACGTCTTTATAAACCTTCACCAGGTTGATGATATAATCTGATCCTTGTTGCATTATAAGATCCAACCATTTATTGAATATTTCTATAACTATTTTGTTCCTTTGAACTTGGTCCAGCATCTTCTGATTGGTCGGAGATTTGGAATCAAATGATAGCGGTATTTGTGAAAAAGGTTGGGGGTTTGGATTATGGATGGCATTGATATACTTAGCCATCTGAGTAACAACTTGCTTCAATTCCCTTTGGTCTTTTTCATCCTTCCATGTTCTTGAAATTATCCTTTTTGTGGATGATTCCGAATGCTTAGCATCCACGACACGTGAAGGAACTCCCAAATCTATTTTTTTGATTGTAAAATCCTCCTCAGTAGCTTTGTCTACATCTTTCCCTGGGATTGGTTTGGCTATCTCAACTGTCCAGTGACCTGTTGCTTCATCTACTTCAATCATTTTTTGCGTCTTGAGTTTCTTTGGCTTTGATGCCTTTCCCAAACATCTGTTGACCATGTCTTCCATAGGGATTGTAATCGGCACTAAAATCCGTTTCTTTCCAATAGTGGCTTCCAACCATCGTGGTGTGTTTGTAGGCTCTTTACGCGGAGGAGTTATCTATATATTGGGTTAAGTGACAATGACCAGGGTGTTCATGGGGTCTTGGCGGCTTTCCACTTCTTTGCTTGTGTCCATTTCCTACATCACAGGTTCATCTAGTTCCCGTGGATCCATTGTTTCCTCTATCTCTTCACTAGGGTCTAGGTCTACAACAACCTATTTCAAAATGGGATCCCTACTCTTCTTCTTACTCCTGGGCTGAGTTACTCGAGCAACTGTGAAACCTGATGGTGACTTCTTTGATCTCCTAGGTTGGATTTTCTTAACAATTGGCCTTGAAACACCTGCAGCATTAACAATTTTATTAGTGGAAGAAATAGGAGATTGAGTCCCAATGTGTGAATCAATTCTTAGTTCATGTGAGGACATGTGAGATCCCTCCTTAAACTTTTGGTTTCTCAACCATCTTTCTGTTCTTCAAGCAATATTGAAGGTTCTAGCTTGAATACTATCATCGTCCTTTTTATTCCAATCAATTTCTGGAATTGGTTTTCTTTGAACCTTTGTGTCGAACTCAGGATCTAGGACATCTTTCCCTATATCTTCTGATACTCTAGATATATTGATTGGAAGCTTCATGGTAATTATTTGTTGCAAGGTGAACCTTGACCACAGTCTTTTCCTTACCTCATATTCATCATTGCTGCAATTCTCCCAGTAATCCTCAAACTGAGGCTCATGACAAAAATGATTATCCACATTTAGGTTTTCAATGGAATAACCTCTACTATCAAACTTTCATCTTGCCACATATGGTTGCAGGTTCATCCTCTTGAATTCTAATTCCAAGTTCAGAGTGTCTGATACAGATTTGCAGCTATATTATCTGAGTTCAACAAGGAATACAACTCTAGACTCGCCCTTTTTTCCCAATCTCTTATCAATGTAAGCTAGCTTCCTGCTCACCTCTATAAGTACATAGTTGTTGAAGGCATACCTAGCAGCTTGAATGGTTGACCATCAAAACCACCTACCTGAAGGTAAGAGAACCTAGGAAATTGAATAAAGAAGCTACCATATATGCTTATGCACTCCATTGTTTCAATAGATATTCTCTTGTTCACATCCCCTTGGAACTCAAAAGAAATTTTTCCCGCGAAGACTCCATTCCATCTATCAATTTTCTCAACATGTCTCTGCTGCTATAACAGGGGATAATAATTATACACCCTCATCCCATCTACCCAAGGTTCATTAACCAAACCAAGTCAATCCCTTGTACAAGCTAGTATGTAGAAAATATAAGAAGACATATAAAAACCTAACATTCGCACAAAACTACTCAACCCTTCATGAAGTCTCTCTGCAATTACCTAAGACCAATCAAGATACCTGTCTCCAGATAACAACACCTAGATGAAAAAGTACATCCAATCTTCCCAGTAGAACGAATGTGAGTTTCCCTTCACCCTGTTCAAAAGTATCACAATATCCTGCACTTCTATGATGAAATGATCTCTAGTAAGGGGATTTGGCAGTCATGACCCTCCTTTCTGAACTTTTAGAAGCCAATTCCTAGCAATCACACTCTTGTACTTACTCTTCTTTTCCAATAAATAGGCATACGAGTTCACAATGGTCCAGTCGTCATATTCGTCCTTGTGCGGAATTCCCATGTCGCCATTATTGTTTCTCTGTTGATACTGACTAGCAGCTCACCATTACTAGTTTTGATGCATCTGTTCTCCGCATCATACCTATTCATGCAAGCCATCACCAAATCCAGACATGGTACGACAAGTAGAAACGCAGCAACTTCAACAAGACAACTTTTCACTATTTTCTCCATCATTGAACCGACTTGAGGGTTCTTGGCTCTCTCTAAGAAATCTCCTAAATCAGCATGAGCCAAGGAAGTGTCTTCTAGCTCTGGTAATATGCTCACTAGACACGAGGTCCAACAAAGCTTCAGCAATATTGGTGTCATACTCCCTATCTATACTTCTAACTAAGAAATTCTAAAACAAGGCAAAATTTTACTCCAGCAACTTAGAGATTTTCTTCCTATACTTATAAATCTTTAGAACTTAAAGAAACACAGCTTAGGAGGAGTCGTTTGAACTTACCCATTACCAGCATGAAAACTGGAAACTTCCTTAGGAAATCAAAGCTGGTTTTACCTTTGGCGCCTCCAATTTGCTCAAGTATGACAACTGCAACCCTTACAAACTATAGAAATAAATTCATACATTCCTTTTGATTAGACAAGAAAATATCTATAAAGCCAAACACGCTTCATAATGATTTACTCAAGTGTGAGAAGTAATAGTGAAATGACTAAAATCTGATTCCTTCTTAATTATCCATCACTTCTGCACAAGTAGTTGATGCACTCATGATTACTTTCCATTTTAGAATTTCAAAACTACTGAATGCTAGGAATATTCCTTCTTGTCACGCCACTTTCATTATCATCAAAAAGCCTTAGAGTTAGTTTTAAAGTGAACTTATGACCTTGAACCATTTGACAAAAAGTTCAACGATTCAAGTTCATTTGGGAAGTACAACAATGAGTGAGTGGCACACAACAATACCAGGAATGAGAAAAAATGATGATTATTAGGCAAAAGCCTTGAATCATTTGAACCACTTGAGATTTGGTTCAAATTTCAAGGTCGGAAACTAAAAACATATTGATATGCACTCATTATACAACAATACATTGCCACAACTCACAAAAGCCATTTTGAACCTTGAACCAATTAAGGTTCACGGGTTCAAAGCTCAAGACGTAAAACAAAAGTGTGCTTGCTCTCATGAAGACAAAGACCACTAATGACTTTTTTCTAAAACGCGCTTTTAACTTTGAACCTATTGAACCTTTTAGAAAGAGTTCAATGGTTCAAGTGCGAAGGAGAACAAAAGACCCGATGGAAACAAAGGCACAATAAGGCAACCCACAAGTATGAACATTCAAAAGGAAAAATTGCACGGGGGACTAACACATGTATAAGTATATGTAATAATCATGTGAGAGAGGTATTTGCGAATGAATTTGAATATGCTTGATTGAATAAGTGTGTGAACAAGTGTTTTGATCTTTCAAAAGTGTGAAGAGGAGCTGCAGAGAAGATCAGATAGTGTGCTTAATTGAAACTATACTCAAACATGTTGAGATGGTATTTCATCAATTCATTATTCTCCAGATGTAATCTGAATGCTTTTGTAAGTCAGTGAGACATCCTGCAAGGTAGTGAACCTTCCCTAAGGATTGTAGTCCTTCTGGTTTTTTTTATTTTGAGTAGTGAGATCTAGGCAGTGTGCCTGAATGCATGTGCATTCCCCATTGTAATATTTCACTTACTCCTAACTACATATTATCTCATTGTGGGTAGGTTCCTATCATGGTTTTTCCCTTAATAAGGTTTTCCATGTAAAAAATATTGGTGTTATGTGTGCTATTGATGTTGTGTTGTTTCATGCTTCAACTATTCATTATCAGATCAGATTTATTGTTTAAGTTGCAAAAATTTTTGAGCAAACTGATTCATGCCCCCCATCTCAATTTGCTACATTGTTGCCAATAGTCATCTTCTATTTCCTATATGTTTCTCATGCTTCTTTGTTGCAAAAAAATTCCAAGGTTCCTAATAAATTGAGCATTAGGATTATTTATAGTGTTTTTCATTAGTTTCCAAAGGTTTCATAACCTATATTACCTCTCAAAGCTAGCTTTCAAGCTTGGGCATACTTATTAACATAGTCATTATCAGTGTTTCCTCGTTGATTTTTAACTTGGTGTAAAATGTTTATACTATATTTATTTTATGTTTGAAGTTCCCAATATGCCATGATATTATTTTTCAAGCCATTTCTCTGAGTGGCCAATGGTCATTAATGATTGGGCTAAGTTGTGAACTTAGCATCAAAGCTTGATGTAGTCTTCAAACATTTGTAGTACTTGTGGTTCATTTTTTATTAAGTTGTTGGGTTGGTTCTCAAACATATTTATAAGTCACATGACCAATTTTGAAGCATAGTTGAAATATCAAAAATTACTACAAGCATTCAAGGTTACAATTAGGTAAAGTAAAAAAAATAGGATAGTATGCACAAGGTGTTGGAACCCTAAATTTTCATAATGATACACCTTACATGATCACAAAGCTTTTCTATTTAAAGTGGTGAAATGTTGAAGCTGCAAAAGTTTTCTTTTACCTAACATAGAATCCCACATATTGTCTCCATTATGCCCTAATGATATGTGAAAAATTCTTGATAAATCCAAGAAAGATCCGTAACATAACCTCACTAAGCAAACATTTCATGATTATATCGGAATAGCTATTCCGATCTGATAAATCAATGTTAGGAAGTCTTATTGGAATAGATAACCTGATCCAATAAATAAGTCTAAACATGGAAATCGGGATAGGAATGTCAAACATGAAGGCTTGATTTCCTGTCAGAATAACTACTAAAGGTAGAATAACAATTCTATATGATTCTGATAGAACAAACTATCCTAATATCACCATTTTGATATAGCTATACCGAACCAAGTATGTGGATATCTATTAGAATAACTTATGAGGTCAGAATAGCACATCAATAGGGTTCCAATTACTAAAACTATCCCGATGGTGAATAAATAGAATGGAACTGGGGAAAATATCGCGATTATGTACTTATGATTGATGAATTGGCATTAGTAAAACCTATGGTGATAAAGGAAAATCAGGATGATACCGCTATCCGTATAACTATGGAGATAGGGATAATCAATCACCTATGATCTGATAGCATAACTTATTCCAAAAAATAGGCATATGGATAGTCATCGAAATAATTACTCTTATGGCGTACTTTTGGTTGGGATACCTCTATCGGTATAACTAGTGAGATCATAATAATAAATCATCTATGACCCGATAGAATAACTTATCCCAAAAATGAGTATATGAAGTGACATCAGAACAACTAATTTACTAGCACACTCTCAACTGAATACTTCTATCAGAATAACTTACAATGAAATACAAAATTAAAGGTGAAAATCTTCATCCAGATGACTTGTGAAGTCGGGAAGACAATTTTTGGGTATGTCGATAGTTAAAACAATCCTGATCAGCACCATCCAAGATGTGTTCGACATAGGTAACCTAAAGATCAAAGTAAAGATGGTGGTTACTTATCGGTATAACTTATCCCGAAATGATGTGAATGATAGACACTTTCCAATAGCGACTAAATTGTTAGAAAGGTGCCAAACTAGAAGACATGATAGAGGAATCAAAGGGATGTAACCCTAATATATGATATTTATATGTAAAACATTAGAAGATAAAAGGGGAGATCAGATTTAAAAAACATCAAATTTTTATAATATAGCATATCAGACACAGATACTTTTATAGTATGATGCAATCTATTTTATAGTGATATTAAATCAGTTTCCTTCCTGCTTACATGTTGCATTAAGATTAATTTGGTGTACTATTTCAAATTTGCCTCATATTTCAATACTAAGAAGATTGGAGATTGTATTTGGATTACTCTTCATACTATTGCTATCTTGTTATTTTCATTTAATGAACAAGGTGGTGTACACTCTTGGATATTTACTATAGGAGTTTGATTAAATTCACTGTATATTGGTTGTCATAATAGGATTAGTGACTGTGAGAGTATCAGTAGTGGATAGTTGCGAAAATGTCTAGTACGAGATTGAAAGAGACAAATTTCCATAGGACTCTATGCCTATTAAAAGGAGAAGACACTTGTCTATATTGCATATTCAATATTGTAATCCATTGAAACCAAGTCATGAATTTTTTTTTTCCATAAAATAGATTTCATTTCGGTTTTATTTTTGCATAGTAGTAGTAGAAGATAAAACTCAAGGTCATTCTCATTTTCATGCCACTTGAGAGTGATTTCAAATAGGAGTATTGTGACATAACCTACCTAAATATCATTAGCTGAACATAGTACAAACAAAGAATAACTGGTGACAAGGTATACTTGCCTTGGTCTGGCAGAACTAGAAGTGAAGGGAAGTGAGACCTAATTGGTCATTCCATTAGTTGGCCAAGATTAGTTGCTGATCTCAATCATAGAAGGTGGCATGATCTTAGGGATCATCAAACCAGTGAATTTGAGCTCCAACAAATTGGCAACTCCTTTGGGGAGAACAAACATAAATAGGACTCTATTGTGAGAAAGAACTCAGAAGAAAGGAAAGAAATTTGTCCTTTGTGAAAGAGGTGGTGACTTTGATATAGAAAAAACATACTTGTATGTATGGAAGAAGGTCTTTGAGACAAGGACATAATATCAAACAATTGGAGTTAAATCCGAAAAGAAATAAAACTGATCAAAGAAAAAATAATTCATAAAATAATCAGATGGGGCCTGGAAATGCATTCCTTGATGAACAATAAAACCAATATAATATTGAAAATAAATCTACCCCACACCTGCCCTTCAACACACTAGAAAATACATTCGCAACTAGTGGAGGAGGGGAAGACATGGATCTAACTAATGTAGATAAAGAACACAAACAAAAGTATAAAGTCTACCCACAAGGAAAATTCAATAGTCCTCCTAGTTTCTGTCCCAGAACCTCCACTTCAAATTCAAGAGATGCTTGAAAGAGTTGTAGAAGTTCAGGAAATCAAAATGAATTGCCAGGATGGTTTAAGGGTTTAGTAAAGTATCTTTTGGACATAGCAGTTGAAATGAAAAATAAAAGGATGGTACAAGAAGCCTTGGATGCTTGTGCTAAGTTGGGCATAAAAATTGATGAAAATTATTTGAGTCATGACTCACGAAGACATGACTAAGATAGTGTAAGAGTAATTCAACCCCAGAGGCCCCCTCAAGGAGGATATTTTGTACTAGAAAGAAATGATTGAAGATAGAATTTCAGAACATATTGAAACCCTTTGTATCAAGGACATAACCAAAACCCTCCCCAAAACAATCCATACAATTAAAACCCCCCTCAATTTAATTTTTAGAATCAACCCCTCCTTGATCAACAATATAATCCATACAACTAGTTTGCCCAGCATTCACAGTTCCAACCATACTATAATCAAGTGCCTCCTTTCACCCATCCCAATGGTAACATAAACCAAGGCCAATATTATGGAATTCAATTTCAAACAAAACTAGGGAACCATGTTTGAGGAGGATTTATGAATGCTGACCAATACAAGCAATTTGATTTCTTGAGATTTATAGGTTACCCACACCCTATCTCAAATGATTTGAGAACTGCTATTCCAAAGTTCACAAAGAGTGGTGCCATAATAGGGGAAGGACTTTATAATGCATTTGACACTGTAATAGAGGATTTTGGATTTCCACCGGAGGATGTTAAAATAAGATTGTTTATGCAATCACTAATAGAGGATGCAAGGGATTGATTTAGATCACTACCAGATGCTTCGATCAGTATCCTGGAAGAATTCAAAAGACTTTTTTTAGAGAATTTTGGAGATCAAAATAGCCCTTAATTTACTCTACATGAAATTATGACCATATAGAAGGGGCATAATGAATCAGTAATTGAATTTAATAAAAGGTTCAATAAAGTGCTAAACAAAATCCCATGGTACATGAAGCCAACAAATGAAGTAAGTGTCCTCCACTATATAAATGCATTTGATAGAAAGACTAACTATGAAATCGGATCCAAGAATCTGAATACCTTACATGAGCCTTAGAAAATTGCTATTACTATAGAGAATAATAGAAAGGATGCTGGCAGGATCAGAAAGAGGGATGATCCTAAACTTTATAATCCTATAACACAAAATAAATAGGTCAAGGAAGAGGATAAGATGGATAGGGTCATTAATTCTCTAAAGGATCTCACATAGAAGGTCACCAAAAATGATAGGCCACAATTTCAAAGAAATGGCAGGCCACAATTGCATGACATACCTTATAGGACTAACTGGAAGGATGGGAAACCTATTGAGGAAAATAAAGAAACTCCACACCCAATAAAAGAAAAATAATTTTTTTTTGGAGGAAGCTCCATGGTACATGGATTGCAACTTACCACATTCCCTGGTGTAGTGTATTGTAGCTCAAAATTTGCAATATGATGAGAAACCGTACCATGAAAATGAAAAATGTGATGATGGCAGGACTGCTAATATGTTGTCTACCATTGGGGAATATGATTCATTGGAAGATGGAGGGTGCGAATATGACATTTTCCATCAGAAACAAAATAAATAATTCTATCAATAAGAAATATTTTCCTATTGTGATGAGGACACTCCCAGAAAGACTTGGTGAAGGAATGACACAATGTCATGGAGAAGACCTTTCGAAGAAGAAATTAAATCCCTCACCATTTCTTCTATTGAACAAGTCAAGAATAATTACAACCTAAGGAACGAGGTTGTTAATCATGATCAGGGTAGGCCTACAAGCATGCTCATTAAGGAGAAAAGTACAAAAAATCCTATAAATGGAAGAATACCTAAAATGACAATAATTAACAAATTCCAAACATACCATAAAAATCAAGAATCTCAAAAGAAGGATTTGCCATAGGTAGAAATTACCAAGGTGTTAGCATCACCCACCAATTCATTTGACATCACTAATACATTGTCACAAATGAAAATATAAGTTCCCTTGCTGGAAATGATGAAGATACCTGAATATAAGAGCAGTACCTTGGAATTAATTTATGAAATTCCTTCTGGTATGGGAAGCACTAAACATGAAAAGAAAAATAAACCATCAGATCAGGAGGATATAAACAAGCTCTTGAAATTTATTTAGGATCTACCCTTCCTAATGACCCATCCCAAGTAAATCCATTCTATTTTATGTTATTGTTAAATAATAGGCTGATGAGGAATTGCATGATTGATTCAGGAGCAACTATAAATGTAATGCCTTTAGGAGTTATGAAGGAGCTTGGATTGGAGGTAAATGACCAGTACGACACTTGTTATGCTATGGATAACAAATCAGTCCCTTTTCTAGGAGTTATCAAATACGTGGAGGTAAAAATAGCATCATGTCTTGAAGCCACATACAAGATAGATATCACAGTTATAGATGTGCCCCCTAGCTATGGAATGTTACTTTCAAGATAATGGACGGGTCTGGTAGGGGGAAGCATCCAATTAGACGTATCATATGCCACGGTACCCGTTAATGGGAAGAAATTATGAATTGAAAGAGAGCCCAGGTCACAACATATTATTGGGTATCCCAATTATGATTCAGTGGTGAATTTCTAGGATACAAGAGTGGGAGAGTTCACCATATAGATAACAAAAACTGAACTAGAAAACAATGATCCAATACTAGATCATGCTCATAAAAACCTTGATAATGTTTGGTAGATGTTCTTTGATGAAGTATCCAGCAAAGGAGAAAATGGGGTAGGAGTAATTTTCATTTCTCCCGAAGGCAAAATATTTAGGTATTGTTTTTTACTATCTTTTGAGTGCACAAATAACATTACAAAATATGGCACTTAAACATGGAATAAAACTGTTGATTGTCTTTGGAGACCCTGAATTAATCATCTCACAAGTAAGGTCTAAATATTCATCAAAGCACAAAATATTGAGATAATACCTGAATGCAGTATGGGATTGCCTTGAAATTTTTTATGCTTTCTCAATCAATTGCATAGATAGGTCTAAAAACATAACTGCGGAATTTCTTGCTAACATATCCCTTAGGAAAGAAGATGTTACTATGGAAAATTTCTTTGAAGTTGAAATAAAAAATAGGCCATCCATACCAAACAATATCTACAATTGGTAGCTATTTCAAGATGATGATGATTTAGTGAAATTCTTACAGTGTGTTGGCAAATATGAACCACAAGAAATAGATTTCAATGCATTTGTTGATAATATTAATGGAAAGGATATGGTTTTTAGGAAGGAGGTAGTGCAATTGAAGACAAACAAAATACCAAGGGGATTAGTTTCTTTGGAGAGAGTTTTTGATGGGAGTGATGCTCCAATTAAAGATACAACAATGCAAAATGATAGTCTAGAAGAAGTAAATTTGGGAACAGAGCGTTGCCAAAAGAGGGTATACAATGAAAAACAAGTAACTCCCAAAGTCAGGAGCATGTTGATAGCCTTGTTGAGAAAATAATGCCCTGTGTTTTCTTGGTCGTATAAAGACTTAAAAGCCTATAGAGAAGATCTCTTTCAACATGAAATTCCACTCAAACTTGATGCCAAGCCATTTAGGCTGAAACTGAGGCCCATCAATCCAACCTTAGCACCAAAAATAGAAGAGGACCTCATAAAACCAAGGGATGGTGGAATAATAAAATCAATCATACATGCCTCTTGGGTCTCTAACTTGGTACCAGTGAGGAAGAAAAATGGGGACATTAGACTATGCGTAGACTTCATAAATTTGAACATCTCATCTCTCAAAGATAATTATCCCTTGCCAAACATGGATACCTTGCTACAACAAGTTACTGGATGTGAGATATTATCCTTAATGGATGGACTCTTAGGGTACAACCAGGTCAAGACAGCCTTCACGACACCATGGGGTACCTATGTTTATGTAAGAATACCTTTTGGATTAACGAATGCAGGAGATAGCTTTCAGCAAGCCATGGATGTGGCATTTGCAGACCTTATTAATTTCATTATGGTAGTATACCAAGATGTTCTCACTGCGTACTCAAAAAAAGAGAAAGACCATTGTTTACACCTTGAGTAGATATTCCTCAAAGCATTGAAGTATAGGATATCCTTGAGTCCCAAAAAATATTAGTGTACAGTCACCGAGGGTAAACTCTTAGGGAAAATTGTGTCAAAAGAAGGGGTAAGAATAGATCCTAATCAAGTAGAAGCTATTGATAAGATCCCAATCCTGATGCAAGAGCACTAGTCTAGTTCTTGCCTGTTGAGCAATTTTCAGTGGAATTGCTTGAGATCGTGGCATTTCTTCTTGTTCGAGTGTTTAGCATTGTGGTTTTGGGTTTATTACCTTGTGTTTCTAGTCTTGTTTGTGTTCGAGTTTCATGGCTTTTGGATTTAATCCTGGTGAGTTATCAATTCCGATATTGGCCCGGTTGATATATTCTTACTAGTTAGTGTGGCAGTGTGTTGAGCGAAGTTGGATCGGGTTTTGATTGATCTCCGTGACTTTTGGATCATGGATTTATGTTTCTTATGCCATGTATGATGTTCTCGGAGGGCCACACATTGTCTTATACATTTTGGAAGTTGTTCTTAGTGATTTGAGCCAACTTGTTACCATTGCACGTTTCATGAACCGGTTGGTCTTTGGGCTGAATTGATTGAGTTGTAATTATTTGTGGAGGGTATAAATGGTTTTTGTGAATCATTTGAGGAGATAAAATTTAGAAGACCGAATATAGAGCCTGGAGATCGAGTGAAGATGTAGATCTAGCGAGATTCTGAATTGGTGGACTGAGGTCAGAAGGTTGAGGTCCGGATTAGGGTAGAACCGGTAGACCATTTCCGGAGGCCAATCTGTGGATCTTGTAATTGTGCTGTAAGCTTTATTTGTATCTTGGATTTCAATCTAGTATGTGGCATGTGTAATTCTTCAGACTGTAATAAGATTCATTCATATTGTTTATTGGTTATGTGTTTTGTGTTGTTCCCGGTTGTTCTCTCTGCTATTTCTAGCATTATATTACCGGTTGCCGGTATATTTGGAATGGTTTTTTGTGTTAGGCTGGAAGGTTGGGCCATCCTTTATTGGATCTCCATACCTTGAGTGCAGCAAATCCCAAAAACAGTGAAGGCCATCTAGTCATTTTTTGGGCAAATTAACTTTGTTAGGAGGTTTATTTCAAACTTTGCTAAAATTGTAAAGCCTATATAAAAAATGTTAAAGAATGGAGCAAAAATTGATTGGACATCAGAAGCAATAGATGCGTTTGTAGACATCAAGAGGGCCATCAAAGAATCTCTTATGTTGAAATCATCTGATTTCAATAAGCCATTTCAAATATTTTCTTTTGCCTCTTTTAACACAATCGCTACTATCATGCTACAAAAAAATGAGGAGGGGCATGAACAACCCATAAAATTTTTTAGCAAGTCCCTCCAAGATGCCGAGTTGAAGTATGATATCAATGAAAATAAAGTATATGCATTGCTGAAAGCTATTAAAAACTTCAAACCATACTTGGTAGGTGCAGAGATAATAACATATGTTCTGAATGCAGTGGTGAAAGACATCTTCAGGCAATCAAAAGTAACTAGCAAAAGATGTAGGTGGATAAATGAAATTCAGGAGTTCAACATTGATATTTCTAGATTAAAAAACTAGTCCGAGGAAAGGGACTTGCTAAGCTAATGGCCGAGCCTAATTTGGAGGCATCACAGGTGAACAATATGGAGCTAAAGAACACAGTTATGAGTATTGAAAGGACACTGTGGTATACAAACATAGTGCACTACCTAAAAACGATGACATGTCCAGTTGGTATGACAAAAAATAAAAATAGAACGTTGAAGTTGCAAGCTGCTAAATATGTAATACTAGATGGTGACTTATACTGGAAGAATAGAGATGGTTTACTACTATTGTGCTTAGATGAGTAGCAAAATAAAAGAGTCTTAGAAGAGATGCATTCTCGTGTTTGTGGGGGACATTTCTCTGCTAGAACCATGACACACAAAATACTCAGGTCTAGATATTATTAGCCTCACATTTTGAATGATGCATATGACTATGTAAGGAGATGTGAACCCTGCCAAAGGTTTTTAAGGAAAATTAATGTATTTAGGAGCTTTACCCCTCATACCAATGCCTGCAAAAGCACTTTTTGTACAATGGGGTATTGATTTCATAGGAGAAATATCAGACAATTCGATTGGTGGACACAGTTGGATTTTGGTGGCTGCTGATTACTTCACAAAATGGGTGGAAGCAATCCCAACTAGACAAGCTACAAGCCAAGTGGTGATTAAATTCATTGAAGAATACATAATAACTAGATTTGGGGTGCCTACAAGAATCACTATGGACAATGGGATGTGCTTCTGATCAGAGGAATTCACCTCATTCTATGGGAATTATGGCATAAATGTGTTATATTCATCACCATACCATCCCCAAGCAAATGGGCAAGCTGAGTTAAGAAACAAGAATATTTTGAAATAATCAAAAAGACATTGGGACAAAATATGAGATCATGGGATTCGAAGTTGAGGATGGCACTTTGGGAAGATAGGATTATAGTCAAAAAATCTATAGGCGAATCTCTGTTTGAACTGGTTTAAGGCACTCAGGATAGAATGCCTATAAATAATTTGTTACCTGTATACAAGTTCATGACAAAGGAAGGTCTACATTTACCTAAGCCCATGAATGGAAGAATGGAATAGCTTATAGGATTGGATGAAATAAAAAATGAAGCATAGGAATGCACACCCATACAATTTTAGGGCTTGATTGAAACCAAACCTCAAGATGCAGAAGGTGAAACACTTGCATGATAATAGGGCTAAAGAAAGAAAATTTCAAGAAGGAGAATTGGTGTTCATGTGGAATGCTAGAGCTCAAGACAAAGGAAAGCATGGGAAGTTTGAATCATTATGGATTGGACCATATGTCATCATGGGTAAAAATGGGGAATATTCATATTTTTTACAAAATATGGGTGGAGAACATATGAAATTGCCAGCATATGGCTAGTTTCTAAAGAGATTCTTCTCTTAAATTATCTTGCATGTGCAGTAGTTTAGGTTATATCCTCATGTATTATACCATTCCCTCCTTGTCTTTCTTTATTATTACTTTTTTTAGTTTTCACCCCAAAGAATTATGAATCCTTCCTATAACCACAAAGGGTATGCATCTCTAGACAGAGCCATTGTTGGAACCCTAAATTTTCATAATAATACCCCTCAAATGATCACCAAGCTTTTGTGTTTAAAGTGGTGAAATGTTGAAGCTACAAAAGTTTTCTTTTACCTAACATAGAATCCAGAATAGCTAACCTGATCCAATAAATCAGTGTTGAACATGGACATCGGGATAGCAATGTCGAACATGAAGTCTTGATTTCCTATCGGTATAACTACTAAAGGCGAAATAATAATTCTATGTGATTTTGATATAATAAACTATCCCGATATCGCCATTTTGGTATAGCTATACTGAACCAAGCATGTGGATATCTATTGGAATAACTTATGAGGTCGAAATAGCACATCAACAGGGTTCTGATTACTAAAACTATCCTGATGGTGAATAAATAGAATGGAATTGGGGGAACTATCCTGATTATGTACTTATGACCGATGAATTAACATCAATAAAACCTGTGGAAATAAAGGAAAATTAGGATGATACCCCTATCGATATAACTAATGAGATCGGGATAATGAATCACCTACGATTCGATAGCATAACTTATTCTGAAAATAGGCATATGGATGGTCATCGTAATAGTTACTCTAATGGTGTGCTTTTGGTTGGGATACCTCTATCGGTATAACTAGTGAGATCAGAATAATAGATTATCTATGACCCAATAGAATAACTTATTCCAAAAATGAGTATATGAAGTGACATTGGAACAACTACTCTGACAACACACTCTCGATTTAATACTTCTATTGCATTAACTTACAATGAATGATAGAATCAAAAGTGAAACTCTTCATCAGGATGACTTGTGAAGTCGCAAAGACAATTTTTGGGTATGATGATAGTTGAAACAATTCTGATAAGAACCATTGAAGATGTGTTTGGCATAGGTAACTAGAAGATTAAAATCAAGCTGGTGGTTACTTATCGATATAACCTATCCTGAAATGACATGAATGACAGGCATTTTCTAGCAGCAACTACATTGTCAGAAAGGCAAAAAACTAGAAGACATGACAGATGAATTGAAGGGATGTAACCCTAATATACGATATTTATATGTAAAACATTAGAAGATAAAAGGGGAAATCGAAGTTAGATAATATCAATTTTTTGTAATATAACATAGATCAGACATAGATAATTTAATATTATGATGCAATTCTGCTTTATAGTTATATAAAATCAGTTGCCTTCCTACTTACATGTTGCATTAAGATTACTTTTGTGTATTGTTTCGAATCTGCCTGCTATTTCAATACTAAGAAGATTGGAGATTGCATTTGGTTACTCTTCATACTATTGCTATCTTGTTACTTCCATTTCATGAACAAGAAGGTGCACACTCTTGGATAGTTACTATAGGAGTTTGATTAAATTCACTCTATAGTGGCCATCATAATAGGATTAGTGACTATGAGAGTATCAACACTGGATAGTTACAAAACTGTCTAGTAGGAGACTGAAAGAGACAAATTTCAGTAGGAATCTGTGCCCATTAAAAGGAGAAGACACTGGTCTATATTGCATATTCAACATTGCATTCCATGAAAAGCAAGTCAACAAAACATTTCTTGCATAAAATATATTTCATTTTGGTTTTAGTTTTGCACAATAGAAGTAGAAGATAAAACTTGAGGTCATTCTCATTTTCATGCCACTTGAGAGTGATTCCAAATAGGAGTATTGTGACATAACTTTCCTAAATATCATTAGCTAATCATATTACAAACAAAGAATAGTTGGTGATAAGGTATACTCGCCTTGGTCTGGCAGAACTAGAAGTGAAGGGAATTGAGACCTAATTGGTCATTCCATTACTTGTCCAAAATCAATTGCTGATCTTGATAATAGAAGGTGGCATGCTCTTAGAGATCATCAAGCCAGTGATTTTGAGCTCCAACACAAGGGAAGGCAATGTAGGTATATTTGGTACAACTTGTGACTTTGATTAAATTTCTAACAAAGCTTAAATTTGGGGTTTTTAGTAGTTTGAATTGGTTTTTAAACCATAATTAAATAATCAAAACAAATGTATAGGTATATGAATATGTATAAAAGCTTAATTATTTTAAAAATCAATTAGTTTAATATTTTCAAAGTAAGAGGGTATTATATAAGGTGCATTTCATGATCCATTATCCTATCAATATACTTCATGCCAATGAAATGAATGTGGTAGATGAATTCTCCATCTAGTAGATGTTCTAGCTAAATATTTAATGTCCATCTTAGGCATGAGTGATTCTAAGGTCTTCTAAATGCCTTCTAAATTCCATAGTTATGAGACTTATTGATATTATTTATGTAGGCATTTAATACTTCAGGGTTACTAGTTTCTAAGCTAGTTATCATGGGTAAGAGAGGCCTACAAATAGATTCTAAGGAATCAAACACTAAAATTTTGAGCTATTAATGAGATAATAAAATTAATAAAGAATAGGATGGTTTTGTAGTATATAATTCTAGGAAATGGTATATATCTATGGCTATTTATAGTGATTGAGGTAAATATTTAATCATAGTTATATGCCTTCACTTGTCATATTTGTGGTATGTATATTATTAAATTTTGG
Organism: Cryptomeria japonica; assembly: GCF_030272615.1. Classification (NCBI taxonomy): domain Eukaryota; kingdom Viridiplantae; phylum Streptophyta; class Pinopsida; order Cupressales; family Cupressaceae; genus Cryptomeria; species Cryptomeria japonica. The sequence goes on from NC_081409.1 coordinate 116,387,922, forward strand.
TGTGTGTGTGTTAAAGAACATAATGTATTGTAAATTATTTTTAATAACCTTCCACTATTCCATATGGGTCATCATAGTTCTATTTTGGATTATTAAGCGTGTCTATTACATGAATGTAATATTTAATGACATGAAAATGAAAAGTCTAAAAATTTATTGATACTTTAGTTGATGGTATGTCTATCACCCTTTTTTGTTCATGATTATTTTTTCTAATGAAGTAGGAACCAATCCACATTGGTGATGGATCAAACAAATAATCCTTTAATCACTCTCACCCTTTTACTTGTAGGAGTAGAGAACAATTTTCATATTCATCATTTTGTGCTATAACCAAGGAACAATATTAAGCAACTCTAACCAAGAAAATTATTATAGGATTTGACCATGAATGTTTGTATCTTCCTATTATGTATGTAATTATAGATAAAAACACAATAAGAGATTGTAATAATTTTTAGGTTTTAGTGCATGTGCAAGATACGATTGTAACATCTATAAGACATAATGTGTAGCTATTTTCTTCACCTACTAATAGTATTTGTAGTCAAGTGTCTATTAGGTGTACCTATTGATTAATATTGTCATATTATATTCAAGTCTTGACATTCTAGCCTATTTTGGATATCTCTAGGAATACTATCCTAGACTTAAGTTAATGCAAAATTATAGGAGAGACCACCCATAATATATTGGTGAACCTCAATAATGACCTTATTGATGACACATCCCTTTCCTTGGAAGTAATTAATGTTTTAGGATTTGGAACTAATTAAGGTTATATCTATATTTGAGTTTATGATATAGAACTATGCGGTGGTATAAATTTTGAATGCTAACCATCCAATTCTTTTTAAACAATAATTCATTTCAAACCCTTTAATAAAAATTTATATTTTATTTTTCTGCCTTTATGCAAATACCAATATTATTGATCTTTGTTAGACCTATAGAGAACATATTACTAATAAAGTTATTATAGGATTGGTGTATAATGTTGTGTTTTTAGGTTATTAATGTTGTAAGTTATTTTAAAAGAATACATTTACAAGGATTAGTGATCAAATTTTATTTTATGTTTTATTTTATTTTTTTTGCTCTAAGTGTAAAAGAGCTCTACATTCCTCTTATTTATTGCCCTTTTCCAAACTCTTGGTTTGAACATAGTTTTTCATTACTTGACTAAGTTTGTCCACCATATCTATATATTGCTAGGAACATTAGAGTGAAGGGTTACTATAGAAAATAAAACCAACAAATTAAAATTTATTGGGAAGAATGTTGATGTTTTAACTTTGTTATTTTCCAGAATCAGTGTGGATAAGGGTCAGGATGGTCTTGCATGGTGCTTTCTTTCTCAAGGATGGATTAAGACCAAATTTGATGGGGCATCTAAGAGGAATCTGGGGAAAGCTGGTTATGGGGGAATTGTCAAGTATTTTTCTCGAAGTTGCATTGTGGCAGTTGCTAGCCCCTTGGGTAATCAGACTAGTCATTATGTTGAAGCTATTGTGGCATTGAACACTTTGATTAATGCAAAAGATCTTAATCATGATAATCTATGGTTAGAAGGATATTTTCTTAACATAATTAAATGCCTTAAGGGAGAAATTGAGCCTTCATGGACTATAGAAACTATTATTTTTAGAGCTAGTGAAATAATAGCTAGCTTTAAATTTATTATTATAGAACATGCCTATAGAGAAAAAAATGGGGTTGCGGATGGGTTAGAAAACCTAGGCGTTATGTCCGAAGCCCAATGTATATGGAATGGGGAAGTTAATATGGATTTTAATATTAAAGATCTTATCAGAAAGGACAAATTTATGGGGAAAGAGGGATCACATGATTAATCATGAATGTTGTAATGAGTAATATTCAAATGTTTAGAAAGGTAATGATGACATGTCAGAATGGCAGAGTCCTAATAAAAAATATTAATTTACCGCACACTTTGTGGGTATGCATTTTAAAAAATTTTAGTGTGATTGCGAAGAAAGCTTTGAAGTTATAGAAGAGAAGAAACTGTAAATCGAATTCTACAATGGGGGGGAATTTAAGAAGAGAGGAACCTGATAATATTTCAACATGGAAGGAGATGCCTAAGGTTTGGGCTAAGCTAGAGAAAGGATTCATGATGAATTTCATGGAAAGGCTGGTCGACTATGATAAAGGCAAGAGTTAACCTAGCAGTCACCAAAGTCACTAAAAATTGGATTAACAGATCCTTCAAAATTCATGGAGTTAGGTTTAAGCTGGATGCGGATCTCATAGCAATGGTTACAGGTATGCCCCACTCTGGTCTTAACTTCTTTAGAGACCTAAAAGTGTCTAATAACGTTGTTAAAAATTTTCCGCGAAAAGAGAAGGAGAGAGCAAAAATAGGAAAAGCTATGGGGGGGTTTTTTGATGCTTCCAATATTAAGAAAATTTGGGGTTGTGTGCTCAATGCCATCATGGAATATGTTACTGTGGAGGGTCATTTTACCAGGGTCCACACATACCATTTTGTGTTTTTAAATCATTTTAGACATGCGAAGAGGATATCTCTGCCTTATTACCTCTTTAGGTCTTTGTCGCAGTCTCTGAATAAACATAGCAAGAACCCTGCCTCGCCTATGATTCATAGTGGCCTTATTTTTCTCATTTATAAGCATTGCAAGATCCTGGCTATCCAGGAAAATAAGAGATTGCTGGTGTCTCCGGGGAAAGGTAAGAGGAAAATGTAGGAAGGCGGGCCTAGTAAGGAAGAGGGTACATAGAGCCAAAAATGTAAAAAAGCTACTTTGGAGAAAATTCAAGAGGATAAGGGTAATCAGAAGAACATGGAGATTGAATCTGAGGATATTGGTAAAGATGGAAGTGAGATGGAGACCGATGAGTCTGATGGAGAGGAGAGTTGGAAGGAAGAGGAAGGAGGAGCTGAGGAAGTTTTTGATCAAAATAGTCCGACCCACAGTATGAGCATAGGAATTATTAACAGTCAGCCGCTAGAAGAGCAGGACTAGGTTAATGAGGAAAAGGAAATGGAAATTGAGTAGGAAAAGGACAAGGAAACTAAGCAGGAGAAGGACAAGGAGAATTTGAGCAGGTGTCAGGATAAAGATGGGGAGGGGATTATTCTGGACAAACTTAAAAACCAGTCTGAGGCTCGCATGGGTTTTGGCAGGTGGGTTTATGAAGGAATCAAGAAGATGGAAAAAATTGAGAATCAGAAGGAAGAAAAAGGAAAGAAAGCCAAAATAAACCAGGAATAGTGGAAAAAAGGAATGGAGGAAAAATTGGAGAAGTTGGAAGCTCAGATTGGTAATCTTGAGGAAGGAAAAAAAGCTATGAAAAACTTTCTGATGATCATTCAGGACATCCTTACCTCTGTTACTAAGAATTTAGAGGATAGTTCCAAGTTCCTTGAAGCTTCCAGCATCCCCAAACCTGTAGTGGATCTTGATATGGATGAGGATGCTATTGAGGCAAGTACAGTGGAAAGTGCTCCTCGTGGTGCAGCGAAAAGAACAAGGGCAAGCATGAAAAAAGCTGTTGCGGCCTCTTCCAAGGATATCCCTAAGCTTAGGGATAATATCAAAAATTTGCAAGGGATTAGCGAAAATTTGGCTAGTGCCCTTAAAAAATGAAGTAATTTGTTTTCTATCTTGTTTATGTTTTAGTTGGACTTGGCTGGTTTTGTTGGGCTTTTTTGTTGATTTATGCCCTTGACTGTGCTGGTTTTTTGGCAGTTTGTCTTTTCTTGTTGCTTAATGCTTTTATCTCTTAAGGATATTTTGTAAAGGGTTTCGACATCCCTTCAAAACCTTCTTTTCCCATAATCAAAAACTTTGTTATTTTCCTTATATTTATTCCCATATATTTGTAACTCAACATTGATGCAATCCACCAAGTCTTTTTCCTTACAAAATATGGTGAATATATCACTGTAAGATTCACACTACATTCACAAGCTTCAACATGGATGAGAAGATATCATTTCTCAAAGAAAACCTTAAAAGGAAATTGGTAGGTAATTCTTAGAATAAAGACTAGTCTACAAGGAAATCAAAGAATTTAAGTAAGCCCTTTGCCTCTCATATAAATCATTTTGAAAAGAACATAATAAATCATATAATACAAGATAATAAAATTTTATATCCTAATGATAGTTCTTCCCCTAGAGTTATTAAATAAGGGAATGAGGAAGAATTGCACACAATTGAATATCAAGAGTTTGTAAAAACCCAACACCAACAATACATATGAAACTAATCCCACATTCTTATGATAAATATTATGCAACACAAATTATTGCATGAAAGCAAGTGTATGATTACTAACTTAGCACTACATTTCTATATGTTTTGTGTTGTTAAGTCTTTTATATAAAGATGTACTCAATGGAGTGTTAGAGAACCAACAACCTCGTCTTGAGTCTTTCATCTTCATTATTTGGTACTAAAAGCATTGTGCATGAAATAAATTCATAATTTGTAATATTCATGTTCACAGTTGTAATAATAAATATCCAACACCAACAATACATACAAAAAAAAAAAAATTCTTATGATAATATTATAGACATTGCATCTAATTATATGTAACCGAGTTTATAGATTTAGCATTAAATCTTTATTATTTTTGCATTTTTAGGTCCTTTTATATAAAAAATTTCTTGGGTAAGTCTGAAAGACCAAACAACCTAGGGTTGAGGCTTTCATCTTTGTTTTTTTTACACTAAAGAACTATGCACAAGTAAATTCATCAATTGTAATTTTTATTTCTAATTTAGCCCGAGATTTGCATTTCTTGATTTGTATATAAGTTACTTTCAATTTAAATTAAATATTGAAGAATTTTAAATAAATAAATATTGTGACAATAAAACAATTAAATATTCATATTGCAAATAAACGATTAACAATTTTTTTTAATTAATTAATCAAATACATAATTATACATTAACTAATTAAATATATATTTAATACACAATACAAATTATATATATATAAACTCAAACCATAAAAATCATATAATGTATGGCACTCGGATTGAACATAATTACAACTTGTTTCTAACGAGAAATTAAATAAAAAGTTCAATACTTATTCAATACCAAAAAGGCAATAGTAGCATGGCACTAAACATATGGTAACTGTAGTAGCTGCTATTTGCAAAATACCTACACATTTAAATGGGTTGAAAATAAAAATAAACTAACTGTAAATTTAATTTTTTGTGTTGATTTGGATCATCGTGCATATATATCTGGCATCTCAATTTGAATCAATGCAGTTGAAGGACCCTCCGAAGAAATCGCCTTAAAATATATAAATATAAATATAATAGAAATGGTCAAATACTGTAAAACTAAAATATAAAATAAATACATACTGTTATTTTACTTTGTCAACAATAAAAATAAATATATATTATAAATTAAATCATTTTTATTTTAATATATAAAAATATCAAAATCTCAAAAATATATATTAATACCTACAAAATAAAATTATTAAAATATAGTATGCTTATATAAATTTATTATATTTTTTGAAGTAAAAATCTAAAAAAAATTATGAAAATAATGAATGATAATTTCTCACTATTTTTAGGAAGACTGGTTTAAGAGATCTATTTAGTTTGTGTTCTTAAAAACACATTTTTTATGAGCATGAACGATCAAAATTTAGTATTCCCTATGTTATTGAAATCCCCTGATGATCACTCATTCTAATACTACTCACATGAAAATTTTAAAAATATATATTAATACTTACAAAATGAAATTATTAAAATATAAGATGAATGTATATGTTTATTATATTTTCAAAGTAAACTTTGCTTATAAAGTTAAGAAAATAATGAAAGGTGATTTCTTAAAAAAAGAAATTATAAATTAAGCACAAGTAAAAATAAATTAAATAGTGTTGATAAAATAAAATAATTTTTAATGAAAACTGAAAGTTAGAAACTCATATTTCTCACTATTTTAGGAAAAGATGGGTTTAAAATATCAATTTGGTTAAGCACATTTTTTTATGAGCATGAATGATCAAAATTTAGAATTCCATACATTTAGTTGATGCTTAAGGATAAAGCATTGAAACTTGTTGGTGTTGGGAATGTGAAGTCCAACGGACACATGACTGTTCGACTTCTCCAGACTCTTCAATTCGTATCTGATATGTTTATATAATGGCTGTGTGCAGCCCATGTATTTAGTGAGTTGATTAATAGAAGTGATTCCCTGCTTTGAGTGTGGATGTAGGCAAATTTGCCGAACCACGATAAATCGTGTGTTGTTTGCTTTTTCTGTTTTTGTTATCGTTTTCTCTGCTCATTCTAATCCTTACAATTGGTATCAGAGCCATGTTGGTTTGAGTAGAGATGGAGGAAGAAGGAGAAGGTAAAACTTATAACTTCTATGGCAGTTTTACGTTCCATGTAAAACTATGCTTCAAGCGCCGCATACATTGGTGGGATGGCTGGAAGAAAGAGGGGCACTCAGTTGAAGAGGAGAATCCAACGAAAGAAAAGGATGTTGGGATTCTTATTTGCTCTCCCCTTGAGCCAGCTTTGACACTTATTAGCCAAACTGTTAATGGTCAGGAAGTTATTGGCATTTGTGTAGTGAAGGTTGAACGCCATGATAGTCCCTGTATAGACGTTGGAATCTCTGAGCAGAAAGATGCTGCAAATGAGGTTGTTGTTGAAGAGGATGAACTCAAGAGTTTGCGGGAGGAAGAGTGTATGTCGTCGGAGACCCAAGTTGAATATGTTGTGGACTCCTGGGATGAGGAGGGTGTAGATTGCAACGAGGTAGCAGAGCGGAGCTCTACAGATGACATGGCCTTGGCAAAAATAAAGAGGCACTCCCATGATGATGACAACCTTTGCATAGATAATTTCATAGAAGCCTACGAGCCTATGGACTTAGATGAAGAAGTGCAAGATGAAAGATGGTTTTCTGGTTTGCAGCAAAAGAGGTCTGTGACAGGAGCGGAGGACAATGGGAAACACTCCAAGCAATTTAAGGTGTCACAGATAGAGAAGGGAGATATTGTTCCCCACCCTGATTTGATGGATATGGATCAAAAGGAGGCTACCCTGTTAGCAGTAGAGGCCACCCACAAAGGGGATAATATAGTCTGTGTCGCTGGTGCTTTGGCAGTTTCTAGAGATAGTAGACCACAAGTGGATCCTAATGTTTTTGGTGATCCTAATATACCAAGAGACCAGAAGGGCGTTATGGTGTATGAAACCAACTGTCGTCTCTATGCACTCGAAGAAGCCAAAGATCCGGCCTCCATCCCTGGGTTTAGCGCTGGTGCGTTGGGCATTCAAAACCCACTGTCGCCCACCTCTGCGTGGAATGCTTATCAAATGAAAACAAAGTTTTATGTTTCTCCAGTTGCTTCCACCGATGCTACTACCCACGTGGATAAAGACCAATCTACAGTTAAATTCTGTTAGAGTTATCTTGTATTAGCTAATAATTATTTATTTAATTATTAGTCTATTAAACTCTACGCTTAAGCTAAACTTAGGCATTTAATAATATTGTAGGTATTTATTAATTATTCTAATTATTAAATGCACTTGATCCCTTTAGGGTTTCTTTAGGGTTGCACACCTTTAGGGTTGCTATTATCCTTTTATAAGGATTGTATTGTACTTTTCAAAATTGATTCCCTTTCTGAATGATAATCTTCTTCTTCAGAGCATTTATGTTTTTTTTGCTTTATGTGTCTCCATTCTTCTCTTGTGACAGGTATTTGCATGCAGGTGTTCTTGGGATCTCTGAAGTTGTATTTCCTCAACTTCTTCTTGGTATCAGAGCCTACATCTGCTGCTGCTTGTTCCTGATTTTTCAGAAGATTTTTTGGAGGAGGGTTTCAAGTTTTTTTTTCAGAGTTTTTTATTGGATCTGGGGTAGCTGTTTTGTTTCTGATCATTTTGGACTCAAACGGACCTCACCGTTGAGCTCAGAAGGCCCAGAAACCCCCCATTTCCACATTAAATTTATCAAATTTTGGGTTCTGAAATTTTTTCTTTGGTTTTGCCTTTTTTTGCACGAATTTCGAGAAATTCATCAAAAAAAATCATTAAAAAAATTTAGAGCAGTTTGGGCCAAAAAAGACCCAACCATTAGCTTCTGAAGGGCATTTCTAGTCATTTTGATATATAATACGACCTATTTCGGTGACAAGTGCATTTGGGCCATGATTTTTTCATTGGCACGCTTTACGAGGCACAAAAATCCATACGGCTGTCCCTGCAAATGCGTAAGAAAATTTTCGTCAAAAAAATAAAATAAAATTGTTTTACCCTTTTTTATGCCCTAAAAGAGGTTTTTTTGTTATTTTGGCCGTAACTTGGTCATACGGAGGCGTTTTTTGACAAATCTTATATCGTTGGAAAGCTCTTTCCGAGCTCTATCCAGATCTAGAGGTTTGATCTTCTGATTTTTCTTTTTGATGGTGTTTTTTTTCTGTCAAATCCAAAAGTTCTTTTTTGCACTCCGAGAGCTGTAGAATGAGCATCCGAACTCCGTTTTTTGAAAAGTTTATATTTTTGGAAAGTGTGTGCTATGTACTTTCCATCCATCTAAGTTTAATTTCTAGATTCTTCTCCATGCATATTTTATTCAGTTTTTGGCTTTTTAGCACTCTGGTCGATATCTTGGTTGTTTCAGGTCCTGGGATCTCTTCTCTGGGTAGGATGTCTCTGTATGCGGGAAAAGTGGGCGAATAAAACTTAATATGTGAAAATATTATAGAAAACTAGTCCACACACACACACATGACTTCTTGATGCAAGCTATGGAGTAACGTAGTGTTACTCGGCTTCCCAAGGAGGGTCCCATGGTTCTCTATCTCACAATGTCCCTCAAACCAACGTTTTTGCTCTCAGATCACTGAGCAAAATGGTTTAGGGATGGCAAATATGAGAACGAGAGATGCTTTTGATTGATTTAGTATGAAATAGATATGAAGCTATGTATGATGCTAAAATGCAATAAACTAAATGATAAGATGATAGGGTTAGTATGAATACTATCCTAGCATACTATATTTAGTCTATGATTGAACTAAAATGATAAAGAAAGTAATCTAAGCATGCATATTTGATCTAAAAGAGGCTAAATGAAGAGCATAAAGATGATGAAAAATCTTGAAAGTATTTGAGCATAAGTATAATGCTTCAAATTTGAAAGATGATTGTTAAGAATGGAGGAATGAGAGCTCTATTTATAGCACAAATAGGGCAATGGATGGTCAGGATTGAAAGGTTTAATCAAGGGCCAGGTTTGAAAGTTGGGGATCTATGTGCACAATTTGTACCAATGAAATGGTGACAAGTGTCAACATAGGATTGGGTTGAAAGAAGAGGTTGGAGGAATTAAAGGCCTGAGAAGACCTCATGGTTATCTAAAGGCGAAGGGTCAAGTCTAAGTTAGGCTTACCCACTGGATTAAGAGTTAATCCAAGGATAAACCTTTGTGCAAATGATTAAGAGATAATCATGGTCAAAGCATTAAAGGCCTGATGAGACCCTTGGGTTGGATAGAGGTTGAGTCAAAACAAATGTTTTAACCATGTGGGAAGGTTTGAATTAACCATTAATGGTTATTGGAGACTTTGGGGATTAAGTGGTTGAAGATTGGAAGCCTTTAATGGTTTTCAAAGACTTTAAGGGTTTTAGTGGTTGAAGGTTGAAAACCTTCAATGGTTATCAAAGAATTTAAGGTTTCTGAGAAGTGACTTCCCTTTGCTTAGGGATGTGACAAATTTTAGAGGAGGGTTAGGTTAATTAGAAGCAATTAGAAGATTCTAGAAGGGATTAGAAAGGGGTTTGGGATTTTGCAAGTGGATGAAGGGATAATAGGATTTAATTGAATTAAATGATTTTCATTCAATTTGGTTGTAATTAAATAAATTTGATTTATTCAATTTGGGATAACTATTTAATTAAATTTGAATTTAATTAAAAGTGGATAGGAGATTTAATTGAATAAAATGATTTATTCATTAAATGGGTATAGTGAATTTAATTTAAATAAATTGAGTAACTTATTTAATTAAATAGAGAAATGTGGATAATTTAATTAAATTGGATTTAATTAAATAGAGAAATGAACATAAAATATTCATTTAGGAATATGGTCATTTTTATATGTCTACATTTTGCCCCTCTTTGAAGTGACGTGTGTGCACATGTTATTTCAAAGAAAATGATGCCTTATCATGATTTATGATCAAATGCAATTTTTGTTGTGTCGCTTTTTTGATTTGCCAATCGTGCCCCAGATTTGATGTGATGCCCCAGATTCGATATTTTGATGGTGATGCCCCAGATTTGTTTTGATGTGTGATGCCCCAGATTCGATATTTGTGTCGTGTTGTCATGATTTTATGTAGTTGTCCAATATGAGTGTCGGTATAACTTGTTTTGATGTGAGATATTTCAAGTTATGTAGATATCAATGTGTTGTTCTGATCAAAATATGATTTATTTGCGTGTTCTATTTCAAGTTCGATGTGGGAAGCCTGATGTGTATTACAAGCCGATATGGGTTGGAAACTTGAGTTGTGTTACAAGCTGATATGGGTGGGAAACTTGAGTTGTTTTACAAGTTTATGTGATTTTGGTACTTGAGTTGTTTTACAAGTTTTGATATGGTTTTTGAGAACTTGAGTTGTGTTACAAGTTGATATGAAATGATAGGTTTTTGAACTTGATGTAGATGAGCAAATTGTTTCATGTTGTTGATGTAAGTTTGATTTTGATATCTTTGTTTTGATGTGGAAACTGATATTGGATTTGTTTTGAGATTTGATATGATGATGCCCCCTCGGGAGATCGTTCGTGCACACAAAGCATGAATGATCTCTCGAAAGAAGAAGAATGTTGTTTGAAAGATAGAAGAGTAGATAGTGATGGCATGCATGGGTTTGATAAGATTGATTAGATTGATTGGAATGAGATTAAGATTGATTTCAAGTATGACACCTCCTGTATAAGACATGGATGATCGAGCATCTGGTTTCAAGAATGATACCACCTGTATAAGATATGGATGATCAAGCATCTGGTTTCAAGAAGGATACCGCATGTATAAGACATGGATGATTGAGTGTCTGGTTTCAGGAACGATATATCCTATATAAGGGCTGATCAAAACATCTGGTTTCAGGAACGATATATCCTGTATAAGAGCTGATAGAAGATAGTTTGGAAGAATGATGAAGATAGTTTAGAAGAATGATAGAAGATAGGCTGGAAGAATGATAGAAGATAGTTTTGAAGAATGATGAAGATAGTTTAGAAGAATGATAGAAGATAGGTTGGAAGAATGATAGAAGATATGAAAGTGAAGAAAGATTCCATGATGATGTGATAGATATGCATGTGAGGGATGCAATGATGAATGATATTTTGAAAATGAGATGTATGATATGATATGCAACTAATTGTAAAATGATATGCAACTATGTTAATCATGATATGCAACTATTTTTTTTATTTTTATTTTTTTGGTAGCATCCTCATTCTGTATTTGCCATCCGATATAGCCATTTGTTTGCTTTCTTTGTAGATATCATCATGGAGCTTTTATTGATTTTTGGATATGTGGAAAATTTATACAAGCATAATGGTATAATTGAACCATAATGACCTGAGAAAAATTTACATGATATTTGATTTTGCAAGATAGCACAAACGTCAAGGTATAATTGAACCAGGACGACCTGAGTGCGTATTGCGTAAACATACAAGAGTTAACCTTTGTCCCATACAAATCCGAAATGTCCTCAGTGATATGCCACCTGATTTCTTCATAGGACAAATTTGCATGATAAAAGACTTCACTCATAGATAGAAGACAAATAAAACATCACATTCCTTCCTTGCTTCTCTAGTCGTAAGACATCCTGGAGGTGCTCAAGAGATATGATAAGCAAAAATTAACAACCATAAGTAATCATGCATGCTATTGGAAATGTATTCTTGTCAATTAAAACATCTTGCAAAATAGATCTTTGTTCAGTTGAAATCAGTTCAAGTTCGTGATGTTTAGCCTTCTCGCATTGTCGTTTGGTATTTGTTGGTTGTTTTGATCCTTGTTGTCTTGCTATGTTTTTGGTCTGATGTTGAAAACCTTGAAGGCAAAATGCCCCTAGCGAGGTCAGGATTTTGCCCCTTGTCGTTGATACTACTTTGATATGAATATGTATACTGATCACCAAGCCATGGTGGGATATTATTTGGATAATTGTTTCAGATAAACCAAGGACAGTGACTACACTAAGTATGTCCAAGATTGATAAGCATTTGTGAATTTCTGGTGATGTCTCAGATGGGTGGATATGATATGTACAATATGATTTGTCAAACATGTATTTCCATCGATTGATAAAGATAAGGCTAACTAGAATAAAATCCAGCAGTCATACTGATTGATGTCATTGTTATGATTTGGTTGATGATTGATGTATAAAAACTTATTTCTCTTGATGAATTTGGAAAAACTAGGTTGTTGTTTCTTCAACGTGATGTTACGATAAAAGTTCTTTCTTCTCAGAATAAGGGGATTAGTCATGCATGAGTGATCAAGGGTTTCCTTTGATTGGTTTGGATTCAGTTGATTCTTGTTTTTGAAAATTTCAAATCTTACTTTATCAGAGTGAAGGTTTAGTTGTCCCTTCACGACAAAACGTGTCAAATGATATGGATAAAAGCTTCCCGATCTGGAAACTAGATTTGACGATTTAAGAATTTTAAACAAGTGTTTTTGAGATAAAAATCCGTAAGATGGTAAAGGATTCTGTTGATACTGATAATGAGATTTTTCCAGATTATGATAGGAGAGACGTCCTTTATCGTGCGATTCATTTAGGATTCTGACAACTTTTGTTTTAGCACAAATTTAGCTTGAGAAAAGTTTTTAATGGTTTGTTTGTCACTTTGCTTTGATGAGAAATGATGTTTGATGGATGGATTGATTATCAAGACTTGATGATTGATAGAAATGTCTAGTTTCAAAGAGTGAGTACCCCGTATAAGACCGATCTGTCTAGTTTTGAGTGTACCTATCCCTGTATAAGACATGTTTGATGTTGATGTTGATTTCAAGTAATGAATTGATTAACAAGACATGTGATAAGTTTCATTGAAGACTTTGAGAGTTTTCCTGTTGTTGATCTGATTTGATGGATGGTCCATGTGTTCATGCTTTGATTTTTTTTGTTTTGATTTTTTTGATTTTTGTCGATTTTTAGTTTTTGGATATTTTGATTTTTTTTGAGTTTTTGGATATTTTGATTTTTTTGAGTTTTGGGATATTTTGATTTTTTTGAGTTTTTGGATATTTTGATTTTTTTGAGTTTTTTGGATATTTTGATTTTTTTGATTTTTTGGATATTTTGATTTTTTTGATTTTTTGGATATTTTGATTTTTTTGAGTTTTTTGGATATTTTGATTTTTTTGAGTTTTTTGGATATTTTGATTTTTTGGATTTTTTGGATTAGAAGAAAGATGCATTTGGTTGCCCCAATGTATATCAAGACAAGGAATGGATGAATGGATGACTGAACCATTGAGGTGGAAATAGATTTGTTGTCCATAGTTTTGATCAAGATCAAGGATGAAAAAGGGGATATGGATAGAGATAGGATATAGATAGCACTGGATGATGGAAGCAATGAATAGATAGGATAGATAGATATGAGTTAGAGTGAAGCAAGATTGTAGAAAGAATTGGATGATAGAAGATATGAATAGATAGGATAAGGGATATGGATTAGAGGATTTGGGAGATATGGTAGGAAGAATAGAGTAGATGAACTTTTCCCCCAAGCTTAGAGGTTTCCATTTGCAAAAAGGTGATATGTAAGATTGTCATAGAATTTAGCACCATCTGAATAAGTGTTCTTGAACTTTTCAAAGATAGAGACCCAACCCACACTTAGAACCCCTGGAAAATTCAACTGAACATTTCTAGCAACTAGGAAGCAGACTCAAAAGGGAAGAAGAATCCCAAACTGGATCAAGGTACTTAGTTCTTTGATTACCCATGTGTGTGCAAGTGGGTTCATTCTGGCTCATATGATCATTGTAATCTTCAGAATCCAACATGGCTAGCTACATGAGTTACCTTAACTTCAAAAGAATCCTGGATAGAGCCTCGCTGCCAGCGAGTATCCATAGCCTCGACGAGGTTATCGCTGTAATCTCACAAATATTGCTCCATTGCCAGCCAGGCATCCATAGCCCCGATGGAGTTACTTGCATGTTCCCATAGCCAATCATTTTGATATTGCATTTCATTGCATTTTGCTTTTCTTGATATTCATTTTCTTGCTCATGCTTGATATTTCTTTTTTTATTTTTCTTGCATTGGCTTGTAAGTGATGAAACTTACATGGGTCTGATAATTACAGTGGCATTGAAGCAAGATTTTAGATTTTTCACTAGCCATATCTTCAATTTAAGAGATCACAATGATTTTTAGAGCAATTGATTAAGTGTATGAGATATAGTAATCAAAAGATGTCGGTACCAAGATACGATAAGTGGTTCTTTTCTGGATTGAGTGTGTATCCCAACCAAAAGAAAATGTTAAAGAGGAACAACCTCGGATTCTGAAACATTTCATGAATAGATATCTAGGAAAAGGACTAAACAAGAGATTCGAGCATGGGCAAGTATGTGACAAAATGACACAAATGCCTATTTCACAGATGAAGGATGTATGCAAAGGATTGAATGAAAGGGATGGAAGGATAGAAAAGAGGTGTTGGATAATAGATAGAATGTTTGAAGATTTGTGCAAGGATAGATAGAAATGTTTTCAGGATGAGTGTTGGTACTTGAGAAGTGATGAAGAGATGGAGGAAAATTGAATTTTGGGACAGAAGGACCCAAAATAGATAGAGGAAATGATAGAAGAAGTTTTGGAAAGATGTTTAGATAGAGGGTTGAAATAATTTCAAAGATGTGCTCCTCATTGATCTTTCTTATGGATCATTTGAGGTGATGGATTTGTGGATGGAGGGAAGTAAGGACCCAAGATGGATGGAAGGGATGGAGAATTTGATTGTGGAATGAAAGGACCTAAGATAGATTTGGAGGATGAAAAGATTCCTTGATCTTGATCTTGACTTGGAGTAGGATCATTTGAGTTTGTGCTTTTCTCTTGATTTTGAATTAGAATAGTGGAGGATATGGAAGGCCATCTCAAAAGATGTTTTGTTGGATATGGAAATCTTCTCCACTTTATGATTTTTCCTTGTTTGAACTGACTTTTGAGTTTGATTGTTGGATACTTTGCAAGATATTTTAACATTTGTGAAAGGAATACATAGCACACATGAAGACAATGATTATCCTAATGCTAAACATTGAGTGTATGTTCTTTTGAGGATGTGTTCAAATCCCCGATGTTATCACTGGTTTGATTTACAAAAATAGACACATCAGATAGACTCTTTATTCAAAGTTCATTGACAATATCATAGCCCACTAGTCTCGATACTCCATCAGCTCAAACAGCCTTATCACCCCCTAGGGGGCGCCCGTTTTTTTGCTTTTTGCCAGAATTTAACTCAAAGTGAATTGCTTCACAGTTGAGTAGTTATCTTGGGAGATATATGGTGAGTAATCTTGGGGGCGGATTCTTCCCCACCCTTGCACTATGATATTGCCAATGTTTGGCGACTAACTCGGTTCAAGGTTTCTATTTCTATGGTTCTTAATCAGGCTTCTTGTTTGGCCGTCAGTGATAAACTCCCTCAGGAGGCTTCCCAACCTTTAGAACAAAGGCTTTACGTATCGTAAAGATACTGGGGGAAGGCTAATCGCTGCGCGTAACCGTTGAAAGGGACTTTCATCACCCTCCACTTTTGATTATAGTAGGTTGGAACACTTGGCTTCAAAGTCGTTCCCCACTTAGGTCGTTCCCTTCACACCGGCCAAAGAATGGCTTTAAGAGTTTTTCAACCCCTCGGGAAGGCAGGCCTGCTAAAGGATTTAAATGCTTGAAGTACAAAAAGCTTAAGAGTGGTTTGGCTTTTTGGTCACCCAGTTATGGGGAGAGCATATACCTTTCACTTTCGAGATAAGGCAATCAAGTTATTCATTTTAGCCTTCAAGACAATGATTTGCTAACTTCTATTTGGAGATGTTGCTCCAACAAGCATGATGTTCTTTTTAACCTTTCATAGCAAAGTGTGTATTTCCAAAACTTTTGTAAAACAAGCCTGGTCAACAAAATAAATCGTGATGTTTGGTCAGCAAAATTAAAGTCGATAGGGGAAAGTTTTCCCTCTTTGCCTTGCACAAAATGAAGATGAGGTTCTTTTACTTTGCAAAATTAAGTGAATCCTTTTAAACACCAAAGGATGGTGAGGTTCTTTTTAAAACATTTTCCAAAGTAAAGATTGTTGGTTCTTTTTACAGCTTCCAAAATGAAGTGTTTTTCCTCTAATCTTGCAAGAAAACAAATATGAAATTGTTGTTCTTTTTATCTTGCAATAAAGAAAAGATGAAGTTTTATTTTAAAACACCAAAAAGGAAGGCATGAAGTTCATTTTATGCATCCAAATGAAATGATGAGGTTTATTTTAACTTGTGGTGAAAAAAAATGAGAGTAAGTTCTTTTTAACCAACTTTTGTTGAAAGAAAGTAAAAAAAGAGACTTAAACCCTCTAAACTAACTCCTTCCCCTGCACAAAAAAGATTAGAACCTGCACACAGTCAGTGATCAAGTGTTAGTGTGGGCTTACACAAGCCTAAATTCTGATCTTGGTTACAAATTTTACAATCCTGATCCTGAAATGCCCTGAAATTTGACTAAGTCTGAAATTTGGAAGATCTTCCAAAAACTAGTTTTTGCATTATAACTCCTAGAGGTCTGAAACCCCTCTCAAACATCCTGAAAGTATATATGGAATATAACTTAAAGTCACTTATACTTAAATGTTATATTCCATATATATTATGTCTCCCACAAGCCTAATTTTGACTCTGTCATAAATTTTTGCCTCTGCCAACTCTATGCGCTAAGAAATGATGTCTATGCGCTAAGAAAAATCACCTACGCGCTATTATGTGCCCCCAATGCGCTAAGCTATTAACCGGATGTGCTACTCTATTTTTTTTTTTTGGCCGCGCTGAGACCTACAGGAAAAACTTAGTAGAGGCCATGCCCTAATGTTTGAACTGCACGCGCTAGAGGATGGTCTCCACGCACTGAACAGTGGACTAGATGCGCTAGGCTGTTAACCGGATGTGCTACTTTGTTTTTCTCCCACGTTGATACCTACAGGAAAATATTAGTGTTTTGATGTGCTAAAAGATTGACTTCACGCGCTGGATGATAGACTCCACGTGCTAAACAGTGGACTAGATGCGCTAATCTATTAAGTTGATGCACTACTATGTGTTTTGTTCGCATCGACACCTACAAAAAAATTTGTTAGATAGCATCATGCGCTAAGGAAAAGTGTTTACGCGCTAAGACAGGAGCCCACGTGCTAAACAGTAGGCTAGAAGCGCTAAACTGTTAGGCGGATGCGCTAATATATCTTTTTGACGCACTGATTCTCGTTTCCCGCGGACCTGCAAAAATGATCAATTTCAAAAACCGATGTGTTATTGGGGTTCGAGCCCCACGGTGGGTGCCAGAAATGTATGCGGGAAAAGTGGGCGAATAAAACTTAATATGTGAAAATATTATAGAAAACTAGTCCACACACACACACAGGACTTCTTGATGCAAGCTATGGAGTAACGTAGTGTTAGTCAGCTTCCCAAGGAGGGTCCCATGGTTCTCTATCTCACAATGTCCCTCAAACCAACGTTTTTGCTCTCAGATCACTGAGCAAAATGGTTTAGGGATGGCAAATATGAGAACGAGAGATGCTTTTGATTGATTTAGTATGAAATAGATATGAAGCTATGTATGATGCTAAAATGCAATAAACTAAATGATAAGATGACAAGGTTAGTATGAATACTATCCTAGCATACTATATTTAGTCTATGATTGAACTAAAATGATAAAGAAAGTAATCTAAGCATGCATATTTGATCTAAAAGAGGCTAAATGAAGAGCATAAAGATGATGAAAAAGCTTGAAAGTATTTGAGCATAAGTATAATGCTTCAAATTTGAAAGATGATTGTTAAGAATGGAGGAATGAGAGCTCTATTTATAGCACAAACAAGGCAATGGATGGTTAGGATTGAAAGGTTTAATCAAGGGCCAGGTTTGAAAGTTGGGGATCCATGTGCACAATTTGTACCAATGAAATGGTGACAAGTGTCAACATAGGATTGGGTTGAAAGAAGATGTTGGAGGAATTAAAGGCCTGAGAAGACCTCATGGTTATCTAAAGGCTAAGAGTCAAGTCTAAGTTAGGCTTACCCACTGGATTAAGAGTTAATCCAAGGATAAACCTTTGTGCAAATGATTAAGAGATAATCATGGTCAAAGCATTAAAGGCCTGATGAGACCCTTGGGTTGGATAGAGGTTGAGTCAAAACAAATGTTTTAACCATGTGGGAAGGTTTGAATTAACCATTAATGGTTATTGGAGACTTTGGGGATTAAGTGGTTGAAGATTGGAAGCCTTTAATGGTTTTCAAAGACTTTAAGGGTTTTAGTGGTTGAAGGTTGAAAACCTTCAATGGTTATCAAAGACTTTAAGGTTTTTGAGAAGTGACTTCCCTTTGCTTAGGGATATGACAAAGTTTAGAGGAGAGTTAGGTTAATTAGAAGCAATTAGAAGATTCTATAAGGGATTAGAAAGGGGTTTGGGATTTTGCAAGTGGATGAAGGGATAATAGGATTTAATTGAATTAAATGATTTTCATTCAATTTGGTTGTAATTAAATAAATTTGATTTATTCAATTTGGGATAACTATTTAATTAAATTTGAATTTAATTAAAAGTGGATAGGGGATTTAATTGAATAAAATGATTTATTCATTAAATGGGTATAGTGAATTTAATTTAAATAAATTGAGTAACTTATTTAATTAAATAGAGAAATGTGGATAATTTAATTAAATTGGATTTAATTAAATAGAGAAATGAACATAAAATATTCATTTAGGAATATGGTCATTTTTATACGTCTACAGTCTCTATTTTGGTTCTCGCTTCTATTTCTAGTCTTCTTATCATTGTAGCTTGTATTGATGCAAATGCACTGAGATAAAGTATTATCATGCATTGTTTACTTGGGATCATGCACATCTTGTGCCTTATTGTACATGCACTACTTATAAAGTGTCATGAGGGGGTTGATGTTTGTTTGTCATCTACCTTTGTCCAGTGAGTGTTCCTTCCATGACATTCGCTTCACAATGTGTGTCAAGTGAGTGTTCCTTCCATGACACTATGTACTTTCTCTGCACCTTCGATGTTCCCGGTTCTCCGTCATACAGTTCTTATTGGTCGTTCTTTTCAGTGTACATGTCCCTCTCCCTTTTTAGCATTATGGGGAGGTTTGTCTTGTTGGTTCTAATGCTTCCTTGGTTCGATTGATCAGCTCTTCAGGCTTTGGTGTATTATGCCATCTGTATCTTCGAGTTCAGTTGTTTGCCTTTATTTGCCATCTGATTCGAGTAGTGTCATTTGAGGGCACTTATGCATATTACAGTCTTCTCTACCTGGTCATGTTCTATTTCAGTGGAGGTTCTTCAGATCAGCAGGTACTCTTCAATAGTGTTTTCATCTATTTCATGCTTCAGTGGTACTCTTCTTGCTTTTCCATCTCTTTTTGGAGTAGAGTTTTTTTTCCACGTGGTTTTCTCTATTTCTCCGTTTCATAGAGATTTGGTTGTGATTGGGTACCTCATCAGGCCTTGTTCCCGGGACCCAAATTTGCCTTCATCATGTAGTTGATTTTTTTGCTTCATGCATTTAGTTTTTTAGCTACTCCCTAAGTTCATCTTAAGGGGGGTGTTAGAGTTATCTTGTATTAGCTAATAATTATTTATTTAATTATTAGTATATTAAACTCTACTCTTAAGCTAAACTTAGGCATTTAATAATATTGTAGGTCTAATTATTAAATACACTTTATCCCTTTAGGGTTTCTTTAAGGTTGCACACCTTTAGGGTTGCTATTATCCTTTTATAAAGATTGTATTGTACTTTTCAAAATTGATTCCCTTTCTAAATGATAATCTTCTTCTTCAGAGCATTTATGCTTTTTTTTGTTTTATGTGCCTCCATTCTTCTCTTGTGATAGGTATTTGCATGCAGGTGTTCTTAGGATCTTTGAAGTTGTATTTCCTCAACTTCTTCAATTCAAACTGGTGTCTAAAGAAGAGCATTTGCAGAACCTTCGGTCCGAAATGGAGCAGCTTGGCAAAATCCCATGCGAAGGCCAGATCCAGTGTGGTGATGACGTGGAAATCATTGGTGACTTGGGCATGGTGGGAATGGTAGAGAGTATCCAGTCCTTTGTAGACACACTTGAGAAGCCGGAGACATGTGCATCCAACTCTACCATGAAAAATAGTTTGTTTCTCCTGTCAGATAATTCTGCTTCATCTAACCGTTATCAATTGCAAAAGGAGGTTTATCTCACAGATTGGAAGAGGCGGCTGTATACTCACAATCAAGACCATGAGGTCGAAGATGAGGTTTTTAATAACCAAGCCCTTGCTGTTTCTGTTGATACTGGGTTCAAATTTCCTAAAGAGCATTTTGTGACTCCTACATCGAAGAGGCATCTCAAGACTATGCAGGATGAAGTCATTATTGTTGCAGATAAAACCGAAAGGCTCGTGCATGGGCAACCAAGTTTCAACACCGAAACGCCCATTATAATTCCTGTGGGTAGGTGTGAGGCATTACTTTATTCTTGCATTGATTTGGTGAAGGTGTTATTATATGCCAGTAGTGTGAAAAATGAACAATATATTGCAATTGCCGCTTCCAAAAATAGAACAGAGACTTCTGTTGGCCAGAAATTTAATGATATTGATGCGGTTGCATGTGATTGCAAGTATGGACAAATTGAGGAAAGATGCGTGTAGAAGAACATGGTGGTTATTGATTCTGCACTGGACAAAATGCATGCGCAGAGGCATTACACACTACCACAGAGGCATAACATGCAGCGGCATGGGCATGATGGTGAAGTTTCATGCCTAAACAAGGTGTCTTTTGTTGATAAGTGATGCTGCTCTAGCATGCAGCTCCATGCAACTCCAGTTTGGACATGAAGCTATCCATTCATCACCATGCATAAGCTATTTTTAGTTAATAGTTTTATTTTTTGTTTTTTTTTTTAAACAAAGCATGTTGTGCATGCACTTATTGTATTCTTAATTTAGGGAGTAGTTTGCTTTTTTTAGTTTGAGAGCCTTAGTAGCTTTCCATGCAAAACTAGGAATATATTTAGAACTGCAGTTATTATTTATTCTTCTAGACTGCAAATTCTTTATATATACAGCCTCTATGTAATTTTTTAATTAAGCTTCAATAAAGATATTGGTGTTTTCTTTTTTTGTTGTTGTTGTTTACTAATCAGTTGGTTCAGAGAGGATAGGTCAGGTTTAAAATTCCTCAAGTGGTATCAGAGCAGGTAAAATTGTTTTGGGTTAAAGTTTTATTGTTGGAATTTCGCCAAAGTTAATCATGTCGAATTCTAACCATATGCCCGTTCCAGAATTTGATGGGAATGATTATGATTATTGGTGCACTAAGATGCTGACCTTTTTGATTGGAAAAGATTTGTGGGAGATTATTGAATCAGGTTATGAAGAGCCAACTGATTGGAATGCCCTTACAGCCAATGAAAGAACAACAAGAAAGGAAGCAAGGAAAAAGAATGCTCAAGCTTTGTTTCACATTCAGATAGCTCTTGATAAGAGCTTATTTCCAAGAATATCAGGAGCAACAACTGCCAAAGATGCCTGGAAGACTCTACAAGAAGCTTACCAGGGTAGTGATCAAGTTAAAGTGGTCAAGCTTGAAGATGCAAGAAGCTGAAAGTATAAGTGATTATTGTGTCAGAGTCAAAGATGTGGTCAATAAAATGGCTACACTTGGAGAAATTGTAAGCAATGAAGTTTTGATAAAAAAGGTGTTGAGATCTTTGACACCCAGATGGAATCATGTAGCAATAATCATAGAAGAAAGAAAGGATTTGACAAAACTACAGTTTGATCAACTGGTTGGATCCCTGATGTCTCATGAAGAAAGATTGAAAGATTCTTTTGAAGGTGTGGAGAAAGCATTTTCCTCTAAATTGCTAATCACAAAAAATGAAGATGCAAGCAGCAATAGTGCCAAAATCAATCAAGGCCAAGGTAAAGGGCAAAGCCAAAATTCTTCAAGAGGCAGAGGAAGAGGTGGCTCAAGAGGAAGTGGTGGTTTCAGAGGAAGAGGTAGAGGTAGATTTGATAAGAGAAATGTTCAATGTTACCATTGTAATAGGTATGGCCACTTTGAAAGAGAATGCAGATTGAAAGAAGGTAAAAGTGCTAACTATGCTCAAGAAAGTAGTGACAATCCTCCTGATCACTTATTTTTATCTTATGCCAAGGGTGAAAATACTAGTAAAGATGTTTGGTACCTAGATTCTGGATGCTCTAACCATATGACAGGGAATGAGAAGTTGTTCTCAACAAAGGATGGAAGTTTCAAATCCAAGATCTAGCTTGGTGATGATAAATCATTGGAGGTTGCTGCCAAAGGAGCTATGGAGGTCCAAACAAAAGAAGGTATAAAGAGTATTCATGATATTTATTATACTCCACAATTGAAGCACAATTTTTTAAGTGTTGGGCAGCTATGTGAGAAAAATTATAAAGTAGTCTTTGAGAATAAGACTTGTACTATCTATGATAAGAATAAGGATAATAGGGTGATCACTGTTGTTCCTATGACAAGAAATAGGATGTTCCCCTTGAGGTTTGGTGAACATAACAACAGTTTGGCAAATATGGCTTATGAGGATTCAAGTTGGTTATGGCATCTCAGGTATGGGCATTTAAATTTTCATAGTTTGAAGTTTCTAACCTCACATGCATTAGTTTCTAGTTTGCCCAAGGTTGAGGAACACAAGGAGGTTTGTGAAGGTTGTGCTAAAGGAAAGCATGCAAGAGAAAAGTTTCCAAAGGGCAATGCATGGAGGGCTCATCACCCACTTCAGCTTGTTCATTCAGATATATGTGGTCCTATGCAGACTAAGAGTTTGGGTAAGTCATCATATTTCATCACTTTTATTGATGATTACTCACGAAATTGTTGGGTATATTTTTTGAAGGATAATTGTACTGTGGTTGAAATGGCAAGGTGCATGTTACAAACCAAGGGATTGAGCAATTCTTATTGGGGAGATGGAGTTGCTACAGCGGTGTACATCCTCAACCGTAGCCCCACCAATGCACTAGAAAAGATGACTCCTTATGAAGCTTGGTATGGTAAAAGGCCTAATGTTAATCATTTCAAAGTTTTTGGTTGTTTGGCTTATGTGCATGTACCTGATCAGAATAGACAGAAGTTAGATGCAAAGAGTGAGTCATGTATTTTTATTGGGTATAGTGAGAAAAGCAAGGCTTATAGATTGTATAATCCCCTCACTAACAAGCTTATTGTCTCAAGAGATGTGATTTTTGATGAAGGGGGAGTTTATGGTCATAAAAAAGGCCATGTTGAGAAGCCAAAATCTATTTTGAATGATGATATAATTGCTGATATTGATCATGAGCAGCCAACTAATGTTTCTATATCCAATGGTTTAACTCCACCAAGCAATCCTTCATCAAGTTCTTTAGTACCAAGTTCAAGTCCAGCTTCTTCTCCAAGTTCTACAAGGAAAGTAAGGAGATTGAGTGATATCTACCAGAGGAGTGGAAATCAAGTACATGAAGAAAACCCAGTAGGTGAAACAGTGAATTTTGCTTTATTAGCCAAGGCTGATTTTGAACCATCATGTTTTGAAGATGCATGTACTAATGAGGTTTGGGTGAAAGCCATGGAAAAAGAGATGGATTCCATTCACAGGAATGACACTTGGGAGTTAACAGAACTTCCACATGACAAAAAAAGGATTGGCACCAAATAGGTCTACAAGACCAAGTTTAACAGTGATGGGAGTGTTGAAAGACACAAGGCAAGATTAGTTGCTAAAGGCTTCACACAAAAGTATGGAATTGATTATGAAGAGACATTTGCACCAGTAGCAAGACAAGAGACCATAAGAATGCTGATTTCATTAGCAGCTCAGAAGAAGTGGAGCATACATCATATGGACGTGAAAAGTGCCTTCTTGAATGGGTACTTAGAAGAGGAAGTATATGTAGAGCAGCCACAAGGTTTTGAAGTGGAAGGAAAAGATAATTATGTCTACAAGTTGAAGAAGGCTTTGTATGGCCTCAAGCAAGCACCAAGAGCGTGGTATGCCAGGATTGATGGATATTTTCAGGAGAATGGCTTCCAGAGAAGTAAGAGTGATCCTACCCTTTACTACAAACATGAAGGTACTGATATTCTCATCATAAGTTTGTATGTTGATGATCTTTTGTATATGGGTAGTAGTTCTAAGATGAAAGATGAATTCAAAGCTGCTATGATGAAAGAATTTGAGATGAAAGATCTTGGTCTAATGAAATATTTTCTAGGAATGGAGGTTTATCAAAGTAAGGATGAGATTTTCATTTGTCAAACAATGTATGCACATGATATGCTGAAGAAATTTAATATGACTGATTGTAACCCTGCCTCCACTCCAAGTGCTCATAGAGATTTGTTATGTAGAGATGATGGTGCTGATTTAGTTGATGAGACAACTTACAGAAGTATTGTGAGGAGCTTGATGTTTCTAATCCACACGAGGCCTGATATTGCCTATTCAGTTTCACTTGTTTCAAGGTATATGACAAATCCATCTGAAATACATATGAAGGCAGCCAAGAGGATTTTGAGGTATGTGAAAGGGAATTCAAGTTTTGGTATTCATTACTACTCTTCTGAAAAGTTCAATCTTGTAGGCTTTAGTGATTCAGATTGGGGAGGTAGTATGGGTGACCGTAAATCTACATCTGGAAATTGTTTTTCTTTTGGTTCTGGTTTGATTACCTGGAGCTCGAAAAAGCAAAGTATTGTTGCCCTCTCATCTACAGAAGCAGAGTATGTTGCAATTACCTCAGCAGGTACACAAGCCCTTTGGCTCAGAAAAGTTTTGGAAGAAATTGGAGAAAAACAAATTCAACCTACAGTAATTTATTGTGATAATGTGAGTGCCATCAAGTTAGCTAAGAATCCGGTTCATCACAGTAGAACTAAGCATTTTGATTTGAAATATCACTTCATACGAGATTTGGGTTAAAGTTTTATTGTTGGAATTTCGCCAAAGTTAATCATGTCGAATTCTAACCATATGCCCGTTCCAGAATTTGATGGGAATGATTATGATTATTGGTGCATTAAGATGCTGACCTTTTTGATTGGAAAAGATTTGTGGGAGATTATTGAATCAGGTTATGAAGAGCCCCATAAATCTACATCTGGAAATTGTTTTTCTTTTGGTTCTGGTTTGATTACCTGGAGCTCAAACAAGCAAAGTATTGTTGCCCTCTCATCTACAGAAGCAGAGTATGTTGCAATTACCTCAACAGGTATGCATCCCTTTGGCTCAGAAAAGTTTTGGAAGAAATTGGAGAAAAACAAATTCAGCCTACAGTAATTTATTGTGACAATGTGAGTGCCATCAAGTTAGCTAAGAATCCGGTTCATCACAGCAGAACTAAGCATTTTGATTTGAAATATCACTTCATACGAGATTTGGTGCAAAAGAAGGATGTCGAATTGAAGCACATCAACACCCAAGATCAGCTAGCAGATATATTCACCAAAGCAGTTGTGAAAGCTCAGTTTATAGCACTACGAGATAAGATTGTCAGCCCTCTCAGCATCAAGGGGAAGTATGTTGATAAGTGATGCTGCTCTAGCATGCAGCTCCATGCAACTCCAGTTTGGACATGAAGCTATCCATTCATCACCATGCATAAGCTATTTTTAGTTAATATCTTTGGCCATGCTGGGAGTGAAGGAGAATGTGAAAAACAATTTGAAAGCAATGATGGCACTAGCAGTGTTGGGAAGGCTATTGGACAATATTTCCCCAGACTTAGCAACGACTATGATGGCAGAGAGTTTTCTTACTACTATCATTAATCACTATGTTGAATTAGAGAAAGCGTCTTTCTCTCACTGGTTTTTGCAGTTCAGCGAATTCCAGGAAAGCCTGTTGGCTGACAATCTATTCCTTGTAATGATTACCTTGGAATGCGTTGTACCATTCCAGGTGGAGTGTGAATTGGGAGAAATTGGCATTGCATGCCAAATGTTTGATAGAATGATGCCATTTTTTAATGTGTTTCTATCGCCCAAGGTTTCTAATGCAAATAAGTGCTTGGTTTTGGACATTGAGGCACTGTATGATACTTGCTTCAATGTTGTGCTATTCGAGTGGGAGGTAGCCCTGATGGCTCAAAGAGAGGATCATCGAATTCTCAAGCGTACGTTTCATGTTGTTGTCTTTCTCCAAAGTGAGGTAAATCTCATGGTATTTGAGAATGATGGCACGCCTTTAGATTTTATGTTATGGGGGAGCATACAAACAGGAGCCCTTGATGGAGAGTATTATGAATATATCGAAAGTGGTGTTTTTGGTTATGAATTACTGGGTATGTTTGTGCCTGCGAAAGTAGTAAGCCAAGATGTTCGGCTGTTAGATTTTGAGGAGTCTGATTTGATTTGGAGAAGGCGTATCCGTAGCGTATGTGAGCAAGAGTTCGCAAGGTTAAAATCTAGCACGCTGGTTGTAATGTGATTTTTTGAAATGGAAACAGGGATGTTCTGCATGGCTATACTGGTTGGCCTTCACGGGGGAGATTTTTGGGAATGTGAAGCCCAACAGACACATGACTGTTCGACTTCTCCAGACTCTTCAATTCATATCTGATATGTTTATATAATGGCTGTGTGCAGCCCATGTATTTAATGAGTTGATTAATAGAAGTGATTCCCTGCTTTGAGTGTGGATGTAGGCAAATTTGCTGAACCACAATAAATCGTGTGTTGTTTGCTTTTTCTATTTTTGTTATCCTTTTCTCTGCTCATTCTAATCCTTACAATTGGATGATCACTCATTCTAATAATACTAACATAAAAAATCTAAAATATATATTAATACCTACAAAATGAAATTATTAAAAATATAATATGAATATATAATGCTTATTATATTTTTCATAATAAATATTAATTTTTTTTATGAAACTAATGAATGATAATTTCTTTGCAATGGTTGAATTCAAACCTCAAATATGAACCACACCAAATTTTGAGATTGTATAGTGTTTATCATCCTATAAACAAGTCGAACGTGTGGAAGGATTTTCATTTGAACCAACGGAGTTCACAATATCAATGTCTCAAAAGAAATAGGCGATTACTTTCACTCCAAAAAATTCTCATTTGTTCTACGGTTGGGGCTTATATTCCAAGTGAACGAAGGACTTGCACCAATTTCTCAAGTAAATAAATAGGCGATTACTTTCACTCCAAAAATTTCTCCCCTCCACACAATTGCCACCGCAGTTTTCCACACGGTGCGCTTTAAACCGAAAATCTTTCCACCTGTTTTTACACGGTGGGCTTCTTCAATGGTTTGAAAATTCTTCACACATTGATGGCAGAATTTCATCGACTTGGAAAATAAGCCCAACCATGGAACGACTGAAGAGACGTGTTATAATGAAATATTGATCTTGAAATGTAGTACTCTTAACAGGGTGTAATGCAATATTGGTCATGTAAATATCAAGTAGAAAAATGCTTAAAAATGGGTAGCTATTGGTACATGTGAAACTTAATAATGAGCTTTTTTTAAAAACAAATATTTTTTTAAAGTTAATAATTAGAGAGTTGGGTGTACAAGGAGTGAATAGTGATTGAAACATAGACGGTAAATGAAAAAGTGTAATGAATTTATATAAATATTTTTTAATTGAAAATATAAAGAAAAAAATAAATATTTGAAAAATGAAATATAATTCAATTGAAGTATAATATTCAAGAAGGTGAATCTTTATTCTAAGGCCAATCTACATGGAAATCAAAGAATTTAGGTAAGTCCTTTGGCTCTCTTGTAGAACATTTTGAAAATAATGTAATAAAGCCTACAACAGAAGATAATTGAATTGTTTATCATAGCCCTAGAGTTACCAAACAATGTAGTGGGGGAGAATGGTATGGTATTAAATATAAAAAAACAATTATAAATTCTTACAATAAATATTGTGCATTACAACAAATTGTATGAAACTAGTTGCATAGTTAGTAACTTAGCACTATGCTTATATACTTTTTGTATTATTACTTTTCTTTCATATAGAGATATACCTAACAGAGTGTTAGAGACCCAACAACCCAGCGTTGAGGATTTCATATTCATTCATTAGCATTGAAAAACTATACATGAAGTAAATCCATAAGTTGTAATATTCATATTCACCATTGTAATAATAGCAATCCAACACCAAAAATACATCATAGCTAATTGTATGAAACCAAGGACATGGTTAATAATTTAGCATCATGTTTCTATATTTTTTGTGCTTTTAAGATCTTTAATATAATTTCATTCTTTGTTGAGTCTAAAAAACCCAACAACCTAGTGCTGAAGCTTTCATCTTCATTTTTTACACTAAAGAATTATGCACAAAGTAAATTCATAAGTTGTAATATTTATTTCTAATTTAGATAGATATTTCCATTTCCTTATTTGAATATAACAAGAAGTTAAGTACAATTTTAGATTAAATATTTATGACCATTACAATATTTAAATTTTATTGATTTAAATAAACAAAGATTATGACAATAAAAAATATTTAAACATTCGCATCGTAAATTAAAAGATTTAAAATAAAAAAATTAATTAGTGAAATAAATGATTGTATATTAACCAATTAACTATATATTTACTACACAATAAATTATTATTTTTATCAAATAAAATGCATTAATTACAAATAATATATTTATATTATTCATAACACAATTATATCTTTACCTTTAAGATTAGAGACATGAAATTATCTTCTTGTAGTGAATTATTTCTATTAATAACCTTTTTGATATCAAACATATGCAACTAACTTCAGCAAATGAAGGCTCAAGTTTTAAAATTCGACCATGATCACAAATCTAGTCATTATAAATTCAAGTAACAGTGCATGCAAGTTAAGAATCATGTGTAAATTTCAGCATGTTCACAAGCTTAGCTAGTGTAGTACGTATGTTCATATGGCTGTCCATACTATTAGTATATCTGATTGTGCTCATGACAGCAATCTTGTAATCACTGTTTTTTTTTCTTTGGAAACTACCAATTATCTAATTCTATGTGACTGTTTCGCTTGGTTTTAATAGAAACAAACATATAGAACTATACATTAAGAATTCTTATATCACAATTAGATAATAAATTTTATAAACACCTTCTGACCATAAAAACCATATAATGTACTGCACTAGGATTGTGCATAATTACAACTTGTTTCTCACAAGAAATCAAATAAAATATTTAATACTTGCACAACACCAAAAATTAAATGGACACATCAAAATGTAACAATAGCACGACACTAAACATATCGTGACTGCAGTAGCTGCTGTTTGCAAAATACCTGCACGTATAAAATGAGTAAAAATAAGAATAAACTGAGGTAAATATGATTTGTTGCTTCATACTAGAGTAAGAAACTTTGGCATAATTTTCAATCAACCAGGTAGAGAAAAAAATGATTTGTTGTGTCATACGAAAGGAAAACAAAATTGCTACTAGAAACAACACGTATAAACGTAATTAAAGGCTTGTTAGCCATTCTATAGCACGCCATAAGAGACAAGCCTTATTTTCCGCTTCTTAGAAATAAGACATGAAGAGTGTCTAACCTGCTTGCTTCTTCAGTAATGCATTGGCTTGGATCATCGTGCATACATATCTAGCATCTCAATCTGAATCAATGCAGTGGAAGGACCCTCCGGAGAAATTGCCTTAACAGATGGTGAACTGTAGTAATAATCCTCTCTAGGATCCTTAGAAGTACCATCACTTGTAGTTGGCAAAGGATGATAACTCGACCTAGCTTGTTTTGGATCACCAGTGTGCTCGACAAGACTCGCATCTCCATAAAAACCTGGCTGTTTTGTGGCAGCTCTTATCCAAACAAGTTCCTCCACTACCTCTCTCATGGATGGCCTTGCTTTTGCTTTCACTTACAAGCATGCTTTTGCTAATCTTGCCATATTCTCCATCTGCCCTTGGATTTCCTCTTTCACCACTTTAGGATCAAAAATTTCAATGAGGTGGTTGTCATTAATTGCGGACAAGAAATGGTCATACAGAGCACAAGTAGATTCTCCTATAGAGAGCAATGGCTTCAAACCCGTGAGAAGCTCCACCAAAACTACGCCAAAGCTAAATACGTCACTCTTATCTGTAAACTGGTTGCTCCTCACGAACTCAGGATCCACATAACCTGGAGTGCCAGATGCAAACATGATGCTCAAGTGTCTATCATCCGAAGGGCGCAGTCGAGAAAGACCAAAGTCTGCTACTTTTGGTGTAAAAGTATTGTCTAGCAAAATATTTGAAGATTTTATGTCCCGATGGAAAATTGGTTGAGCAGCCTGAAGGTGCACATATGCTATTGCCTCTGCTGTTTCAATGGCAATCTGTCTCCTTGTCTTCCATGTCAAATGGTTCTCTCTAGAATGTAGATGATCAAAAACTGTTCCATTTGACACAAATTCTTATACAAGCAATGGGAATTGACTTTCCATACAACAGCCAAACAATTTCACTACATTCCTGTGACTAATATGGGACAAGACTATAATTTCATTGATAAACTCATCAGAAACTGATTTGGGTTTTTTAATTGCTACAGGCATACCGTTCACAAGAACTCCTTTGTACACAGTTGCAAAGCCACCTTTCCCAAGTTCTGTTGAAAACTTATTGGAAGCCATTTCCAGCTCTCTTTCAGAAAATATTTTGAGGCTTTCTTTTCCTCCCATAGAAGCAATGCGTTCCTGCAACTGTATCCCACCATTCTGGCGAAAATTCTTTTCTCTAGCATGTTTCGAGCGACGCATGCTCAAACACCAAAATAGTCCACAAGCTACCATAGAAACTCCAACGAATGAAGAAACAGCGCCTGCACTCTCACCAAACAATTTTTTTTTACTACATGTGGTGTATTTATTTTGAAAAACATACAAAGGCATGCCATAGGCTCACCTATGATTGCAAGTTTGAGGTAGTTGGAGCTTCTGGATATACATCTTGTCCCATTATGAAACCCATCTCCCTTATATCCCTCTGCACATGAACAATTGTATGTACCTGCAAAATTGTGGCATATTCCTCCTTCCTCTGCTCCAACGCACATATTCGATCCTTTGCATTCGTCTGTATCTGAATAGTCATCATCATTACGGTTAGAAGATTTGAGATTTGAAAGAGAAATGATTATTAATGTCAACACACAAGACTAGCAATGGTTATCACTAACAAAAGTGCGGAGATAATACCTGTGCAATCTGTGCCATTAGAGTAACCATTTCCTTCATATCCAGGCAGGCATCTGCATACGTGTCCTTGTCCAGAAGGGGAGTCAATACATTCAGCATTGGAGGAGGCGCAAGAATAATTCGCAGTTGCTTTAGCCATGGAACAATTCTGAAGGCTAATGCCCCAGTTAAGGCGGAGACCATGGTAAGCCTTCAGGCCATCTCCCCAGAAGAGGTTTGTGTTATTGTCTACTATAGTGAAGGTGGATGGTTCCAATATGGTGGACAAGCCACAAGTAGTAGTGTTGAGCAAACTAAACAAACTGCCGCCAGTGAAATTTAACCACGCCCAGTTATCTGGGAGAGTAATTTCACAACAGCCATAACGGCAGTATGGCGGATCAGTTTGAGAATCACATGTTGATACACAACGTGCCTCTCCCCAATCCCCATATGTGTAGGAACCCACCGCGTTGCAGCCAATAACTATGAACTTATTTGACATGGAAATAGTGAAAGGCCCACCTAAAGGTGGCTGGAAGTAAGCTGAGGCAGTACTGTTTGAAATACATGACTGAGCCCAGATGCTAGAAGAATTTATGATGAGAGAACCGGTATAATCGATCTCTATAATCCTATAATAGAAGCCTTGAAGATACTCGTCAGTATAATTACCGGAGTAGGCAGTAAAGAATGGAGCGAGTATCCCACTATACGGGTCCTTCCTACATGTGACCTGAAAGCCAGGGTATCCACAATGAGAATTTTTAATCCAAAAAGGATAGCTCACATTCATCGAACCACACTTTTCAGGAACACATTTCGCACCAGTAAAGCCGACCATACAGACACAAATTAGAAAGCGAACCACTCCTCTGCAATCCATTTGCGTTTGCAACAACATCTTATGTTTTAGCAAAATCAGCCACTCAATAAGTTGTCACAACAAGAAGGAGGATGTTAACAGGATGAACAGCCGGGTGAAATAAATAGCCGAGTGCATGGTTGACTGGGCAACAGCAGAAGACTTTGGTAAGCACCTACCCCTAAATGCTGACAAATCTCCAAGATGATTTTATTCGTTTTAAAATACAGCAAATTAATATTACATTCGTGACCAAAGACAAAGTTGTAAGGAGTAAAGTGAGTTTCTACCACTAACGCGTCCAAATATCGGGGTCTACAGTATAGTGAACAAAAGAAATTCGGTTGAGAAATTCAAACTTTATGATATTAAAGTACCCACCAAGTTTCGTAATGATTCCACAAAGAGAATTGCAATCGACCGAGGAACTTTCCGTCTTCTTAAAATAAAAGTAAAATAAAATTCGCACAATGTATTTTATTTTATGTGGAAAAGAATCATCTGCGCTTCTTGCGTGTAAAGATATGGTATAACGTGAAGTGATCAATCCTTGAACTTAGTATGCATTTTTTTAATATTTTTTTTTTTTTCTTCTGAGATCTACTAATCATATGTCTACAATTCTATTATTCAACATTTTCGAAGCTTTTCTTTATTTACATGTCCTTGCCAGCTTTTAACTTCCTCCTCCCTTGTTAAGGATGCTAACACATGGTAATATATGCATTTTTTTCTATTTGTTGCAACTTATCTAATTTTTTTAGTATTGTCAAGGAAGTTGGTACAAAGATATGCACAAAAGATAGATAAAAAGAGGAGAGATGAGAATCAACAATCAAGTAAGTTGGTACAAAAGATATCCACAAAACATGGATAAGAGAAGGAGAGATAAGAATCAACAATCTGCTTAAGAACTTTTGAGATCTTTGCAACAAAAGACTAAATTGTTGCCTTTGTCAGAAATTCTATCACCTTTCTATTATCCATCACTCTCATGATCCAAGGTTTACTTCCATATTGTTTTGAATGGTGAAATTAGCATATTATGCAATTTCCCATTTTCTTTTGTCATTTAATGTGTTTAGTCATGCACACATTTCAAGGTGTATTTTGAATCTCTAAATTTGTCAAAGAGATGCATTAAAAAATGGTGGGGGGATGCCAGGGAAGAATTGATTTTATGTTTGTAACAATATTGTTTTTAGGTAAACAAATTTGAACTAACGAGTGTAAAAAAGTTTAAATGATAATTTAGTTATAACAACATAGGAGTAGATGGTAAAAAACTCAAAGATAGTAGGAGTTAAAGAATAGGTTGTATGTTTCACTAGATAATATTGATAATCGAGTTATGATTGCAAATACATTTGTCTTTCTAGAATGTATGAAATACCTAGCACTAAATAAGTTACATTTCCAAGACACTTCAAATTAGATAAGGCATCCGACTTTGCATGCAAATCATTTCATTTGTCAATATGTTTAGATATCAAGATACTTTCTCCAAAGTAAGCATAAAAGTAAATGGAAGATTGCAAGGATATACTAATTTTAGCATGATACTATACCCAAAATTTGAGGTTCATGTGAATTCTAGAATTTTCACACATCTAAAAGTAGGTAGTATTCACAAACATGTATGTAAAGTATATATCTCAAACATACAAAGTACATAGAATAGTAAGCATATTTAAACTATCTGTTTTTATTTTGATACCTAAGAACTATTTGTCCAAATCCCTATTATTCTAACTTTTTTTTTCAATTCCTAGAATTGAGAAGAGATTTTGATATTTAATCACCTACACATTTTTTAATAGGATTCCAAACATCTTTCCCTGCTATATTTTGAATTATGTATGGAATAAAAAATTTACCACCTTTTTCACATTAGTAACCCTATTCTCCTTTCAAAAACAAATGACTAGATTATTTTCTATGACTAGAATCTAGACAAGTAATATGCCTACCTTTTATTATTTGTTGCAACTTATGCAACTCCTAAAAATTATTAAAGGAAATAACATCTACATGATATCCAAAAAAATAATTGGACAAATAAAGGAGGAATGATAAAAAAAAGTCTACTTAAGAACTTCCAAGATTTGTGCAACCAAAGACTAAACATTAATTTTCTCCAAATAAAACTTTCTTACACTTTTAACTACCTTTATCCCCAATAGTTTGATATCTCACTAGATTGCTCTTTATTTTTAAGTTAGCAAATAAAATAAAGCTTTGTCCACCCTTAATCTTGTTATACTTATTTTTCCTTCAATAAAACACTACATTACAAGTATACACGAGAAGGTTATAACACAAACAACTTTTCCATCAGTTTTGAAGAAACTAAAAACTTGCTAAATAATATTGATCACTAACAGGTATATTAGCATCTTTTGTGATCAATTTCATTTTTTTCTAGAAAACTTTAGAAATTTAAGTTAGTTCAGTAACAAGAATCAAATAGTTCATTAATCTTAACACAACTAATAGTATATTAATTTTAAATAATACTTAGTTTTCTATAAATATAATATTTATAGAACTGAGAATCCAATGCAAGGTATTTCTAGAAGAAATACTTGTTAAAGTTAACTATAAACAATATAAATTTTACTGTTAAAAATAATATTTTCATAGGAAACTTTTCATATCGATAATTAAATATTAAAATTGACCTAACAATACTTTTATTGTAATATTTTTGCAAGGATAAACCAATAAAAGTGAGTTTAAATTTTAGGCAAAAATTAAAAAATACAAAAATAAATCACACCTAAGATTTCTTAAGTTTGATTAAACTATCTTTGTTCAAACTAAGTCATCCCACCCATGGTGCCTATTGGAAAGATGGGGTTTCATTGAATCCCCTTAAATTGCTCCTTTGTGAGTTCTATAATTGATAGAGATTTCCAACTGTTTTAACACTTTTGCCTACAAACTAAATGAGATACATTATTATGTGGTGAGGACTCAACAACGATTGTGCCATAAGGACTCAATATTGTTTGTGAGATTAAAACAAAAAATAAGTCAAATTAGGAATTTAATACAAGTGACTAGCACTAATTCTACTTAGTATTTATTTGATATATAAACGTTTAGTAATAACATCAAATATTTAACCCAGTCTTAGGAATATAGAGTATCCAAATATTTTCCTTTGGTTAAAGTGGATGGCATATACTACTCTATTTAATCCTACTTAACTTTCACAAATAGGAGTTACATACTATTTATTAGCATGATTTCACTTGTGTTTAGTTTCTCTATTCTTATTATGAATCATAACTTTGGTTACCCACATTCCAACTTCTTTCTCTAGGAGTTTTTGAAGAAATCTACCTGACAGGTGAACTCACAATAATGGTTCCCACTTTTTTGCCAGTTTTGACACTAAGATGAACATTTTAAAAATAATCTTCAACTTCCAACAACTATAACTTTTTAACTATTAAGAATTTGAAGATGATGTAAATTAGTGATTTGTACCATTTTGTTTGTAGATTCTAAATATATCTTTTCAAATTCTTTTGAAGATTTTTTTTAAAAAAATTCCATCTCCCTCGAAAAGTAGTTTTTTACAGCAAACAACATTTTTTAAGAGTGATGTGCCTCCTGAAACACAACTCTTTTTCTATAAATGATAAAAATTCAATTTTTTTGAATTTTAGTTTGTAACATCAATATCTAGGGCTTGCAGTTGGTTTGCTAGTGATATGTTGAATATTTTTCATTTTATTAAGTTTTGAAATTTGACTAGTTATATTTTAGACATAGATGTGCATTTGAAAATATAACTTCTTCTATATATATCGAAATTCAATTTTTTTTTGCTGTTAGAAAGAAGACATCAATACATAGGGCATAGATATTTTTCATTATTATTTTTAATTAGTTTACTATTTTTCCCAATGCATTGAGTAGGTAAGTTCATCTTCGGTGAAAAACCTAAATTTAGTAAAATTTAAAAAACAAGATCATAATAAACTCACAATGCAAAAAAATTATAGTTGTTGGAAATCTTGCTTCGAGCACTACCATCCTATATTTTTGGGTTGTCAAAATTCTTTCATGTGAGCCTTGAACCAGAGGTTTGAAGGCCAAAATTCTGCAAAAAGTTGAAGAGTTTGGGGTGGAGAAGCATAGAAAGAGGGTTCGAATGAACCCCCCTAAATTCATTTTATAATGGTTAAAAGATAGTTAAAAAGGGGGTTTGAGTGAACCCCATAAAATATTAATAAAAAGGGGGTTCGAGCGAACCCCAGTGATGTCACATGTACGATCGAATTGGGGGCTTTGCTCGAACCCCAAAGGGTAGTTCACTCGAACACCCCCAATTCATTCGAACCCCCCCAAAGTGTATTTTTCCCACCTGCAAATTTTGTTTATGGGAAAAAGTGGGAACCATTATTGTTCTTCTTAAAATAATTCATTCATTATAACAAGAATTCTTCTTAAAATAATTCATTCATTATAACAATAATTCTTCTTAAAAGAATTCATTCATTTTTTTATAATTTTTTTAAAATATTTTAGATCCAATGTTCATTTACACCATTTGAATTTTCCCTATTGACTCATATTGATACTACTCTATAAATCATTAATAATATTATACATCATTAATAATATTACTATCATGGAGTCTATTTTTTAAGCTTTACAACTATGATTGGTGAAAAAAATTCTTCCTCAAGTGGGAGTTATTTGTTTATTATAATGGTATGAAGTGTATACATTTTAAAAGATAGTAATTATTCTTTAAATGGAGGTTTAGGTACACACATCTCTTTCTCTAAAGAAATCTAAGATAATAAAGGTGTCTACAACTATTTTTATTATTTTTGGTTCTATGTTAACTTAACCAAATTACAATTGAACAAATAATAAATAACATATTTCTCATTCACCATGTCTCTACAATTTTTTAAGATTTAATAATGTAATGAGAGTAGAGAGAAGATTCATAAGAAGATTATCTATCTTTATTTAAGAGATGTTTTTTATTAAGGCAAAAGCAGGGTTTGAGGGAACCTGAAACCCCATATTTTTAAGGATGTTATCAACTTTCCAACAATATAAGGCTTATCTTATTTCAACTTTAATAAATAATTATTATTTATTTTCTAATTGAATTCTAAGAAAAGTCTTGATTGATAGACTGATTAAAAAACACTCATAACTTTCAAACAGTATAAAAAATTTTCAATCCAAAACATGTGTCATATCCTATGCTTCGTCTACTATAGGAAAAAATTTAAAAAAAATGAATTTCATAAGGTTTCTACCAAGTAAAGGTGGTCAGACGTAGGAGTTTCTGAATTTCTGAAAAAGTTGTAGTAAAAAATTCATAAATAATTATTTAATTTATAAAAACTTATAAACAAATATGGGTCACATCTAGACATGATTCTAATACTTATATTATAAATCTTATAAAAAAATTCTATGATTTGACTGTGATTAGGGTGGTCAGACATATGCCTACTTCTTATCTTTTTCCTAAAATTTTAGTACCACTGCATTGAAATTTGAAATTTTCATCAAATAGGATTCTTTTTTCCCCCCCAAAAAAACTAGTAGCTTAGAAACTACATTCAATTTTATATAGATTCTCTTCTTACATATTTTAAAAATAATGTTCATAACTTAATCAAATTTTTCATGTCAAGTTGCATAACTCTAATTTTCTAAAATTCCATTGCCACTTAAGGGCCTGTTTTGGCACACCATGGTCCTGCACATACCCATCTTGTATCCCACATGTAAAATATATCAAATTAGTTTGTTAAACAATAT
The DNA here is from genome assembly GCF_030272615.1 of Cryptomeria japonica. NCBI lineage: Eukaryota > Viridiplantae > Streptophyta > Pinopsida > Cupressales > Cupressaceae > Cryptomeria > Cryptomeria japonica. Next base: position 116,426,199 of record NC_081409.1, read on the forward strand.
GAAAATATAACTACTTTTGAGTAATATAAAAAGTTATAAATACGTGCAAGAGATTATTTCACCATAATAAATAATATTTCGAGGAGGACAATCGACCCTACATACCTTTCTCTTTCTTGGGAATTCAATGAGTGGGAATAGTTAACCACCCAAGATATCCTCAAATAGCCAAGTTAGAAATCAAGATAAAGCATACATGAAAGAATTAACTCAAAATTCATTTATAAGATACTTACTAGCTTTGTTTTAAACCTATATTTATCCCAATTATGTGGAAATAATTTTCAAGTTATTAATGGATCAAATTTTGTATTTTTTCCTTTTAAAAAGACCCATCCATCAAGGCTTCCCTCTAGCACCTTTTCTCCATGTTCTATATATTCATGCATTTGGTCACTTCCTTTACAATTGCCTACACCCAAAACATTATTCATGGCATTTCTCTCCCTATATTGAATCCTCATTTATTTACTGATACTTTTTATTTGCATAGAATTTAGGGATAAAATTATAGCTAATACATGATTTTCTAGATATTTACTATGATCCCTTAGGCTCCTAAAAGTTAATGCATAAAAGTAAAGTTTTAGCTCCTTCTCCATGCTAGATTCCTCTTGGGTGGCATCAATCTAAGTATCAAGTGGCCTCTTCGTAATTAGGAATTCATTTTTGTCTTGATGTCTCCCTAGTAGATATGTGAAAGTGTTATTTTAGTAAATAAAAGAAAAAAATTTGATGGATGCAAGGAATCCTTATTATCCCTTGTAGATATGTGGAAGTGTTATTTTAGTAAATAAAAGGAAAAAAAATTGATGGATGAAAGGAATCCCTAATATTGATAGATGTATGGAAGTAGCTAATAAAACCCTCCCATTTATTTATGCTTATGTCCCATATTTGTTGAACCGTCTTCCAAATATTATTAAACAGTAAGCTGACTCTACTAACTAGAGGCTTCTTATGGGTGAAATGTGGTAACAAAATAGATATGATAGTATTAGCTTGGTTCTATTGTACATTCAAACCAAGGATCAAGTTAATTTAGAATTCATTAAGCCTACCACCCAAGGAATGTCTCTCATATAAAAATAAATTGTAAGAGCACTTTGGGGATATTGTCCCTAGAAATGTATAATATGATATTGCATTATAATAGTTACAAATACAATTTAATTTCTTAATTCTTTTTTGGGAAAAAATATTATATTCACATGCTTTAACTCAATTCAATAGCATTTGGAATACCTAGCAACTATTTCTCCCTTATTAAACCTATACAATTATTTTTTTAGGAGCAACTTCCCTACTTCATCTATTTTGTGGAATGGGCTAATACAAGTGGCTAACTACCCTACTATACTTTGCAACCAAATTAATTAATAAGCTTTGTTTCAAAATTTTCAAGACACATGGGATATTCCCTCTTTCGTACCCCTTTCTCGATCAGACTATTTAGACTCATGTTGACTTCAGTTGACTTTTTCAGTGGATACATTATTGTGATATTTTATTTAGACTTTATGCGATGTTGTTATATGCTTTTATTTGAGTGGCAGTGCATGTTATCATGCAATATTTCCTTATTAATGTTTAAATGTAATTTTATTGGAGTCCTGACATGGACTGACACATTTACTTCATACGTGTGATGCGTTATATACATGTTTCATGTTTGTAAGTGTATGGGGTGCGAGGGGATGACTTTCCTTCACTCACTTCATTAAGACAGGGAACATCATGATTCTCCTTCACTACTGTGTTTTCTGTGATTCTATATGTATGCACATGTAGCTCGTTGATGCAGAGAATTGCAAGTACAAGTACCATGTAGGTACGGGGTATCGTCTCCACCCGGCTTCACAGGTTTGAGCATACCTTACTGATCTGATGGAAGTGGAGGAGATAATCCTAAGACTTACATTTTACCCTAGTCATGCTCATGTGAGCATCGCTAGTCGCCGTCAGTTCCCTATGTTTGGTATGCGGGTCGTGTATTGGTTTGATTTATGTAGTTGCATAATATGCATTTGGTGGAATTGATTATTATATTTTAAGTGTTTAATTAGATTAAATATATTATTATGCTTTGGTAAATAAAAGAGATTAATTTAAATAGTACCCCTTTATATATTTAATTGATAAATGAAATTGTTTAAATCTTATTGCTAGCAAATTTGATTACATGTGATTTTCAAAATTGTGAATTAAATCCCTTGTATGCATTTTGGAAAAGTTATAGAAATAAAAATAAAATAAAATAACCTCTCTTTGACTTTTGAAATAGAATTTGAGTTTTATTTAATTCGGGAAAATAAATTGGAGAGAATAGACTTTGTTTTAAAATTTACTTTTTGAGGCATGAATGTGATAGGTTGAGAAAAATTTCAACCTAAAATAGTTTTAGGTTAAAAAATTTATATTTCTACCCTGCTCTTCACGGGAAGGAGGAGGCAGCTTTGTTTGAAAAAAAATTGGGTCTTCATCTGGTTGGGGAAATTTGCTCAGTTAGAGGATCAACTCTTCTCAATTGAACATCGAGGATAGCTATTCAAGGTTGGAATCTGGTTTATCCCTTTGTTTGTTTGAATTTGTTTAATTTAAAAGAATTCCCTATGTGTGTATGTTTGTATTTTATGTTTTAGAAAACTCTTTCAAATTTGTTTGGAAAGGAAATGGAAGTTCAAATTTTGGCTTTAGATTCTAGTATCTTTCTGCGAATTTAATTTCTCATTGTGGAAAATGAATAATTCTTTAAAAAAAAAAATTATATTTCTGTGTGTTGGAAAGAAACAAGAAATTTCATCTGAATCTCTCATTTTAAGTTTCTAATGGTAAAATTAGTTTGTTTTCATGAAATTAGAGGGGAGGATGTTTGAATTTTGTCCAATTTTACCCCTATGAGAGGTTATGCTGGCAAAATTTTGCCAATTTTGGTATTTTGGATTTTCTCATAAAATTGTTTTCCTCTAAAAAAAAAATTTTGAGTTTGCATTCCAAAATTTATTTGGAATGAAGCTATTTTTATTTCTTGATGTTGAATCAAGAAATGTAAGTTTAAACTTATTTAAATCGATGGCCTGAGGGAGCCACGACTATGGCTTCCCACAGCTGTGACAGTCATGGGTGTGGATTCCCACAACCGTGACTGCCCACAACTGTGGACAAACAGAGCTGCGGGCTGTGAACAAATACAGCCACAAGTTGTGGCTGCCCACAGTCTTGCGTAGGCTTTGGGAGACGAGGCAGTGATGGGACCCGCAGGGTGGGCCACCGTCCTCTCTTCCATACTTTTAGTTTTTATTTTTATTATTTTTATTATTTTTATTTTTTATAAATTTAATTTAATTTAAATTATTTAATTTTAAATAATATTTTTTTAATATATAATATATTAATGGCTAAATTCTTAGTTGTTAATATTAATTTTATAATGTTTATAATATGATATGTGTGTGTGTGTGTGTGTGTGTGTGTGTGTGTGTGTGTGTGTGTGTGTGTGTGTGTGTGTGTATTTGTAATATTAATATATGTTTTGGATTCGAGTATTATCTTTCGGAGCTTCTTGATTAAATTAATTTGGTTTATTTTAGGACTAATTATCTATCATGTGGAGGATCAATAATTTTAAAATGGATAATTGATAGAATTTATTATTATTGAAACAGTGAAATTATGTTTGTTTTTTTTTAATCAATTTTGTAAACATAGAAAGATAGGCCAAATGAGACAGATAGAAAAACAATGTGACTTGATTTCTTATATATATTGTTATCATGATGTTATTTCCTGATTTCTTATGTGCTTGGCTCGTAATGAGTTGTAAAATCATTAATTTAGTTGTTTATGCAAATTGTTGTGTTGCTTTTCTATGATGGTCTTGTTTCATAAATAAAGTGTAATCTTCGATATCTCAACCTAGGTGGTTAGATTTTGTTAACAACGAACTGTTACTATGTTTGAACTTCTGTGTAGGCGTGATTTTTGTGTATCATGTCTTAGGGTTCAGTTGAGCTTGTGTAGTGTCGTAAGGGAGAGTGGCTTTCAATTATGGGTCGCACCCAAAGTGGTAGCAGGGTAACCCATCAAAAGTTTGCTTAAAAAGTGATAACTTATTAAAATATTAGGGGGTTTAGTAGATGAAACACTAAATAAAATAATTGTGCCTTGCTCATGGCTGAGTGCTAGTACAAACTGAGGATGCAGCGAGAAGGCCTAGAATGGCAAGCCAAAAACCTTGTCCTCATGAAAGGATTGTTTGGGTCCACATGAGACTTGGATGGAGTTGGGGGTTCGGGAGAGGTCACCAAGGTAACCCATGATATATATATGTATATATATATATGTATCTATATACATATATATATATGTATATATATATGTATATATATACATATATACATATACATATATACATATATATACATATATACATATATATATGTATATATATACATATATACATATATATATGTATATATGTATATATATATACATATATATATGTATATATGTATATATGTATATATACATATATATATATGTATATTACAAAACTCTTAGGATAAAATTTAATTCATTTAGTTGAACACGCGTTTTCACATGTTGGCTCCAAAATGACATGGTACGGATCATAAACATTCATTTTATTGGCACAATATAGATCATAAAAATTCGTGTTATGTCTATGGCTCAATAACATTTGTGTTATTGACAATGACTCAAAACCTTCGTGTTATTGAGTACGGAGAAAAAATCATTACAGGTTAAAGAACACTCCACACATACACATTGCATTAATGGCTTTTGTAGACGTATAAAAATGACCACCCTTGTTCTTGCATTTGCCATCCCTAAACCATTTTGCTCAGTGATCTGAGAGCAAAAACATTGGTTTGAGGGACCGTGTAAGATAGAGAACCATGGGACCCACCTTCAGAAGCTGAGTGATACTTCATTACTCTATAGCTTGCACCAAGAAGTCCTGTGAGTGTGTGAGCAAGGCTCCATAGAGCTCCATTTTTCACATATTGAGTTCTATCGACCTGCTTTTCCCGCATACAGCTTTATCTATAGTAAAACTAATCCTAAGAACATAAATGAAAATATGATTTAGTATGTGATGATCCTGAAACTAAAAGATGGTATAGCCAGTGCCTGTCCTAAAGGGAAAATAGAGTCAAATAGAAATCTTAATAAAAAAAAGAACACCTTGACTTATCAACATTATAACTCAATGTTAAACATGTATAAGATGTTTAAATTCAAAATGCATTTACACCCTCCTCACTCTCTCTCACACATGTATTGCAGTGTTTAAGAGAGAATTTAATTCATTTTCTTCAAATGAAACCAATCAATAAAACACACATTCTTCATTATAGAAGACAAGTTCAACATGTCATTAACACATTAACTTATACAAAACAAAATGAGAAATAGGATCAAGGAATGAATGTTTTAGTTATTGATATTCAAAAAAACATGGATACATTGATGAGAAAATTCTCATTAGAAAAAAATTGCAAAGACTAACTGTCTATATATTGCTCTTAGGATCCTAGTACATACTAAACAAAAGGTTTCAGAATCCGTCTTCTTGGCCCTGAATTCCCTTTTATAACACAATGGAGCAAAACAGGCTTCAGGACAAAGAAGACACTTGTCAAAAATCTATTACATTACAATTTTTCCTAAGGCACTTTTCTTTGTCTTCTACATCCAATCTTCTTTGATGCATTAAATGGGAGCGAAGGTGATGGTACATCTTGGGATCTGGAGCTGCAAGCTTGATGGTTGTGGTCTTGCGCATGTACCTTGATATTTGCTCCTGTCTGATAGGGTTTACCTAGCTTGCTCACACTTCACCTAGTTGGTGTTGCTCAATTCCACCAACCTCACCAGGTCTAGCTATGCTCCAAGACCTCCAAGTCCTTCCCAACATCTGATAGTACTTTCTCCTTACCAATCTCAAGGTGTTTGCAACAAGTATTTGACTAAGAACCCTACCATTTCAATGTGTTTCCCATATGCTCAATCTTGCTATCTTGACAACCACTTGCCAATTTATCACTTTTCACTCCCATGCTGTTGTGAGTCATTGCAGAGGTGTGGAGGTGGAATTTACCATGGGATGAATTCAATTTGGTCCATTTGTAGTTTTTCATTCACTATCTTCCTTACCAATTTCATAAATTTGCCTAGAAATAGGGCTACAAGGATGAGCCCCAATTAGGCCTCCTAAATCCAGTTTTTGAGGGTTTTGAGGGAATCAGTCCAAAAGACCCTACACCAAGGTTTATTTTTCTTCAACCAATCACCCTTCTCAAGGAGATTTTGTTGGTTTTAGTCTTCCAACTTTCTGTACAATGCCCTAACCCAAAAATGAGGGTTTGCTAGAGTTTTTAGGCCTTTAACCGGCAGTGACTGTTCAACTTTGTGAAATGGGCATTTAAATGACTTTTCAAGGCTTCTCCTTGTAGTTGCAACTCTGTATGGACCTCATGAATCATGCCAAATGATTTGGTTAAGGTTTTGTATTCACCCCTGCACTATGCATTCAATTTTCACCTTGTTTTCTCTAGTCGGGATGCTCCTGGACTCGCCTAGAACAAGGTGGTAGCCATGATGAACTCCACTTCCAGAACTCCTCTTTGTATATTTACACTACACATAGGGTTTCCTTCCATTTCCCAACAGGCCGTGATGGTATCATAGAGGGGTTTTATGGGGCAACCATTTTACAAGAATTTACTATTTACAAGCCAAAACTGGTTGTTTGGAAATAAAACAATTAAAGTACTAACACACCCTATCTACAAAGCATGAAATGAACCAACTAGTATTGGAACACACCAAAGAACTACAATCCAAAACTGGATCAATGGATTCAATCCATTTGTGTTCACATTTAATGCAAAATAAGACAAAATAGTGATAATAATCCAAAAATGAGTAGTTTCAGATTGTCATTCAAAAAAATTAATGCTTCCAACCTTGGTAATTGTGCAAGAGGAGGTTTAAATGATCTTCCCCAAATTTGGAGGCATCCTAGGTTAATATGCTAATCCTAACTCAACCACTAAGCTCTTTAGGACCAAAGTTGTGATGACAACTTTTACAACTTTTGTCTCTTCAACTTAAGAAACCTATTATAAGTCATTAGTCATGACTTTTTAAACATTCCTAAGACTATTCAAAAGATTTATAATGTTCAAATCAATTTATTCCTCTTTTGACCAACAAGAAGGCCATTTACCTACTAAAACTACCACCTACTCACAAAGTGCAAACCTAGAAAGAAAACTAACTCAACTAGGCCTACACTTGACTCAAAAAAAACTTTACACACACACCTTGGACCCTCCTAGAGTCCTTATTAGAAATTTGACTTGGCTAAGGTCAGTACAACCCAAAATTGTGGAAGGACTATGAGCTTAAGTCCTAGGTGCTCCTGCACCATTCTCCCAAACAAAAGAAAACTAAGTCACCTCTTTGGGGATCAGATTTTGATCAATGCCTAACTTCTTAAACTCTATCTCAAGCACCCATGTAGCCTCAACATCATCCATATCCTGCCACTTGATTAGGTGCTCCCAATAGATTTGGTGTCATGTCTTCTTAGTGATCCTTGAACTCAACACCTTTTCAGCCTTTGGACTTGGTTTTGCTGGTACTTGAAGGTTATTTACATCATCTGATACCTTCAAGTGACTACAATCTGAACCTTGAATTGGCCCTTTGTAGGTAACTAAGTGTGCTATGTTGAAAACCAGTGACAATCCTATTTCACTAGGTAGGTCCACCTTGTATGCATTTTCTCCATACTTGGCTAGGATGGCAAATGGACCCAACCTTCTCATCTGCAACTTATTAGGTACTCCTTATTGTAGCCTTGCTTTTTTAAGATGCACCATGAAAAGATCACCTACTTGGAATTGTAGGTTCTTCCTTCTCTCATCAACCTTTTGCTTGATTTTACTTGTGTTCTCCATCAATGCTTGCTTGACTAATTCATGTACCTCTTTCATTGACTGCGCAAAATCTTCAACATATCCACTCCTTATTGTTGCACTTCCTAAATCCCTTAACTCCAATATACCCCTTGGGTGAAGACCATAGACCACCTCAAAAGGACTCTTGCCGGTGGTTCTATTTATTGTGTCATTATAAGCATATTCAACTTGTGATGTCTGACCATACTCCTTGATAAGGAACCTTAATAAGTTTCCTAAGCTCCTATTAACCACTTCGGTCTGCCCATCTGTTTGTGGATGGTAAGATGATCCAAAAGATAGGTTGGTGCCAAGATTTTGCCAAAGTGTCTTCCAAAAATGACTCATGAACTTTAAGTCCCTATCTGAAACAATTCTCATGGGTAAACCATGTATCCTTATCACTTCCTTGAAGAACAAATGAGTTATATGACATGCATCATGAATAGTCTTGCAAGGTACAAAGTGGGCCATCTTAATAAACCTTTCCACTATGACATAAATGCTGTCAAATCCCTACTTTTTCCTTAGTAAACCTACTACAAAATCCATACTAATGCACTCCCAAGGTCTATTTGGTATGGGAAGAGGTTGGTATAAACGAGCATTTGAAGAAGTGTCCTTGGCCTTTTGACAAACAATACAAGTTTCCACATACTTCCTAACATCTTGATTCATCCTAGGACAATAATAAAACCTTTGAACCAATTCTTGAGTCTTGTTGACTCCAAAATGACCACTAAGATTTCCATTATGCTTTTCTTGTATGAGATTTTCTCTCATTGACCCTCTAGGCACACAAAGTTGTCCTCCTCTAAACAATAACCATCTTGCAAGGTAAAATCTGAATACTCACTATGAAAATGATTTTGACACTCTTTGCATACCTTTTAGGCATTTGATAATTCTTCATCATCCGGGTATAGATCTCTAAAACTATCAACACCTATGCTCCTTAACTGAATTTATTGGACTGTCAATAGTCTCCTGCTCAATGCATCAACAACCCAGTTTAATTGACCTTTTTGTGTTTTATTGTGAATTTGTAGGCTTGCATATAATCTACCCACTTCATGTGTTTGTGACTAAGTTTGTCTTGTGATTTAGAAAGCTTAAAGCTTGATTGTCTGTGTAGACTACAAATTCCCTAGAAAGGAGATAGTGTCTCCACTTCCTCAAAACCTGCACTAAAGCATATAATTCCAAGTCATATGAGGAGTATTTCCTCTTTGCATCACTTATCTTCTAACTATGGAAATCTATTGGTCTTTCTTCTTGGCTTAGGACAAGACCTACTGCAACATTGCTTGCATCACATTCCACTGTGAAGAGTTTCTCAAAACTAGGCAATACTAACACTGGTTGAGTGCCTATCTTTTCTTTCAAGGTTTCAAAACCTCTATTTTCTTGTTCATTCCACTAAAACTTTGCCTTCATTCGACCTCTAATAGTGTCCAACATTGGTGCACATATAGCACTGAATTGCCTAATGAACTTCTTGTAATACTGAGCTAGTCCCTTGAAGCTTCTCATCTCTGTTGCTGACTTAGGAGTAGGCCAATTTACTATGGCTTCAACCTTGCTAGGATCCATCTTGAGGTTTCCTTGTGACAACAAACCCAAGGTATACCAACTCCTTCTTAACAAATTCACACTTGTCCAATTTCATGGTTAGCTTCTCTTCATACAATCTTTGTAGCACAATTTGCAAATGACTAACATGATCTGCCCTATCCTTACTAAAAATGAGAATATCATCTAAATGTACCACCAAAAATTTACCTATGAAGTCTTTCATCACCTCATTCACGAGTCTCATGAAGGTTCTTGGAGCATTAGATAAGCCAAATGGCATTACAAGCCATTCATAAAGACCCTCTATTTTCTTGAATTTTGTTTTACATTCATCACCCTCCTTAATCCTAATTTGGTGGTATCCACTTTTAAGGTCAATCTTGGTAAAGTATTTGGCTTCCCCTAAACTATCCATAAGGTCTTCTATTCTAGGAATTGGAAACCTATATCTAATAGTGATCCTATTTATATCCCTAGAGTCAATGCACAATCTCCAAGTACCACCTTTCTTTGGGGCTAAAACGGTAGGTACAACACAAGGGCTAATGATTTTCCTAATTAGGCCTTGGTCTAAAAGCTCTTGGATTTGTTTGGCAATATCAACATTTTGTTGGGGATTCATCTTGTAAGCCTCCTTTTTAGGTAAGGATGCTCCGGGTATGAAGTCTATTTGATGGCTTATGGCTCTTTTAGGAGGTAAGGTCGTTGGTTGTCCATCACTCACTATTCCCTTGAATTGTTTCAATAGGTCTTGAGCCTTTATTGGAAAATATAGCTGCTCTTTCTTGTCTTCCTCTTTAGGCTTCATCACTAATGCAAACCCTATGCCTTCACCTTCTTCAAGTGTCTCCAAGAATTTTTTTTTACTCACCAAAAGGACATTAGGACCTGCTGCTCTTTTTTCACCTTCCTCAAGGATAGATTGGATCTTGAATGCGACTCCATCTTTCTTGAATGAATATGCATTCTTGGCTCCATCATGAATAGATTTTCTTTCAAATTTCCATGGACTTCCTAATAGAAGATGGCATGCATCCATGTGTAGGACATCACACAACACTTTGTCTTTATACCTCCCAATGGTGAAATCCACCCATTCTTGCTCATTGACTAGGACATGTTGGCCTTTGTTCAACCAAGTGACCCTATATGGGTTGTTTTGAGGAATTCTTTGTAATTTAAGCTTACTCACTACCTCTTCTGACATAATATTTTTTGTTGACCCTGAATCAATGATCAATTTGCAAACTTTGTCCATAATCTTGCATTTGATCCTAAATAGTGACCTCCTTTGGCTAGGCTCTTCTCTGAAAGGTTCTTTTATCAAAGTCCTTCTTATCATTATGTTGTCACCTACCTCTAATTCTAAGGTAACCTTTGAAATCTTGCTTCTTGAAGTCTCTTCTTGAAGATAGTTCACTCTCCTTTCACTATTTTGTGATGATGATCCCTTCTTTGGACACCTATATGCTGGATGACCAAATTGATTGCAATGGTAACACTTCATTGAGGCAAAATATGAGGAACCTCTACCTTGTCCACTAGATCTTCCTCTAAAACTATTATTTGAACCCCTTCCTTTATTGAATCCTCCTTTACCAGTGCCACTTTCTTGCTGCTCAGTGAGTTTAGACTCACCTTGTGTTCTTTGCTCTGAGTTTCTTCCTCTAAAGCCTCCCCTATGGCCTTTATTTTCTTTTCCTCTACCTCTGCCCCTATTACTACTTGAATCTTGTTTTCTTTTCAGTTTTTCTTCCACTTTAAGGGCAAGTTGATAGATTTGATGAACTATCTTTGGGCTCATTAGACTGATTTCCTCTTGGATGTTCCATCTTAGTCCATTTAGGTACCTAGTTACCTTAAGGCTTTCTTCTTCCACCACATGAGATCTAAGGCTAAGTTTGTGAAACTCCTCCATATAACCACTTACATCAAGGTTTTTTTGTCTTAGGTTTTTCCTTTTCCTATGAATATGCATTCATAGTCATTAGGGAGATATACTTCTTTTATTTTGACTAACATCCCTTTCCAAGAAGAGATGGGTGCTTTACCCACTTTCTTCCTCTCATCCTGCACAAATTTCCACCATGTGAGAGAAGCTCCTCTCATCCTAGACTTAGCCACTTTAACTCTTTGAGCTTCAATTATGCCTTCACACTCAAAATGGTTCTACATGCCCTCTATCCATTCTAGAACCACTTCTGCTTCCATCTTACCAGTAAACAATGACTATCCTTCTAGTGATTTACCACTTAAGGCTTTCAATGCCTTTAGGAAAGGTTCTTGTTCTAAGACAAGATCAGGTTTAGGTACTTTTTCTACTTTTGACACCTCTTTACCCTTCCCTTATGCTCCTTCAACCTTTACCAACACTTCATCTACCTTGGTTTTAATCTCACCAAGCTTACCTTGTAATTTTATCAACTTCTCCTTCCCAAGTCTATTCTCTTCCTCCTGATCATCCACTTTCTTTGCCAACTCTGCATTGGTCACCATGGTGTTGTCTCCTATAGATTCCACTGAGGAAATCTACTCACTTAGCCCAAATATTATAGGCTCTGATACCAGTTTGATAGGGTTTACCTAGCTTGCTCACACTTCACCTAGTTGGTGTTGCTCAATTCCACCAACCTCACCAGGTCTAGCTATTATCCAAGACCTCCAAGTCCTTCCCAATCTCTTCTAGGACTTTCTCCTTACCAATCTTAAGGTGTTTGCAACAATTATTTGACTAAGAACCCTACCATTTCAATGTGTTTCCCATATGCTCAATCTTGCTATCTTGACAACCACTTGTCAATTTCTCACTTTTCACCCCCATGCTACTATGAGTCATTGCAGAGGTGTGGAGGTGGCATTTAACATGGGATGAATTCAATTTGGTCCATTTTTGGTTTTTCATTCATCATCTTCCTTACCGATTTCATAAATTTGCCTAGAAATAGGGCTACAAGGATGAGCCCCAATTAGGCCTCCTAAATCTGGTTTTTGAGGGTTTTGACGGAATCGGTCCAAAAGACCCTACACCAAGGTTTATTTTTATTCAATCAATCACCTATCCTAAGGATATTTTGTTGGTTTTAGGCTTCCAACTTGCCGTACAGTGCCCTAACCCAAAAATGAGGGTTTGCTAGGGTTCCTAGGCCTTTAACCAGTAATGATTGTTCAAATTTGTGAAATGGGAATTTAAATGACTTTTCAAGGCTTCTCCTTGCAGTTTCAACTCTGTTTGTACCTCATGAATCATCCCAAATTATTTGGTTAAGGTTTTGTATTCACCCCTGCACTATGCATTCAATTTTCACCCTGTTTTCTCTTGTCGGGTTGCTCCTGGACTCGCCTAGAACAAGGTAGTAGCCATGATGAAATCCAATTCCAGAACTCCTCCCTACATATTTACACTGATATAGGGTTTCCTTCCATGTTCCAAAATGTCGTGATGGTAGCACGAAGGGATTTTATGGGGCAACCATTTTACAAGAATTTACTATTTACAAGCCAAAACTGGCTGTTTGGAAACAAAACAATGAAAGTACTAACACACTCTATCTAGAAAGCATGAAATGAACCAAATAGTACTATAACACACCAAATAACTACAATCCAAAACTGGATCAATGGATTCAATCGATTTGTGCTCACATTTAATGCAAAATAAGACAAAAACGGTGATAATAGTCCAAAAATGAGTAGTTTCAGATTGTCATTCACAAAACTTAATGCTTCCAACCTTGGTAACCATGAAATATGAGGTTTAAATATTCTTCCCCATATGTGGAGGCATCCTAGGTTAATATGATAACACTAACTCCATCGCTAATCTCTTTAGGACCAGAGTTGTCATGACAACTTTTGCAACTTTTCACATTTTGTATCTTCAACTTAAGAAACCTATTACAAGTCATTACTCATGACTTTTTAAATATTCCTAAGACTATTCAAAACCTCTTTAATGTTCAAACCAAGTTATGCCTCTTTTGGCAAACAAGGCATCCATTTACCTACTCAAACTACCACCTACTCACAAAGTCCAAACCTAGAAAGAAAATGAACTCAACTAGGCCTACACTTGACTCAAAAAAAACTTTACACACACACCTTGGACCCTCCTGGAGTCCTTATTAGAAACCTAACTTGGCTAAGGTCAGTACAAGCCAAAAATTTTGAAGGATTATGAGCCTAAGTCCTCGGTGCTCCTGCACCACTGTCAGCCTAAAAAAGGTGTACTTTGGCATTAGGTAGCAGGTGATTTGGAGAGTGGTCTTATGAAAACTGAGTTCTCTTATCAATCTACCCAAAATGAGCAACCTGCACAAAAACTTATAGGGAGCACAAAAATGGAAAATAGTTGATTACTCTTCTTCCTCGAGCTTCTCTTCAAAAAAGGAGTAGTACTTTTGTACCAAGCATCTACATCATCTACTGTCCAGACAAAAGATTTCAAATTATGCAGTGTGTTCATAGCATCTTGTCTTATGGGATGAAATAGTTACAGCTTCCAATGTGAACTTGTGGTATAAAGAGTCAACATCCAAGATCATGTCAATGATCAAATCGTATGCACTCTCTTGATTTGTCTCATTTGTTAATGCATCCAAGATTGCATTAGTTGTTGCTTTGAAATACTCTTTCCAAGTGGCAAGATCTTTCACTTTCTTATCATTGGTCAAAATAGTGGGGATGTCCCACTTTTGTAGTCCTTTGAAAGACTCCATTATTTCGCTCATAGCTTTTCTCTCCTCTTCAACATGGGGGAGCTCTTTGATCAACAAATTATAATTCTTCCATGCAACCCCCACCTCTTTAGGTTCTTGAGGGTTATTGTGTATGCCCAAAGCAATTTTTCTCAATGGTTGTGCCTTGGGAAACCAAGTCACTCTAATTGGCTGAAAGAATGAAAAAATGTCATTGAGTTGGTCACTTAATTGTGACATCAAAGAATAGGAGGCATGCAACTCATCCAACTTTTCCATTATTTTATTTCAAATTTGCAAAATTGGGAACTTTCTTATTTCAAATAATCTTCTCTTCGCCTCCTCTTTTGCATCATACAACTCTTTCTTCATTTTTTCTAACTCTTCTAGGTCCCTCTGAAGACATTGAACTCCTTTTTGCCAACTCATTTTTAAGTTCTATATTTTCAATAAATAGCCTAGTATGGTCTTCATTTAGGGCTAAATGCATGATTTTGAGTCTTGCATGTTTCTTCTCTAAATCCTCTACAACTAACTTAGCAAAATGGGTTGCATGTGTTGTGATGGTAGCAACCTCAGATGCAATAGTATCATTTAATGTCCTTGTTACTACACCACCTACTTTATCTTGCACCCCTTGAAGCACTAAAGGTTTTTATATATTGGAGGCTTTATCCCATACAACAAAGGCCTTAATACTTAGGTTGACCCCCGACCCATGTCCCCCAAACTCCTTTGCAAACATGGGGTCCTCTTGCCTCATGACTTGGTCCAAGTGAAAGACCTTTTCTAAATCCCATCTGGGCACCAGTAACATGCTACTCTTGGCCATAAATTCTCTACCTTCCTCGGGGGTACATCTGATTCTTTCCCTGTCAATATTTATGATTTCTTCATCAAATAAATCCTTTAGCTTCTACCTAATCCAATAGATCCAACAAGATTTGAACTCAAGGGTATCTACAAAATTATCATCATCCAAGAATTGTTTAGAAGCAAATATCCTCTCATCATTTGAATCATCCTCGGGAAGAGTACTTGGGATAGTTTCCCTATCTTCATCATTTAAGACTTCAACAACTTCATCCTATTTGAATGTTTCATGAGGGGGAGAGGGTGGTGACACACTCATATCAATGTCCTCTGGGACATCTGCAAAATTTGATATTTTTGCCTTCCCCCTCTCCACTTTCTTTACAATCTTCTCTTCAGGCTACTCTTCTTCCTAAATGTCATTTTGTGGGATACCTTGTGAAGTTCCCTCCACCCAAACAAACTTTCCCTTTGATTTATAAACATCCCGTTGAGTATCAACAAGTCTTTCTTCTTCCACCCTGCCCTACTCTTTGGCTTCTTTCCTTGTTTCCTCAAATTTTATTATCTCATCAAATGTTCTTACTTTACATGACATTCTTGCAAAGTCATCTTCAATGTTGTAACAAAATTCTAAGAAGTCAGGGTCCTCTTATCTTATTTCCATCTCCAATTTCTTTAGGTACTCCCATTTTTTCCTCCTTTTGATGGCTTCAACAGGGAGGGCATTCCTAATCAGATCTTCCTTTTCATCATAGGAGTGGAAAAAGCCCCTTATTTTCAATTACTGACCCTCATGTCATTAATGTATCCTTTTTGGCCAAAATGTCTTGCTTGGCCCACCTTAAGCTTGTAGTTTTACACCAAAAAATCTTGTACTTTCTCAAGGGTGTCACATCCCAGCCTAAATTTTCTATACACGTATCTAGGGAGGTGTTTCTCCTTATTCTCTATTTTGACATGCTCCTTCTCCATCCATAGCATTTGCCAAACAAATTCAATAAATACAAGCCTAGGGGAAACCACTACTGGTAGAACATGGGGTGCTTGATCACACCCATACACCCTGATCATTGTAAAATTTGTGTAAAAGAAGAAATCCCCAAAGTGAGAGAAGGCTCCCTCAGGGTAGACTAAATTCTTGGCTTTACAACTCCTAATTCTCAAAAAATTAATGATATCTCGTGGCAGCCTAGGCATTATAACTCCCAGTAACAATAGGAATCTCATGACAAAATAATCAAAGAATACACAATAGTCTCCATATCTTGACCCTTTATCCCAAGTTTGGGTCCATCTTTGTACTGGCCATTCACATCTTGTGTTCGGGTCACAAACCCTTATTCTCACTTCACTATCCCAGAATGCCCTATTCTGATAATGAATTAGATGGCATAATAATGAATAATGCTTAGAGTTCAAATCCACATCATCCTCCTTTGCATTGATCAACCCTCATTAATTTTATCATGAATGATAGTTACAAAATCATACACCTCATTGGTTGATTGGTGCTGAATTTTCAATGCCATCACCATGAAATGAATGGGCATACGAGTCAGCCCATAATCTACTCCTAATATTTAATATAATGCATAATATATCTTATTCAAATACAACTTAGAACAATTCAAACCAAAAGGCTCCTTCTTTGATGACAAGCTGTATTTTTTAGCATTCTTGTATAATTTCTTCATGAAGAAGGGGAGCACCTCTTGTCTGTATATGTCCTTTTTGGCTATGTACTCCTTTTTCAACTTTTCCTTGTCTATGTCCCTTAGGGAAAATCCATCCAAGCCAAAACATTCTACAATTTCCTTGTGAGACACATCAACGAATACATGGCTACTTGTAGTTCTCACAGTCATGATCTGATGGTGGTAATTCTTGCCAAGCTCTCTTATCAGTATTGGCTCTACAAAAACATTGCAGACCACCAATTTTCCAAGATTTAGATTCTAGGGGTTTCACACTGGGGTTGGCTTATCTTTGTTTCCATAAAAGTAATAGAATATGTCCCAGGCCCTGCCATTTATGTATGCATCTCTAGAGCCTTCCTCCTTGTCACTAAATATTGCTCTGTAATGATCCTGCATTGTAGAACCATGGACTAATTCAAGGAGGTCCCGATGAAGGCTCCTAGTTCCCCTTATCTCCCTTTGTGCTAATTCCTCCAAAATTAGTTCTACATCCTTCTGTAATTCTTCTAGGGTCATGGCATGGGAAAGTGGAGTAGAGGGTTGTGTAAATGTCTCGTGTCGAGTAGATGACTCTGCCTCCTTAGCAGGGATGTGCCTAAGTTTCTTTGCATCTCTGGAAGTAGAATGTTTGGGGGGAGTTGGCTTCCTTTTCTCTTGAGGTACCCCTTCTTGAGGGTCTGCCTCTTGGGATGGTAGGTTTTAAGTGAGAGGAGGATTCTCTATAGTGGGAGGAGCTTGAGCAAAGGATGTTTTAGCAGAGGTTCTCTAGGGAGCCCTCCTTTTTTGGGTTGGCATTCTAGTTTTGGGGGCAGGACCTGGATCTTTAGAGGGCTCATCATCAAAGACTATGATAGTAGTCCTTTTGGATGCTCTTTTTCTCTTTGTTTGAGTACATTTTTCCTTTGGTGGGGAATTGGATTTAGCCTCTACATATGTTTTTTGAGAAGCCTTGGGGTTTGCCGTAGTAGCAGGAGCATTTTCCAACTCTCGCATAGGAGAAATCATGTCAATTGGAATGGCATGTGTAATTTTTGGTGCAGAGGAGTTTGATCTAGCTTCAGAAGCCTTTTCAGCAGTTTGGGATGCACAATCTTTAACTAGGGAGGCCATTGCAAATTTCTAGGGCAAAGAAAACCTAGGACTAATGCAAGTACAAAACCTAGAGAGCAAACTAAAAACTCTGTGTGCACACACAAACATAATATCCTTTAAAATGCATGGGGATGGTGTGGAATTTTACTTATTGGTTTTCTGCACAATTTGAGTTTCTTGAAGGACGCATTGGTTTGCTGCGGTTTTCTCTTTCTTTTCTCTGCAATCTCTCTGGTTTCTTCTCGGATGCAAGGTGTGTGAAAATGACACAAATTTTTTATTTTATGGCACCTTGTTTAGTCACCATTAATTTATTCATGCATGGCGAGGCTGGTCGTTGGCCTTGAAATTTGAAATTTCATCATCGATTTGCAAACGAACGGTTGAGATTGTTGGCTTGAGGATGATTGTAATAAATTCATCATATGTTGTCATTGATGAAACACATACATACACATATGTTTATATTGTCTACCGATGTAACTACAAGTTGTTTACACTACAACCGGTATACTAAAGGTTTATTTCTAACCAGTACTTGGAGACAACCAATGCATGCATGAAGATAACCACTTAGTTATATGTGCCTCAACATCAACATGAAAATCCAATGGAGACTATCTTAGAAGTGTCAAAGTCAAGCGGTTTAACTCTAACCAGTATTTAGTGTTCGAACCAGTATTCGTAGATTGTTGATAAGTTATCACCACCGACAATTTTTGGTGGTATTTTTGTGATGAGTTATGATCACTTGACCAGATACACTGCACCTAGGTAATTATGTTATGATTTCTTGTGGCCGACGTGAAATCTAAATGTCTATTTATTGACATCACAATTAGTTATTTTTTGGATGAGTGAAAGTGATATGTTATGTGCAAAGACAAAAGTGTTAAGTTGCAAAGTATGTCAAGAAGCAGTGTTGAATATGCTTAAAATGATCTGATCAAGCAAGTATTGTGCCACATAGACAGATCAAACAAATCCTGTTGTCTTCTAACAATTACAACAAAATTAAAATCCCCTAACTAGGTAAGCTCTAACAAGCTTCATTTTTCAAATCCTCTAACAAGGTGATCCATTAGTTTGGATTCAAAAATACTCTACTGAGGTTACTCCTAACAAGGTACTACCTTTCATAGGGTATAAGCTTTTAATCAAGCTTTGGGATCTCTAACAAGATTCGCTCCTAGCATAGCACTTTGTAGACCTTAACCGGTCAGTTATCTATTATTGCAGATAGTTAAATTGTGAGTTCCATCTCACTGTGGCTTTTACCTATTTGGTTTTTCCACGTACAAACATTTGTGTTATGGTGGATGTTTTACTTATTGTGGATGTCGTTATATCATTTTGGATTGCATGCATTGTGTTTAAAAGTTTTGTTAAGTTCATCTACTGGTTAGTGTTGGAAGTAGTTTTATTTTTGGTGTCACTCATTCACCCTCCCCTCTTAGTGATTTTCAAGTCCACCAATTGGTATCAGAGCAAAACTTCTTTAAAGCCTAATCACTTAGAAGGAATCCTTGAAACCACCATGGGGGACATGATCTACTTTGAGATGGCTAGAGAACTTGAAGCTAGTAGAAATGAGCTTGAAAACCTTAGGGTCAAACTAAAAGCCTCACAAGTCAAAAGAAGAGAGCTAACTGAACAACTGTTGGAAATATCTGATAACAGTTCTTCAGATGAGGCCAATATTGATCCTTTAACCGAGGAAGTTGAAAAGTTAAACGGTGAGAAACTAAATCTGAGGAGAGACCTAGAAGGTCTTACTATCTGCATGAGTCAAGAAATGGAAGCTAGAAGAATAGTTGAAGATCTTATCAAGGAAACAAATCAAAAGATTGCCAAGATCAAGCGGGAAAATGTCACTATGCATGAGCATTTGGTTGCCAAAAGAGAAGAAAAAGGGAACTTACAACTAGATCTTGAACTAGCAATCTTTGAGAGAGAACCTGTCAAAACATAATGAAGATCTCACCAGGTAGCTCATCGAAGCTTATGAGAAACTGGAAAATTTCAACAAGAGTTATGTCTTGCTAGATGAACAAATCCAATCACAAATGAAGAAAGATGATACCTTTGGACTTGGTTTTAACACATCTAAAAAAGGAGAATCATCTGGTACAAATAGAAACACTCTTAAGAATAAATCTGCTCCTAAGATCAAGAAACCTATCGGTAAGAAGGTCTTTAAATCTGTTTGTTTTGTTTTCCATAAACCTGGACACACTACAAATGTTTGTAGAGACAAACCTAAAAAAATGCAAGCTACAATACTAATGCCAGGTATGTGTCCAAGAAATTTGAAGGTCATTGCTTCACATGCAGAATGTATGGACATAGATCAGTTGAGTGCAAATATGGAGCAAATAATCCTATACCGCATATGCATCCAAGACCAAATGGCAACTGGATGAGGAATTTTGACAATCGGGTCAACATGAACTGGCAAAGACCCTACGACAACCGGTTTAGTCCATTTGAGATGGAAAAGCTAACAAATGTCATTTGAACCATCTATAATAACTTTTGTCATGTGGCTATACTGCAGAAGAAGAACCACGAGAGGAAATGTAGGACCTTGGAAATCATCTGGTATGGCCTGCTATCACTGTAACCAACAGGGGAACTTGGCAAAATTCTATAGATCCAAGAAGAACCAACTCGTCAACCCTTCTAAAGATGAGAAAGGAAAGCAGAAAGTTAATGTTGAAGAAACAAGAGAAGAAATGAATTGAACTTGGAAGAAGAAGAGTGATGATTCACCTAGAGAACAAATTATTCCTTCACCCAGTGAAGAGAATCCTACACCAGTGAATTAAGCCTTTTCATACGACTAAGGAGAGCTTAATGATAAATCCACCTCTGGACTCCTTGAAATGAATATGTGGTAAGAGAATTTGAAAGCATGAAATTTTGATAACTTTTTGTCATTTAATTATCAACCGGTTTTTCCTTAAGCGGTGTAATTAGGATTTGTAACCCTAATGGGCGAGCATTTAATGCAGTTGGTAAAAAGAATAAAAGTGAGTTTTCACTTTGTTATTTTTACCCTAACGCATTCGAGAAAAGACTTTTGAGCGCTTGTAGAGCCTAGAAGAGTTTGTTAGCTGATTTCAGTTGAAGGTGCATTAAGATTTGTGTGTTCGAGTTGATTTGAAGGTTGCAATAGACTTAATAGTGTTCCATCAACATCGGTGCATACTGCTTATAGGATGATAGCTGAAAATGCTAATTATGACCTATGTGAGGCCATAAGGAGCCAATTAATGTTTTCAGTCTATCAAGAAGGACAACAATCTAAATTTTAAATATGGACAACTATTTATAGGTGTTTTCTTTTATTACCAAATTTTTCTATCGAGAATCAGAGATCTTGAATGGTCTAAGGATCTACCGGTATCTGCTCAGATCAAGAACAACATCAAGGCTGTGAAGAATACTTTTTTCTACTGCTATGAACAAATATTTCAATGAATTTCAGAAGAAGATGAGAATGAGATTAAGATTTTCCGAGGATGTGGTAAAACATTTTTCCAAGGACATTGTTTTTACAGTTACCACTGATTTTTGTTTAATGGAGGCAATGATGAAGATTATGATGATTCATTAGGCATCTCAGGGTCTCTCAATGTTGACAACATGAGTGCATCTGAAATGATGAAGATTGCAAATGTTATGCAATCTAGAGTGCACAAAAAGAGACTTAAGGAGAAAAGGATTGAAGTAGAAACTATTCAAAAAGCAGTAGACATTATGACAAATCTGCTACCGGAAACTTCTACAACACATCTATCAACCCCTATTAGAAAACTTGGTCAATTAGTCACTGATGCATTTAACTAACTTACATCACTTGAAGAATCAACCCATGCATATGTAGAAAAGAGTTATAGGAAAAAGCGTGGAGAGTAGATCATGAAGGAAATTGATACCGACAAACTGGCTCTATCACATAATAAAGATTTATTGGAAAAATCTATTGAAATAGGAGGAAAATATCTTTCTTCTACCTCTAATGTTTCATTTTTTTATTCTGATATCACAAAAAGGCAAACGTAAACAGAGTAAGAGCTAGAAAAGATATGCAATGCATATATCCCACTTCAGGACTCTATTTTTGCTTTTAGCAAATCTATAGATGATTTGCACAATAGGCTGGATACTTATGATAATGAGAAAGAAAGGAGACTCCGGTCACTAAAGGAATTGAAGGGTCAACTTACAACACAAGTGGACATCCTACAACGAGCCTACACTAATATTGAAGCTATTTTAGCTACCCCAAAAACCTGCTCACTGGATTCCATGGAAGAGTTCAATTCACAAATTCTGTCTACACTTGAGTACACTGAAAACATGCTCGAGACATGCACAAATTCCATATCACAGTTGAAGAAGAACTTTAATGTTATTTTCATGAGACTAGCTTATGCATGGATCTTGATTCAGTTTTTCAAGTTGTTGTATATGCTAAACACTTTGATACAAAAATTATATATATATATATATATATATTACTTTTTCAATTTGTCATTGTTGTCAAAGGGGGAGTAGAAATATGTATGTGTGTTTTTGAAAATTTTGTATAATGTATGCATTAAGGGGGAGCATGTGTATATGTGTAAATTTGTTTTGTATGCACACTTAGCGGTATTACTGTAAAATTTTCTAAGTGTTGCCATCAATGCCAAAGGGGGAGATTGTTGGCTTGAGGATGATTGTAATGAATTCATCATATGTTGTCATTGATGAAACACATACACACATATGTTTATATTGTCTACCGGTGTAACTACAAGTTGTTTACACTACAACCAGTATACTAAAGGTTTATTTATAACCGGTACTTGGAGACAACCGATGTATGCATGAAGATAACCACTTGGTTATATGTGTCTCAACATCAACATGAAGATCCAGTGGAGACTATCTCAGAAGCGTCAAAGTCAAGGGGTTTAACTCTAATCGGTACTTAGTGTTCCAACTGGTATTCGTAGATTGTGTGATGAGTTATCAGCACCGAAAAAATTTTACAGTGTTTTTGTGATGAGTTATGATCACATGACCAGATACACTGCACCTAGGTAATTGTGTTATGATTTCTTGTGGCTGACATGAAATCTAAATGTCTATTTATTGACATCACAATTAGTTATTTTTTGGATGAGCGAAAGTGATATGTTATGTGCAAAGGCAAAAGTGTTAAGTTGCAAA
The DNA here is from genome assembly GCF_030272615.1 of Cryptomeria japonica. NCBI lineage: Eukaryota > Viridiplantae > Streptophyta > Pinopsida > Cupressales > Cupressaceae > Cryptomeria > Cryptomeria japonica. Next base: position 116,449,287 of record NC_081409.1, read on the forward strand.
GTATGTCGAGAAGCAGTGTTGAATATGCTTCAAAAGATCTGATCAAGCAAGTATTGTGCTACACAGACAAATCAAACAAATCTCGTCGTCTTCTAAAAATTACAACAGAATTAAAATCCCCTAACCGGGTAAGATCTAACAAGATTCATTGTTCAAATCCTCTAACAAGGTGATCCATTAGTTTGGATTCAGAAATCCTCTACTGAGTTTACTCCTAATAGGGTACTACCTTTCACGGGGTATAAGCTTTTAATCAAGCTTTGGGATCTCTAACAAGATTCGCTCCTAGTAGAGCACTTTGTAGACCTTAACCGATCAATTATCTATTACTGGAGATAGTTAAATTGTGAGTTCCATCTCACTGTGGTTTTTACCTATTTGGGTTTTCCACGTACAAACACTTGTGTTATGGTGGATGTTTTACTTATTGTGGATGTTGTTATATCATTTTGGATTGCATGCATTGTGTTTAAAAGTTTTGTTAAGTTCATCTGCTAGTTAGTGTTTGAAGTAGTTTTATTTTTAGTGTCACTGATTCACCCCCCTCTCAGTGCTTTTCAATTCCAGCAGAGATTGCGTTGCCTATTATAACGTTCTTGACCACCTTTGAAAAATTAAGTTATAGATAACTCCCTGTTTCTTTGCCCTTTAGTCATACGAGATAACGAGATACTTGGAATCCTCCTCATTTCGTTATCCTGCAAAGCCTCTTATGATTCCTTGTTACCCATGTAGGATAAGCCTTCTTTGCTTTCACCTTGTTTCCTTATTCTGTGTTGCTTTAATCTTATGCCACTTACCCTTGCGAGATAAGCTTGTGTATGTTCACAAAAGCTTCCTCTTATCCCGCATGGCATTGCATTCCTTTGTTTCTTTGCTAATTAGTTCTTTCCCTGCCTTATGCTTCTTACCCGCGTGGGATAAGCCTTTTCTCTTTCACCTTTGTATTTTCTTATCCTGTGGGCCCTCTTCTTATCACCGTGTGATCGCGTAGGATAAGGAAATCTTTCGCTTTCCTTTTCTCGCTTATCTCATGTTGGTACTTCTGACTATTGGGAACCCCTGTGGGATAATAATTCCCTTTGATGCCTTTGGACCATCCTTATCCCGCATTGCACCTAGTCACACCTTCTGCTTATGAGATAAGAATATTAACTCTTAATGTTCATTTTATTATCCCTCACAATCCACTTTCTATTCTCTTCTTTTATACGTGTAGTTGCGCAGCATTGTCATGTGGAATAAGCAACCTATCTTATTTCATTATGCCCTTCTTATCCCGCACATGTAACTTACAATTTTCAAACATGATGCGGGACAAGCCTTGCCACTTGTTATTCCTTCCCTCTGTTATCCCGTGTGGTGTCGGATGGCAACATGAAGATGCCACGGGATAACAACTTCTTCTTTCCTCTATTTTATCTTTCTCTCTGTCAGACGCAGCTAAACTGGCTACAAAAAGGGGTTATAAAATTCATGTTATTGAATTTTTTGAAAATTTTCAAAAAAATCAAAGCCGCAGCTAAATTTGCTGATCAAGATCAATGATCTATAATTTTTTTTTAAAATTGTGTTATTGACGTGCTGTTTTGGAGCAATTAGCTACCTAATCAAGAGTCTGTATAACAAATTGCGTGTTATTGACAAATTAGATGTTTTTGAGTTTTCATGTTATTTGACAAAGGGTCAATAATCTATCATTTAATGCTATGATAACTTTCATATTATTCGAATAGGGTCAATAGTTTGCAATGTTTTCATGTTAAAACCTTCGTGTTATACGCAATTCTGTCAATAATCTACAATGTTTCATATAAGATGAAAGTTGTTATAGCATTAAACAAAAGATTATTGATCGTTTTTCGAATAACACAAAGGTTATAAACATAATAACATGACAAATTATTGATAGAATTATGTATAACACAGAGGTTTTAACATGGAAACATTGCAAATTATTGAACCTATTCGAATAATACGAAATTTATCATAGCACTAAATGACAAATTATTGACCCTTAGTTGAATAACACAAAAATTTAATAACATCTAATTTGTTAATAACGTGAAATGTCAATAATAGGAATGGTCAATAACACACAATTTTTTATATAAAATCTCGATCGAACATGGCTAAACTGGCTCCAAAAGGGGTTATAAAACTCATGTTATTGGATTTTTCAATTTTTTTTGAAAAATCAAAGTCACAACTAAATCTACTAATCACGATCAACGATCTATATTTTTTGAAAAACTTTGTGTTATTGAATTTTAGTGTTATTGAAGTGTCATTTTGGAGACAGTTTAGAACAACGAGCTATAATTTTCAGAAAAGTCAATAACACAACCCTTATTGGAGCCCCTAAACTGGCTCAAAAAAGGGATTAGAAAACTTGTGTTATTGAAAATTGCACATCGTTGATCGTGATGAGCAAAACAAGCCGTCGCTTTGAATTTTAGGAAAAGTTAATAACACAAGTTTTATAACCCCTTTTCATAGCCACGACCAATCGACTTTAGCTGGCTCAAAAAAGGCACAACCGTGGCTAAACTGGCTCCAAAACAACACGTCAATAACACGAAAAGTCAATAACATCAAAATTTTCAAAAATTACAGATTGTTGATCATGATCATCAGATTTAGTTGTGGCTTTGATTTTTTGAAATTTTTGGAAAAGTTTAGCCACATTCGTGATGAGAAGAACAAACCAATAACATGAGTTTTATAGCCCCTAATTTAACGTTGGCCTGCATGAACTCAAAATCCTTTGTGTTATACACACGACAAGGGTTCTATGTATAATACCACCACACGAAAAGGGGCGTGACCAAACCTACGACAAATTAAATAACACTAATCTTACAAAAAAATATAGATCCATGATTGTGAATAGAATATCTAGCTATGACTCATATTTAAAAAAATTTCTACCTTTGGCTTTCATTTTTGCTAAACTTTAAAAATGAAAACACTACAAAAAAAAATCATGTGAAGAGTTCTCATTTTAACATACCTTTCATAGTTTGACAACCACCAAATTCTCGTCCACGCTACTGTTGTGCCTCATATAATGTGCATTTTTCCTTCCCTTTCTGCTTAGTCACAATTAAATAATATTCCTCTTCAATCCCTCTGCGGGTTATGAAAGTTGTTATTTTTTCTTGTTTCTTGCCTTGCAAGATAATATTTGTATGTTATTGACTACAAGTTATTGAGTCCATAAACTTTAAGAGTGAAGTTATTAACCATAGTTATTGACTATACCCACTGCATGTTATCCTACACGTACAACAGTGAGAGACAACTATCTCCCACTACTTTCCCGCTCGTCCAGCCAAGCCTTCTGCAATCGTAGCCCTAGCTGTTTGCAAAGGACTGATTGCGTATTATACACACTCTTAACTTCGGTGTCATGATGTGTAGTCTAGACATCACCTCCAGCGCGTCCACATCATCAAATTCCTCAACTACATGATGTCCCGCCATGTCCAGCTCGTCATCGCCCATGCGTGGGACCATCTGCAAGTGGGCATGGGTATGCATGTCCTCGGTACAACACTATCGTTTTGGAGCCTGAATAGTTGTGTCCTAAAAACAGGAAGGGATTAATATAAGGGCAAGAAAACATGAAAGATTCTTGAGCACACCACCTTCAATGGTAATTTAAAATCGCATGAGGAGGAAAGAGTATGTCGACTGCAAAAATGAAGCAAAAATCCAAATTTTAATTATTAAACAAAAATATTTTTTTGAGAAAAGTCGGCTGGTTATGGAAGAGAATAGATGCAACCATTAGGTGTAAATCCTATAAAACAAGGAAGTGTGTTATGATTCAAATTTCACAAGCAAAAATTCGCACCAACAAACCTAAAGTAGCATAGCGAATTAATTTTTATGGTTGGAGGTGTGTGTTGAGGGGTGGGATTTTCCCCATACTTATACCCTTTGAAGGCGATACAAAAGGAATTATAAAATGCATCCTTTATCCAATCAACCTAAAGAAAGACATTAAAATCCTTCCAACATTTTCCCAAGGAAGAAACCCTTGCTGACTTAGGGTGCAAGTTCAATTGATTTAATTTTAACCAATCAAGGCTTAGGTCGACTGGATGAAATAATTGTCAATTCAGCTAAAGGAATGGTATAAAGGGATATCAAACACTAAGTTCAATTCAATGCACAAAAATATAGGAAGTTGACCACAGTGAAAGTGATTAGAAAACTTAAGGACTTTGAGGCAAATTCTTTCCATTTAAGGTGAATTTCTAGACCAAACCTTGGAGCAAACTGGTCTGATTTGAGGCAGACCTATAGACCTATAAAATTCCCTTAAGGAAGAGGGGTGGACATCAAATAAAGTAGATCTAAATTCAAAATTTATTAGAATGATTCAAATAAGATCACAACAAAATAAAACAGAGTCAAAGAAAATATTTCATCATAAACCAAATGAATGGCAATCCAAGTTAATTCATAGAAGAAACAAAAAAGATATAATAGAGGAAGTGCGAATTTGACAAAGAGAGAATAACAAGTCAGTAGTGAATTATAAGAGATGTTGAAGGTATGATTATTTGGCAGATCCTAAGTGTAGGATCAAACTTGAAAGGGGGGGAAATCAGAATTGGATTTTGCATCTTCACACCTGAAAATATGTTTCCAGACCTAGGGATATCCATTTCTATATTTGGAAGGGGGGTTTTGGCTTATTTGATGAGGTATTAATGTTTTTTTTTCATTTTATATCACAAGTTTCTTGATTCGTAGTGTTGTGTTCTTTTTAGGGCTCACAAGCGATGAAAGCGAATAAAGGAGGACTATACCCCCATGAAAAGAAGATCAATAAGACTCAAAATTATATTATAACAAAGATAAAGGTAGATCAATCACACCATGAATAAAGGATTTCTCAGCAAGGCATAAAGAGCCTATACAAGGATCAACATCAAGGAGTTCAAGAGAATGAAGAATAATCCCTCGAGATTTAAAAACATAAAGACTTCAAGTTTAATAATGAAAGGAGGGAACACAAGACCATCTTGAATTTCCATTGAAAATCCAAGAACAAGGGTCAGTACAAAGGCAATAAAGTATAAACAACATGAGGAATTCAAGTCAGTGCTACAAGGAGGATCAAGGTCAAGTACACCATAAACAAAGGTTTCTATATCAAGTGTAGGCATCATGAAGTCAAGAACAAGAATCACCAAGATGGAATGCATCATAAGGATATTATTCCCAAGTATAGAGGAAGGAAAATGCAAGAATGATCAAGAAGAGGTAGTTTTAGAAGAGTTAAGAAAAGATTAGAAGCTTGATCATGTTGAGATGATATAATTTGGGAATATGCCCCATTTTTATTGCATTGGGAAATTTGAAAAAGTTGAGTATCAAGACATATTTCCCCATTAACAAACACTTTGTGATGATCTACAAGATGAGCAAGCTAAGGTGGCACTTAGTCCTCATCAACCCAATCACATCATTCCAAGTCAAAGCATCCAAATTCAATGTACTTGACTCGTCCAACGAGGAGGATAACTACCACATGTGGAGGCACAAAGTTCAATATACCTAACCTCATCACTCATTGGTTGAAATTCAAAGGACATGTGTCCTATTTATTATAATTATCTCATTGGTCAAGAAGGAGTTTGTTGTAATAAACCCTAATTAGGGTTTTATTGTAAAATCCTGACCATTGATTTGAGAATCAATATGAGCCATTGAATTGTATTGAGAGCACTATAAAAGGTTCAACTCTTCTCATTGTAAAAGTTAATAGTGAGTAATAGAAGTTAATAGTAGTACGATAGAAAGTAGAGTTGAGTAGGAGAAGGCAAACATTGTTGCCAAGACATGAAAATAAACATACCTTTCATTGAATTTATGATGAATAGTGGTGTTTCTTCTACATATTGCATGGTTTCTTGTTATATCTTCAAATTTAGATAAACTTCATTGATTATGATGGAAAAGCGTGATGATATTTGATGAATCCTTCTATTCATACCTTTTACATCTTGTTGATTGCATGACTTGATGATGATGTCTTAATGTAAAGAGTTGATTGATGACTTGTTTTATGTTGTGATTGATGGAAAATATGTTTTGATAGTCTTCTAAGTCTATTAGGACAACTGGTAAAGCATAACTAGTAGAAAAGACAGTTTACCAGTGAACCGACATATAGGTCCTCAACTAGTAAATAGGAACAAAGTTGCATTCATGCAATCGGTACAGGCGATTGATGAAGAGTTGGATGATGTAGTTTTACAGGAGTAATGGAGATAGGTATTTGGTGTTATATTCATGACCACATTAGGAGATTCAACATGATGATTGATATTTGATGTATAGAGCAGACAATCTAGAAGAACACTTAACCGATAGTGATAAAGTCACTATGACCAGTAAACTGGCACAGGTTTTGTCTTGTTTTTTATTTTTTATGTTGGTGGCTGCCATAAGTAAGGCATGTAATGTAAGAATGTGTAGGTTCATTCAACTTAGGAAATTGTTCCAAGGTTGTAGCCAACTAACAGATGTCTATAAAATGTGTGATGAGGTATCAAGTCGGTGTGTGTATGAAGAGTGTGAGATCATTAGCAAAGGATGCGGATTCGATTGCGCAGTGATTAGTGAAACTCTATATTGATGTGTTGTTGAAGTTTTGAGGATCTGGAGAGGATATTATTAAAAACAAGGGTGTTACATGAAGATCATTTGACTATTCTTTTCCTAACAGTTTGTAGCAGTAAAATCCCCTAACCGGGTAGGTCCTGATAGGCCTTGATTTGTAAATCCCCTAACAAGGTAGCTCTATATAAGAGTCCTAAATCCCCATGCGAGGTTGATCCTAATAGGTCAAAGCTCCTAACAGGTCTCATCATATTAAATGCCTTAACCGGGTGACTCCTAATAGGGCATATTTGTAAGACCTTAACCGGTCAATATTTCGATTCTGTAGATAGTGAATCTTGTGGGTATTAACTCCCACTATGGTTTTTCCATTTTGGTTTTCCATGTATAAATCTCTTGTGTTATGTGGAATTTGTTTTATTGGGCATTAGCTTATGTGGTGATATTCTTGTTATGCTTGTTAAGTTTTATGTTGTTTAAGTTGGTGATCAGATTCATATTGTTTTTGCTTGCATTGATTTAGCCCCCCCTCTTAATTGCTTATAAGTTTATCAATTGGTATCAAAGCCTAATTCCCTTAAGGCTTAATTGCTTGGGAAAGATCCCTAAGGCTATCATGGGGGATATGAGTTATAGAGAGATATCTAATAGGCTTACAATAACTGAGAAAGCCCTAGAAACATTGAGAGGCAAGTATAAAGCTTCTCTTGCTAAGAGAAAACAACTAACTAAACAACTATTGGAGGTTTTTGAGAGCAACTCTTCTGATGAAGAAAACACAGATGCATTGGTTGATGGAGTGGAGAAACAAAATCATGAGAAGGCTAACTTGAGGAGAGAGCTAGAAGCCCTAACCATCAGAATGAGTTAAGAACTTGAAGCAAGGAGGTCAGCAAAAGACAAGATCAAAGAGAAAGAACATGAGATCTTCAAGCTGAATCAAGAAGTCAGTACCCTATATGCTCATTGGCATGAGGAAAAAGAAGAAAACAAAGAAATAAAGGCAAAACTGGATATGACAATGTCTCTTAGAGAGACTCTTATGGAAAGGAATGAAGATCTTACAAAGGAAGTTGTTGATGCTAATGAAAAACTTGCCAAGTTTAACAAAAGTTCTACCATGTTTGATGAACAAATTCAATCACAAAGGATGAACAGTAACACAATTGGATTGGGCTATACTACATTTGAGCAAGGTGAGTCTTCCGGTACAAAGGACAACATGGAAGAAGGTAAATTTATACCTAAAATTCAGAAACCCATTGGTAAGAAGCCTTATAAACCTGTATGTCTCAATTGTCATAAGCTAGGACATACTGATAATGTTTGTAAAAATAGATCTAATGTTGTTAATGGTTATAGACCTAATACATATCAAGGATGTAAGCCTAGAAATTTTAATGGATATTGTTACACTTGCAACATGTATGGGCATAGAGCTGTTGAGTGCAGGTATGGAGCAAATAATCTGGCACCTCACATGAGTCAGAGGTCTAGTATAGGTTGGCAAAGAACCTTTAAAGATCAAAGAAGTCCTAATTGGTAGAGACCCTATGCTAACCGGTCTAGTCCCTATGAGATGGAAAAGAGGATGAATGCGGTTTGCACAATTTGTCATAACTAAGGTCATGTAGCTATGAACTATAGAAGGATTGGTAGAGGGAATGTTGGACCTTGGAGAGCATTTGGTATGGCTTGTTATCATTTTCATAAACCAAGACATATTACAAAGTTTTGCAGAGCTAAGGTGAACCAACCAGTGAATCAATCTGTTGACCAAAAAGGGAAGATGAAAGTTGATGTGGAGGAGACCAGAGCTGAAATGGACATAATCTACAAAAATAAGGATGATGAGAAAACTGAAGAAAAACCATCTGAAGATCCTAATTCTTCACGTAGTGTGGAGAACCCTTCACCAGAAAACTAAGTTGTTAAAAAGCTTAGGGGGAGTTTAATGTTAGATGTATTTCAGAACCCCCTAAAGGACCATAAGGTATGTTAAATCTGTATACTTTGATGTATTATGATATTAAGAAGTGATTTTATGATTAAACCGATAGGTTTGATGTGTTATATGAACTGGTAGTGTGTTAAAAGATATTTTAGGGTTTTATTGGTAATGACATTTAATGCGGTAGATAATGGGGAAATAAAAAGAACTTTTTGAATATCATTTGTCACTTTGGATTCCTAAGAGAACTTGGAGAGAGAGAAGAGAAGAGAAAAGTTTGTGTTTGTAGCATTGAAAGAGATTTGAATAGATTTAAGGTGATCCACGATCAGCGACGAGAGAACTTTGTCGGTGTCGAAACCCTAGTTGTGAAAGCGAAAAGAGATATTTATCTGGAAAATCCTTTTTCTGTATCTAAAGTCTGAATCTTTGAGAATGGATACCCCACATCTATTAGATGTTTTGATTAAGTAAAAATGGGTATTTGAAAGGTACCCGAACCTTTTACAAGCCAAGAGAATAGAAAAGCATAAAAAAGTGCCTGATCACTTCAAAAAGTCAAAATGAACCCACCGGATGGGCCCATCATAAAACATCATAACCTAGTTACATAAAACAGGGAACATACAACAACAGGAAAGCAAAAGACAACAAAGAGACAGAACCAAGGACAACAACTAAAACTAAATACTATTCAGGATCTCCTCAGCGTGAGCAACCATTTGTTTCATGTTGTTTGCCAAGGTATTCTTATCCTCCAGCTCATGACCTTTGATGTCAACCTTATTCTTTGTGTTGGCTTTGGTCCTCCTTTCATGACCCTTCTTGTTCACATGCTCTTTATCACCTTCCTTCTCTGCATTGTTCTCATACCTATTGATAAAGATGTTCATGTTGTCCACCGAAGATTTAAGAATTTGGAAATTTTGATTAGCAATCTGCTTGACATTGTGCTCCAGCTTGTCAATTCTGCTGCCAAAATCTTTTAGTTTGTTGTCCATTTCCTTTCTATCTCCCATCTCATTGACCTTTTTCTCCATGGCTAAGATTTTTCCAACCATACATTCAATAGCTTGCGCATTATGCAGAACGACCACTAACTCTTTAACATGCTCCGCCAAGGGCTTGTCACCAACTGTAATTTTTGCCATGGCCTGTGTATCTGTTTTCAAGCTATTAATATCCTTCACTAGAGTAGTGATGGTCTCACAGAAGGCCTTAAAGGTATCTTTGTCACCACTGTCACTTTGAACCCCTTTTTCCTTGTTATGCAATCCAATGGTATTCACGGTCTCCATGGTTTCCAAATTATCCTTAACTGGGTTACCCTCCCCTTCTTTGTCCTGACTATCAATCCTCTTATTATCATCATCCTCCTCCTTAGACTCAACCAAAACATAATTGAGATCAGAATTGCTACCCTTTTTAGTGTTCTTTTTCTAAGCCTTCTTTCCAGAGGCTTTCCCTTTCCTCTTTTTAACAGGTTTTTCCTCAAGGGAATCAGTTTCAGAGTCCGACATTTCAGATTCCACAATAATCCTCCTCTTCTTAGCCCTAATCCCCCCTTTTTTGCTAGTTTCTTCCGACTCTCCCTTGGTCTCAGAATCAAAGTTGAAACCACTATCCTTACTTTAGATGTTACAGATAGACCTCATCCTGAATTTAAAAGGCACCTGTTTAAGTCTGTTGAAACTAATCCCGCTTGAGCCCTACCCAGAGTTCCCTATGGAGCAGTGCATGTAGAAGATGTTAGATCTTTTTATCATTGCAAATTGGAGGATCTTGGTGTTATTGCGATCTTTGACCAATATAGATTGTTGTGTGATAAGAACAGAGTGATAAAGGAACAGTTTAAGAATATTACCGAGAAAGGTTTTCACCATGCACTAAATTCCATTGATGATTTTGATGGTGAACATGTTCAACATGTTCTTAGCAAGATTCACGACCAATTTATTTGGCTCGATAGACCACATAAGATTACAAAAGAAGCTATTCATGTAGTCACTAGACTTTGTACCACCGGTAGGGTTCCAGTATTGATATTTGTTCCTAAGAATGATGTTGAAAGGATGACTAATTCAAGATGGGATGGAAGATCAATGACAGTGAATGATATTAATGGTGTAGAAGTTAAATATGATTCAATGGTTATTTGTTACCAGATATATCATTCCAACAACATGAACATCATCCCTATTGCAGCTATTCATACAACTTACCGGATGATAAAGGAAGATATTGATTATGACTTGTCAGAGGCGTTGAGAAGTCAGCTTATGCTAAACCTGGAATCCATCAAGAAGGATAAGATGTTAAGGTTTAAGTTTGGACAACTAATTCTTGGTCTATTCTTTTATTTTTAAAAAAATTTTCCCGCTATTGGTGATATCCAATGGATAGATGGCACTCCAGCATTGGTGCAAATGAAGGATAGCATCAGAATGTTGGGTAATGGTTTTGATAAGATTGCATGGGGATACTTTAAATATTTTTAGAAGAAGATGCATGCAAGAGAAAGGTTGTCGGAGAATATTGTCAAGAAGTATGAAAACACAATTTGCTTTATGGTTGATACAAATACTTTCATTATGGAGGAAGATGAGCCCCACAATACATGGGTGATGCCCATGGGATATGAAGTAGATAGGGATATTCTGATTGCATATGCTGATTATTTGCTTGCCCAATTGGTAGATACGATAGCATAAAGGTTTGGAACTTACAAGAAGAAATCCCTTCAAGTGCACTCTAAACTTCAAAAATCGGTTAATGCTAAGAAAGTTAGAAAAGAAGTTGAAGGATTTGTAGAGCAAGCAGGATTCACAAAGGAAGCCATTACTGAAGCAAGAGAAAAGCATGTTGCTCAACAAGTCGAAACATTAAGTGCTCCCATGGGTACCTCTAGCAGTATGAAGACAAGAGCTGGAAAGGATAAAGTTGTAGAGAAATAGAAACCAGCAGTTGTTAAGAAGGAGAAACCAGTAGCAACAAAGAAGGAGAAACCATCAAAGATTCAATTTCAAAGAAAAGGTAAGATTGTTGAACCACCTACTGCACCGGTTAAGACTGGTAAAAGGATAAAGCAACAAGCACAGAAACTAGTAGATGTTGATGAAGAAGAGATTGAGTCTGAAGGAGAAAAGAAAGCCCTAAGGGCCAGTGGAAAAAGGTCTAAGGGTGTTGGTAATTCAACTATGAAATATTCAAAGAAACCGGCAACCAAGCTCACATCTCTTGAAAATTTATAATAAACATTTAAGAGTATGGTTTATTGACTGGTGTGAAGAAACTCTATGAAATTTTTAATGAAGATGAACAAAGCTAGATTGAGGATGGAGTTGTTTTATGAAGAATAAAGACAATAAAGCCCTAATTGAATTGCAAGGCCAGATTCCCAATTCTTTATATAATAAGATTGATGCAAGATGGCAGGCAGCCATGAGACAAAACATAGAATTTATTGAACTTATTCTTAATAATCTACAGCCTGAAGCTACAAGAGAGGAGATAGATGAAATTTTTGCTAAGGCAAACTCATATTTTAGGTCAAAGAAAATGTTGAAAAGTATGTTAATTGGTGAGACCCAATCAGTTCATGAGGAGACTAAACACATTTTGAAGAAGGTACTAGGTCTGATTCTAGATAAAGAGGAAGAAGATAAGGAAGATTGACCTGAAAGGCTTAAGGCTGAAGAACTTCTGAATGGTGTTAAAATAACTGCTTTTGAGCTTGATAAAATTGTGATGGGTGATCAACAAGTGAACACACAAACTAAACCTATGATTATCCTTGATGATGATGATACCAATAATAATGATGATGCTAATGCTACCAACAATGTAGATGTATAGGATGTTGATGTTCAAATGTCTGGGCAACATGAACAAGAACAGGGATAGGAAGAAAATAAAGATGAAGAAGAAAAGAAGGATGAGAAGCCACCAGTAGTAACTCAAACTGTTGATACACAACCCCCACCAGTATAAGAAACTGAAAAGGATAAGGAAAGTGAAAAGAAAGAGGAAGTGACAGAAGATAAGCCTAAAGATGCAGAGAAGACTAAACCTAAAGTGACACCTTTGTCACTTAATTCCAAAAAGAAAATTCTATACAGTCCTCAATGGTTCAAACAATCCTCTTAGGAGTTGGACCATCTCAACCATGGTCCGCCTCATATTAGCTTGAAACCAGTGCCCCTCATATTAGCTTAAAACCTACGCCCCCTATTGGTAGTTGATGGGGATAGAATACCATTCGTTGTACATATCAATGAGGTGTGATTTATGTCTAGATAAGGAGAACCACTCCTGGATATACTTTAGAGAGATTTTGTATGTATAGAGATAGTTGGTAACTATATATATATATATATATATATATTTGAATAGCACTCCTGGCTGCCCCAGCAAAGGTATGTGTAGATCGATGAGGACACCACCTCAAATAGACTGTAGACAACACCTGCCCTCTAGCTTGATACACTAGTATTTAGGAGGATCTAGACTATGGAAAACATCTCCACTCCAGTAAGTCAGACTACATTAAGTAAACACCTGGCTGATACCACCTACCTCACCCTGCTAAAGTCACAGTACGAAATAATCAATTTTTTATTTTTTTATTTTTAAATAAATAGCCATCGGAATTTCAAGGGCAACTAAACTTTGCACCGACGGCCAAATTGTCGGACCAATAGCATTCTCATTGGTATAAATTTTCTAGTAGTCATCAGAATTCCGACGCCAACTAAAGAAACATCCAACAAGGATGTTGTATGTCTGACGACACTTCCTTGTCGGATGGTCGTCGATGCATATTCGTGGGGGAGCGTTGGAATTCTGACATCCATCCGATGACATTTTTGGCTGGACTAGAAATGATGGCCATTGTCGGAAGATTTCACGATGTCGTCGAAATTCTGACTTTAAATGGCATCATTGAGAAGTCTGACGATGAGTTTTTGATGGCTTTATTTGTCGGTAGTCCGACGAAAAGCAGTCGAAATTCTGATGATAGGCTGTCAGAAAATAGCCCCGAAAGTACTAGTGGTAGATGAAGATGATGGTGATGCTATAAGCATCAAATGACCACTAGACATGGACAATTTAAGCTCAACTGAGTTGATGGAGATTGCAACTTCCATGCAATCCTAGACCAAGAGGAAGAGGATGAAAGAACACCAGAAGGAGGCAGAAACAATAAATAATGTTGTTGAGATTTTGTCAAGTCTCTTACTAGAGACTGATACTAATAACTTTGCCACTCCTATTGGCAAGCTTTGACAACTTGTTTATGATGTTGGAGAGAAAATGAAATCATTTGAAGATGCAACTTATGTCAGTGTTGAGAAAGATTACAAGAAGAAGAGAACATAGCACTTAATGACTGAAATTGATAAAGGGAAAGTTCCTCTTACTGTCAATAAGGACTTTATAAAAGAGGCACTTGAAACCAGAGGTAAAATTCTCTCAACTGTTTCCAAATTTTCATTGTTTTGTGCTGATTTGAAGAAGAAGGAGGAAGTTGAGCAAGAACTTAAAGTTTTTAGTGAGTCATTCAAGCCCCTTAATGAATCTACTATCAATTTTGGAAGATCGACTGTTGAACTTCAGCATAAGCTGAAAGCTTATGAAAATGAATAGGTTAAGAGGATCAGATCACTGCAAGAATTACAAACACAACTGATACTGAAGGTGGAAATCTTGCAAAGAGATTATAAATAATCTGAAGCTATCCTTCCAACACCAGAGATGAGTACCATAGATACCATGGAGGAGCTTGTTGAACAGATAAAGACACATGTGGAGATAACCAAAACTATTTTGGAGACATAGTATAATGATTTGAAACAATTAAAGACTCATTTTAGTGATAATTTTTCTAAAATTGCATTGTAAAAATTTTTTGAACTCCTATATCTATATATGCTATGCAATTTTGATGTAAATGTATTTATCTGTTTATGTATTTACTTTCCTTTGTCATTATTGTCAAAGGGGGGGTCATCGTTGAAAAGAGTCAGTCAAATTTTGTTGCAATCATAATAGGGAGTAGCAGTTTGAGTATTGTAATGGTTTAAATTTTTGTAAGAGCATGTAATTTCTAAGGGGGATTATGTGTAGAGTCAATTTTTGTATTGCACACTTAGTTGACAAAATTTTTCCTAAGTGTTGCCATCAATGCCAAAGGGGGAGATTGTTGGCTTGATGATGATGTCTTGATGCAAAGAGTTGATTGATGACTTGTTTTATGTTGTCATTTATGGAAACTATGTTTTGATAGTCATCTAAGTCAATTAGGCCAACCAGTAAAGCATAACTAGTAGAAAAGATAGTTTACCAGTGAACTGACATATAGGTCTTCAACTGGTAAACAGGAACAAAGTTGCATTCATGCAACTGATACAAGTGATTAATGAAGAGTTGGATGATATGGTTTTATAGGAGTGATGGAGACATGTATTTGGTGTTATATTCATGATCGCATTAAGAGATTCAATAGGATGATTGAGATTTGATGTACATAGCAAGCTATCTGGAAGAACACTTAACCAATAGTGATAAAGTCACTATGATCGTAAACCGGCATGGGTTTTGTCTTGTTTTTTATTTCTTATGCCGGTGGCCGACATAAGTAAGGCGTGTAATGTAAGAATGTCAAGATTCATTGAACCTAGGAAATTGTTCCAAGGTTGTAGCTGACTAAGAGATGTTTATAATTAGAGTGTTGAGGTATCAAGTTAGTGTGTGTATGAAGAGTGTGAGATCATTAGCGAAGGATGTGAATTTTAGTGTGCGGTGATTAGTGAAGATATGCATTGATGTGTTGTTGAAGTTTTGAGGATCTGAAGAAGATCTTATTAGACACAAAGGTGTTACATGAAGATCATTTGATTGTTGTTTTCCTAACAGTTTGCAGCACTAAAATCCCCTAACCAGGTAGGTCTTGACAAACCTTAATTTGTAAATCCCCTAACAGGGTAGCTCTATATCAGAGTCTTAAATCCTCTTGTGAGGTTGATCCTAACAGGGTAGCTCTATATCAGAGTCTTAAATCCTCTTGCGAGGTTGATCCTAACAGGTCAATGCTTCTAACAAGGCTCATCATATTAAATCCCTTAATCGGGTGACTTCTAATTGGGTCTGCTCCTAATAGGGAATATTTGTAAGACCTTAACCGGTCAAGATTTCTATTATGCCGATAGTGAATCTTGTGGGTATTAACTCCCACCGTGGTTTTTCCCTTTTGGGTTTCCATGTGTAAATCTCTTGTGTTATGTGGAATTTGTTTTATTGGGAATTAGCTTATGTGGTGATATTCCTCTTATACTTGTTAAGTTTTAAATTTAAGTTGGTGATCAGGTTCAGATTGTTTTTGCTTGCACTGATTCACCCCCCCTTTCAGTACCTTATAAGTTTATCACATACCATTTACACCTTGTTGATTGCACGTTATTTTGCATGGTTAGCTTGAACCTAATTATTATTGTGGCTAAGTTTGATTGTGAATACTTCATTTCGATTGCGCCAATATTGGGTATTAAAAAGGATTGTTTACAAGATGAAGATCTTTCACTACCTTGGGAGATCACACTCTTTCTATGGCATTGTGAGCTATCTTTGGTTAAGTAGAAAGTAATTTTATGAAGGATTTGTCTATCAAAGCATCATTCATTATTGTCATTGTTCTTAGGAATTAGGGGTTAGCATAGATTCTCTAAGCCCTTCCCTCTTTCGTCATTTTTTTCATTTTAGTTTGAGTTAGTTTAGGAGAAGAAGTATCACATGATTGATACATATGATGTTCATGTTCTATTTGTAGTTCATAACATAAGTCCCCCTAGATTACCAGCAATCACATCAACACACTGAGTCTATCCCACATAAAGTTGCTTGTACGTAGTAGGAACCTTGGAGTCACCTTGTTTGATCACATAGTTTAGCATTTGAGAGGTCTTTATTCAAGAGAGGATAAGATACCTCAATATTTTATTTTGTGTTGTACGGTGTCATAAAACACTCATCAACACTTTGCTCTAGCCGAAACAATCAACTAGGATAAGAGCAAACGTAGTACTCTTAATTAGATTATTTACAATTATTGTTATGCTACCAAACTTATTTTAGAATTCAATACTTGTGTATGTAATTAGATTGTTTATTGTAATACATTGAACAAAGTTTTTGAAGGTGGGGTTTTTCTCCCTAAAGGATTTTTCCCATTTACATCTTGTGTTGTGTGCATTAAGCTTTTTTGATGTTGCTTTTCAAATTTGTACAATCTTTCCTTAGTAGGTTGGTGTAGGAAGTGTTTCCACACACCTTGCTTCCTTTAAGTTGGCTAGCCAAACTTTGTCAAGTTTTCAATTAACTCTTGCTATGTAATGATGGTTGGGACCTTCCCATGGATGCTTTAGATCCAAAGTATCTTATTGAATTAGATGACCTTCTCCCTCTACTCTTGCTCTCCCCGTAAAACAACTTATTATAATTGTATTTTTTATATTTTGATCTACTGTTAAAAACTCTCAAAATATGCCTATTTTCACTATATTTTAATAAATATATGATACATGATAATATGAACACAATTATAAAAACATTTTCTTGAATATGCATGGAAGCCTAAATCCATTGCTGCAACATCTTCTGAAAATATTAAGTTCAGAAGGTCAACATCGGGAAACAGTTTAAAGATTCTAAAAACAAAAATAAGAAAGATGCAAGCAGATGTATAGAATGTTTGGGGATTCTTTGCCGGCAAGCAGCTATACTTATCAGAATTATTGGCTGATCCAAACAATGATTGTGAATATTTTTTTTTTTTAAGAAATGTGAAATGAGTAGAGGTGGGTTGGTTCTGGATATGGTGTATCCTCTGCTGCTTGCAAGCTTTGTCTGCTTGAAAAAGGAAAGAAAATGGGAGGCAGACGATTTTCCCACAAACACTCTTCAAGCAATGCTTGCTACCAAGATTGAAACTCCAAATTTAGGATGCTATGGAAGCAAAACTGCACTGTTCCAGGTGGGTTTCGATGACAGAGATAAAATGCTTCAGATGTTTCAGAGCCAAGATTTGTTAATAATCTGTTAAAATGCATCTAATTAACAGTTCCTAGGGTTCCACAGACAACAACTATCTTGCCTTGGCCAATGAGGCAAGTTATTTGTTATGGGTCTAATATTTCTTAGAACTTGATCTTTTCTTCTGATAAAATTGACCTGTAGAGTGGATAGATAGATTTGATTTTTTTATATAGAGTATATTTTTAGGTTCATTAACTACATATAGTAGAAAACATCAAGCATTATAATCCCACCAGTATGAGATAGACGAGAAGCATAGAGATGCTCTATTCGATCTTACAGATCTGCAAATATACATGGAATTCTGATCATTATTCTTATCCAAGGAACGCTACATGGTGGTCAGTATGGGTATTTCACTCAGCAAATTTGTATACTGTAAAAGCTTTCATTTTATGGATAACTACACAATAATATCATTAATAACTTTAAATAAAGAGCTTTGTGTCAAATCGTATCTTAATAATCTTATTTTAGATTAGATTAAAATGGTTAATCGTGTGGTTGTGTATTGTAAATCTATACAAATCTATACTAGTTAAAAAATTAAAATTAATAAAGAAAATTAATGTTTTATTTATAGTTTTAGTTTTTACATGAAACATTTTTGAATAATCATTACATTTTATAGAGTATAGTAATTAATTAATGAATTTAATTTAAATTTACAATCACTTATATATAATAATGTGTTGACCCCAATTTTAAAACTTGATAAATTTAAACTTTGTGTTGAATCTTGTATTAAGAGCCTCCTAGATAGAAATTTGTCCAATTGTCATCCAATATTGAATTGTTCGCCTCATGAGTTCAACAGTTGGAAGTTTTAGTCTTTGTGAGATTATTTCAGTTGGGATGATTTGTTCAGATATTGAAGTTGGTTGATTCTTCACAATGCTCGACATTAGTTCTGAATAAGATTAGTGAAGGTTGATGAATCGGAGATAGGCTCTTTCCGGGTACATTCAAAGATTTCGAGTGTTCATCAATTTTGAAGTTGGCAAATTCTGAAATGGATAAAGGGGGTCGATATGAAGTTGCAAGAAAGTGGTGATATATCTCTTTTATCACTTAGTGTCTTATCAAATTCGCAAAGTGTTGAACATTGGCCGATACGTATGGTGAGTATCCAATTCGTATTCAAACTCGACGTTCTCTCCACTCAAACTAGTAGTTGCATCAAACTTACCAATGCATGAGATGATATTGGTGAAGCTAGCCAAAAAGATAAATAAGCTGAATACAAATATCAGCAACCAACTTTCAAACTTAAGTTGACTAGCAAGCAACATGTTTGAGTGAACTATGAATTGGTAGTTATCGCCAACTTGACAAAGATGATCAACATGTCGATACTCTTGTATTTGAAAAGTGGCACCTCCACAAAGCTCGCATGAAGCTCCAGTTAGCGTAAGGAACTCACCACATGGCCCACAAATGAATGCAAAGTTAGTTTTAATAACTAACTCTCAAACTCCTTCTCTGCATATCTCTTTTGAAAGTCATAATACAAACAACTTTGTCATGCCAAAAGCTAAGATTGCATGACAATCGATTCCATAGGTGATCTCAAGCATCAGTGCAAGTTGCCTCCCAAGGATCTAGACATATTCAGGCAAAGCTTAATTCGAACTATATTCAGGTATAGAAGATGTTATCTTTATAGTTCAATCATTTCTCCGGATTGTAGTCTGGATTTGTATGTAGTCAATGAGGCTCCTTTTGTGATTGAGCTGTGTGCTCTAGGCTGTAAGCCTTCCTGCAAGTGCAAGCCCCTATATTTTGTAATATCTCTTCATATGGCCAATGGATTGATATTGTGGGTCACAAATCCCATCGTAGTTTTTCTCTTTGAGGCTTTCCACATATAATTATGTGTGTTATGGTTTTCATTTATGTGATTGGCTTATTGGTTGTTTTACTTCTTTCAATTCTCTATGTATCGGTATACCGGTTGGTGTATGCATGTTTTAATAAGGTTAAAATTGATCAATCTGATAGAACATTGATTCAACCCCCCCCCCTCTCAATGTTCTTGGGTTCCAACAAATATATGGGCATCAATAAATAGTGGTTGTTTTGAAGGCTCCTTGAGACATATCATCAAGACGTGAGATCAAACAATAGTAGTGTGTGTAAGGATGTGTTTTCTTGGTGTCTGAAGATCATGTATGAATATGGGTTGGTCATAGAAATAAAGCCCCTGAACAGTTTGATTGGCAATATTTTAGAATGTGGATTCATTGACATATTGGTTTATTGAATTCTACAAAGAGGTGGTAATGTTGCATTATGCATGGAAATTGTACGACATTAATATGAGCAAAATAAGGTGTTATTCATTCATGGACACAGTCAATTGTATCATTGAGAAGAGGCCTCAATGCACTACTTTTGAGTATGCCATGGAGACCTAATGGTCATTACAATAGCAAGGAATATTGGTGTCATTTGGAATACTCATACAAATCTCAAGAAAGATATGGCTCACATAGTGTTCCGTAAAGACCGGAATATTCATGAATGCAGGAAGATACTTTGCTACTTCAACAAATCCAATGCCATATTCTCTTTATGATGTTATGTTCTTCAAATTATCTTTTTTGTAAAAGTGACTTATGTCACTCATCACAAGTTAGAATTCAAGTTTAGCTTTTGTAAAAGTTAGCTATCCTAACGTGTTTCCAAAAGGTAGTTATTAGAAGTTGTCACTTGGGTAGTTGTCCTAAGTTGGTACTTAGGTAGCTATCCGAAGTGGTTGAATTAGCTAGTTATCCTAAGTAGTTGTGAGGTAGTTATTTTAAGTGCCAAAGTCGGGTAGTTACTCTAAGTAGCTATTTTTCTAACAAGAAAAATAGTTGTTTCAAGTTGGTGCACTTAAAGAGTTAGTTATTCTAAGTAGTTATAAAAGTGGTTAAGGTAGTTACCTTAAGTGGTTACTAGCCTCACTTATATATACTTCTTTGTAATTCAATCATAGGGGAGGAGACTTTGACATAAGGGGAGATGCTGGAGAACTTTTGGTTTTTACATTTTGGTACACAATGCTTTTGAACTTGTATATTTTCAAAAGAACAATTAAGAATGCATTGAGTTCGTATGTTTTTAATGTATTCATGATTTATTATTACTAATTTCTCGTATGTTAAATTAGTAATCCATTTTGCGTATTGGTGTAGTCCATTGGTTTTTAATTCCAAAATATATGCATTTTGATGAAACACATCATTTCCTGGTATCCTGAAATGTGTGTGTTAGTACAACTTATTTCTTTCTATGTTGAGGTTTGTTGTCTTTCTTTCATCAACATTGCATGTCTAAAACATATCTCATTCTTAAACCCCTTTTTTTGTAATTGTTATTCATTGTGAATCTCAAATGGTATTCATATGTCTGTCATTGGGGTTTCTGTTATTCACCTTTCTTTATTTTAGTTTGTCTCCTTTTTGTACTTTCAGGTAAAAAGTACATAAAAATCCTAAAAACCCCCATAATACAAGGGAGATACCCCTCTCAAACATAGAGGAATTTTACAGTTTGATTGCAATCTCTCCAACTATTGGAATGGTTGTCACTGCTCTTTGGGCAAACAGGGTCAATTTTAAAGATAAATTCACAGTGACAAATCTGTTTACCAACATAATGAAAAGATAATTTAATTTATTTTTTTAGGTGAATTAATATTTATAATATGTATAAAAAATTATTATTAATATTAACAAGAAAAGATGGTGGAAGAAGTTACACTTCAAAGTTCAAATAGGACCAAGTTCAAAATGTCAAAATGTAAGACAAAGTTGCTAAGCAATGAGAGCTATCATATTGGACGGGATGGTCATAATGGTCATCTAGTTTTTCCAATTAGTGATCATTCCCTTTTCATTTTCATCCTTGACAAGTTGAGTATCATCAATAGGTGAGAAAGTCAAATAAAATTAAGGAAATTTGTAGGAGTCTATCCAAACAATTGTCCCTAATCATGTGGCTAAGAGAAGGAAAAAGATGGGTGGAATGACTAAGACTAGCTATGAGTAGAACAATCCCTAGATTTTATTAGAAGGGGTTGAGAACCACATGTCTATGTTGGTATTTGGTGACCAATCATGCTATCAAGCTTAAATATTGATGATTTTGATAGTCATGTTTTCCCCTCAAATCAATTAATGGGGGAGTGTGGGGTGTATAGTACCTTCTATCGGGTTCAAGTAGCTCATCATTTTGATGGGGGTCTAAGGGGAAAGCCCATAATAGGGGTTTAGGGGCAATGCCCCCAAGAAAGGCTACTAGAGGAAACAACCCCAATGAAGGTTGTTGGAGGCAATGCCCTTGAAGTAAAAATTGTCCATTGTTTAATAAAAGATTTGGTGTTAGTTTGGTATGTAAATAGACCTTTGTAAACTACCAACAAGAGTCTTGATAAATAAGTGTATGTGAAATATAAAAAGTCATGTAATTGTAATTTATTTCTTAATTGGATAATAGAAGAAAGTTTATAGATATTTCTCTATGGTTGTAGCCCACATTGGGTGAACCACATTATTCATGTATTGTAAATTACTTCTTTGTCATCTATTATTATATTATAATTAATATTGTTTATTGTTCTACTCTACCTGAACCCTAATAGTCTGAGAATCACAACCTCCTTGATGAATTTGAATACAATCAAATCAATTTTCTCAAGGTAGAGAATGACCCCTATTGTAGGTTGAAGATAGTGGTACACAAGATGTTACATCCCTCTTTCACTCATTGGTTTTAATTCAAATTATGCAAATGTGTGAAAGGCCAAACATTGAAATTTTATCACTTTCTTATGTGAATGAGTAATCCAAAGTCTAAATTTATAGATAGACATGAATGATTATGTTTGACTGTGTTCATCTTTCATTTAAGTATATATTTTCATGTAATGTATGAGAAAATAAGATTGGTCTAACTATTATTCATATGACCAAGTGATTGTTGGATAAGCTATGCCCTCATGAGGGAGGGAGAGTATCATGAAGGAGAGGATTGTAAACTTTGAAAGAGACCAACTTTCTATCGAGCCTTGAGCCATAAGTTAAGTTATTTTTAAGTTGGTTGTCACGTTTTCCATCTAGGTGGTTGCCTCACGTTATTAGTCAATAGATGGTCAGTCTTATCTCATTTTCGTCCATATGAGTTTCTAGTGTGCTATGTTCCATGTGTTTAATTTTATTTTTATAATCATTAACAAATTGAATGGTTAATAATCATCTTTTGGCTAGAATTTTTACCTTATGTTATTTATATGCATATATAAACATATATCCAAACATAAGAGAATATGGCATACATGCACACTTATACGTATATGCATATATGTATATGTATATTCAATCATTATTAAGTAATGTACATATAAATACACACATATAAATATGGAGGTAGGTATGCATATAACTTACACGTGAATATATATTTATGCATACATACATACATACATATATACATACATACATAAATACATGCATGTGCGCGCACTCTCTCTCTCTCTCTCTCTCTCTCTCTCTCTCTCTCTCTCTCTCTATATATATATATATATATATATATATATATATATATGGATTTACATTTCTTACAACAAACTACATTTTTTAAGAGTGATGTGCCTCCCAAAATGCATAACTTTTTTTCTATAAATGATAAAAACACAATTCTTTTGAATTTCGGTTTGTAAAATCAATATCTAGGGCTTGCAGTTGGTTTGATAGTGACATGTTGAATATTTTTTATTTTATTAAGTTTTGAAGTCCGACTAGTCATAATTCAAACATAGGTTTAAGTTTCAACACATAACTTGTTCTATATATATCGAAATTCAATTTATTTGTTTTTTAGAAAGAAGACATCAATACCTGGGGCATAGATATTTTTTAGAATTTTTTTGAATTAGTTTACTATTTTTCCCAATGCGTTGAATAGACAAGTTCATGTTCGGTGAAAAACCAATATTCCATAAAACTAAAAAAACAAGAACATAATAAATTCACAATGTAATAAAATTATACTCGTTGGAAAGCTTGCTCCAAGTACTACCATCTAATATTTATGGGTTATCAAGATTATGTCATTTGTGCCTTGAACTAGAGGTTCGAAGGAATTTCTCTGAAAAGTTTTGGAAGAGACCTCTAACAAGAGGGTTCGAATGAACACTAGTTCAAGCGAAGGAGGGTCTGCTCAAACCCTAAGGGGTTCAAGCGGACCCTCCTTCACTCGAACCCCTAGGCTAAATTATGATGCACACATTTATGTAACAGTTGGGTTCAAACGAACCCAACCTTTTCTAACTATCAGCGTTCGTTCGAACCCTGACCGACTCAATTTTTATTTTTTTTACATTTTAGTAGAGTCGTATAAATTTACATTATTTTTTTCATTTTTTAACACACAAATGATTAAAACAATTCACATTTCTGGATGAAAGAAGAAATTTGAAAATTATTTTGAGGGCAATAATTTGAAGATGTCTGAAGCTTTTTTTAAAAGCATGGGGAGCAAGAAGAGAAGACAAAATAAGACTTCAAGGAGTTATTCTCCCAAAACAGAACAAAGATATCGAGAACAAAGAAGGCAAAGATATCATGATGCAAGTATGTATTTTATTTTTATTTCTATTTAATTTTATATGTATTATGTACTAAAAAAAGTGTTTATTTGTTAGTATTAATTAAATATTTTTTATCTAATATTTTTAATTAAAATTAATTTAAATAATATTAATTATATTAATTTAATTTATATAATAATTCTATCTTAATTAATTCTAAATGATGTTATTTTTATTAAATTAATTGGAAATAGTAGGATTAAAAATAATATAGTAGGATTAAAAATAATCTTATTTTAATTGGAAAGCATAATTAATTTGAAATAATATGCGTATTTGCAAATTTCAAATTCCATTAACTTGCTTGTTGTGTAAATGACTTTTTCTCCTATATAATTAAGTCCATTTATAATAGATCATGGTTTTAATTTAAAATTTAGATCTTTAGGACCCCTCTCTTTCCCATTTATTATTTAATTTAGATAGTCCATAAATATATAATTTAATTTAGATTTTGAAACCATGTGTCTTTATAATTTAGCAAACACTTCAATTGGTGCTCTAAAATTAACAAACTTGTCTTTTGTGTCTTCAGCAATAGGCTCCTTTTGTTTTATCCTTAGAAAGGGGTCTGCCTCTCGAGTAGCCCTTAAGGCTTGGTGAGAGGGAATGACCCAAAGTGGTAACAAGCTAAAGCCAAGCTCTTCCAAGCCACTATAAATAAATGTGTTTGTGACAAAAGTTGCAAGTAACGGGTGTTACATGCTGCTATAACAATGTTATGACTCCCCATAAACCCTATAGAGCGCAACCTCTATAGGCTAGGAGACCTTCCATTTAACAGAGCATAACACGCTGCTGATTATAGCCACCCGAATGGATGCCCTTACTAGACACCTTTTGTGTTAGAAGCCAAAAACCTTCTAGTTGTTGGTGCAGGAGGTCGGATCTCTGAAGTGGCTCACATTCTTACAGTTCTTAGTAGAGATAGAAAGTTCACCATAGGGAGTTTTCATGGGGACTAGTGCTTGGCTGCCCCGAAGAAGTGAGTGTCATGGAGGGGAGCCAATGGGGTCAAGCACCTAAGTATCTGCTCTGAATTCCATAGCTCAGAGTAACCCCCCAAGTGAGATTCAACAACTACTATCTCGTCCAACCCTAGGATTTGTGTTGGCATGATCAAAAAAATCAAACACTTTCAAACAAACAAACATTGTGTCTTCTTTGTTTTCAAGTGTATGCAAAAATATTTCACATTATACTTGAGTCCCCTTAAAACCTATATTATGTGATACTAGGACCTATTATGTGATATTAAGACCTATTATCTGCGTTAATACCTATCTTAAATATGACATAATAGGTCTTATTGTGACTTAATAACATGATCACGTATGCAATTTAAACATTTCACATTATATACTTGAGTCTAGGCCTTAAGAGGTCTATATTTATGAAATATTAGGGCCTATTATGTACATGTGATAAATTAATGACCTATTATCGCATAAGTTAGGTCCTAATATCACATACATAATAGGTCCTAATATTTACATAATATCTAGGTCTTAAGGGGAGTCAAGTATAATGTGAAATGTTTTTGCATTTGTGGTCTTGTATCAAGTCATAAAATTAATAAGACCTATTATGTCATAATTTGGGTTCTAACTTATATCATATTTTAGACAGGTACTTAATTTCATGTGATAGGTCCTTTAATATCACATAATATATCTGTCTTAAGGGGAGTCAAGTATATTAATGTGAAATGTTTTTACATACGTGGTCATATTAAGTAACAAGTGCCACATAGTGGCTAGTACTTGCCTTGTTTTTAGTATAGTTTTAATAATAATTATGATTTAATTTATTAACTGGAAAAAATAAAAAAAATTAAATTAAATTAATAAGGAAAAATAATAAGTAACTCTTGAAATGAAATGTCTTCGGAAGCTATATTTTTTAAATTTTTTTAAAGAATAAGTGATATATTTTTATATTTAGTTTTTTCTAAAATAGTAATATAATAATAATAAAAATATGTGATATATTAAAAATAACTTAATAGAAATAGAAATATAATATAAGATGGTATAATAATATTGTAATTTTAATTATTATAGTATTTTTTTATTATTATATTATCTTACATAATGTATTTTTGTTATTATTTTGAAATAATTTATAATTTAAATTTTTAAAAAAGTATTATAATTCTATTTAATATTTTTTTAAGGAATGCTTCAATTTTAATTTTTGGGATAGAGGAAAGCATAATATATAAATTAAAATAAAAGATTATATATGATAAAATGTTTTAGATCCATGTGATAAAATTAAAAAATATATTATGCTGCTTCCGAGAAATCTATTATGCTGCATCCGAGAACCCCATGTATAAGAGGGAAAAAAGTATTAGCCAATCATTTACAAGAGAAATATTATTTTTTAATTATAAAGTTAACAAATATGCATGTATACTTTAAAATAAATTTAAAAATTTAAAAGAAAGAAAAATATTTGTTTATGATTGGTCAAAATAAATTTTTTTAATAATTATTTAAGCATAACAAAATAAATTTCATTACAAGAGTATTGCCTAACAGCAAGTACTAATAATAAGGCCTATTATGTGATATTAGGACTTATTATGTGATTATAGGTCTTAAATGTGACATAAATTTAGAACCTATTATGTCATAATAGGTTCTATTTATATGACTTGATGTATGCAAAAATATTTCACATTATACTCAAGAGTCCCCCTAAGACCTATATTATGTAGATCATATTAGGACCTATTACATGTGATATTAGGAGGTCTATTATGCAATAATAGGTCTTAAATACATAACATTATAGTCCACCTGTTATGACATAATTATAAATGTCTTACTAAATGTCTTGAAATTTTGGTTTCAAATTAGACTTGGAATTTCGTTGCATTAAAAATATTCTCTATCATCTTAAATTATGTGCAGAACAGGCTTGAGAAGAAGGGAGTTCTGAAGTGGGAGTCGAGGCAAACGAACTTATTGAAGAACACAATATAGTTGATGAACATAGGGAGAAGCTTCCCCAAGTTGAACCAGTGGATGTTGAAGGAGAGGGGTGAGGCTCCTTACCTCCTACCACTGGTATGGATGAGCATATTGTGGATCTAGCTAAACAGGTGAAGAGAAATATTTCTTATAAAAATTTAGATGATGTGGATGAGTTGAAATGCCTCAGTGAAGAACCTAGACATACTAAAAGGAGGTATTTAAGGATTAGTCTAGGATCAATTTAAATGATACAAATTAACTTAGAACTATTATTTATTAAATGATCTATATATAGATTTATCGTAGATTACAACATATACATGTCTTGTAAAAATTTAAACGCACATGTATGTACATACCTATGTATCAGGAGTAGGTTGTATAATCTAATCATGTCTCGTGATCATATCAACCACATCACTCATGCCTGCATATCTCTCTCTGGTTGTACGTATGTCAGAGGAGTGTAAGGGGATAACTAGATGACTAGGCATCATGGATGAAGTGTCTGACTGTAGTAGCATATCCATAAACCTAGTATGGCTCAAAGCTTGCAGCTACTCCTTAAAGGAATCCAAGCCCTCATTATGATATGGACCTGATCAGCTCATATCTCCTCCTCTGCAGCAACAAAGTGATATGTAGGTGTGCCAGTGCCCAGAGAATGCGTAGAGTGATGAGAATGTTGTGATTGCCTTGGGGTATGTGTTGATGCAATGGTAGCCTGATCATCTCTAAGAATCTCCTCTCCAACAATAGCCAATGGTATCCCAAGTCAAGATGAAATAAAACAGTAAGAATGTAGTAGGTCCTTGGCTAAATACAATGACATTTGTACATGTCTACTACCTTTGACTATAGCTACTACCTCATTTGGGGAGGGGATGCCAGTAGTAATATACTGATCATCTGAATTTGAAGCCACCCCATGACTAGAAGATGCATGATCTGTGGATGATTTTGGACGTGTTCAGCTCATCATATATCTGCCCATCCTATCAGATGATATGGTGGCCACTGCTGATGCAATTTGTCCAATCCTATCAATTGCTTCTCTTTGAGAAGCAATCACAATGTGATCCGCTATGGGGGCGAGGGTTGGGACTACTGTCAAAAATCTCTGGCCAACAAGGTTCCTGTGTCTAGGTGGAGCTCTATCATGCCTATGATATGCATCTCTATCAGCAATCCTACCCCTCCCCTATCCATAATATGTTGGAATATCAAGGTAGTTTAGTTTCATTTGACAATGAACCTCAGCAAATACCTGTTTTGCAAAGTATAATGGTATCTGGTCGTTATTAGGATAACCACCATGGGCAACTAAGAAGCATGGGTAAATCAATGATGCAACCCGTGGGTCAATACATCTCGTGACTTGATATCCTCTCACCTTACTCTTCTCCTGATACTATGGAAAGCATATCTCCTTGATGGTCTCCTTCGAGACCACCCTCACCACATCAGCAAAAGAATCAGGACCCCTCACCTCACTCCTCAACTGTCTATAGATATCCTCTATAACCTCATGTTAGAATGAGGTGTGAGAAACTAAGTGGTCCCTCAATGTCTACAAACTATTAAAAATGGATGTGCGTGTACTCTTGTACACACCATCAGTATGGGGGTCATCCAATATGACCCTCAACCTATGTAGCTCACGATAACTGTAATGGAAAATGGTAGCAATGTCGGGAAATGAGGGATCCTGGTGTGGAGGATCTATATCATCAATGCATGGCTCTTGATCAGGAGCCTGTGCAGGTGGATATTGATCAGGAGCCTATGAAGGTATATCCTAGGACACCATCTATCTAGGTATGTCATAAAGTTAAAATAAATACATAAGCACACACACACATGAAGTGCATTCAATTTAAAATATTAAAAATGAAAATGAGTTAAATTATAGAGAGGGAGAGATAACTTTCATGAAAGAGAGAGAGAGAGAGAGAGAGAGAGAGAGATAGAGATATTATTAAAGATATATACATACAACTTTACTAAATTAAAACATGTGTGTGTGTGTGTGTGTGTGTGTGTGTGTGTGTGTGTGTGTGTGTGTGTGTGTGTGTGTGTGTGTGTGTGTGTGTGTGTGTGTGATTTAAATCTTGAATACATAAAAAATTCAAGAACATGATATATAATTTCTATAAGTCAAATAACAAAAAAAATCAGACCTATATTTTATTATAACGTATAAATATTTTTGTGTATATCAAAATTATTATTTTTGTTCACTAAAACATTGGCATTGATCTACAAAATGAAATGTAACTTCTCTAAATTTTTGGACATTGTTTGTTATTGAACTCCATATCTCAAAAAAATAGAGGTCATTGTATTTTTGTAATGGGCATATGATTATAAAATTATTAAATCTGTAATTTATGATCCTAAGGAGAATTTTGTATGTACACTAGGATGTTATAAGGGGTCATATGTGGTCCTAAGGGGTCACACATGTGTTCTAACGCATGCGTGACCCCTTAGGACCACATATTCAACCCCTTGGGACACTGTACATGTGATCTTAAGAGATCGTATGTCATAGACACTAGGATGTTATAAGGGGTCACACATACATACAATGTTAGAACACACATGCATGACCCCTTATGACTGGACATATGACGGTCCCTTCTAGCAAACTATGTGATCCTAAGTCACATACATGTTGTATACAATAGAATGTTATAAGGGGTCATATGTGGTCCTAGGGTCACACATGTGTTAACGCATGTGTGACCCCTTAGAACCACATATATGACCCCTTAGGACACTATAAGGGGTATGTCGTTCACACTAGGATTTTATAAGGGGTCATATGTGGTTCTAAGGGGTCACACATGTGTGACCGCTTAAGCCCACATATGACCCCTTAGGACACTATGTGATCCCAAGGGGTATCTTGTACACACTAGAATGTTATAAAGGGTCATATGTGGTCCTAAGGGGTCACACATTTGTCAAAAAATGTGTGACCCCTTAGGACCACATATGACCCCTTAGGACACTATGCAATGGACTAAGGGGTATGTTGTACACACTAGGATTTTATAAGGGGTCACATGTGGTCCTAAGGGGTCACGCATGTGTTAGAACACATGCGTGACCCCTTAGGGTAACATATGCATGACCCCTTAGGGTCCACTATGCAATCCTCTATGGTCCTAAGGGGACGTATAGTGTTATGCAGGGTCATATGTGGTCTTAAGGGGTCATGTTGTGTGTGTAATAGGATGTGAAAAGGGGTCACATTGTAGAGGATTTATTTTGTCTAAATTGTTTAAATTTGTTATTAAGTTTTCTAATATTTTTTGAAATTAAAATTTATTAATTTTTCTAACGTTTAAATTTATTATATTTAGATTTGTAATATTTTTCTCTGGCTAATATTTTTCTAAGTTCTAATTTACTACCTTTGTTTCTAAGTTTTTCATATTTTTTTAAAAAGTTGAAAAAAAAATACATATATAGTTATGTAATTTTAAAAACAAATTGACAAATTTAAATCAAAATATTAAATTATCAAACGTTTTTATAAAATGCTAAAAAACAATAAATATACAATTAGTTAATTAAAAAATAAATTAACAAACAAATTATTTATTAATTTTTGAATAAATTTAATAAAAAAAGACATTATTAAACAAAAAAAGGGGTATTTTGTGCACCTGAAATAATGTAGGTCGAAAGGTGAAAGGTGAGATGTGCTGGTTGCTGCAGATAGGGCATGGTGATGTGGTGCTAACATTGGGTTCGCTCTAACCCCCACTGGACAGAAAAATACAAGTTAGAAAATGACAATTTTTAATTGTCATTTTTCGGATTTTATAGAAGTTTGAAAAAAAAAAAAACAATTATAAAATAGGTGTGATCGAACGGGGGGTTTGATCAACCCCTTAAACATTAATATTTAAGGGGTTTGATCGAACCCTCAAACCTACCCGAGGTTCGATCCAACCCGTGTCCGATGGTAGGTTCGATCAAACCCGGAGGGGGGGCTTGCTCGAACCCCCTAGTTCGTTTGAACCGGCCCCCAACATAATTCTCCACTTTCGCAAATTTCCTTCATTGGCGAAAGTGGGAACCATTAATGTGGGATAGCCTGTATATATACATTCATACATACACACATAGATATATATATGTGTGTGTGTGTGTGTGTACATATGTATATATATACATACATGTATATATCATATATATATATATATATGTATGTATGTATATATCATATATTTATTTATGTATATATATACATATGTATATATGTATATATGTATATATAAATGTATATATGTATATATATATATATATACATATATACATATATATATACACATATATATATATAGATACATATATATACATATGTATATATATATACATATATATATATATATATATATATATATATATATATATATATACCAAAGTTTTCCTATTGTTTAGAGAGGTGGGGTGGAGACATTACACCACTCTCCCCATCACCTCTCTAGACTTTGTGGTGAATCACCATTGATCAATATGTGGAAGGTATTGTTATTCTACATGAGTTGTCCTTGATGGTTGGGTGTTCTTAGTTGAAGGATTTCTATTCTAGTGGGGATTCTTCTTGATCATCATATCTTTTTCATTCATGATGGTGGAGTAAAAATTATGAGACTCTCTCCTATGGAAAAATATATTTGTTTTTCTTTTGCATTGTTATACTCTTGCATTGATATTCTTAGGAAGTTCATTCCCTTACTTCCTTGGCTTATCTAGAGAAGGTTAATGAGATATTGTCAATATTTTACCAGAGCAACATATTTTCTTAGAAAAGGAATCATTCTTGTTGACTTGCAGTAGCTTAGGCATGTCATTTTCTTTAATCTAATTTGAAATGGAAGCATTGATACTATTATGAATAACTTAGAAATGATATAAAGTCTGAATGTGTATAAATGTCAATTGGTACATTACCAAGCATTATATTTTATTGTTAAATAAGAACATTCAAATTAGAGGAGAATTTTGTCTGCTTGTCTTATTAATGGCATGACAAAGTAACATCCATTCAGGATAACTTCTTATTATGTTTTCTTGTATTACCCTGTGAATCATGAATGCATCTAAATATTCGATTAAAATATAGAAGATTAATTGTGCATTACCCTTGAGAAGTGAAAATATTACTCATTAGAAGAAAAGAGAAAGAATAAAAACAATCATGCTTTGTTAACTATGAACATGCTATCATGCATTGTTGTGGTTACTTTCTTTTGCATAGTTGTGATAATTCATTTTTGAGTAGTTGATAATTAACTGATGCATAATACCTAAAAATAAAGGTTGTTTGCATACTTGTGTCATGGGATGTCGAGCAACTTTTTGTGAATCTTTAATCAATAGAATAAGTAAGTTCATTTTATTTAAATATTATAACAAAAATATACTCATGTTATAAGAAAACAATATTCAATGTAGTTGAATCAGATTTTGGATTCATAATTTTGAAAATGAAAAATAGAACCACAATGAAACATATGTACGATAATTTGAATCTATTAAGACTGTTTCATTAAGTCATGTGTTAAGTTGGTTAAATAACCTTGCGGTTAATGATGAATTATTAGGATCCACCTCATGTTAGATTTATATGTGCTACAATGGATGTGTGGTTGGTTAATGTATTAATATCAAATGGTTGTTATTGTCTTAATGTCAATAGACATAAGATTGTTGTATAATAGTCTAGTGGGTAGTTTGAACATGTATGATTTGTGAGTCATATTTACTCTAGTATGAACAAGTCGAGTAAGGATGGTGAAGTTTGACAATACTTGTATGTATTTTTAATGAAACCTTGGCCAGGGTAGAATTTCATTTAGCAGTGATCATCACTAACATAAACCAAATACACCTTTTAGTAAGATGGTCATACTAGTTAGGGGGCACTATAGTGTGTGGATGACTAGTTAGGTATAGGTTCTAAACATCGGGCTCAGATGGAAAAATGACATTCTAGTCTAATCCTTAGTCTCCTGCCTTCGTGAAGGGTTGGACCAGGCTTCAAGAAGGAAGAGGCACGAGAGACTATTAGGTCTATGGTTGGGTGGAAAATCCCTTGATGATTCTCTCCCTCTCCTAGACTATGTTGAGGCTTGTACAAATTATCAGAGGGAAGCTTAATGAGCTGCATTCTTTGAACTCTTATCTATTTATTTGATAGAGAAATTATTTATTGAATATTTTCTTGTACATGCATATGAAGAATATTTCTTAACTTCTCTTTTAGTTTAATTACATTTAGTTGAATTAGTTAGTTTTCATTTTCTAATGAAAGCTATTAGTTAAAGTTATTTCTCATTTTTAGTTGAAGTTGAAGATAATTGTTAATTCATTATTTAATGATAAGATAATTTAGTATTTTTATTTAGATAAGTTTAGTAGTTGTTACATATGGTATTAGATCTACCAAGTTTGACATTTAACCTTGGGCTTGCCACCTAAAAATCATAGAAATTTGAATCCAATTTGTACCATTTCATAGGATGTTGATCTAATGATCCCCATGGAGAAATGTTTGTGACCTTGTATATTTTCATATATGGAAACTCCAACTTAAACATGATGACTCATGTTGTACCTTACCATCTAATACTGAAACTCTAGTTGAAGCTATTAATCAACCTTAGAGATAGATGAGAATGGACAACCTTTAGTAAGGAGGCAACTAGAGCTTCCATTCTTAAGGAAATTGAATTGGCAAAAAAAACTAGCCGTCGAGAATCCTCTAGTGATAATAGTTGAGCTAGAAAAACCCAAAGACCATTGTATACCCACTCTAGGATATAGACTTGTTCCCCATTCTAAAGTTGTGATCAAGAAGAACCTATCACAAAAAGTGATAGCGACTCTTAGTAGAGAACCATTTACTTTTGTATTCTTAAGAATGTAAAATATTTCCGTCTTGAGCAATATAAGCTAAAATTTTGATTGTGTATATTTTTAAGGTGTGTGTTCTTTCTATTACTTGTGTTGACATGGATACATGCTCTAAATTTAGGAAAGTATTCTCTCTAATAAGTAATCTTAATTAATTTCAGGTAGATTAAAAACTAGAATATGGATAATGAACAAGGAATGATCTTGGAGGATTTGATGGTATCAATGGGCTTATGCCTATGATGCGATAGCTTCTGGATGACATGAATAAAACACAAACAATACTTGACAACCTAGAAAGAAGGTTTGTAGGGCAACTAGAAACCAAAGATGAGGAATATGATACCCAATCAAGGGGAACCTTCAATGGACAAGAATATACTAGGATAAGTGAAGAAAGATTAGAATACTCAGAAGCCTTAGAAATGAATAACAAGAAAAACTAATTAGTGGATGAACTCTCAAACAATCTGAAGAAAATGAAATTGCCAAAGTTTGAGAGTTCTGTGTTTCGAGACGCTATTGAAGTGTGGCTCATGGAGATGGAGAAATATTTTTAATTTCAAAACTAAAACAACTCTAAGGTAGCCCAGGGGGCCTATTAACTATTAGGTGAGGTAGTGACATGATGGGAGAATAATAAGGTGTTCAACTAAAATTAAAGATAACTGAGATCACTTGGGAGCAGTTTGTAGGTATTTTTAGACAAAGATGGTTTTCATAGTTGTTTTTGACCAAAACATGTTGGATTTCTAAAACCTTAGACAAATAGAGTTATATATTAACAAGATGATAACTTTCACATTAGGAAGTTTGTCATGGGGATTAATCATAATATAGGAGGGGTAATAGATATTCTTACACCACAAACAATGAATGAGGCCTATGAAAAGGTTATCAGATAGGAACTTAGGTTGAAGAGAGATGACTCCTACTAAGATAGAAATCACAAGAAGGTTAATTGGAACCAATCCTCTCAAAAAATCAATACGAAGGGATTCAAATGAAGCAAACCAAATTTTAAAAAGGACATAATAGGGTTCAATAATCATAGAAAGGATGAAGATTTTGTAAACAAAGGGATACAAAAGAGAGGACCACTTGGAGGGTGTTTCACATATGGAGGAGATCACTATGCAAATTAGTGCCCAACAAAAATTCAAGGCAATAAGAAACAACAAAATTCCTTACCCCCTCAACAAACAACATTGTAGCAGAGGATACATGCAATAGTGGATAACAAACATGCCTAATACCAAATTATACCTTTAGAGATGACATGTATACTTAACAAAAATTCCATATTTGTTCTTTATATCTATTACATTGTTAAGTGGGTTTCCTAAGAGAACTAGTTTTATGGGTAGGTTCTGGACCATAGAATATACAATTCAAACGAGATCTCAGGTAGAGCAGTGTCTATTCGAAGCTAGGTTGAACTACTCGAATTCACTACGAAATTCAATCTTGTGACATTTTGTCAAGATCAAGAGGCAATGGAAAGAACAAATAAGAGAGAACAAAATAGATGATAGGAATAAACTGTATTCTATCAAGATGCAAAATATGATCAAGTGGATCATTACAAGATGTTCAATGATTGTTTGTTATTGTCCATACAAATAATGTAGATGAGCCTTCTTATATAGGAAAGGCTATATGGATATGTGAGCACACAAACATGACATGTGGGTCAATAAGAAACAAGGGTAGGTAGGAAATAGGTGTGGGTAGGTAGGAGAAACAATATAATATTCCACATGAGGTGGAATGTAACAACAAGATAAGATCAACACCATAAAAGGTGGAAATTCTCCTACACACACTATCCCAATGTAGCACAAACACCCAAGTTTATCATACCCAAACTATTATGAAATGCATTTCCTAAGTAAACTTAAGTAAGGTGTAATAATATCCAAGATGAATAATTATTTACACCAACACCCCCCCTTAAGTGCAACTTAGGGGAATGCACTTAAGTCTACAATGCAACTAAGAAATGAAAGATGGGTCCCGGCTACGAGGCCATGTTAGGTACCCATGTACAAATGCAAATGCAATCTCCCATAAATGGAGAAAGAGAGAAAAACCCAATGGGAAAAAACCCTCCACCAAAAGAGAGATGATGAAAACACACATTTCTCTCAATGTCAAATCTCCTACAAATATGGTCCAATGATGACCAAAATACCTCCCCATTGTTAGGTCCCGGAGACAACTGAGAGGGGGGGGGGGGCTGAATCAATTGTCAAATATATTCAAACAAAAATTAATTTAACCAAACTTAATGCTTAATACTGGTAAACCAAACTTTATGCTGGTAGACAGTTTATCAGTTAATTGCAAAACCGGTAAAGATTAATGCATGAAACAGAAGGGTAATAACATCCACAACACATAACACCAATATTTGTACGTGGAAACCCTATAAGGGGAAAAACTACATTGGGAAACCTCACCCACAATCAGATTATTCTATTGCAGATAGTATGTGTGTACAATATGGGGTCTGTACATGCAGAAAGGCCAAGCGCCTAGAGCTCACTACTCAATCACAAAATGAGAGTCACGCTGACTACAATTGGATGATTAAATCCAATGATAATGTACCGCTTAAAGTAGCATCTCCATATGTTGGATTCAGTACCGATTTAGCTCTGATATGCCTTCTTCAAACCTTCCTTCAACCTTGAATGATGTTTGTGTGTATGGCTATGTTGATATTCACATATACCGAATTACAATCCTTTCCTCAATAGCATATCGACCTCACAAATGAGATATTACATTTATACCATAAACTAAGACCAATTAAGTAGGTCGGATCTAAAGATATTACAATAAAATCAATTACAAATAAAACAATATATGATGCATGATGTCAGCTCAATGTATTTACAATAACAACAAAATCATCTCCTTGACGTGTCGTGTTGATCTAGAATAGATAAGCATGTCGGTGTATATCCTGGACCTATTTGTCAGTAACAACAAATATGCAAACTCGAATAAACCAATGAACAAATCACCAAGACAAAGTGTCTGAACAATGTCTTTGACATAACCAAGTAGTCTTCAGGTCTTTCCAAGTGCCGGTGATCAATATATCCTACCGGTGAACCAAATACCGGTGACTGTGCATAAATCACTTGATTGTCGATGAACATAACCAATTCTTCAAGTGATGATAGGTATTGATAAGTGTTGACATCAATGACAAAACCATATCAACATATCCAAAATACCAACAATCCATAAGGAAGAAAGAGATCCAATGATGCATAAATAATGTCAAAGTGTGACAAAACTAGGTACCAAGTCAATGACGATGAATCACTCACTACAACAAAATGGAAGATCAGGCATGGAGACAACCTGCTTTGAGAATCATCTCAATACTCGTAAATGACAAAAATACTGGTACAATCCAAGTCTCATGGGAGCCATGCACAAATGTGTACAATCTAAGTCTCAACTAGAGCCATGCACCAAGTCTCACAAGATATTTCTAATCTATGTGTACAAGAGGATTACATCAAATAGTCAACAATGATAAGATACAAAGAGGTGTGGCACTTTATGATAGTGCAAGTACAAAATTTCTCAAGAAAGAGCATACATCATGATAAAATATTCAAATGTGGAAACATGAAAATGATGCCACCAACAAAGAACCCTTGTAGAATACTGCAGATGAAGATGCCTCCGAATGGAATTTCACCAAGAGATATAAATGAACAACTGGCCCCCCATAAAAAGATCATGTTGGCACTTGAAAATAATGGAAAAGTGGACTTCTAATTTCAATGATTACAACTTCTCAAAATGAGACATAAGAGACTCCAACAAATACTGCTAGTGATCTAAACTAAGATCCAAGCAAAATACAAGTATCAAATAGGCCAAAAAATGACCAAATACTGAAAGTGCAATTTCTACTCACAATCAATGAAAACTAATGGAATATTATGAAAGTATACAAAAAATTATGCACTCTCAAAAAAAACGGCACCTAAAAAGGAGGTCGTATGAGCCCAAATGAAGCCTCCAAAGTTGTAAAAATCGGGATTTCACGATTTCTGAAAAACCTGTATCTGAAAATAAAAAAATCTTGCACCACTATACAGATCAAAAAAATCTACCCCAAAACAAAAAACATTGCTCAAAAAAATGAGTCCAGATGAGAGAGATGTCACTATTTGAAAATTGTCTGCAAAATTATAATTTCTGGAAAATTTCCGCTGTAGCTTCAAACTTCAAATGCTTCTAGATTTGGCCTCTGAAGTCCGATTTGGATGAAACAAAAGACAAAACTGAGTTTCTTGGACCTCCTCAATCCAACGGTAACCTGAGATTTGATCCATCAAGCTTCAATAATAACCTGCAATAGAAAGCTCCAAAATACAAAACCCCAAATTTCTCTCAATTGGCAAACCAATGACACTCTAATGGCTCTGATACCATGTGAGATTTTGCCAAGATCAAGAGGCAATGGAAAGCATAAATAAGAGAGAACAAAATATATGATAGGAATAAACTGTAATCTATCAAGATACAAAATATGATCAACTGGATCATTACAAGATGTTCAATGATTATCCGTTGTTGTCTATACAAACAACGTAGATGAGCCTTCTTATATAGGCAAGGCTATATGGATATGTGAGCACACAAACATGACATGTGGGTCAATAAGAAACAAGGGTAGGTAGGAAATAGGTGTGGGTAGGTAGGAGAAACAATATAATATTCCACATGAGGTGGAATGTAACAACAAGATAAGATCAACACCATAAAGGGTGGAAATTCTCCTACACACACTATCCCAATGTGGCACAAACATCCAAGTTTCTCATACCCAAACTACTATGAAATTCATTTCCTAAGTAAACTTAAGTAAGGTGTAATAATATCCAAGATGAATAATTATTTACACCAACAAATCTGTATGTGGCACCCATAGGCTCGTATGATGTGATCCTTTGTATCTATTGGTTATGGGAGCATAGGGCTAAATTAGATTATTTCTGTAAAACGGTGGAATGTTTAGATGACCTAGAGGAAACATAGTACTTATTAAAGGAATTCAATATGGGATCAAGGTGTGACAAATCTCTGTTATGTAGTTAAAAGAAGGAAAAAGGAAAGGTGTTAGATGTTTGCAATCAAAATGAAAGAGTTTAGGGAATATAAAGAGGCCATGTATCATGATGACATGGTGATGTATGAAATGGACATGCATATATAGAAGAAGATTGTGTGAGAATGGAAGGGGGAAATATTTGTTGAGAAATACCCTTACCTTCAAAATTATCAAGATGTGTTTCTAGAGGAGTTGCTAGGTTTTCCACCTAAGAGACTGTTTTAGCTTTCCATCTAGACTTAGTACCAAGGGCAGAACCTATGTCTATGTACCTTATCAAATAACAAATGTGGAGTTGATAGTTAAAAAAACAATTGCAGATCCTTATTAGTAAGGATTAATCCAACCTAGTGTATCACCTTGAGGAGCCCCCATGATTTTTTTAAGAAGAAAGATGTTACTTTACGTCTATGCTTTGATAATCGTATGTTGAATAAGATCACCATTAGAAATAAGTACTCATTGTCAAGAATTGATGACCTATTTGACCAGATGAGGGAGGCCACAAAATTTATTTGCAATTAGGATATCATCAATTGAGATTGAAGGAGGAGAATATTCATAAGATAACATTCAGAACAAGGTGTGGGTACTCCAAATTTACTATTTTAGCCTTTAGGCTCACCAATGCCCCAGTACCATTCATGAATTTCCTAGGCAAATTTGTGTAAGTATTTCTAGGCGATATCTTAACTTACTCAAGGAATGAGGAAGAAAATCTACAACATAAATGCAAATTTTTTTGCTATAGTTACGAGAAAATAAGCTTTATGGGGAGTTATTGAAATGCACTTTCTTCCAAAAGGAAGTAAAATTTTTAGAGCATACCATTTCTGCCAAGGAAATAACAATAGATCCATATAAGATAAAAGCCATAGTAGAATGACTAGTTCCAAGAAAAAGAAGCTCCATGGGAGTCACAGGTTACTATAGAAAGTGTAGTCACATAAATTTGTCCATTTTAATTAAATGAATATTTTCTATTTATTTATTAAAAATCCACCAGCCATCAGTTAATTAAATTAATATTTAATTAATTCATCTTCAAACATTCTCCTATTAATTAAATAAATTATTCAATTTATTTTAATGCATTCATTAAACCAAATACACAATCAATTAAATGAATAAATCCTCTTTATTCAATTTAAACCCCTTTCCTCTTTTAAATAAATTAAATAAAACATTTATTTAAATCATTAAAATCCCCCCCACTTGCATTCTCCTAAAAATGCAACTTGCACCTATTTGATGAAATAAATGAATTTTATTTTAATAAAAATCTTATTTTCTCTCACCCACCAAACCCACTTGAAATCCTAACCCCCTTCTAGATTCTTCTAACCCCTTCCTAATTAGCCTAATTGATGGGTTGGTGCTTGGGATAGACTAGCCTAGTCTATGCTCTTGGATCCTTTCCTTGGATCACCTGGTGTTATCCTCACACCCTAGGGTCTCTAGGACTTCCTTTGCTTGAGGAATCCCCTGACCTTGCCCAATCCATCCACCAACGAGTTGCTATGCTGCTCCTAAGGTCTCACCTACTCATGAGACTCAAAACCCCTTACTATGGCTAATAAGGGCTAGGCTTGTTCCACACCTTCCAAGGTCTTAGCAAGGTTATAATAGGTCTATTTCATGGTCTTCCCACCCATTCATGTTCCCCCAAGAGGTTTCAAGCCTTCAACCCCTTACCGATTTCACCATTTTGTGTTTTTGCCTTCAAATAGGGCTACAAGGATTAGGACCAATTAGGCCTCCTACCCGGTCTTTTAGGGCTTCCTCTCACAAATGATGCACAAACGACCCTAACTCCCAAATTGGACTGCCATTCATTTGGCAAGGACTCAAGGATTTTCTAGGTTTTAGGCCTCCAAGTGTCCATACACTGTCCTAGGTGGATTTTAAGGTTTTCAAGGGTTTTTATGAGGGTTTTTGGGGTCTGCCTGGGTCACAGTGAAGGTTTTGTGTTTTAGCCACCTTGTTTGGATTGGTGGAGGCTCCTCCTTCACACCACTGATGCTTCACACATTCCTCTGCACCTCCTCCAAAGGGTACACTCTCCTCTGACCAACCTTGCTGATGAGGAGGGATGATAGAAGGTTAGTCTTCTTTGAGGTTGGTGGGCTTTTGTTCTCAATGTTCTTCCCTAATCAATCCCTAGGCACAAATGGGATTCTTCTAAACCTTTCTCCTATCTCCTCCTCTCTATTCAACACTGCTTGCACCCTATTATATTGGACATCACTCCTCCTTACCTTCCATGCTAAGGCATTCAAGTCTAAAATGAGGTCCTCTTGAGTGTCACCAAAAATGAACAAGTTTGGTTGTCCAACTGGCTGAATCTCCTCTCTTCCCGGAATGGGTAACTGTTGGAGAACCATGGTTTACCTAATCTTATTTGCACCTTTAAGGATTTCAATCATATTAATGTGTTGACTGAGCATCTAAACAGGTCTGCAAAGTATGATGACTGTCCTTTACCCTTCCATAGTGAAGATATCCAAATTGGATGCAAAGAACGTAAGGTTACTCAAAGCAACTTTCTAGGTGCAAAAGGTCAATTTGATCAAATGGCTCAATAAAATGCTTTGGATATTGTAGTAGGGTGTCTCAGGTCTCTACTCATCAATTTTGATGATTTGAAACAACCAATTGCTTCCCCTTCCTTACCGATTTCATGACTTGGTCAAATTTGCTCCAAAAAGGCTACTAGAATTAGCCCTACTTTTTAATGAAATCTGTTCACCCTATTCAACCTGCTAAACTTCATGACAAACCCTTGGAGATGTGGTCATTTTATGTTGAAAGCTCAAGGATTTTTGCTATGGCAAGTACTGTACGGACTGTTTTAGTGCTGTCCCACAAAATAGGCACTTTTCAAGGGTTGTTGAAAGTTTTAGTGAGGGTTTGCAATTTACAAGTTTTCTTCATGATACTAGGCCAACTTAAATGCTTCAATCCTTGCTTTAACATATGAAAAAAACCTCCAAAGATTCAAAACTTATCTTCTAATATTGTCATTATATCAAACAAGTGTCATACTGCTGCCCTTACACAGAAATAATAGTCTAGATGACTGGGACAACAACGTTTTTAAGATTTTGCATACACTTTGATCATTGATAAACCAAATACAATGAAAGTATGTCAATTAGGGATGCAACAATGGTTTGATATCAGTTGGAACACCATGCACAGTAAATAAGAATGGATTTTAGAACTACTGTTCATACACAGTCAACACTGCATTTTTGACAGCAATAAGGTGCATTTTTGACAGCAACTTCCTTTCTTTGTTTTTTTTTCTTCTTTACTCTATCCTTGATTTGCAAGAAGGTGTTAATAACAAGGTAAAGTAATACATGTATCTTCTTCAAGGATCTTATGAGTTTGAACACTCAAAAGATGACACAAAACATGACAGCCATATAAGACTGTGACAAAGAAATACACCTTTCTAGGATCCTTATTTAGGTCCTTTACAATCAAATGGTGTACCCTATCTTCTTAACGTTGAAAAAACTTACAAATACATTCCCATGATGCATAAAGAGAAATCCATCATGCCATGCTATCCATTTGGGAGGTTGGCAATGAGGTTTTATGCATGAAACAGTGACACACTGTTTTTACAATCTGATTACACCTTTGCTTCTTGTAACCAACCAAGTCATGAGAGAGACAAGGATGGTGACAATGAAGACTCTTGCCAACTTAATTCTTCATCAAACTATCAAAGTACAGTGCTATGAACAGCAAAGTACCATTCAAACAACTTTAAGGATACCCAAGCCAAGTTGCTCACTCCACATACTTGCCATGGGTTTACAAACACTTGTACATTGCTAGAAAAGGAAAATGGATGTATGGTACAGTATGTACAGATCCAAAAAATTCCCTCAAAGCCATGGATGAAGACACCTTGAAGAAATTAGTTGGACCATGAATAATCTTCCATTGGAACCATAAAACAATGCCTTTTTCAAGAGCACTTCAAACAAAACTTGTTCCAAACCCCAAGAAAAGATCAGAGATCACTACTAAAACATCAAGAGAGATCACAACAATGAAAAAGAGGAGTAGTACGGACTCATGGAGCCATGGTACGGACTGTACTCTCAAAAGTGCAGAAAATTAGTTAAAAACTCACAAAAATGAGA
The DNA here is from genome assembly GCF_030272615.1 of Cryptomeria japonica. NCBI lineage: Eukaryota > Viridiplantae > Streptophyta > Pinopsida > Cupressales > Cupressaceae > Cryptomeria > Cryptomeria japonica. The sequence continues at coordinate 116,492,833 of NC_081409.1, forward strand.
GCAAAATAAGTATTTCTCTTAATTTTCCAAAATGAACAACCCATACAATGATTGGAACATGGTTTATATACATGTGCCAAATTTTTGAAGCCCTTGTACAGAGAGGTACAGGCTAGAACTAACCAAAACCACCAAAACCCACTTTTTTGACAACTTTTGACAACTTTTTGACAACTTTTGTTGCTCAAAAATTGCATTTTGACTTCCGGTGACTTGGCACTCAAACCAATGAATCAAAATCATTTAAAAAAACTAAATAAACATGCTCCAATGCCTTTCAAGGCTTTACAACATCAAAAAATTCAAAAATGCTCATTTGGACCCGAAATTGACAATTTTTGGCCCACTGAGCAAAAACCAAAAATCTTGGAAACTCTTAAACAAAATGAGTTCCAAACCTCATTACACCACAAAACAAACCTATTAAACCTACTAGAAGCATAAAATAAACACACATGCTTAATTTGCAACAAAATTCTATACCTGCTGTGATTTGAGCATTCAGGTGCTCAGGTGCTCCTGCACCATACTCCCCTAAGGACAAAGAAGTCATGTGACTCCTTTGGGCAGTAAAGAAAGAGGAATTCCAGCTTTGAGAAAGTCACTTTTAGGTATCCATGTGGCTTCAGAAGCTGGTTTATCCTTCCATTTGATGAGATGCTCCATGTATGTATGGTGTCTTGTCTTTTTGATGATTCTTGAATCTAGTACCTGCTGAGGAATGGGAGTAGAAGAAGAGGGGAGAGAAAGATCAGAAAGGGAATGAGAAAGATCTGAAACTCTTTATTAATCTGATGGTAGCTCCCCTTTGAATGGCACCAAATCTGCAACATTGAAAATAGGAGACATAGAAACTTCATTAGGCAAATCAACTTTGTAAGCATTAGGGCCATATTTAGCCAAGATTTTGCATGGTCCTACTCTTCTCATTTGCAACTTAGTAGGCACTCCTTTCTATAACCGTGACTTGTTGAGATGGACCATCACATAATCACCCACTGAAAACTAGACATCTCTTTTGGAAGCATCAACTCTCTCCTTAACTTTTTGAGTAGTCTCTTGTAAGGACTTTTGTACCTGCTCATGAATTTCTTTCATGGACTGTGCCATATCTTTTGTTGTACCACTGACGTGCTACAAATTAGTTACATCATTTAACTCAAAAACACCTCTAGGATGCATTCCATAAACAATCTGAAATGGGCTCTTACCAGTGGATCTGTTTACACTGTCATTGTATGCAAACTCTGCCTGATGGATGAGTTGATCCCAAATTTTCCCATATTCTTTGGTAAGACATCTGAGTAGATTACCCAATGTTCTATTCACCACTTCTGTTTGGCCATCTGTCTATGGATGGTAAGCTGAGCCAAAAGACAAGTTAGTACCCAATTTCTTCCATAAAGTTTTCCAAAAATGACCCAAAAACTTAGCATCTCTATCAGATACAATACTGGATGGCAAACCATGAATTCTTACAACTTCCTTAAAGAAAAGAAAAGCAATGTGACTAGCATCATTAGTAGTTTTGCAAGGTATGAAATGTGCCATTTTGCTAAATCTGTCAACAACCACAAAAATACTATCACACCCTGCTTTAGTCCTGGGCAAACCTACCAAAAAATCCATACTGATACAATCCCAAGGCCTAGAAGGTATGGGAAGAGGCTGATACAAACCAGCATTAGTGCTAGTACCCTTGGCTTTCTGACATACCATGCATTGCTCAACATATTTCCTGACATCTGCCTGCATCTTAGGCCAAAAATAGTGCCTCTGAACCAATTCCAAAGTCTTATTAAGACCAAAGTGACCACTCAAGCAACCATTGTGCTTTTCCTGTATCAGATTCTCCCTCATTGAACCTTTTGGCACACACAGTTGTCCACCCCTGAATAACAATCCATTCTGCAAAGTATAGTCAGCATATTCACTATGAAAAGTATTCTGAAAATCTTGACAAACTTTGTAAATATCAACAAAATCAGAATCATGTGGATATAAATCCTTAAAACATTCTATACCAATACTTCTAATCTGAATTTCTTGAACAGTAAGTAACCTTCTACTCAATGCATCAGCTACTTTATTGCACTATCCTTTCTTATGCTTCAAAGTAAAGGTATATGCTTGCAAAGATTCTACCCATTTAACATGTCTGTGACTAAGCTTATCCTATGAATTGAGAAAACTAAGTGCCTGGTTGTTAGTGTAAACCACAAATTCTTTAGGAAGAAGGTAATGCCTCCATTTCCTAAGTGCCTAAACCAAAGCATACATTTCAAGATCATATGAAGAATATTTCTTCTTAGCATCATTAAGCTTTTCACTCAAAAATGCAACAGGTCTATTATCCTGACTCAAAACAGCACCAATAGCAATATTACTTGCATCACACTCTAAGGTAAACAATTTGTCAAAACTAGGTAGAATCAACACTGGTTGGGTAGCAACTCTGACTTTCAACAATTCAAATCCCCTGTTGGCTGCTTCTGTCCACTGAAATTTCACTTTCACACCACCCTTAATGGTTTCTAACATAGGTGCACATATTTCACTGAAACCTCTAATAAATTTCCTATAAAATTGAGCAAGTCCATGAAAACTCCTGACATCACTAGCATTCTTAGGGGTTGGCCAATTAACTATGGCTTCTACCTTATCTGGATCCATCTTCAAATCACCCCCTGAAACAACAAAACCCAAATAGACCAGCTCTTGCTTGAAGAAATCACATTTTTCTAGGTTGATAGTAAGTTGTTCATCATTCAATCTTTGTAAGACAATCTGCAAATGTTGGAGGTGTTCTTCCTTGGTTTGACTGAAAATTAAGATGTCATCAAGGTACACAACTACAAACCTGCCTATGAAGTCATGTAACACCTCATTCATCAATCTCATAAATGTACTGGGTGCATTTGTTAACCCAAATGGCATGACTAGCCATTCATACAACCCCTCATTTGTCTTGAAAGCTATTTTCCATTCATCTCCCTTTTTGATGCGGATTTGATGATAACCACTTTTTAGGTCTATCTTACTGAAATATTTTGCTCCCCCTAAACAATCCATAAGATCTTCTATCCTAGGAATGGGGAATCTATACCTGATTGTGATCCTGTTTATTGCTCTTGAATCTGTACAAAGTTTCCAAGTCCCACCTTTCTTAGGTGCTAACACTGTGGGTACTGCACATGGACTAATACTTTTTCTAATCAATCCTTGGTCTAATAGCTCTTGGATTTGTCTTGCCACTTCCTGATTTTGTTCAGGTGTCATTTTGTAAGTAGCTTTGTTTGGTAAGGATGCACCTGGGATGAAATCTATCTGGTGGCTAATGGCTCTCTGAGGAGGTAGAGAGGTTGGTTGACCATCATTAACAATTGACTTAAACTAATCTAGAAGTTGCTGCACCTCATATGGGATTTCTACCTTCTTTTCTTTCTTTTCATCAACTGGTTTAGTTACTAATGCAAAACCTATGCCATCACCTTCTTTTAGGGTATGAATGAACTCCTTTTCACCAACTAAAAAAATGTTGGGAACTTTTGGTTTGCTGCCCTCACTCTCTTCATTAAGGGACTGAATTTTATAGTTGATACCATTCTTGAAAAATGAGTATGAGTTCTTTTCTCCATCATATTGTGCTTTCCTGTCAAATTGCCAAGGTCTTCCTAAAAGCAAATGACAAGCATCCATAGGTAGTATATCACACAAAATCTTATCTTGGTACTCACCTATGTTAAACTCTACCCATGTTTGTTCACTCACCAATACATGTTGCCCTTTTTCCAACCATGTGACCTTGTAGGGCTCATTGTGCTATATTCTAGGTAGATGAAGTTTTGTAGCAGCTTCTTCTGATATGATGTTATCAGTTGATCCTGAGTCAATGATAACTTTGCACACCTTTCCTTGGATCTTACATTTGATCCTGAAAAGAGCTTTCCTTTGAGACATATCTTTCTAAGATGGCTCTTTCATGAGGATCCTCCTGATCATGAGGATTTCCCCTTCTTCTGATGGTAGACACCTTTGACTTGGTGTGGTTTCTTCTTACACAAAATGGACTCTCTTATCACCTCCTTGAGATGAGCTTGGCTTTTCTAGGCATCTATATGCTGGATGGCCTAGTTTCTGACAGTTGTAACACTTCATGGTGGAGAAGTATGAACCTCTTCTAGGTCCATTAGATCTACCCCTTCCTGGGTTGCTTGATCCCCTACCCCTATAGTTGGGTCTGCTCTAAGGATCCCCGCTTTGCTCAATAAGCTTAGACTCTCCCTGGGACCTATGATCTGTGTATCTTCCCCCAAAATTGCCTCTATAACTGCCTCTGTTTCCTCTGCCTCTGCCTCTACCATTATGTTCTTGTTTCTTCTTGTTTCTCTCTTCTACCTTCAATGCTAATTGATAACACTTCTATAATGTGTTGGGACACCATAGGCTTAACTCTTCCTGAATATTCCATCTTAACCCATTGAGATACCTAGCTACTCTGACATTTTCATCTTCTTGTACCTTAGATCTAAGGCTTAGTTTTTGGAATTCTTCAGTGTAACTACTGACATCTAGGTCTTTCTGCCTCAAGTTTTGTCTCTTCCTATGCAACTGGATTTCATAATCTTCAAGCATGTAGGTGTCTTTGATCCTAGTCACCATTGTCTTCTAGGTGGTTATGGGTTTCTTTCCCTCTTTCACCCTTTCCTCTTGGATGACTTTCCACCAGGTCAAGGCTGCCCCTCTCATTCTGGATTTGGCTACCTTCACTTTCTGTGCTTCAGTAATGCCATCACATTCAAAGTGATTCTCTAGACCCTCTATCCACTCCATTAGTGCTTCTGGTTCCATCTTACCACTAAAAAGGGACACTCCATCTAGGGCCTTTCCAGTCAAAGCTTTCAAAGCTTGTAAAAAGGTTTCTTGTTCTTTATCCAAGATTGGATCTAGTTCTGGGATTTCTTCCTCTAAGGTTTCCTTCTTATCTTCAGCACTTTCTACTCTCTCACTGACTTCTTCAGTCTTGACTTCTACTTGGTTCAACTTTCTTTCAAGTTGTTGTAATCTTTCCCTAAGGAGTCTATTTTCTTCACCCTGATCCTCCATCCTCTTTGCTAACTCTGCATTGGTCACCATGTTCTCGGTGTTGTCTCCCATTGACTCACTACCAGACATATGCTAATCTCTCAACCCAAATCTGAACCTGGCTCTGATACCACTATGATGAGGAGGGATGATAGAAGGTTAGTCTTCTTTGAGGTTGGTGGGCTTTTGTTCTCAATGTTCTTCCCTAATCAATCCCTAGGCACAAATGGGATTCTTCTAAACCTTTCTCCTATCTCCTCCTCTCTATTCAACACTTCTTGCACCCTATTGTATTGGACATCACTCCTCCTTACCTTCCATGCTAAGGCATTCAAGTCTAAAATGAGGTCCTCTTGAGTGTCACCAAAAATGAACAAGTTTGGTTGTCCAACTGGCTGAATCTCCTCTCTTCTTCGATTGGGTAACTGTTGGAGAACCATGGTTTACCTAATCTTATTTGCACCTTTAATGATTTCAATCATATTAATGTGTTGACTGAGCATCTAAACAGGTCTGCAAAGTATGATGAATGTCCTTTACCCTTCAATAGTGAAGATATCCAAATTGGATGCAAAGAACGTAAGGTTACTCAAAGCAACTTTCTAGGTGCAAAAGGTCAATTTGATCAAATGGCTCAATACAATGCTTTGGATATTGTAGTAGGGTGTCTCAGGTCTCTACTCATCAATTTTGATGATTTGAAACAACCAATTGCTTCCCCTTCCTTACCGATTTCATGAATTGGTCAAATTTGCTCCAAAAAGGCTACTAGAATTAGCCCTACTTTTTAATGAAATCTGTTCACCCTGTTCAACCTGCTAAACTTCATGACAAACCCTTGGAGATGTGGTCATTTTATGCTGAAAGCTCAAGGATTTTTGCTATGGCAAGTACTGTATGGACTGTTTTAGTGCTGTCCCACAAAATAGGCACTTTTCAAGGGTTGTTGAAAGTTTTAGTGAGGGTTTGCAATTTACAAGTTTTCTTCATGATACTAGGCCAACTTAAATGCTTCAATCCTTGCTTTAACATATGCCAAACACCTCCAAAGATTCAAAACTTATCTTCTAATATTGTCATTATATCAAACAAGTGTCATACTGCTGCCCTTACACAGAAATAATAGTCTAGATGACTGGGACAGCAACGTTTTTAAGATTTTGCATACACTTTGATCATTGATAAACCAAATACAATGAAAGTATGTCAATTAGGGATGCAACAATGGTTTGATATCAGTTGGAACACCATGCACAGTAAATAAGAATGGATTTTAGAACTGTTGTTCATACACAGTCAACACTGCATTTTTGACAGCAATAAGGTGCATTTTTTACAGCAACTTCCTTTCTTTGTTTTGTTTTCTTCTTTACTCTATCCTTGATCTGCAAGAAGGTGTTAATAACAAGGTAAAGTAATACATGTATCTTCTTCAAGGATCTTATGAGTTTGAACACTCAAAAGATGACACAAAACATGACAGCCATATAAGACTGTGACAAAGAAATACACCTTTCTAGGATCCTTATTTAGGTCCTTTACAATCAAATGGTGTACCCTATCTTCTTAACCTTGAAAAAACTTACAAATACATTCCCATGATGCATAAAGAGAAATCCATCATGCCATGCTATCCATTTGGGAGGTTGGCAATGAGGTTTTATGCATGAAACAGTGACACACTGTTTTTACAATCTGATTACACCTTTGCTTCTTGTAACCAACCAAGTCATGAGAGAGACAAGGATAGTGACAATGAAGACTCTTGCCAACTTAATTCTTCATCAAACTATCAAAGTACAGTGCTATGAACAGCAAAGTACCATTCAAACAACTTTATGGATACCCAAGCCAAGTTGCTCACTCCACATACTTGCCATGGGTTTACAAACACTTGTACATTGCTAGAAAAGGAAAATGGATGTATGGTACAGTATGTACAGATCCAAAAAATTCCCTCAAAGCCATGGATGAAGACCCCTTGAAGAAATTAGTTGGACCATGAATAATCTTCCATTGGAACCACAAAACAATGCCTTTTTCAAGAGCACTTCAAACAAAACTTGTTCCAAACCCCAAGAAAAGATCAGAGATCACTACTAAAACATCAAGAGAGATCATAGCAATGAAAAATAGGAGTAGTATGGACTCATGGAGCCATGGTACGGACTGTACTCTCAAAAGTGCAGAAAATTAGTTAAAAACTCACAAAAATGAGAGCAAAATAAGTATTTCTCTTAATTTTCCAAAATGAACAACCCATACAATGATTGGAACATGGTTTATATACATGTGCAAAATTTTTGAAGCCCTTGTACAGATAGGTATAGGCTAGAACTAACCAAAACCACCAAAAACCACTTTTTTGATAACTTTTGACAACTTTTTGACAACTTTTGTTGCTCAAAAATTGCATTTTAACTTCCGGCGACTTGGCACTCAAACCAATGAATCAAAATCAATTAAAAACACTAAATAAACATGCTCCAATTCCTTTCAAGGCTTTACAACATCAAAAAATTCAAAAATGCTCATTTGGACCCGAAATTGACAATTTTTGGCCCACTGAGCAAAAACCAAAAATCTTGGAGACTCTTAAACAAAATGAGTTCCAAACCTCATTACACCACAATACAAACCTATTAAACCTACTAGAAGCATAAAAAAAACACACATGCTTAATTTGCAACAAAATTCTATACCTGCTATGATTTGAGCATTCAGGTGCTCAGGTGCTCCTGCACCACTTGCTTTCCAAGACCTCTGCAATTTGACCTCTCCTAACCGAGTACTATCTAGTCTCGCCTAGGAGTGGGTCTTTACTTGGCCTTCCTACATTTTTAAGGGCCCTTCTTTCATGGGACTATAGTACAGGGTCTTCACTTCCATTCCCCATGGTTTCATGGTGATTCCACAATGGGGAATGGAGTTATGACTTTATTTGCACAACCAATCCAAAACTGGACAGTGAGACTGCAAATTACAAACTATTTACAAACATACTCAACCGGTAAACAAAAACCTAAACTAATCACTCACAATGAAATTATTTACACCATAGAAGACATTTCACATAGTTTTGCACGCAGTTCAATCCATTTACTTGCCTGGTAACTTCAATCAATCTAACTGGTAACCAACAAACAGTCACAGTCAAGCTTTTCTTCTTTGGGCCGTACAATGGCTGACATCCAAACCATTCATTTAGGGTTTGCAAATAGTTATACCACTTTGGCCTAGGTCATTAGGGTTGTCCACACCAAACTAAGGATTTTGACCTCCTGGTGGAAAAGTTGCTTGACAACTTTTAAAAGTTGTCATGCAACTTTTGCAACTTTTAAGCAACTTTCTCAATGTTGCTTTTCATGACTCCTGAACCCACATTGGGCCAACCTAAGGACACCACCATGTTATAAAGGACACCTAAACACCACAAAGACACATATATCCTCCATTTTCAAGAAAATCACAATCTTGACTTATGACCCGTAAGATCTCCACTAGGACCCTAACTAGGACCTATGAGCACATGGCTCATTATTTTACGTACAATAGCTTCATAAGAAGCATAACACCAATAAAAAAAAAGGAGGGAGAGCTTGAAAGGGTGCTCCTACACCATACTCCCCCTCTACACATAACTAAGAAAAAGAAGAAGAAATGAGAGTCGGGTCTATTCCAAGTGTCTTGAACCTGCTCTCCTCCACCCATGTAGCTTCAGATACTGGTTGATCTGCCCATTTCACTAAGTGCTCCATGTAGACCCGGTGTCTAGTAGACTTCTTCACCCTTGATTCCAAGATTTCCTCTGCTTTAGGCTTCTTCACTTGAGGTAAGGTATTTACATCCAAGTCTTGTAATACCTTAGCTTGGTTCTCAGTCTGCCCTGCTATCTCTCCCTTATACATTACCAGATCAGCAACATTAAAGATTGGTGAAATGGCCAAGTCTGAAGGTAAATCAACCTTATAGGTGTTCTCACCATATTTTGCCAGAATTTGACAAGGTCCTACTCTCTTCATCTGCAGTTTGGTAGGGTTACCACTTTGCATCTTAGCTTTGCTCAAATGTACCATCACCTAGTCACCCACCTTGAACTGAACCTCTCTCCTTCTCTCATCCACTTTGGCCTTCATTTTTTGAGTGGATTCAAGGATGGCCTTCTTAACTTGCTCTTGAACTTCCTTGATGGTTTGAGTGAAGTCCTCTGCTTGCCCGCTCTTCATCTCCAAAGTACTAAGGTCTCTCAACTCACATACTCCCCTTTGATGTCTACCATACACAACCTCAAAAGGGCTTCTACCAGTGGTCCTATTCACACTATCATTATATGCATACTCTACTTGAGGAATGATTAGGTCCCATGTCTAACCATATTCCTTAGTTAGACACCTCAACAAATTGCCTAACACCCTGTTGATGACTTCAGTTTGACCATCTATTTGTGGATGGTAACCTGAGCTAAATGACAAGTTAGTTCCTAGTCTCCTCCATAATGTTTGCCAAAAATGACCCATAAACTTGTTGTCCCTGTCTGAAACAATGCTTAAAGGGAGTCCATGAATCCTAACAATCTCTTTGAAGAAGAGATGTGCAACATAGCTACCATCATGTGTAGTCTTACATGGTATGAAATGACTCATCTTGGAAAATCTATCTACTACTACATAGATGTTGTCCATACCTGTTTTAGTCTTGGGAAGTCCTACTACAAAGACCATGCTTATACATTCCCAAGGTCTGTTAGGGACCGGTAATGGTTGATAAAAACCAACATTGTTTGATCCTCCTTTTGCTCTTTGACACACTCCACATTTCTCTACATACCTTGTTACATCTCTTGGCAACTTTGGCCAATAGTAGTACCTCTATACTAAATCCAAGGTTTTGTTGACTCCAAAGTGTCCACTTAAACTACCATTATGTTTTTCTTGGATGAGGTTCTCCCTCATGGATCCTCTAGGTACACACAACTGGTTACCCTTGAACAAGAGACCATTTTGGAGAGTGTAATCTGCATACTCACCATGGAAATGGTTCTCAAACTCTTTGTAAACCTTTTAAGCTGATGAGAAGTCTTCATCTCCTTCATAGAGGTCTTTGAAACCTTCTATGCCTATGCTCTGCAACTGTAACTCTTGAACTGTCAACAACTTCCTGCTTAAGGCATCTGCCACCTTATTAAGTTGCCCCTTCTTATGCTTGATGGTGAAGGTGAAGGATTGGAGGTATTCCATCCATTTCAGATGTCTATTGCTGAGCTTCTCTTGAGTGTTAATGTAACTCAATGCCTGGTTGTCTGTGAACACTACAAATTCCTTTGGGAGAAGGTAATGCCTCCATTTATTTAGTGATTGCACTAATGCATACAACTCTAGGTCATAGGTTGAGTACTTCTTCTTTGCTTCATTAAGCTTCTCACTGAAAAATGCCACAGGTCTTCCCTCTTGACTCAACACACCATCTACTGCAATTCCACTTGCATCACACTCCAAAGTGAATAGCTTATCAAACGTAGGTAGGAGAAGGATAGGTTTTGTGGCTACTTCCTGTTTCAGCAATTGAAATGCTTTGTCAGCCTGCTCAGTCCATTTAAACTTAGTTTTAAGGCCTCCTTTGATGGTGTCAAGGACTAGTGCACATATGCCACTGAAGTTCCTCACAAACATCCTATAGAATTGAGCTAATCCATGGAAACTTCTAACCTTAGTCCCTATTTTAGGTGCAGGCCAATTCAAGATTGCCTCCACTTTGCTTGGATCCATCTTCAAGGTTCCTTTAAACACCACAAATCCTAAGTAGACCAGCTCTTGCTTCAAGAAGTCACACTTCTCTAGGTTGATGGATAGCTTCTCCTCATGCAACCTCTCTAAGACTAACCTCAAATGCTCAAGGTGCTCCTCTTTGGTTCTGTTATAGATGAGAATGTCATCTAGGTGCACCACCACAAATCTACCTGTGAAATCCTTCAACACTTCATTCATCAACCTCATGAAGGTGCTCGGAGCATTGCTGAGTCCAAATGGAATCACAAGCCATTCATACAATCTTTCTGTGGTTTTAAAAGTAGTCTTCCACTCATCACCCTCCTTAATTCTTATCTGGTGATAACCACTTTTAAGGTCTAGCTTGGTGAAATACATAGCCCCTCCTAAACAGTCCATTAGATCCTCTATTCTAGGAATAGGAAACCTATACCTTATGGTAATCCTATTGATTACTCTTGAGTCAGTGCAAAGTCTCCACTTACCTCCTTTTTTTGATGCTAGTACTACCAGGACTGCACATGGGTTGATGCTCTTCTTAATCAATTCTTGTTCCAATAACTCCTGCACTTGCCTTGCTACCTCCGTATTTTGATCAGGTGTAAGCTTATATACAACCTTGTTAGGTAAGGATGCACTAGGAACAAAGTCTATTTGATGAATAATAGACCTTCTTGGTGGGAGTGTTGTAGGTGTTCCATCACTCACTATGTCCTTATACTCTTGCAACATTTGCTTCACCTCCTTGGGTATCTCTACCTACAACTTGTCTTCTCCCTCCTTTGGCTTCACAAAGATGGCACACTTCACTATCTCCTCCTCATGTACCAAGTTTAAAAACTCTTTACCGGTAGCCAATAAAACACTAGGTGTTCTTGAAGTTCCCTCTTCATTCTCTGTCAAAGACTGAATCTTGAAGGTCTTGTTGTCCTTCTTAAAGGAAATGGAGTTCTCCTCTCCATCATAGATCACCTTCCTAACAAATTGCCAAGGTCTTCCTAGCAATAAGTGACATGCATCCATAGGTAACACATCACAAAGGATCTTATCCTTGTATCCTCTAATAGAAAACTCTACCCAAGTCTGCTCATTGAGTAGCACACTCTGCTCGTGATTCAACCATGTCACCTTGCATGGGTTAGTGTGGGGTATCCTTGTGAGTTTCAACTTCTTGACTGCCTCTTCTGATATGATATTGTCAGTTGAGCCTAAATCAACTATCACCTTGCAAACTTTACCAAGAATCTTGCACCTCACCCTAAACAATGCTCTCCTATGCTTGGGTTCATTCTTCTTTGGCTGTCTTATCAAGACCCTATTGAACATCGGATTTTCTCCAATCTTTGATTCAATATGGTCCACCTCAGGTGTCTTGTTGCTTGAAGAGTCTTCATGTGCATATGCAACCCTCTTTCAAATGTTTGATGATGTAGGCTTGTCAGGGCATCTATATGTCAGGTGTCCCAATTGTCCATAATTGTAACACTTCACTGTTGCAAAATAGGAGTTACCTCTACCGGTAACTCTACCCCTATTTGGACCACCTTGTGCACCTCTTCCTCTAGAATTTCCTCCTCTGAGATTGGCTTCACTACCATGCTCAGTCAACTTGGTTTCTCCTTGGTTCCTTGGCTCATTTGCCCTGCTTTGGTAACCACCTCGGTGATTCACTTGATCTCTACCTCTGCCTCTACCCCTATTATTGGAGTCTCCTTTCCTTTTTTTCCTCTCTTCTACCTTGGCAGCAAGCTGATGACATTTTTGGACAGTAGTAGGAGTCCATAGGCTTATCTCCTCTTGAATGTTCCACTTTAGGCCACTTAGATACCTAGCCACCTTAATAGATTCATCTTCTTGGACTTTGGATCTAAGACATAGCTTTTGAAACTCCTCTGTGTAGGAGGTCACATCAAGATCCTTCTACTTCAGTCCTTGTCTCTTCTTATGAAGTTGGACTTCATAATCCTCTGGTAAGTAGTTCTCCTTAATCTTACTCACCATAGCTTTCCAATTTGCAATAGGTAGCTTTCCCATACTAACTCTTTCTTCTTGCAGGTACTTCCACCATGTCAAAGCTTCTCCCCTTAATCTTGATTTGGCAACTTTAACCTTAGAGCCTCTGTCAGTCCCTCACACTCAAAGTGGTTTTCCATGCCCTCAATCCATTCCATAACAGTGTCTATGTCCATTCTTCCACTGAAATGTGGCAATCCTTCAAAGGCTTTGGTGTTCAAGGCCTTCATAGCCTTCAGAAAAGGTTCTTCATTGAACAAGGGATATGGTTCAGGGATAAGGTCATCTATGTCTATAGTCTTCTTTCCTTTACCCTTGGTGTCTTCATCCCAAGGTCCTTGTGTCCTCTGATCCACCACTTCCTACAGTTTATCCCTTATCTCGCTCATAGCTTCTTCAAGGAGTCTATTATTCTCCTTCTGTTCTTCCACCTCTCTAGCCAGCTCCACATTAGTGACAATTCTGCTCTCCCCTACTGATTCACCAATATATAGAGACATACACAGTCCAACAAGTCTTTTAACTTGCTCTGATACCAATCTAATGGGTTGGTGCTTGGGATAGACTAGCCTAGTCTATGCTCTTGGATCCTTTCCTTGGATCACCCGGTGTTCTCCTCACACCCTAGGGTCTCTAGGACTTCCTTTTCTTGAGGAATCCCCTGACCTTGCCCAATCCATCCACCAATGAGTTGCTATGCTGCTCCTAAGGTCTCACCTACTCATGAGACTCAAAACCCCTTACTATGGCTAATAAGGGCTAGGCTTGTTCCACACCTTCCAAGGTCTTAGCAAGGTTATAACAGGTCTATTTCATGGTCTTCCCACCCATTCATGTTCCCCCAAGAGGTTTCGAGCCTTCAACCCCTTATCGATTTCACCATTTTATGTTTTTGCCTTCAAATAGGGCTACAAGGATTAGGACCAATTAGGCCTCCTACCCGGTCTTTTAAGGCTCCCTCTCACAAACAATGCACAAACAACCCTAACTCCCAAATTGGACTACCATTAATTTGGCAAGGACTCAAGGATTTTCTAGGTTTTAGGCCTCCAAGTGTCCGTACACTGTCCTAGGTGGATTTTAAGCTTTCCAAGGGTTTTTATGAGGGTTTTTGGGGTCTGCCTGGGTCACAGTGAAGGTTTTATGTTTTAGCCACCTTGTTTGGATTGGTGGAGGCTCTTCCTTCACACCAGTGATGCTTCACACATTCCTCTACACCTCTTCCAAAGGGTGCACTCTCCTCTGACTAACCTTGCTTTCCAAGACCTCTGCAATTTGACCTCTCCTAACTAGGCACTATCTAGTCTCGCCTAGGAGTGGGTCTTTGCTTGGCCTTCCTGCATTTTTAAGGGCCCTTCTTGCATGGGACTATAGTATAGGGTCTTCACTTCCATTCCCCATGGTTTCATGGTGATTCCACAATGGGGAATGGAGTTATGACTTCATTTGCACAACCAGTCCAAAACTGGACAGTGAGACTACAAATTACAAACTATTTACAAACACACTCAACCGATAAACAAAAACCTAAACTAATCACTCAGAATGAAATTATTTACACCATAGAAGACATTTCACATAGTTTTGCATGCAGTTCAATCCATTTACTTGGCCGGTAACTTCAATCAATCTGATTGGTAACCAACAAACAGTCACAGTCAAGCTTTTCTTCTTTGGATCGTACAATGTCTGACATCCAACTCATTCATTTAGGGTTTGAAAATACTTATACCACTTTGGCCTTGGTCTGTGTGCCCATATTAGGGTTGTCAACACCAAACTAAGGATTTTGACCTCCTGGTGGAAAAGTTGCTTGACAACTTTTAAAAGTTGTCATGCAACTTTTGTAACTTTTAAGCAACTTTCTCAATGTTGCTTTTCATGACTCCTGAACCCACATTGGGCCAACCTAAGGACACCACCATGTTATAAAGGACCCCTAAACACCATAAAGACACACATATCCTCCATTTTCAAGAAAATCACAATCTTGACTTATGACCCCTAAGATCTCCACTAGGACCCTAACTAGGACCTATGAGCACATGGCTCATTATTTTACATACAATGGCTTCATAAGAAGCATAACACCAACAAAACAAGGAGGGAGAGCTTGAAAGGGTTCTCCTGCACCAGTAATCCATCCCCTAAATATTGTCACATTCCTAACCAACTTGGAGTCACTTCTCAAAGACTCCAAAGTCTTTGAAAAGCATTAATTGCTTTGTGTGTTCAACAATTTAACCTCTAAAAGTCTTCCAAACCACTAATGGCTCTTACATGACCATTTATGTTTAAATCCACTTGCACCCATGGTTAGGGACTTTGACCCCTAACTCAACCCTTATGTAACCCATATGTCTCCTCAAGCATTTATTGCTTTGACCATGGTTATCCTCACTAACTCTCACACAAGAGTTTATCCATTGGATAAAAGCATTATTCTTTGAATAATGAATTTATTCACTCAACTCAACCTTAACCCTACCTCCCAAGTTAACCCTCAGGTCATGTCAAGCATTTAATGCTTCTTCCTTCTCCTCTCAACCCATCTCATGTTGACACTTGTAATCCTGGGGTTGGGTTGAAAGTCCTCACATGAATCTTAAACCATTCAATCCTAGCCCTTGTTGAGATTACTCAATCTCAACCATCCATTGCTCCATTTTACCTATAAATAGAGCCCATTTCTTCATAATCCAAATCCTGAAAACTTGTATGCATTCAAATTATAGTCATTTTTAGAGAGAGCATTTTATTATAACTATTTACATTCACTCTTTTGGTCTAAAATTAATATTTGCATAGCATAGAATAATCATATTCAATCTTGAACCTCCATAAGGCATCCATAGTGCAAAAAGTTGCTGAGAGATACACTCATTTGGGACTTGGAGAGGAGAGGAACAAGGGAGGAGGAGCTATAAGCATGGTGGAAGGCATTTGGAGATGCCTTGTTATATTTGGATTTATTGTCAAATGCTCTATTATGTTTTTAGTGTCTCTCTTGATGTGCCTGCTTAGAATAGTCGTTGGTTGATTAACACTAACTCTCTTTGTTTCTTGTGTTTTTCATGTGTGTTGTCTAACCACATGTTTTTCTAAATCCTTTCATTTTGCAGAGCATCATTTGGTGAACCTGGTGTGAATCCAACACTTTTATAACTTCAAAGACATTTTTTTAGGCGTGTGAGCCCACCATGTGCACTAACTTTTTTTGAATGTTTTATTTGCAGATTTTCTAATATATTTTTTGTGCAGGTTTTGGAAGGAGTTAGTTTAAAACATTTTAATTTCTTTGGTTTAAAACTTCATCTTTTTTTGTTTTTGACAAAGGGATAAAAATAACTTCACATTTTCTATTTGGTGCAACTAAAACAAACTCAACTTTTTCATTTGGTGCATGAAAAAAGAACTTCATCTTTCTTGTTTTTCACAAAGGGATAAAATGAACTTCACATTTTCTATTTGGTGCAACTAAAACAAACTTAACTTTTTCATTTGGTGCATAAAAAAGGAACTTCATCTTTCTCTTTTTTCAAAAATGGATAAAAAGAACTTCACATCTTCTATTTGGTGCAATTAAAACAAACTCAAATTTTCATTTGCTGCATAAAAAGAACCTCACATTTACCTTTTTTGCTACAAAGGCTACACAACTTTATTTTTGTTGACCAGATTTTCTTTCCAAAAGTTTGTCAAGTTTCAAACATTTTGATATCTTGGTTAAAAAGAACACCATATATGTTGGAGCAACATCTCTGAATAGTTAGATCACATTGCAATGAAAATCAGTTAAAAAGAACAAGTGCTTTTTGGTGATTGGCACACTTGTGCAAAGTTTGTCAAGTGGTCCTACTTCTAACACATACTATCATCTGCCTTGTCTTTCGTGGTCCTAGGTACAAAAGAAAAATGTTAGTAACACTCAAAGTTTAATATTTTTAAGAGAGGTCTGTCAATAGACACATCACTCTTGGAAACGACCTCACACGGTAAATCTTTCGAGTCGCTATAGAAATCAGGTGTGAGCAAAAGTTGTAACCTTGGGTATAGTTGTTCTTGAAGACGTATAAAAATGACCATATTCCTAAATGAATATTTTATGTTCATTTCCCTATTTAATTAAATCCAATTTAATTAAATTATCCACATTCTTTAATTTTATTAAATAAATTATTCAATTTATTTAAATAAAATTCACTATACCATTTAATGAATAAATCATTTTATTCAATTAAATCCCCCTAGCCACTTTTAATTAAATTCAAATTTAATTAAATAGTTATCCTAAATTGAATAAATCAAATTTATTTAATTACAACCAAATTGAATGAAAATCAATTAATTCAATTAAATCCTATTATCCCCCATCCACTTGCAAAATTCCAAACCCCTTCCTAATCCCTTCTAGAATCTTCTAATCGATTCTAATTAACCTAACCCCCCTTTAAACTTTGTCACATCCCTAAGCAAAGGGAGGTCACTTCTCAAATGGCCCAAAGTCTTGGATAACCATTAAAGGTTTTCAACCTTCAACCACCAAAACCCTTAAAGTCTTTGAAAACCATTGAAGGCTTCCAACCTTCAACCACTTAATCCCCAAAGTCTCCAATAACCATTAATGGTTAATTCAAACCCTCCCACATGGTTAAAACATTTGTTTTGACTCAACCTCTACCCAACCCAAAGGTCTCATCAGGCCATTAATGCTTTGACCATGATTATCTCTTAATCATTTGCACAAAGGTTTATCCTTGGATTAACTCTTAATCCAGTGGATAATCTTAATTTAGACTTGACCCTTAGCCTTTAGATAACCATGAGGTCTTCTTAGGGCTTTAATGCCTCCAACCTCTTCTTTCAACCCAATCCTATGTTGACATTTGTCACCATTTCATTGGTGCCAATTGTGCACATGGATCCCCAACTTTCAAACTTGGCCCTTGATTGAAAATTTCAATCTTGACCATCCATTGCCCTATTTGTGCTATAAATAGAGCTCTCATTCCTCCATTCTTAACAATCATCTTTCAAATTTGAAGCATTTACACTTATGCTCAAATTCTTTCAAGCTTTCATATCATTTTTATGTTCATCATTTAGCCTCTTTTAGAATATAAATTAGACTAATATGCATGCTTAGATTACTTTCTTTATCATTTTAGTTCAATCATAGACTAAATATAGTATGTCAGGATAGTATTCATACTAATCTTGTCATCTTATCATTTAGTTTATTGCATTTTAGCATCATACATAGCT